>NW_028318374.1:1952500-2552500 GCF_062004578.1 Staurois parvus
ACATGCAAAGTAGTAAGCAAGATGTCACTTCTGACATCATTGCTTACTACGTGTGAAATCTGTGAATGATCACAGAGGTCACATGGTACAAGGCTATTCACAACAGCCTTCTACCACGTGACAAGCTGTGACCAATCACAGCTCACTTAGTAATTCTCAATGGCTGCAAGAATGCAGACAGAGAGAAAGAGAAATGATTGCTTTTACAGCCTTTATGGGTGTAAAATCAATCAGTGTAAAAAAAAAAAAAATCTTCATCACCCCCCACAAGTAGTACAGTGTCACCATGGTGACACTGTACAGCTAGGGTGACAGTATGTAAAAAAAAAAAACATTAATAATAATATAAAAAAATAAAATAAAAGTTTTAATTTGTTTTTTTAAATTATGATTTTTTATTATAAAGTAATCTGGCTTATTTTGTTTTTTTGTTACTAAAAAGATAACGGAATAAATTTTGGCCAAGATTTATGATGAAATATTATTTATTTGCAAAATTTTATAAGAAAAACACTTTTTTTCAAAATTTTTGGACTTTTTCATTTACATAGCAAAAAAACTAAAAATCCCAGCGGTGAATAAATACCACCAAAATAAAGCTTATCTATCTAAAAAAATGGTAAAAAATTCATATGGGTACAGTGTTGCATGACCGCGCAATTGTTATTCAAAGTGTGATAGCGCTGAAAGCTGAAAATTGCCCTGGACAGGAAGGGGGTGAAAGTGTCCGGACTGGAAGGGGTTAATATTTCATTGTAAACAATGGTGTAAATGAACACTCACATTTTAACCCCTCAACGCCGAGTGCACGGAAGTATGCGGCCTCTCGGCGTCTGGGCCTTGACACCGAGCGGCCGCATATTTGCGTGCAATTAGAAAATACATATGTGCAGAGAGCGCACGTCCTGCGCACTCCCAGCACATATGTCTGTGACTCACGGAAAGGTCCCGATCTCCCCTTTCGATAGGGACCTTTTCCGATCATGTGACCGCCATGACGGTTAGGGTTGATTTACTAAAGGCAAAGAGACTGTGCACTTTGCAAGTGCAGTTGCTCCAGAGCTTAGTAAATGAGCAAAAGCTCTGCTGACTTCCATCATCCAATCATGTGCAAGCAAAAGGGCTTTTTTTTCCTTTTTTTTTAATTTTCCTTGTACATGATTGGGTATTCCTTGCAAAGTTAATCTTAATCTCATTTACAAAGCTGTGGTGCAATTGCACTTGCAGAGTGCAACTGCACCTTGTATGGTGCGCAGTCTATTTTCCTTTAGTAAATCAACTCCTATGTGTAATGTGTGTAAAGTGTGCTGCTTATACAGATCTCTAAGCTTCTCATCCCTGCTTTGCAGGAATAAGAAACACAGAGATTCCCTCTGTACAGAGCTCTGTGTTGATTGTCAACACAGAGCTATGGACTGTGATTCCACACAGCCCATCAGCAGGTCCCAGGCGTGAATCATTCGCAGGGACTTCTGACAGGCTCCTGCTGTGTACAATCACAGCGGGAGCCGGCCGGGGTGCACGTATGCGCATGGATGACACCCAGATGTACATTGCTTTGCCAATAGCATCCACCTATCCACAGTACATTGTGGACAGGCAGTTGTTAAAGTGTTCCTAAACCCACAACAGTACAATCAGTCTGTATACGCAGTAAAGCATGCTTGTTATACTCACTGTGGAACCTAAGGGGTTAATCCTCTGCATTATGTAAAAAGGCCGTTTGATCTTGACTTCTCTGCTCCTCCTCTTCTTCAAATGTTCTCATCTCCTGATAAGACAGACTGAACCCGTAGCCATTCTGCACATGCTCAGTTTATTGTGTATTGCTAGAGAGGTTTTTTTTTCTTGGGAGAGTGCATGTGATCAGCACAGGGCCAATCAGCACTGTCCAGACAGAGGTCAGGGGTTCTGCATTCTCCTAGAGCAGAAAAAAACTCCTCCTACAAGCTTTAGCTAGTGCTGAACACTGATAGAAGCCACAAGACTGCTCTAACTGCTGATGAGAAAAAGATATTTAGCAGTTTGTATTTACTAACATAATTGTATTTCCATGTTCTGTGTACTGTGGGAGACCAGATATAGTGAATGCAGGGTCCGGGGAGACCAGATATAGTGAATGCAGGGTCCTGGGAGACCAGATATAGTAGGTGCAGGGTCCGGGGAGACCAGATATAGTGAATGCAGGGTCTGGGGAGACCAGATATAGTGAATGCAGGGTCCTGGGAGACCAGATATAGTGAATGCAGGGTCCTGGGAGACCAGATATAGTGAATGCAGGGTCCGGGGAGACCAGATATAGTGAATGCAGGGTCCTGGGAGACCAGATATAGTGAATGCAGGGTCCTGGGAGACCAGATATAGTGAATGCAGGGTCCTGGGAGACCAGATATAGTGAATGCAGGGTCCGGGGAGACCAGATATAGTGAATGCAGGGTCCTGGGAGACCAGATATAGTGGGTGCAGGGTCCGGGGAGACCAGATATAGTGGATGCAGGGTCCGGGGAGACCAGATATAGTGAATGCAGGGTCCGGGGAGACCAGATATAGTGGATGCAGGGTCCGGGGAGACCAGATATAGTGAATGCAGGGTCCGGGGAGACCAGATATAGTGAATGCAGGGTCCGGGGAGACCAGATATAGTGGATGCAGGGTCCGGGGAGACCAGATATAGTGAATGCAGGGTCCTGGGAGACCAGATATAGTGAGTGCAGGGTCTGGGGAGACCAGATATAGTGAATGCAGGGTCCGGGGAGACCAGATATAGTGAATGCAGGGTCCAGGGAGACCAGATATAGTGAATGCAGGGTCCTGGGAGACCAGATATAGTGGATGCAGGGTCCTGTGAGACCAGATATAGTGAATGCAGGGTCCGGGGAGACCAGATATAGTGAATGCAGGGTCCGGGGAGACCAGATATAGTGAATGCAGGGTCCGGGGAGACCAGATATAGTGAATGCAGGGTCCGGGGAGACCAGATATAGTGAATGCAGGGTCTGTGGAGACCGGATATAGTGAATGCAGGGTCCGGGGGGACCGGATACAGTGAATGCAGGGTCCAGGGAGACCAGATATAGTGAATGCAGGGTCTGGGGAGAACGGATATAGTGAGTGCAGGGTCCGGGGAGACCAGATATAGTGAATGCAGGGTCTGGGGAGAGCGGATATAGTGAATGCAGGGTCCTGGGAGACCAGATATAGTGAATACAGGGTCCAGGGAGATCATATATAGTAGATGCAGGGTCCGGGGAGAGCAGATATAGTGAATGCAGGGTCCTGGGAGACCAGATATAGTGAATACAGGGTCCTGGAAGACCAGATATAGTGAATGCAGGGTCCGGGGAGACCAGATATAGTGAATGCAGAGTCCAGGGAGACCAGATATAGTGAATACAGGGTCCTGGGAGACCATATATAGTGGATACAGGGTCCGGAAAGACCAGATATAGTGAATGCAGGGTCCTGGGTTTAGTAACAGTTGAAGTGGTTATGCACACAGTTGGGAGACAGGAATAGAATGTTGTCACCCTGTAGCAGGTAATGCTTTCATGGCAGGATCACCAGTTATCGGTTACAGCAGATGTTCAGTAAAGATGCTAGCTGTACTGTCTGGTACAGAAATTGCCATAGGAGGGAGAAATTAGTAAGTACTGTGATCTGGCAAGACCCCCCAAAGGCAATTTTCCATTTGCCATTGTTTTCTATTAGACAATAGTCATCTCTGATCTTCTCTCCAGGACTCTTCTCTCATATCCTCAGGTTGCCATTGAACTGCCGCTCTGATTGTTCTTGTTGTCTGTTCTCCGGCTACGAAGAGTCTTCCCCTTCCACTCAGTTATTGAAGAGACCCCCTAGGAGTCTTCCCGGCTCCATTATCTGGGCTCAGGTACACGCACTGACTGACATTATCGAATCCGTGTAAACAGCACCTGGTGTATTCTCGGTAAACAAGAAACATGATTATCTTGAAAGAATAAAATATACAGAAATCTTAGAAATGACATTTCCAGGGAAGAATAGAGAGCTCAGAAATGAAATATCCTGCCCGTCAATAGATTTCGCTGGGTTTCCTCTTGCTCAGAACGAGTATTTATTAGGAGTATCTAACCCCCTTTTCTTCAATTAAATGCATTCTGTGTGGCTCCACGTCTAGCGGCGCTGCGGGTTTTGCTGCTCGAACAGAATTAATAGGCATCTTAGTGTAAATCCACTATGAGACCCCAGATGTAGGAGTGGATGGAAATGCTAACTCCATGACATTTAGTTTGCTAAAGCAGTTATAAACAATTTCCATTAAATATAAAAATGCTGCTTTTACCTGTTTTTTTTTATTCTTTGTTGCATCTCAGTGCTGCAGATCTCCTGCAATGATTTCCTATTTACATGCCCTCCAGTTTTGGCTGAATGGCATTTCCCATGGGGGGGGGGTCCCCGAAGAAGACAATAGTGGATCATGTCTGTGCAATACGTGTTGAATTGACCACTTGGGGGTCTATTTATGATAAAATGCTGTGTGTTTGTCGCAAGCGTTTGCACGGCCTTCACAAATCATCTCCGTAATGTGTGTAATATGTTTACTTCCCATAATAAGTATTGCACAGATAAACCAGCTGCCACAAATTATCAGCAGAAAATAGGATTATCGGTGTTTTGTCGATAGAAAAAAAGCTGCTGGTAATGATAATTGACTTAAATGCAATACCACGCCCCATTGACTTCAATGCAAAATTGTGTCCCATTGACTTCAATGCAAAATCGTGTCCCATTGTCTTCAAAGCAAAATTGCCTTCCGTTGACTTCAATGCAAAATTGATTCCCATTGACTTCAATGCAAAAACACCTCCTAATGACTTCAATGCAAAATTGTGTCCCATTAACTTCAATGCAAAATTGCGTTCCATGGACTTCAATGCAAAATCACGTCCCATTGACTTCACTGCAAAATTACGTCCATTGACTTCAATGCAAATTCTCATCCTGTTGTCTTCAATGCAAAATTGCTTCCTATTGACTTCAATGCAAAATTGGGTCCCATTGACTTCAATGCAAAAACATCTCCTATGGACTTTAATGCAAAAATGTCCCCCTTTGACTTCAATGCAAAAATACCCCTTATTGACTTCAATGCAAAATCGCGTCCCACTGACTTCAATGCAAAATCATGTCCCACTGACTTCAATGCAAAAAAGCTCCCCCCCATTGACTTCAATGAAAAAAACGACCCCTATTGACTGCAATGTAAAAATGTCCCCCATTAACTTCAATGCAAAATCACCCCTCACACGGAGGTCCTGCACAACAATCGGTGTTCCGCTGTGTCTAGTGGACACAGCGGGCACCGGATCGTGGTGCTGCGCACTCCCAGGGAGCGCGCACAAACAGGGAGCGGGGAGGACGTTTATAAACGGCCACCTTTCCCTGCACTGCTCCAACCCGGCCATTTATATACATGGGCCAGACGGGAAGTGGTTAAAACCCAGGGGATCTGTCTTCTGCTCCCCGCTGAGCAGCTAACTGACAGGTCCGTGTCCGCTCCACTTGTGCAGAGCAGACATGGAGACAGTCTGCTGTTCTGGGGCAGTCAGATGTATAAGGATCTCCTGTCCTGATCCCCATTCATCTGTTTTTAGTGGATTGGATGCAGGTGGATATGTAAATGGACACATGTCCGTTTACATCCGCCTCTTCATAGAGAACAATGGGTAGTCTGATCTGGTCCACATGAAAAATGGACAGGCGACCCGATTGGTCCATCCATGTGAAAGGGCTGTTGGAGCATGCTGTCTCGACCTGGGTTCCGTGGAATCCTGGCATTTCTACAGAGGTTTACAGGGATTCCCTATGGTAAGAAGTCCACATCTTGGTTGAGAAAGCCCATTCTAGGAGTTATAGAGATAATATGAACAGTATATTCTAACAATAAATGTGTCTTATTTGGTCCCATTTAGTCTGTTAAATATCTCATTGTTATATGCAGTGTCAGAGTGATCTCTCATTGTTATATGCAGTGTCAGAGTGATCTCCCACCGATAATAGCCACTAATATAAGGGTTAATTCCACGCTGACATTCAATGGTAGGCCGTCACTTCTACACTGGTCACTGATACTAATGGGTTTTTCTATAATGACCCCTAATGTGAGGGTTCATTTTTTCCAGTGACCACCAATGTGAGGATTCACTTCTACAATGATCACCAATGTACAGAAGCTTTTCTCCACTGACCACCAGTGTGAGGGGGCTTTTCTCCACTGACCACCAATGTGAGGGGGCTTTTCTCCACTGACCACCAGTGTGAGGGGGCTTTTCTCCACTGGCCACCAGTGTGAGGGGGCTTTTCTCCACTGACCACCAGTGTGAGGGGGCTTTTCTCCACTGACCACCAGTGTGAGGGGGCTTTTCTCCACTGACCACCAGTGTGAGGGGGCTTTTCTCCACTGACCACCAATGTGAGGGAGCTTTTCTCCACTGACCACCAGTGTGAGAGGGCTTTTCTCCACTGACCACCAGTGTGAGGGGGCTTTTCTCCACTGACCACCAGTGTGACGGGGCTTTTCTCCACTGACCACCAGTGTGAGGGGGCTTTTCTCCACTGACCACCAGTGTGAGGGGGCTTTTCTCCACTGGCCACAAGTGTGAGGGGGCTTTTTTCCACTGGCCACCAATGTGAGGGGGCTTTTCTCCACTGACCACCAATGTGAGGGGCATTTCTCCACTGGCCACCAGTGTGAGGGGGCTTTTCTCCACTGGCCACCAGTGTGAGGGGGCTTTTCTCCACTGGCCACCAGTGTGAGGGGGCTTTTCTCCACTGACCACCAATGTGAGGGGGCTTTTCTCCACTGACCACCAGTGTGAGGGGGCTTTTCTCCACTGACCCCCAGTGTGAGGGGGCTTTTCTCCACTGACCACCAGTGTGAGGGGGCTTTTCTCCACTGACCACCAGTGTGAGGGGGCTTTTCTCCACTGACCACCAGTGTGACGGGGCTTTTCTCCACTGACCACCAGTGTGAGAGGGCTTTTCTCCACTGACAACCAGTGTGAGGGGGCTTTTCTCCACTGACCACCAGTGTGAGAGGGCTTTTCTCCACTGACCACCAATGTGAGGGGGCTTTTCTCCACTGACCACCAGTGTGAGGGGGCTTTTCTCCACTGACCACCAGTGTGAGAGGGCTTTTCTCCACTGACCACCAGTGTGAGGGGGCTTTTCTCTACTGACCACCAATGTGAGGGGGCTTGTCTCCACTGGCCACCAATGGTATGGGTCACTTTGCCACTAGTGTAAGGGGACAGTACGATTTTAACAGTTTGTTTTTTTGTTGGCTGTCATTTGTTTGTTGTCATTATTATTGCTATATAGATCAGGGGAGTGTTGTGAAATAATCTGCTCTGGATGATAAATACACTAGCTATGCCATTTTCTTTATTTAAATTATTCTACAACCTACTGATTATACTAATGTATCATGGCCTGTAATAATTTTTTGCCAGGGGTTCCCTGATACCTCAAAATTATTTCAAGGGTTCCTCAGGGGTAAGGAGGTTGATGTCCTTGAGCACAGTGGACCTTTAGCCCTGGTGCAATGAGATCCTTGTGTTCCGGTACGGGCAAATGTCAAGGGCGCACCGTCCAACCCCACTGCTGGTAGCTTGTAAAATTCTACGAGAGGGTGACAGTTGCCCAGGGATGAATGCCCGGAGTGCAGATCTCTTGTGTTCTGGACATTCATCCTCAGGTGCACACTGCCGTAAATGTTGGTACTCTCTTGGTGCTTCATCCAGCCCCATCCAGCAGCAAGTTGGAGCCTCTAATAGAGATTTACAGGCTGCTGGCACAAGCTTGACTGTGCCCCTGTGCCTTCCACCCAGACCGAATCATGGGGATCTCATGCACCAGACTAAACCCCCATTGTGCATAAGGCCTTAGAACTCTGTTTCCAAGACACAGCTAAGATTTCTCTTACCTGATTTTTTTTTTTAACCTCTCAGCTACAGGTTCGAGAAATGACCATCAGCCAGAAATGAGGTTTACACTTCACAATGCCAATGATCAATGGCGAGAAGTGTACTGAGCCTTGTACAGGCCTCCTGGTGTTCTCCTATGAATTGGAAAGCATATGTGGGTCACGCGAGAAGACTGCTAGGCCTACGTTTCCCAAGTGCTGTTCTCTGAGGTTGAGCAATTCGGAGGAGAGATTCAGCCTTTGAGATTAAAATAAATGGTATGTAATTTTAAATCTGGGCACTGGAGATTTCATGTCACTCAGGGGAAGAAAGACAGCTAAATGTAGTCCTAGCAATCTCTCTCAGATAAAGTCTCGCTACGGTGGGCTCTGGACAGCAGACTAGCCATTACATACGAGGCAAACTCACCCAGCGGTGGTCCCTTGGCCATTAATAAAACTATTCATAGCCTGACACTTGCAAACGATGGGACTGATAGAAACATCGCTTGCAGTTATTGCCTCGTTTATGAGCCAATATCTTATTCCCAATGCCGGGAACTGTTGTTATCTCACACTATTGTAAATGTAGGAAAACATTGTTTCATAAATAGTACATTTTTCTCAACAGGAAAAGGACAAGGAGGTAGAGATAGGAAAATCCAGTGAGTCCAGGAACAGTCACCATATTAAATTTATCAACAGTGAATGACACTGAAGTGTTTATTTACTAAAGCTAGAGAGTGCAAAATCAGGCTTACTTCTGCACAGAAACCAATCAGCTTCCAGGTTTTATTGCCAAAGCTTAATTCAACAATCTGAAGTTAGAAGCTGATTGGTTTCTATGCAGAAGTGAGCCTGATTTTGCACGCTCCAGCTTTAGTAAATAAACCCCTGGGGGTTTAAAGATAAATTCCAGGTATGAATATCTTAAAAAAAAAGATAAATTGTTCCATCTTGGACCAATGTAACAATGCATGTACTATACCTGTCGGACCCTGTGGAAGCTGTGTATAACTGTAACAGACACTGTAGCAAGCATACACACAGAGACAGATGCGGCCCTCCATTTTGTTAAGAATTCTCCATGTATCCCCTCATTCTCCCCCTCCCTCTCTGAGAGCCACAGTGACATCTGGTCGGTGTGGGTGTTGGAAGTGTCACAGGCAGGCCAGAGCCCAGCAGGGAGCCCAGAGCTATACAACCTCTTTGAGCTGAGCACCTGGTTGTCTAAGAAAGCTGTGCAATCTAGCACATCGCAAAAGATAACGCAAGCCTTCCCAGGAGTTCAAAGACATTCCAGAGGAGCACAAACCAGATAATACTTTTAAAATCCATTTTCATCTATGTCTCATATCTTGGAATATGAGAGACTTACATAAAAACCAGGAATATCTTCAGATTGCACAGGAGAAGACAAACAGTTTGATAGGTCACACTCCCTGACTGAAATACCTAGGAAAGCAGAAAATTACATCTCTGGAACCCTTCAAATATGTACTTCATATTTCATATCTACCCGTTCCTCAGATGCGTCTGCATAGTAATCTACCCACGGGTGGAATGTCACTTGTGTATAGGAAAAGTTATGAGCCAAAATATGAACTTTAAGAGATTTTGGTTCTAGTTTAGGTCTACGCCCAGACCTTCCCTCCCTAAACGGGGCATTGGTCCTTGACTTCAGAGACACCCCCTGCTAGGGAACTACAAAAAGGACTGTCAGGCCTAAGAGAGGGAAGTTGAAGAATTCTCCCGAAACTTGATCTGCAAACCCAAGGCTGATTGGCAAGTACTTTAACCCTTTAACCTCCTTTCTGTTATCTCTTTGCTGTGCTGTTGTTCTCTGTATATTTATATATATATTGGTTGCATCTTTTTTTCTGTAAATATTTTTATTGCACCCTTTTGACCTTTTAGTAATAAAACTTTCCTTCTGAAAGTGTTGAACTGTTTCTATAGCTCTTTATTGCAATTTAAGAATTCCTGCCTCTAAAAGAGCACTACTGTGTTTGTTTAACCCTCTGTATAACCGGTCTGTTATACAGATGATTATTTCAACCATCATAGTGTTATTGCTGATATCGCCGACTTTCCTCTTTCTCTGTACAAAAAAGGAAGTGGTGGCAGTGTGAAGGGTTAATTGCATAATTAACCTGACCCAGTAACAAACGCTCCCAGGCTGTTGGTACATCGATTGTGGTCCAATTAGCTGGAAAATTGGTGTGCAGGGTGCAGCTGGGCATGGCATTGTTACGCACGTGACATCGCGGTTTTAGAATGGCTAGTCCTTCGGGCACCAGCTTGGTGAGAAGGTCAGGGGTCTGACGCCGCTTTCGTCACAGACACCACTACTCCATCTCCACTAGCGCCTGGTCCTGAGCTGACCAGGTGGCCTGGAGGTCACACGAGATCGCCCACTCTGCACGAACACCATTCAGAGGTCACTTTGCATTCCTTCAATGAATGCAAAGCATTCTCTGATTGAATGAGGTGTAGAGGTGGGGCAGTGATGTCACAGCCTCCACCTCATCCCATCAGAGGACGCTTTTGATTGATTATGAAAATGTAAAGCTTTCTCTGAATGGTGTTCATGCTAAATGTGTTCAGTAAGCAGCAGGGCAGCATGGGCCTGGAAGCATATTGAGATCACTGGAGTAGCAATGCCTAATATAGTGATTTCCGGCTTCTAGAGGGATAGGCCAAGAATGGTATATGCATAGTGAGATTAGTCCAAGCTGGAGCAATGTAACTGTGGGAAATTGATGTGAATAATAAATGGAATTCATCTCTAACGAGATGCAATAATGGTTTTGGGATAACTGTAATTGTTTGTAAGTAAACCTGTCTTTTGAAAGGACAAAACAGCTTTAATACCCCTCTTCCCAGCAGCATTTTACCACCTATTACCACCATTCCTCTGCCGCTGTATCAGCGGCAGTCATTGGTGGTCAAGTAAAACACCCCCAAGTCACTCCAGTCACAGCTAACACATGGATGAGAACTTTCCCTGCCCCAATGTGACACCACTAGGGTGGTCATAAGGTCCTGAATATGGTCTGGTTTACCAGGCTTGTCTCCAGTTGATGGCTCTCCCTAAGTCCTTCCTGATTTGAATGTGGCTGCATTTGTCTGGCCTGGGGCTGGGAGGTGCAAGGAGCTCCCAGTGATGTGCCCCCTCAGGTTGGAATCTCAGGGTGTGCCAGAAAAACACTTTGGGCTGAAACACACCATTGGTGTTTCACTGGTACTAGCTCATGTCACTTATGCTTTTCTTGCACTACGTCTTTGAGTGGGCCTTTTGGCTAGTCAGGGCACACAGCAGTTTTTTTTTTGAGTGTGTCACGTATTTATTCAGGGGCAATTACACTGTATATGTGTTGTTTTGTTTGTGTGTTTTTTGCACAGAGAGGGAGTGCAGATCATTGGGGGGCCTGACCTAATATTGGGGAATAGGTACTGTGGCCCTTGAGTTTTTTGCCTCTCCCCATACGGAGGGATCTCTCTTCAGGAGGTCCCCTGACCAAGTACTTGGTGGACCAGCCTCAGCTAGTCCCTAAGGAGTGGGGTCCACCAGGCTTCAGCCAAGGCAGACCATGGCGTCCCTTGCCTCTGTCCTCTGAAAGGTTCAGGGCCCTTTCTCTTTGTGGGATTGGCCATACTGTACCTTCTGTGCACTATTTTGTGTGCTGTGATTTCATGGTTCATTTTCTTTTTGTTGTTGATCACAGGGGTTTTGACAAAGCATCGCACCAAGGGACTTCAAAAGAAAAATAAAAAAGAAGTACAGGATATTTTTTTACTTTAGTCCAGAGCAGCAAGTGATCAAACAAAGGTATGTACAGCCTGGGAGGAGGGCATTAAATTATTGTGCATGGGTAAAGTACAGATTTCCTTTACATTTATAGGTATTTTTATTTTTTTAAATATATAATGGTTTTTAGTAAATATCTACTATTTACAAATAAATATTTAAAACAGAGTGTACCAGTGACCTAGTGTATGCTTTGCAGAGCATTTGATGTTTCTTAATAGAAGTAGCTGTTTGCTTTGTGATTGTCTCTCTACAATTGAAGTTCCACAGTTGCATCTGAAGATACAGAGAAAGAAGGATGTGAGTATAAACTGTTACACATAAAGCTTTGTTTTATGATGTTCAGCTATTCAGATCTGGAAGCAGCTTTCTCTATGGTTGATTCAAACTTCAGCTGTTCATCTCTGTAAACGACGTGTTAATTTCCTTGTTCTTACTATATGTACCACCAGGGGCGGACTGACCATTTGGAAACTCGGGCACTGCCCGAGGGCCCGGGGTCAGAAGGGGCCCCATGAGATGCCCCTGGTACCTTTTTCATAGGCTTATTTGAGTTTGGGCAAGGACACAGGGGCCCCATGATCCCCTATTGCCCGGGGGCCCCATGAGTTGTCAGTCCGCCCCTGTGTACCACCCAACAAGTTAGCGAAGGGGAGCTAGTTGATTATTTGTCAATTAGAAAAGCTGAGTAGCAGCCTGTGCAATAATCAGCTGGGTCAAATTTGGATCAGGGCTGAGAGGCTCTGCAGATCAGATTCTTAATACCTCCCCCTGTTCTGTAATCTTGGAGAAGATTCTAGAATAATAATAATAAATTTAATTCAATAATATAATCAAACCATAAACACTGAAATTTGAAATATAGCGCCAAGTTCACACATCATTGAGCAAAGTCACAAAATTGTTTTCAGTGTCTGATGACAAATTTCCCCCACGAATCATTATCACTCAATTCTGTAAGTGGTTCTAATTTACTATCGCTGTTCTCTAGCCGGTCTAAAACTGATTTTGACCTAAAGTGACGCTTTTTGGACGCCATGGACGTTTCTCAGTTTCCAGGCAGAAAGAACAGTAAAAATGTAGGCAGGGCGCAGGACAAAGCACTCGGGACAAAATGTATGTGAAATGGTTTGATACAGTAATGTTATACTATGTGATTTTAGTGATTTTAGTGAATGTCACTTTTCGTCATTTTCAAATTTCCCGCCGTTCCGTCCCCCGTACCTCCCGATGTCGCAGGGGACGGAACCCAGAAGACAGATGCCGGCATCCGCCGGCTTACATTGCCGGGGACACTGCAGGGGGGACATTGTGGGAGCGCAGGACAAGGTAAGTGAAGAAGGGATCCCAAAGCAACGCTCCAGGATATTCCTGAGTATCGCTCGGGGTTACCGCTTGTGGTGCTGAAACTTTACCCCGAGCTACACTCGGGAATACCGCCAGGGAGGTTAATAAAAAAATAAAATAATGTTTAAAATGGTGGCAGCAACGTGTCTCAAAATAGTTGAGACAGGGCACCCAAAAGCTGGAAATGTAAGTGGTACTAACAAGGAAGAGCTGGAAGAACATTTTGCAACTAATTAGGTTAATTGGTAACAGGTCAGTAACATAAATAATAACGAGGTAAGTGAGTGCAAAACAAAACCAAAACAAAAAAACTACAGCGGCTAGCATACAGGGCAAACCTCAATACCTTTAGACAAATAACAAGGTATGCAGCGCTAAATAAATATCTTTGAGAAACTCTGATAGAGATATCACTGTTGAAACACAATAATATTAATAGAAAGCCTATCCAAGTGAGGTGGATATAACCGTGTAGGTTTGTAGAATATAACAAAGTGTTCACTTCAGCGTAAAATCAACGCAAAAATCTTGGAGATTCCAATAAACTTATGCGCTTACCACAAGAACATACAAACTGAGCGTTGTATGTATGTCATCAGGTGTGCCATCAACGGAAAAGGAGCCTGGTTCCCACTGCGGGCAGCATCCGGTCACTCTGGTAGACACTCAGGGGATGTCAGCACTCACTCTGGGGTCCCATCCAGCTCACCGGCAGGTCCACCGACGTCCAGCCTCCTGGTAAGTACTTCTCCTACGATGGTCCACCTTTCATGACTCGCAGAATAACGAGCCACAAGGCAAAATTGTATTGATAGTGAAGTATGTCTTTATTGTAAAATTCCAAAGTAAGGTAAAACACTCACATTAGGGCCTGCATCAACCAGGTTAGCTTGCAACCTCCCTGGTGGTCAATGGCTCCCTGGTGGTTAGTGGCGTCAGCTGGGTGAGTTCCCTCTTAGGCTAAGTTCATACTAGCCTTGTAAACAGGCGTTTTACAGGTGTTTGAGGGGTGTTTTTAATGCTCCTCAAACGCCTATGAAAATTATACACATGGCAGCACATAGTGCTGTTCACACTGAAGCATTAGCGGTGCGGCAAAATTGATGCATCATGTCCAGTCAGGAGGTGTTGAAGCCTTTCAATGCCTTCCATTCAAGTCTATGGTGATGGTCCTCAAACGCCTGGCAGGTGTTTGCGGGGCGTTTGCGGGGCGTTAATACCATTAACTTTGTGGTGTGGTTTTAAAACTTGGAAAACACCCATGAAATGCCTCAAAAATGCGCATAGGGCATTTGGGGAGCGTTTGAGGAGCATTAAAAACACTCCCCAAACACCTGTCTAACGCCTGTCAAACCCTAGAGTCAAGTGTGAACAAGCCCTTAGAGAGTCAGAGTGTTTTAGAAGTAAAGATGTAGAGATGGGCAGATGTATACACAGTGATCTAACTTTTTTGGAATTGAGGTTGTAGTAATAATTATTACTAATTACTAATCTATTTCTGCCACCCCTCTCTGCCAATCCCTCCACTGGCTTCCCATTACCCAACGGATAAAATTCAAAACATTAACAATAACATATAAAGCCATTTATAACTCTGCCCCAAATTACATCACCGATCTTGTCTCCAAATATCACCCAAACCGTACTCTCTGCTCTTTGCAAGACCTCCTACTCTCTAGCTCCCTTGTCTCCTCCTCCCATGCTCGTCTCCAGGACTACTCCAGAGCTTCCCCCATCATCTGGAACTCTCTACCCCAGTTTTTCAGACTATCGCCTACTTCTGCTCACTTTTAGGTGATCTCTGAAAACCTATCTCTTCAGGGAAGGCTATCCTGCCCTCAGCTAATACTGGAATCTTCTACTTTTCCAACCAGTCCATCCCCCACAGTTACTACCTTTTGTACCACTAGCCCCTCCCTCCTAGATTGTAAGCTCCAAGGAGCAGGGCCCTCCTTTCCCTCTTGTATTGAACTGTACTCTTGCTGTATTGTCTCCCGTTATATTGTAAAGCGCTGAGCAAACTGTTGGTGCTATATAAATCCTGTATAATAATAATAATAGAAATGACAATAATAATAATAATATTGTTAATATTTTTATTATGATTATTATTATTATTATTATTATGTGAGTCACTGTAGCCTTTCCATTAGCTTGGACCAGTCTGGCCATTCTCCTTTGACCTCTATCATCAACAAATCATTTCTGATTTTTTTCTGCAGGTCTGGCATGTGATGTGAACATTACCTGACACTTCTTCCCTGTATCTACATGACTGTAGGCATTGTGCTGCTCCCACATGATTTGCTGATTAGGTAATGGCATGAATATGCAAGTATACAGGTATTCCTAAAAATGCTTGGTGAGTATACAGTATGTAATTAAAGAATATATAAACCCAACATTTTATATTCCTGATATGTGCCTGCTGTACCATGTACTTGTAAAGTCTCCTGTTCTCTTTGTATTGCTTCCTCTGTGTGAAATACCTGGTGTTCCTTTCAGCCCCTCTGCTTTCCTATTAAAAACAGACAATTCTAGGCATTAGAGCACAGCTTGGTCAGTTTTATGGCTGTGCTGGGAACTCAGCCTGCTCTCCTCCAATGATCAAGCTTGTCCCGACACCCCCTCCCGCTCGCACAATCATTCACTGTTTCTCCCCTCACTATGCAGCTAAGAGCAGAGGGTATGTAATCACTTGTAAAAAAAAAAAAGGGGGGGGGGGAGGTTTTTGTAATATATTTTTATATCTATACACACGTTTTACCTTTAATTTATATTTTAAACTCTATGGGTTGTTTTACAAGGTGAGGTTGTACATATAATTTAATGTACACTTTTACTCATAGGGGTTTATTTACTAAAACTGGAGAGTGCAAAATCTGGTGCAATTCTGCATAGAAACCAATCAGCTTCCAGGTTTTATTGCCAAAGCTTTATTGTACAAGTTGATTGGCTACCATGCACAGCTGCACCGGATTTGGAGTGCACCAGTTATAGAAAATATCTCCCCCATATTGTATATTTTAAAAAATAGAGTTATCCTTTAACAACTTGCCCTCCTGAGGATTTTTCCCCCTTCCTGATCAGGCCATTTTTTGTGTTACTTTAATTGACAATTGCGCGGTCATGCAACTCTGCACCCAAATGAAATTTACGTCTTTTTTTCTCACGAATTGAGATTTCTTTCAGTGGTATTTGATCGCCTGTGCGTTCTTTATTTTATGCACTATAAAAAAAACTGACAATTTTGAGAAAAAAACAATATTTTTGTCTTTTTGCTATTAAACATGTCCAGTAAAAAAATTTAAAACATCAAATTTCATCATAAATACATATAAAAATAATTGGCTTACGTGAAAGTTATAGCATTTAGCAATGGAGGTATAGATACTGGAATTTATTTTTTATTTTTACTAGTAATGGCAGCGATCAACGACTTATAGCGGGACTTCAGGACTGCGGCGAGCATTCTGACACTGGGGAGAACTGACTTGGTGTCACTGACATCCCCAGTGACACCAATACAGTGATCAGTGCTTAAAAAAAAACACTGACACTATTCTATGGCACTGGGCAGGAAGGGGTTAATGTGAGGAGCGATCAAAGGGTTAACTGTGTGCTGTGTGTGTTTTACTATGGGGCCATGTGTTTGTGCTTCACTGTAAGCACACTGCTTTGCATGGCTGTGCTGTGCAGAGCCATGCAAAGTAGTTAGCATGAGCTGAGAGGGAGGAGAACTGTTTTGTTTACAAACAGTTCTCCTCCCCATCGGAGATGCTCGGCAATCACCGGGCGCCGGCCAATAATCACCGGCCGGGACCTGGTGATTGACAGCCAGGGCAGCGAATGGCGGTGTGGGTAGAGCGCACACGCGCCTTGTGCAAGCCCCCTACCCAGAGAAGCAAAATCACATATACACGCGATTTCACGCACCGTGCCGCCCTGTAGCAGTATATTACCAAAGGAATTACCGAAGGAGAATAGACTGTAGCAGTATACCTGCTATAGGGCGGTTGGGAAGCGGTTAACAGGAATATCAACAATCTGGTGAGTAAATAGTATAACTCAAAGAAGGTCTAATGAAGGGACAATAATGGAGTACAGAAGGATTTAGGTGTCCAAATCTATCCCAAAGCAAGGACACAGGAGCTCAGTCCCAGTCTGCCTGACAACTATCACACAAAGAAAATATTATTTTCTTATTCCCTCAATACAATATCAAGCTCACTATCTGGGTTTATATTGTATTGAGAAAATATTGCAATAACACCCTTTGATACAAACTGGAGCAATTTTACTCACTGAGCGAAATTGAAGATGGATGCCACAAGAATTTCAGGGCATTATCTATAAAAGGGGGCCCTCCTCGGCTCAGAATCCGATGACGCACCCCCACGAAGCCTTACTTCTCGGTCACGATGAAAGGTCAGAGCCATCGTGACTGGAGATTTATTGAAGTAGAGGAGAATAAAACGCTTTTACATCTTCAGACGCCGGTGAATTGCTCTTTTTTCGTTCCTCGCCAGGAAGGAATCTGCAAGTGTGGATCATGTATCATTTCCATCTGCCCCTAGATTTAGCTGTAGAAATGGGTTTGTGTGTGGAATCAGAGAGAGGATTGTGGTTTGAAGTGCGGATGGTCAGGTTATTTTGCTAGCGAGTTATACAAACAAAGGCCACTGTCACATCATAATGGAAAGAGAAACTGTAGATTTTTTGAAAGGAAACTCTATTGAACATAAAGATGAGGTTCCCGCTCACTGTCCATCTTTGAAAGTAAATTCCGAGCAGATATAAAAGATAAAATTAAAGTGATTCTAAGTTTAAACCCTTCATGATGAGGATAGAAGAATTCTCAACACCTGAACACAATTTTGCAACTTTGACATTTGTTAGTAAAACTGGACATACTGTATATCATTACAACTACTTCATGGGGTGGAATTACTGAAGGAGAATAGACTGTGCACTCTGCAAATGCAGTTGCAGTCATTTTCCCCGGAGCTTAGTAAATGAGGGGAAGCTCTGCTGGTTTCCATCATCTAATCGTATGCAAGAAAAATGTTTTTTTTTTTTTTTTCCTTGCAACTGATTGGGTATTCTTTACAAAGTGCAGCTTTATCACATTTACTAAGGAAAATGAGTGCAACTGCACTTGTAAAGTGCACAGTCTATTTGCCTTTAGTAAACCCAACCCAGTGTATCCAGAAGGCTTATACATTTGATATTTAAAGAGTAATGCTTATCTTCTGAATTTTTTTTTATCCTGCCTAAAACATACCAATACTGATACAAAATTAAAAAAAAGAGTCCACCTAAAATACACTGTCCCTGACCTTTGACCCCAACATTAACTCTGAGCACAACCTTTTGACCATAACCTTGATCCTAACGCTGACACTGACTTAAATTCAACCCCCAATCTAGCTGTTTTATTTCATTTTTTTCACACACTCTTTTTTGTTTGCAATGTTCTATCAAGGATAAAAAGATACAATGTAATATATAATGTATCCTGTGTATATACAATGTATTATATAATGTATCCTGTGTGTATGTGTATATACAATGTATGATATAATGTATCCTGTATGTATACAATGTATTATATAATGTATCCTGTGTGTATGTGTGTATACAATGTATTATATAATGTATCCTGTATGTATGCAATATATACTACACAAGTAGGTCTCCCTGGTGGATTATAAAATGTATCCTGTGTATATACAATGTATTATACAATGAATTCTGTATGTATAAAATGTATTATAAAATGTATCCTGTGTATATACAATGTATTACCCAATGTATCCTGTATGTACACAATGTATTATATAATGTGTCCTAATGTGTTCTGTACATATACAATGTATTATATAACATGTCCTGAATGTATACAATGTATTGTATAATGTATCCTGTGTGTATGTGTGTATACAATGTATTATATAATGTGTCCTGTACGTATACAATGTATTATATAATGTGTCCTGTACGTATACAATGTATTATATAATATGTCCTGTACGTATACAATGTATTATACAATGAATTCTGTATGTATACAATGTATTATAAAATGTATCCTGTGTATATACAATGAATTATACAATGTATCCTGTATGTACACAATGTATTATATAATGTATCCTAATGTGTTCTGTACATATACAATGAATTATATAACATGTCCTGTATGTATACAATGTATTATATAATGTATCCTGTGTGTGTATATATATACAGTGGAATATATAATGTATTCTGTGTGTATTTGTGTATACAATGTATTATATAATGTGTCCTTCTGTATGTACACAATGTATTATATAATGTATCCTGTGGGTATACAATGTAATATAGAATGTATCCTGTACATATACAATGTATTATATAATGTGTCCTGTACGTATACAATGTATTATATAGTGTGTCCTGTACGTATACAATGTATTATATAGTGTGTCCTGTACGTATACAATGTATTATATAATGTGTCCTGTACGTATACAATGTATTATATAATGTATCCTGTGTGTATACAATGTATTATATAGTGTGTCCTGTGTGTATACAATGTATTATATAATTTATCCTGTGTGTATACAATGTAATATAGAATGTATCCTGTACATATACAATGTATTATATAATGTGTCCTGTACATATACAATATATTATATAGTGTGTCCTGTACGTATACAATGTATTATATAGTGTGTCCTGTACATATACAATGTATTATATAATGTATCCTGTACATATACAATGTATTATATAGTGTGTCCTGTACGTATACAATGTATTATATAATGTATCCTGTATGTATACAATGTATTATATAATGTATCCTGTATGTATACAATGTATTATATAATGTATCCTGTATGTATACAATGTATTATATAATGTATCCTGTATGTATACAATGTATTATATAATGTATCCTGTATGTATACAATGTATTATATAATGTATCCTGTATGTATACAATGTATTATATAATGTATCCTGTATGTATACGATGTATTGTACAATGTGTCTTGTATGTATGCAATATATCCTACACAAGCAGGTCTCCTTGGTGGATGATGTGGGCTCACCCAAGGTGCTAAGTATGTCATCTGTTTTTGCCAGTGTTTCCGCATATGTGTAAAAAACATGCAACACGCTTGTTGTGTCATTATTTCTTAATGGCACCCCAAACGTGGGTAGGAGTTACCTGTCTTGTCAAATGTTTTCTGTGCGCCAAAATGTGTGAAATTGGGCAAAAGGCTCTTGGCTAGGTGCCATAGTTTGGTACATGAGCTTCTTTGCCCTGTTTTTGAAGAGTAGGGAGGCTTAGTCAAATGAATGGTGCAGCTCCAAAAACCTGCAAAAAAAGCGCAAAAAATTAGACATCGGAGGTTCGTTCAGATGTGAACGAGGCCTAATGTGAAGTCGGTGGAGGACTTTTGATATGAAAGAATAGGTGGACTGAGGCCTGTAAAAGGGGGAGGTTGAGGACCCTATGTGAAAGGGGGAAGGGGGACTAAGAGCTCTGCTGTAAATGGGGGGATTCTGATATGACTGGGGACCTCATTTTAGACTGGGGTGCCTCAAGATTTTGCATACTTTCAAAGGGTACCACCATAGCTGAAAAAAAGTTGCGAATCACTGAGCTAAAAACTCTGAGGCTACTTTTACAATGATTAATTTTTCTTCTGCTTTTGCATTAACCCCTTCCCGCTGACATCACATAAATATGCGACCTCACAGAACTGGGCTTTTTTCCGTGGGGCCGCATATGTGTGTACTTGTCTTTGTGCTGTAAGCATGCCACATAGCGCTCTCCCATCACAAAGACTGGGGTTTCACTGAGAGCCCTGGCTCCCGTTTCAATGATTGGGACCCGGGACTCCCGATTCTGGGTCACATGATCGTTGTGATAGCCTCTGATTGGCTATCACAGTGATCAGTCACTGTGAAACCCGCCCCCTTGATTTTTTTTTCCTCTCTGAATGAAGAAGAGAGATACATTGTATCTCCCTATTTCCTTGCAAAGAGAAAAAAAACTGTTAAACAAAAAAAAAAAAAGATAAATATTTAAAAGAAAGAAAGAAAAAATTCCTAGATCAAGGTTTGATCTAGTTCAGAGCCAGGGATTGTGTATGGGTCAAGGTCAGGATCAAAGGTCAGTTTTTTTTTTTTAACCACTTGCCCTCCTGAGGATTTACCCCCCTTAATGACCAGGCCTCTTTTTGCTACTCGGCGCTGCACTAATTCAACTGATAATTGCGCGGTCATGCAATGCTGCACCCAAAGAAATTTACGTCCTTTTTTCACACAAATAGAGCTTTCTTTTGGTGGTATTTGATCATCTGTGCACTTTTTATTTTTCACGCTATAAACAAAAAAAGACCAAAAATTTTGAGGAAAAACAATATTTTTTACTTTCAGCTATAAAAAATATATAGTAAACTCAAAGTTGGTTATAAATTTAGGCCAAAATGTATTCTGCTCTATGTTTTTGGTAAAAAAAATCCCAATAAGTGTATATTGATTGCTTTGTGTGAAAGTTATAGTGTCTACAAACT
Organism: Staurois parvus; assembly: GCF_062004578.1. Taxonomy (NCBI): domain Eukaryota; kingdom Metazoa; phylum Chordata; class Amphibia; order Anura; family Ranidae; genus Staurois; species Staurois parvus. The sequence goes on from NW_028318374.1 coordinate 1,974,180, forward strand.
ATGGTATAAATACTGCAATTTATGCCACTTTTTTGCTATACAGCGCTGCACTAGTTTAACGGACAATTGCGCGGTCATGCAATACGGTACATAAGTGAAATTTATGTCCTTTTTTCACACAAATAGAGCTTTCTTTTGGTGGTATTTGATCGCCTGTGCATTTTTTTTTTTTGCACTACAAAAAAAAAAGTCTGACAATTTTGAGAAAAAAAAATATTTTGGACTTTTTGCTATAAAACATGTCCAGTAAAAAAAATGTAAAAATCAAATTTTGGCATAAATTTCGGCCAAAATGCATTCTGCAACATGTCCCTGCTAAAAAAAAAACCCAATACGTGTAAATTAATTGGTTTACGTGAAAGTTATAGCGTCTACAAATGGCGGGAAAGATACTGGGATTTTTAATTTTTTTTTTATACTAATAATGGCGGTGATCAGCGACTTATGGCGGCGATCAGCGACTTATGGCGGGACTGAGGGTCTGTGGCGGACATTCTGACTTGGGATCACTGACATCCCCAGTGACACCAACACAGTGATCAGTGCAAAAAAAACCCACTGACACTGTACTAATAGCACTGGGGAGGAAGGGGTTAACTTTTTTATTCACTAAAAGGGTTAACTGTGTGAGGGGAGTGTTTTACTAGGGGGCGGGGGTGTGTACTGCACGGGAACACGCTGATCCGGAGAGATAAACTCTGCTCTCCGGATCAGCATGTCAGGAGCTGTCAGGGAACTGACAGAAAGCAGAGCTACTGCAGCCCTGCACTCTGTCAGTGATTGCCGCTAATCGGCGGGACACCGGCCATGACCCAGCGACTGACACCCGTGGCTGGGATCGGCGGTGCAGGTAGGGCGGCGACACGCCTCGTGCGCGCCCCCTACCTGTTTTGCAAAAGCGCGTTTTAAAACGTGCTTTTGCCCAGCCATGCCGCCGTATTTCTACAGTGGCTGGGCGGCAAGTGGTTAATTGGTATCAGTGTCAGTTAGTGTCAGTGTGTAAAAAACCTAAAAAACAAAATGTGCACTATTGTTTCTGGGCTGTACTATGGGTGCAAACAACAAATAACATACACATATATGGTATCGCTGCGATCGTCAAGAGCTGGAAAATTTATTTTGAGTTGTTGTTTGGTGGTAGGTTATGGTTGAAACAAGAAACACACAGCTAAGTAAAAAAAAATTATTGTTTTTACTATTTTGGGCGAGTTTTCCTTTGATAATAAAAAAAAAATCAGGAGATATCCATTACCATTTATGACCAAATGAAAGCCCAATTTGTCCTGAAAAAAGGTTATAATTCACCTGGATGTACAGAGCAGTTGTGATGATATCTATGGTTTTACTAACACATGTCAAAGTTGTAAAATTGATCTTAGGCTGTAAGATTAGTTTTACCGTTAGGCGTGAAGGAGTTAAAAAAGTGGAAGAAAAAATGTGTGACCATGTATTCCTATGAAGTTCTTCACACTGATCCACTGCATTTTTTAAAATTCTGCTTGCTGCATTTTTGGTGTGGTAAAAAAATGCACCAAAAACACACCTCCCCTACTGAAATGAATGGAAAACAAGGCAAAAACGCATAAAAAGCGCATCTATACTGCATTTTTGGTGCTGTCTTTGAGTTACATGTCCTGTAAAAAAAGGACCCCAAACACAATAAAAACGCGGCTACAGATCAGCATGAAAGGAGCCTAGGAGAGATTTTTCATACATGGGGTGGCAGGGGATGGAAGGTGTTTTATGTTGCCCGGAGATGGGCTTTAATGATTTGTCTTTAATGCTTTGATCCAGAATGTGTTCGATTGACACTCAGACAAAAGACCCGAATGTCAGGCCCCATATCCCCCTCCGGATAGATTTCCATTAACCACATTTATTTTAACCAGAAAAATAAAGCGGATGACTTTTGCGCAGATTTATTGAGTGTGGAAGGAAAGGCGCTGTCTTTTATTGTGCTGTTTATTTCCAGGAGTTCGGGGCTCTGCTTAATTACCTCTAATAAGTGACATTGCCCCCGGCTCTACCCTTCTTGTGGATAATAAATGCAGTTGATCTTTATTTTCTGTATCACAGTTAAGAATGGTGTCACTTGCGATGTGCTATATAAACTGAAGATCACTCCATGTAATTAATGCTCTGCATCTAAAACCCATGATAAAGAATTTACAGAGGAGATTGCGATGAGTCAGGCAAACACTTTAGCTAATAAAAGCTACATTCAAAGACGCGGGCCAGTAAAATCATCAATTTCACAAAGAATGGTTATCTGTTTTGTCCTCTTCTTTTAATGATAGCTTATGTATGCCAGGGAAAAAAATACCATTTGTGCATGACAGACGCTTAAAGTGTTACTAAACCCACAACAGTAAAATCAGTCTGTATATTCAGTAAAGCATGCTTGTTATACTCACTGTGGAACCTAAGGAGTTAATCCTCTGCATTGTGTAAAAAGGCTGCTTGATCCTGTCTTCTTTGATCCTCCCCTTCGTCCATTGTCCCCAATCCATCTGCTGATAGTACAGAGCTCTAGGAGGCACTTTGCACATGCTCAGTTTAGTGAGTATTGCTAGAGAGTTTTTTTTTTTTTTGAGAGGGTGCATGTGATCAGCACAGGGCCAATCAGCACTGTCCAGACAGAGGGTCAGGGGTTATGCAGCCTCATAGGACAGTTAGAGGAGAAAGAAAACTCCTCCAACAAGCTTTAAACAGTGCTCAGCTGGACACTGATAGAAGTCACAAAACTGCTCTATACTGCTGATGAGAAAAGGTATTTAGCAGTTATATTTATGAAAATAATTTCATTTCCATGTTCTGTGTACTGTGGGAGACCAGATATAGTTAATGCAGGGTCCGGGGAGGCCAGATATAGTGAATGCAGGGTCCTGGGAGACCAGATATAGTGAATGTAGGGTCCGAGGAGACCAGATATAGTGAATGCAGGGTCCTGGGAGACCAGATATAGTGAATGCAGGGTCCGGGGAGACCAGATATAGTGAATGCAGGGTCCTGGGAGACCAGATATAGTGAATGTAGGGTCCGGGGTGACCAGATATAGTGAATTCAGGGTCCTGTGTTAAGAAACACTTAAATGTTCTTAAGTTCACTTAATAATTTTTTTTTTGTTCAGCTAGCAGGTTGAATGAAAAAAAAAAAGACCCGATTCTCCCATCCACACATTCAAGGTGGATGGGGGAATAACTTCTACTGCACTGTTGTATTCTGACAGCAGGGAGCCTTTGCAGCCATCAGAATACACTGATCAGGCCTGCCAGCTACAACTGGCAGCACTAATTGTTCTGGAAAAACCCTACAGGACGGTCGGACAGAAGTCAAACAGTAGCGCCCTCTAGTGTGCATAGTTTGTTAGTGTAGTTAGAGGCTTGCTAAAAGCCTTGGTGTGAGTCAGAGGGTTTACTTCAGGTCAGGCTGGAGGGCTCTATGGGTCAGTCATCTAGTACCTTCCCCTGCTCTAGAAGTTTGGAGAAGTTTTTAAAACCCAGTGGGTGGAGGCCAGGAGGAGCTGACCTGCATATTCATAGAAGTCTGACCAATTCCAGGCAGGAGGTCTGGCAGTTTGGCAGACTGGCCCATACATGTGAGAGAGCCTGGCCAGCAAGGGAGCCAGGTGGAAGATGGAGTACTGAGGAGTGTTAGCCTGGGAGGGGATCCCGGAGGAGGGGGGCTCTGTCTCCAGGCTGGAGGTTGGAAGGAAGCTAACAGATGGAGCTCCACCCTCCACCAAGGAAGGACAGCTTGTTAGCCTGGAAAGGAACCAGACCAGCAAAAGCCTGAAAGCAGTTCATCAAAAGCTGCAGGACACAAGGACAGTGTGAGTATATATTTACTCGACATAACGTCATCTTTCAAATTTTACAAAAAAATTGGGTTATATATTTAAAAAAATAATTAAAGTGTGTTTTTTTCCCACAAATACTGTGTGACATAAAAAATTTAAGCAATTGCCATTTTATTCTCTAGGGTGTCTGCTAAAAATATATATATAATGTTTGGGGGTTCTAAGTAATTTTCTAGCAAGAAATGCTGATTTTTACTTGTAAACAAAAGGTGCCTGAAAATGCTTGGTCTTTAACCACCTCCTGCCCGCCATATAGTCCAATGATGGGCACAAGGTGGTTCTCTCGTTCTGAGAGGACGTCATATGACGTCCTCCCATTCTCACCGCGCATGAGCGGCTCAGGGAGCGCGCATCGCGCCCATCGGCAGTGCGCTGTGTCCCTCGGACACAGTGGATCACCGATCACGGAAAGAGCCGAAGATGTCGGCTCGGTCATGTGATCAGCTGTGTCCAATCAGTAATTCTGTTACCTGAATACTAATCCTCCCTGTTACCTGAATACTAACCCTCCCTCTTACCCAAATACTAACCCTCCCTGTTACCCAAATGCTAACCCTTCTGTTACCCAAATACTAACCCTCCCTATTACCTTAATACTAACCAACATACTGTGTCCAGTTTGGCATGAGATGACACTTGTTGGGCTTTAGCTTAAGTCTACACTGAGTCAACTGTGTGAAGATCTGGTGAAGATGTCTGAGATGGTCTTCAAAAATCTTAGAGAAGATGATAGTATCCTCCGGGTAAATGAAGACAGTGTCAAAGTTGAGGTCCACAGGAACCATTCCATAAGCCTCATTGTGGTAGAAATTGATGACAGAAATAAGACCATTTACAACAATATTACTATACAGGATATTATATGTTGCAGGTCATACAGTTCTTCAGGCAGAAAAGTCAATGATTATCAACAAGGTACTTTTTCAATAGTGACATAACATGAACTTACAGACCCCAGAATTCCTGAGGAGCACTCCTCCTAGAGGTGGTATAAGATTGCTTGGCCACCCTACGATCCCTAATTTCCTTGTAGTTTTCCAGCAGGGAGACAGCTAGTGGGAGACAGTTCTCAGAAGCTGGCAGAAGAGACACCCTAACCTGCTTTTGCTGCAACATTCCAGGGATTCCCCTGCAGCATTCCATTCCTACTGCTGGATATCTTCAGTCCAATGGTCAGCATCATTCGACCCACTTCCTCTGAGCTCAGGTTGTCCTGGACCCACCCCAGCCTGTGATTGGACAGTGAAAGGAAAAGCAGCACAATGGTGAGCTCATCTTCTGTCAGTCTGCTCTCTCCTCCTATCAACATGCTTCTTGTCAGCGCATGAACTGATTGGATTCTCATGCTGCTTCTTCCTTTCACACTCCTGCCCTGCAGTACAGGAACTGCAAAATACTGGTACCAGGTGAAATTCAGGTACTAATACTTAAAACATTTAAAAATACATTTAATAATGATTGCAAACCTTCATTTATTTGTTTTACCTTTAACTCTCAGAAAAGACTTTTAACCTCCATTCACATTGGTGTGTCTCCAAAGTCTCACATTTTCCAGTGCAACTTTGATACAACTTTGCATTCTCTGAACCAAAGGTTTCATCAAAAATCACGCCAGAGTAGTGCAGGCACCTCTTCAAAATCACTGCAACTTTAAGTCGCCCCAATATGAACGGGTGCCTTAGAAAAGAATGGGCTTTGACTTTTCATGTGACTTTAATGTCCAAAGTCGCATGACAAGTTGCACAAGTGTGAATGCCGCCTTTCGGCTCGTTCACACCGGCAGTATGGTGGTGGTAAAACTAAAGGGTTGAGCCGCTACTGCCCCCTCAACAGCTCCCCTTTTAGCTGCAGAGGCAGTGGCCGAGGGTGTACACGTGCCGCAGCCACAATGCTTTGCTTTGTGGCCACATCAGAAATGATACTACTTGTCACTTTCAGGAGGCATAGTGCCCGCTGAACGTTCAAATAAATGGGGCCTCTTTGCAAGCACCTCTTAACTGTGTGCAATGCATGCGGTTGCATTGCGCTAGTGCAAGGCCAAATGCTTTCTGAAGAGCGATCCACATTGGAAATGCATGTGTGAGTGTGCCCTTAGAGCATTGTCTGTAAGTAAAAAAAAAAAAAAATAACATTTTTAATTAAATACTTCAAATCTGGACACTTCCTCCCCCTTCCAGTCCAAAGTCCAGGCCAATTTTTCAGTTTCCAGCACTATCGCAATGTGAGTGATTATTACTCAGTCATGCAACACTGTACCCAAATGAAATTTTTATAATTTTTTTGAGACAGATATAGCTTTTTTTTTGTAGTGTTTGATCACCACCGGGTTTTTTATTTTTTGCTATATAAATGAACAAATATTTTTTAAATAAAATAATTTTTTTGCTTGGTTTTTGTTATAAACTTTGCAAATAAATAATCTTTCTTTATAAATTTAAGCCAAAATGTATTCTGCAACATTTTTGGGGTAAAAATAACCCCAAACAGTGTATAGGATAAGAATTGATCACTTGAGACCCTAAAATACTGGACGCTGGTATTGGGTATGGTGGTGATCAGGATGCTGGTATGAGGTATAGGGTGATCAGATGAGATGCCCCTGGTACCTTTTTTATAGGCTTTTTTGAGTGTGGGCAATGACACAGGGGCCCCATGATCCCCTATTGCCCAAGGGCCCCCTGAGTTGTCAGTCCGCCCCTGGGGGTGATCATGATGCTGGTATGGGGTATGACGGTGATTAGGACGCTGGTATGGGGTATGGGATAGTCAGGACGCTGGTATGGCATATATGGTGATTAGGATGCTGGTATGGCATATGGGGTGATCAGGACACTGGTATGGAATATGGGGTGATCAGGACACTGGCATGGTTTACAGGGTAATCAGTATGCTGGTATGGCATATGGGGTGATCAAGATACTGGTATGGGGTATGGAAGTGATGAGGACGCTGCTCTGGTATATGGCTGTGATCAGTATGCTGTTATGGGGTATTATGGTGATCAGGATGCTGGTATGGCATATGGGATTATCAGAATGCTGGTATGGAGTTTGGTGGTGATCAGAATGCTATTATGGTTTATGGTGGGGATCAGGATGCTGGTATGGGGTATTGCGGTGATCAGGACACTGGTATGGGGTTTGGGGTAATCAGAATTCTGGTATGGGGTATGGTGGTGATCAGGACGCTGGTATGGGGTATGGTGGTGATCAGGACGCTGGTATGGGGTATGGCGGTGACCAGAACGCTTGTATGGGGAATGGGATGATTAGAATGCTGGTATGGGGTATGACGGTAATCAGGATGCTGGTATGGCAGTGATCAGGATGCTGGTATGGGGTATGGCAGTGATCAGGACGCTTGTATGGGGTATGGGATGATCAGAATTCTGGTATGGAGTATAGCAGTGATCAGAACACTGGTATGGGGTATGGCGGTGATCAGGACGCTTGTATGGGGTATGGGATGATCAGAATGCTGGTATGGGGTATGATGGTAATCAGGATGCTGGTTATGTTGTATGACAGTAATCGGTAATCAGGATGCTGGTATGGGGTATGGTGGTGATCAGGACTCTGGTATGGGGTATGACGGTAATCAGAATGCTGGTATGGGGGTATGACGGTAATCAGGATACTGGTATGGGGTATGGGGTGATCAGAACGCTGGTATGGGGTATGGCGGTGATCAGGATGCTGGTATGGGGTATGGCGGTGATCAGGATGCTGGTATGGGGTATGGGATGATCAGAATGCTGGTATGGGGGTATGACGGTAATCAGGATGCTGGTATGGGGTATGACGGTAATCAGGATGCTGGTATAGGGTATGGTGGTGATCAGGATGCTGGTATGTCAGTGATCAGGACATTGGTATGGGGAATGGGGTATGACGGTAATCAGAATGCTGGTATGGGGTATGGCGGTGATCAGGATGCTGGTATGGGGTATGGGATGATCAGAATGCTGGTATTGGGGTATGACGGTAATCAGGATGCTGGTATGGGGTATGACGGTGATCAGGACGCTGGTATGGGGTATGACGGTAATCAGGATGCTGGTATAGGGTATGGTGGTGATCAGGATGCTGGTATGTCAGTGATCAGGACATTGGTATGGGGAATGGGGTATGACGGTAATCAGAATGCTGGTATGGGGTATGACGGTAATCAGGATTCTGGTATGGCAGTGATCAGGACATTGGTATGGGGTATGGCATTGTTATTGTGAGCACTGGGACAGGTGACAGGGGCTGGCTGCACACTGGGACAGTAATCAGGGACACTGGGGTAGCTGACATTGCATTCTGTGAGTGTGACACACAGGCTGCAGCATCGATTCTCTCTGCTTTCACAGTGAAAGCAGAGATAATAACTTTCTTTGTTTACTATGTGACTGCTGTGATTGGATACAGCAATCACATGGTAAAACACCATATGATCTCCTGGACAAAGTGCAAATATGATCTTCTGTATCTGGGTGACATGTGGTCTCCTGGATGCACGCTCCGTGAGCTGCACAGGAGCCGCCAATGCGGGCCGACATACAGGTACATTATCCCGCATCGTCACAGTTTCCCATCTGCCGTCTATAGGCTATGGATGGACAGGAAGTGATTAAAATATACAGTTTTCTGCTTACTTTGTTCATATCTTCTCTCCCTGCACTGTGCACATTCCGTAGAACCTTTATAGGAACTTCCTGTGGATATATGTGCCATTCGGCATCAACTGAATGTCATAGTTTTTGCGCAGTGACTGCGGTGAAACGTGCCGGCGCACCATGCATTGACACACCTGCTTACGGTCCAGCTCAGCAGTTGGCAGGAAGAGATGAAAAACAATTATAAAGAAGATTAATGAAATTAATAAAGTTGATATATGGTCTTCCCTGGAATGAATGATCTCGTGTAATTACTGGCGGAATTATTGTTTTCACAAACATGATATTATATTTATTATTAATGCTGCAATAATGATTATATTAGGATACTGGAAGTCCCCAGATAGTCCATCAATTAAAGAATGGCTGCAAGATATTTCCAAGATTTATGCTTCTGAGAGGTTAGAGAGGAAGGAATGACAACGCCAATGCTGACTTGTGTAATGGGGCCATGTGTGCTTCGATTTCACTATCCAATCGATGTGCGCTTAGATCAAAACGATGGAATTGGCAACAAATTAAACTGCATATTGTAACAAGTGTACACACAGTGAAGGACACAGCCCTCCATTTTGTTAAGAAATCTCCATTTTGTCCCATCATTCTCCCCCTCCCTCTCTGAAAGCCACAGTGACATCTGGTTGGTGTGGGTGTTGGAAGTGTCACAGGCAGGCCGGAGCACAGCAGGGAGCCACGAAGTGCCTGGTTGTCTCAGAGAGCTGTGCAATATAACACCCCGCAAAAGATAACACAAGCCTTCCCAGTAGTTCAAAGACATTCCAAAGAAGCACGAACCAGATAACACTTTTAAAATCCATTTTTCCCCTATGTCTCATATCTTGGAATATGAGAGACTTACACAAAAAACAGGCATATCTTCAGATTGGCCACGAGAAGACAAACAGTTTGATAGGTCACTCTCCTTGGCTGGAATACATAGGAAAGCCGAAAAGTAGATCTCTTGAACCATTCAGTGTATAATTTCATATTTCATATCTAATCATTCCTCAGATGTGTCTGCATAATATCTACCCGCGGGTGGAATGTCACTTGTGCATATGGAAAGTTATGAGCCAAAATATGAACTACAAGAGATTTTGGCTCTAGTTTAGGCCTACGACCAGACATTCCCTCCTTAAACGGGGTATTGGTCCTTGACTTCAGAGACATCCCCTGCTTGGGGAACTACAAAATGGGTTGTCAGGCCTAAGAAAAGGAAGTTGAAGAATTATCCCTTTTAACATCAGAACCACCTGGGGAGACCCGTATTCCTTCACTCTGAAACTTGATCTGCTAACTCAGGACTTTGGCAAGTACTTTAACCCTCTAACTTTTCTCTGTTATCTCTTTGCTGTGCTGTTGCTCTCTGTATATTTATATACAGTATATATTGGTTATATCTTTTTTCTGTAAATATTTTTATTGCACCCTTTTGACCTTTTAGTAATAAATCTTTCCTTCTGAAAGTGTTGAACTGTTTCTATAGCTCTTTATTGCAATTTATGAATACCTGCCTCTAAAAGAGCGCTACTGTGTTTGTTTAACCCTCTGTATAACCGGTCTGCGGTGACCGTGTTATACAGATGATTATCTTAACCAGTATAGTGTTATAGCTGATATCGCCGAGTTTCCTCTTTCTCTGTACAAAAAGGAGGTGGTGGCAGTGTGAAGGGTTAATTGCGTAATTAACCTGACCCAGTAACAATCACTCCCAGGCTGCTGGAACATAGATTGTGGTCTAATTAGCTGGAAAATCATTGTGCAGGGTGCAGCTGGGCGTGGCATTGTTACGCACGTGACATCGCGGTTTTAGATTGGCCAGTCCTTCGGTCACAAGTTTGGTGAGAAGGTCGGGGGTCTGACGCCGCATTCGTCACATATTGGTGGCAGCGATCGTGGTATCGTCACACATATTTTCTCCTTCCGAAAGATTTAGACTCAATTTTGACCAGATTTTGTTCTGTCCCTCTATATCTATTTTTTCTGTGGAGCTCTGAGGAAGGGGATGTGTCCCTGAAACACGTTAGCTTGCCGACATCGCCGCAGTATAGTCACTTTTTGCACACTGGTTGGCCATCTGAGTTTGTTATTATGCATGTAACTTGGGGTTGAGGGATGCATGGGATGCCCAAGGAACAGTAAACTGAGGACAACTTCCTGGCAACTGTGTACAAGTCTTTACACAGCAATACTCTTCTTGGAGAGGTCTCCAGCCTCCTCTGGTGTGCCACTCCAGACTCCAGATAAATCTCTTCTTCAACCAGCTGTCTGGAGGAATCCCTGGGCAAGGGGATCCAGTGCCTGCCGCTTTAAGATGTACAGTCCCGGGTAAGGAGCTAATCAAGTTTTCCACCAGAGTGCTCCTTTCCCCTTTAGCTGGCCCAGGGGGTGTAGGAATACTCACTCATTATCTTTCCTGTTAGCTGGTTTAGAGTGGTGGCTGCCTTCAGGCCTTCTGCTGGGCTGGCTCCTTTCCTTGCCCCACAAGTAGTCCTCCCTCCGGGGACTGATGAGGTTGAGTGATCCTCTTTTCCAAGTCCCAGGCTGCAGGTAGGCCTCTTCCCACTGGACCCCCTCCCAGACTCCTGCATCTCCTCCTCTCCCACATCTTCCACCCTGAACTCTCCTACCTCTGAGCAGGCTCACCCACTCTTAAGGGCTGTCCTGACCCCATGCCAAGCCTTCTGCCTGGAGATTGGCCAGGATCCCTCAAGAGTGCAGACCAGCTCCTCCTTACTCCCACCCACTGAGTTCTTGTCCAAGTCTCTCGATCAGCCTTTCTCAACCAGGGTGCCCAGGCACCCTGGGGTGCCTTGAGGTTTCCTCAGGAGCGCCTTGGAAAAATGTCTACAAATTGCCAAAAACGTGTATACCAGCCAGCGTGTGGCTGCCTGCCTGTTAGTTACACAATGCCACAGGTTTTCATTGTGTGCCTTTACGACCTTCTAGCTGCCAGTGTCCTGACAACCAATGACATCATCAGTTGATAAGGGGGGTGTCAGCTGCCTGCACAGCATCCTTGTTTGACCCTCCCCTACCCCTCTCCATCAGTGCTGGGGTCACATTAGCTCAGTGATGAAGAAAAACTGAGGGAGAAGAGAAACAATGGAATACTAGTCAGTACCAGTGTGTAAAAATGTACAGTATTTTCTTTAGAAGAATAAATCGCCTCTAGTGCTGGGTGTCCTACATGTGTGGATGTTGCTGCGTTATATAAAACTATTAGAACAGTTTTTCACATTTTGGAATGGGGTGCCTCAAGACCATCCATCATTTAAAGGGTGCCTCAAGACTGTCCAGCCTTTTAAAGGGTGCCTTGACTGAAAAAAGGTTGAGAAACACTGCTCTAGATCAAGGGGAGATATCAGCCTCTCAGCCCTGACCTGAATTTGACTCCTCTGACTATCACCCAGGGTGCTACTCAGCCCTCTATCTTAAAAAATAATTAGCTAGCTCCCCCTAGCTAACTAGGAGTGTACTACATATATGTAAGTTAGGGACTTTATATTATAAGCTCCTTGAGCGCAGGGACTGATGTGAATGTACAATATACTGTATATATGGAAATGCTGCATAAATTGATGTACTATATAAGTATCAGTAATTAATAAATAAGTTCACTCCCGTTAATCCTGTCCCGTTTCTTCTATTTTACCTCGGTAAGTGTTAGTAGAGTCAGGTCTTCTTATACTTTAAAGTGATTGTAAAGGCCAGGGGCGGACTGAAAACTCATGGGGCCCCCAGGCAATAGGGGATCATGGGGCCCCCGTGTCCTTGCCCTAACTCAAAAAAGCCTATGAAAAAAGTACCAGGGGCATCTTATGGGGTCCCCTACTGACCCAGGGCCCTCGGGCAGTGCCCGAGTTTCCAAATAGTCAGTCCACCCCTGGTAAAGGCTTTTTTTCTCTTAAATAACAAACATGTCTATACTTACCTGCTGTGTGCAGTGGTTTTTCACAGAGCAGCCCGGACCCTTCTCTTCTCGGGTCCCTTGCCAGCGCTCATGGCCCCTCCCTCCTGTAGGGTGCCCGCACAGCGAGCAGCTTGCTATGGGGGCACCCGCTGCTCCATGTGCCCATTCACACACGGAGCCGAGGTTCGGCCCCGACCCCTCTCTCTTCTCATTTCCTCACTGGCTGTGATTGACAGCAGTGGGAGCCAATGGTTGTTGCTTCTATCTCAGCCAATGAGGAGAGTCCCGGTATAGCCGAGACTCCAGTGCACATTGCTGGATCGAGATGGGGCTTAGGTGAGTATTGGGGGTGCCGGGGGGGGGGTTGCTGCGCAGAGATTTTTTTTATTTTATTTTTTGTTAATATCAGTGGGAGAAATAGTGCTCCATAATTGGTGTCAGTGGGTGGAATGGTGCCCTATCGTTGATGTAATTGGGAGGAATAGTGCCCCATTGTTGGTGTCAGTGGGAGGAATAGTGCCCCATCTTTGGTGTCAGTGGGAGGAATAGTGCCCTATCACTGGTGTCAGTAGGAGTAATAATGCCCCATCGTTGGTGTCTGTGAGAGGAATAGTGCCTCATCATTGGTGTCAGTAGGAGGAATACTACCCCATCATTGGTGTCAGTGGGAGGAATAGTACACCATTATTGGTGTCAGTGGGAGTAACAGTTCTCCATTGTTGGTGTCAGTGGAAGGAATAGTGCCCCATCATTGGTGTCAGTAGGAGGAATAGTGCCCCATTGTTGGTGTCAGTGGGAGGAATATTGCCCCATCTTTGGTGTCAGTGGGAGGAATAGTGCCCTATCACTGGTGTCAGTAGGAGTAATAATGCCCCATCGTGGATGTGTGTGGGAAGAATAGTACCCCATCATTGGTGTCAGTGGGAGGAATAGTACACCATTATTGGTGTCAGTGGGAGTAACAGTTCTCCATTGTTGGTGTCAGTGGAAGGAATAGTGCCCCATCATTGGTGTCATTAGGAGGAATAGTACCCCATCATTGGTGTCAGTAGGAGCAATAATACCCCATCATTGGTGTCAGCAGGAGGAATAGTACCCCATCATTGGTGTCAGTGGGAGGCATAGTACAGTGTTTTTTAACCTTTTTTGTGCAAAGGCACACTTTTTTCATGAAAAAAATCACGAGGCACACCACCATTAGAAAATGTTAAAAAAATGTACCTCTGTGCCTATATTGACCATATAGTAATTCATCCCCCATAGTAATTAATCCCCCATATAGTAATTCATCCCCCATAGTAATTAATCCCCCATATAGTAATTCATCCCCCATATAGTAATTGATCCCCCATAGTAATTCATCCCCCATAGTAATTCATCCCCCATATAGTAATTAATCCCCCCAGTAATTCATCCCCCATATAGTAATTCATCCCCCATAGTAATTCATCCCCCATAGTAATTCACCCCCCATATAGTAATTCATCCCCCCTATAGTAATTCATCCCCCATATAGTAATTCATCCCCCATAGTAATTCATCCCCCATATAGTAATTCATCCCCCATATAGTAATTCATCCCCCATAGTAATTCATCCCCCATATAGTAATTCATCCCCCATATAGTAATTCATCCCCCATAGTAATTCATCCCCCCTATAGTAATTCATCCCCCATAGTAATTCATCCCCCATATAGTAATTCATCCCCCATAGTAATTCATCCCCCCTATAGTAATTCATCCCCCATAGTAATTCATCCCCCATATTAATTCATCCCCCATATTAAGTCCCCAAGCCCCCCCTGTGTCAATTCACTTACCTTTGCTCCGCGCGTTCCTCTCGCCGTTCCGGTGTAGCATGACAATCTGTCTCCTATGAGGATCTGTCCCCCTCGACGTATTTGCGCATGTGCCAGTTTCAGGCATTAGCAGCCGATCGGCGATCTCCGGCACATGCGCAGATACGTCGAGGGGGACAGATAATCCTGACAGTATCACGCTCCGCGGGCCGGATTAAAAGGTCCGCCGGGCCGTATACGGCCCGCGGGCCGTAGTTTGCCCATTGCTGTTCTAATGATTGGTCTATTTGTGAGCCGAGGCCACATGTTACGGATGAAATTGCAATTTTTCCCACGGCACACCAGACAATATCTCACTGCACACTAGTGTGCCGCGGCACAGTGGTTGAAAAACGCTGGCATAGTACACCATTATTGGTGTCAGTGGGAGTAACAGTTCTCCATTGTTGGTGTCAGTGGAAGGAATAGTGCCCCATCATTGGTGTCAGTAGGAGGAATAGTGCCCCATTGTTGGTGTCAGTGGGAGGAATATTGCCCCATCTTTGGTGTCAGTGGGAGGAATAGTGCCCTATCTCTGGTGTCAGTAGGAGTAATAATGCCCCATCGTTGATGTGCATGGGAGGAATAGTTCTCCATTGTTGGTGTCAGAGGGAGGAATAGTGCTCCATCGTTGGTGTCAGTGGGAGGAATAATACCCCATCATTGATATCAGTGGGAGGAATATTATCCCATCATTGATATCAGTGGGAGGAATAGTGCCCCACTGTTGGTGTCAGTAGCAGGAATTATGCCCCATTGTTAATGTCAGTGGGAGAATATAGTGCCCCATCATTGGTGTCTGTGAGAGCAATAGGTCCCCATCATTGGTGTCAATGGATGCATTAGTATACCATTATTGGTGTTAGTGGAAGGAATAGTCTTCCATCGTTGGTGTCATTGGGAGGAAGAGTGCCTCATCGTTGGTGTCAGTGGCAGGAATTATGCCCCATTGTTGGTGTCAGTGGGATGAATAGCCCTCCATCGTTGGTGTCAGTGGCAGGAATTATGCCTCATTGTTGGTGTCAGTGGGAGGAACAGTACCCCAAAGGCTGGATAAAGGCAAGCAAAGGCCACTGCCTTATTTCTTTACCTGTTGGAGCAAATTGGACCATGCTTTATAGGTTTTTTTCATGCCTTCCTCTGGATCAACTACGCACATAGGGTCCTGTATATGGAGGATTTCTATTCATTTATCCTTCTGGTTGAACTAGATGGACTTACGTCTTCCTTCCCCCTGTCTATGCCGATGACTATTTCCTATTCCCTCCACCTTCCGTCCCACCAAGATGAGCTCTTTCCCAGTTCTTAGCCCTCTCAGTAGAGGTTGGCAGCCAAGAGCCCGACTCTCTATCTAAAGATTTTGTTTCCTTCTCACTTTTTCTTTGTGAATTTATCAAACCGCCGATCTAAAGAGGCATTGTCAGAGCATTTAGCGCTCTCCCGTGGTTGTATGCATCACCTGACACCTAGCCTCCAAAGCTGTGAAAATCAAGGCTGGCGTGAACTGAGAACGGAGTGGTGCAGGCCGGCCGGCGCTCGCTGAATCGCGATCTGTTTAAATATAAATTCCAGCCATTTGTTGATAAGCAAAACATTTTCATCCTGTCATATTATCAGTTTAGGAGACAAACTGCAGACATTTAGGAAGTGAAATACCAAATGTCCTAATAAACATTTTGTCTTGTAAGCAATTGTTTGCTGCGGTTTTGTCATTTACTGTCTGCACGGAGGCAGCGGAAAAGATATCGCTGAATATATTTCATGAAGAGACGACTGCAATGATGCTTTTTTTTTTTCTGATTATTTAGTGGCTCTCCAGAGGAACATGGAAAATAAAGGGGTAGTTCAGCTTGTGACATGCTTTTTTTTCTTTTCAAAGTGGAACTCCAGCAGTACCCAACTCCACCCCTAGGCAGTGCTGGCCATCATTCAAACCAGAAGACTGGTGACATCTAGTGGGGGAAAGGGATAACTGCAGGGTTACAACTCCGGAATGAAGGTGAACAATGCTGAAAAAAAAAATACTTTGTCATTTTTACTTTAAGGCTGCATTTGCACTTCAGCTGGTCCTTGGTAATTTTGCAGGGATTTATTTATTACAGGTACTTATATAGCGCTGTCAATTTTACGCAGCGCTTTACATACATATACTGTACATTCACATCACTCCCTAACCCTCAAGGGGCGTACAATCTAAGGTCCCTAACTCACATTCATACATACACATACTAGGACCAATTTAGACAGGAGCCAATTAACCTACCAGCATGTCTTTGGAGTGTGGGAGGAAACTGGAGTATCCAGAGGAAACCCACACAGGCACAGGGAGAACATGCAAACTCCAGGCAGGTGGTGCTGTGGTTTTGAACCAACGACCCTAGTACTGCCAGGCGGAAGTGATAACCTTTTAGCCACTGTGCTGCCCATCTCAGTGATTGCACAGACATTTTAGCAGACATCTGAGGCTTGCATTTTTGTTTTTTTTTACCTTTTAAGTGAAGCGTCACTCTCTAAACACGTCTATTTAAGTTTTTACAATTTTATATATATATTTCATTTTATTTTCTGTCCAATTTTTGTGTGTTACTTGCACTAAGTTATTTTACATTACTGGATTGTATTTTTTAATTCATATTCATTTAAAGTCATGACATTAATTAACTAGTTGCCGACCGCAGATAGCCAAATGACGGCTGCACTGCGGCCGGCCAGTTCTGAGTGGACGTCATATGACGTCCTCCCAGAACGCGCTCTCCTGCGCGCCCCAGCGGGCGCGCATCCGGCGATCTCCGTGATCGCTGTGTCCTACGGACACAGTTGATCACGTGATGTGGTGAAAGGCCAATCACAGCGTGATGTGGTAAAAGGCCAATCACAGCGGCCTTTTACCACGTGATCAGCGGTGTCCAATGACACGCTGATCAGAGGGAAATGCAAGTGCCGGTTCTCGGCTGCACTTTCCTCACGCTGTCAGATCGTGAGGAAAGTACTGCCGAGAACCGGCAGTTGCCAGAGCGGGGATCGACACCGATCATCAGGGCACTGATGATCAGTGCCCTGATGATCGGTGCCCAGCAGTGCCACCCGCAAGTTCCGCCCACTTGTGCCCAGCAGTGCGCCCACTAGCTCCGCCCACCTGTGCCCAGCAGATCACCCACCTGTGCCCAGCAGTGCACCCACCTGTGCCACTCTGCAGTGTCACACACCTGTGCCCAGAAGTGCCACCTACCTGTGCCCAGCAGTGCCACCCACCTGTGCCCACCAGTGCCACCCGCCTGTGCCCACCCACCAGTGCTGCCCACCAGTGCCACCCACCAGTGCAGCCCAGCAGTGCTGCCAGTCAATGCCACCAGTCAGTGCCCAGGGGTTGTGCCAGTCAGTGCCGCCAGTCAGTGCCCAGCAGTGATGCCAGTCAGTGCCGTCTATCAGTACCCATCATCAGTGTCACCTATCAGTGCCGCCTATCAGTGCTGCATATTAGTGCCGCCTATCCGTGACACCTCATTAGTGCTGTCTATCAGTGCCGCCTATCCGTGCCACCTCATTAGTACTGCCTATCAGTGCCCTTTAGTGCTGCCTATCAGTGCCCATCAGTGCCGCCTATCAGTGCCCATCAGTGCTGCCTCATCAACGCACATCAGTGAAGGAGAAAAATTACCTGTTTGAAAAATTTTATAATAGAAACAAAGAAACTTTTTTTTTTTCAAATTTTTTGTACTTTTTAATTTATAGCACAAAAAGTAAAGCGCCCAGTGGCGATTAAATACCACCAAAAGAAAGCTCTATTTGTGAGAAAAAAATGATCAAAATTTCATAAGGGTACAATGTTGCATGACCGCGCAATTGTCAATCAAAGTGCGGCAGCGCTGAAAGCTGAAAATTGGCCTGGTAAATAAGGGGGTATAAGTGCCTGGTAGGCAAGTGGTTAAAAAGTCGAATATAATACAATTAAATCTAAAAATAAAAAAAAATAAAAAAATGTCTGTTTTGGTTTCTGTTTTCGGCCAAGTGCTTCTTGAATTTTTGGTTTGGTCCAGAATATTTTTTTCTGTGCACTACTAGTTCTTATGCCATAATAGGTTCCCTTACTGGGCTCATAAGAAAAAAAAATACAGACAATGAAAAAGTTAGGGCTCTTTCCATTTACGGATGAAAAACGGACACCCATGTATTTCTATGGACGAGCGCATGTAAATGGATGATCATCTTTTAACATCCTTTTTTTAGACGGAAGAAAACTCTATTTTTCGTCCATAAAAAACGGAATGGCTGAAAAATGTATGTAAACGTATGTAAACTGATGGAAAATGGATGTAAACGGACATATGGTCTTTTTTTGCATTGTTTTGCATTGGTAAAGGATGTAAAAAAATCAGATGTAAACTGATGAAAAACTGATGTGAACTGATCTGTTTTTTCTTGGAAAAAAACGTAACTGAACTGATGAAAAAACCGGAATGCCCGTGTGAAAGGACCCTTAAATTGTTCAGTTTGAACCAATGTGCCATACCATGGCTAAAATGAATTGCCAAGACTCCTGGGATGTATGATATCATTTGCCTAAGCATGGAAACCAGGAAGTAACTGCACACAGCAGGTCCCGGCCAATGATCTATGCCCGGAACTTGCTAATCAACTGTGTCCAATCACAGCCCAGAGCTCTGTGCTGGTAATCAACACAGAGCTCTGTACAGAGAAAATGATCTCTTTGTTTCTTTTCACTGCAAAGCAGGGAGATTTTTAGTCAAAAGCAGCACATAATACACACATTAACACTTATTAGTCACACACTTAACCCCTTGATTACCCTGAGATGTTATCCCTTGCCAGCCAGTATCACTAATACAGTGACCGTGTATAGTATTATCACCGATCACTCTATTAGTGTCACTGATGATGTCAGTGTCAGTTAGTTCCCACCAGTTAAGTGCAGCTATATGCATGACCTATTTCTACATCTTCACTGTAAAATCATTTTTGATGATAACGCCATATTTTGTATTGTAATTCATATTTCTTTTTTAAGATTGTAAAAAGAAAAATCAAATGTTTTTAAATTGTTGACTCACTATTTGATAAATTTGTGCCTTAAAAGTCCCATCAACAAGAGGACCTTTCCATTGTAATTTTCAGGGATGATGGCACTTCTTATATCACACCTCTTCCCCATCTCTATTCTAGTTCCCACCGAGTGTCAGTCCCATTATAAGTCGCTGATCACCACCATTACTAGTATAAAAATAAATAAATACAAATTCCAGTATATATACCGTAGTATATCCTTTACACAAACAAATCCATATACACTTATTGGTATTTTTTTCACCACCGACATGTAGCAGAATATATTTTGGTCTAAATTTGTGAAGATTTTTTTCTGAATATGTTTTATAGCAGAAAGTAAAAAAAAATATAGGGTTTTTTCACAATTATTGGTCTTTTTTTGTTTTTACAATAAAAAACGCAGTGGTGATCAGACACCACCAAAAGAAAACTTGATTTGTATGAAAAAAATTATATAAATTTAATTTAGGTACAGTGTTTCATGACCACGCATTTATCACTTAAAGTATTACTAAGCCCACAACAGTAAAATCAGTCTGTAGATGCAGTAAAGCATGCTTGTTATACTCACTGTGGAACCTAAGGGGTTAATCCTCTGCATTGTTGAAAAGGTTTGTTTGATCCTGACTTCTCTGATCCTCCCTTTCTTCCAGTGCCCCCCTCTTATCTCCTGATAACATATATCATGTGGAGTCACTCTGCACATGCTCAGTTTGGTGTTTATTGCTAGAGAGGTTTTTTTTTTTCTTGGGAGAATGCATGTGATCAGCACAGGACAAATCAGCACTGTCCAGACAGAGGTCATGGGTTCTGCATCCTTCTAGAGCAAAATTAAAATTTCTCCTACAAGCTTTAACCAGTGCTCTGCTGGACACTGATATAAGTCACAAGACTGCTATATACTGCTGATGATAAAAGGTATTTAGCAGTTTAGATTTACTAAAATAATTGCATTTCCATGTTGTGTGTACTGTGGGAGACCAGATATAGTGAATGCAGGGTCCTGGGTTTAGCAACACTTTAAAGTAGCACAGTGCTAAATAGTAAAAAATGGCCTGGTCATGGAGGAGTAAAACCTTCCGGAGCTGAAGTGGTTAAGAAGGAGGGAGATTCCCAACAGGTAAGCCTGCTCTCAATGTATGCATTGCTATATATGTCCCATAGATGGAAATTCAGATAGAGCTAGAAACTTCACTTTACAGAGGGTTCTTAATGCAGCAGTGTGGCTTCCACACATGTTTGCAAATGTATGCAACTAGGCACTTGAGACTTACAACTCAACTCAGGCACATCTAGCACTAAATGCATACAATGGCAAGGGATGCTGGGTGTGCTGGAGGGTCTATTGATGCTGGGGGATCTATTGTTGATGACCATCTTTGAAACGTTTACACAATTCAAATGCCTTACTACAGCCAAGCGTCTCATCACCGTACTGTGCCTGATGTGGTCTCCAGATAGCCACGGGTTTTACGCCTACGTTCACAAGAAACTTCATCACCACACGCTGTTCCATGCAGCACTAACACTGTTGTCTGCCATCTTGATTAACAGTCTCTGGACTGGCCCGTGACATGTGCGGCGCCAATCAGTAATAGGACACACTTGCCACTTACTACTGAGTGTAGTACCGCAACCCTAGTATCCCTTTTTTATACCTGTAAAATTCCCAGGTTTTTATATATATACAGTATATACTCACCAGCCACTTTATTAGGTACACCTTGCTAGTAGCAGTTTGAACCCCCTTTGGCCTTCAGAACTGCCTTCATTCTTCGTGGCATAGATTCAAGGAGGTGTTGGAAACATTCCTCAGAGATTTTGGTCCATATCGACATGATAGCTTCACGCAGTTGCTGCAAATTTGTCGACTGCACATCTATGATGCGAATCTCCCATTCCACCACACCCCAAAGGTGCTCTATTGGATGGAGATCTGGTGACTGTGGAGGCCATTGGAGTACAGTGAACTCATTGTCATGTTCAAGAAACCAGTTTGAGATGATTTGAGCTTTGTAACATAGTGCATTATACTACTGGAAGGAGCCATCAGAAGATGGGGATACTGTAGTCGTAAAGGGATGGACATGGTCAGCAACAATACTCAGGTAGGCTATGGCATTTAAACGATGCTCAGTTGTTACTAAGGGGCCCAAAGTGGGCCAACAAAATCTCCCCCACACCATGACACCACCACCACCAACCTGAACCATTGATACAAGGCAGGATGGATCCATGCTTTCATGTTGTTTACACCAAATTCTAACCCTACCATCTGAAAGTTGCAGCTGAAATTGAGACTCATCAAATCAGGCAACATTTTTCCAATCTTCTATTGTCCAATCTTGGTGAGCCTGTGCGAATTGTCACCTCCCTTTCCTGTTCTCAGCTGACAGGAGTGGAACCCGGTGTGGTCAACTGATGCTGTAGCCCATCTGCTTCTCGATTCAATGTGTTGTGCATTCAGAAATGGTATTCTTCATACCTGGTTGTAACAAGTGGCAATTTTGAGTTACTGTTGCCTTTCTATCATCTCAAACTAGTCTGCCCATTCTCCTCTGGCATCAACAAGACATTTTCGTTCACACAACTGCCACTCACTGGATATTTTCTCTTTTTCCAACCATTCTTTGTAAACCCTAGAGACGGTTGATCCCAGTAGCTCAGCAGTTTCTGAAATAATTATACCACCAACAACCATGCCACATTCAAAGTCAACTTAATCCCCTTTCTTTCCCATTATGATGCTAGGTTTGAACAGCAAGTTGTCTTCACCACATTTAGATCCCTAAATGCATTGAGTTGCTGCTATTAGAGAAGAGCGAAGTATTCAAAAATTCGATTCGACTGATTCGGCGAATTCGTGGAAAAATTTTGATTCGAGTCGAATATATTCGCTGCGAATTTAACTTATAAAAGGCTGTTTCTAGGCTTCAGAGAGCCTTTATATTAGTGCAGAACACTGTACCTTTAATTTAAATGCCCTTGGAGTCTGCTGGGGAAGAGAAATAATACTGACAGTCAGTATGACATGCAGATGAGTGCCGTCGATCTTAGAATCACCGCACACTTCACTCATTTGGGCAGTCATGGGGCCAAAACCAGAGTGTGGAGCCACAGTGTGGCGGTGGAGGCAGCAGCAATGGGAGGCCATACAGCACCCTATGACAAAAATGGAAACCACCAGCAGTGTGAGGAGACCTGAAAGTGGCACATGGCAGAGTGTGGCGATGGAGACAGCAGCAATGGGAGGCCGTACAGGGACCCATGAGAGACTCTGGACCTGGCAGCAGCATGAGGAGGCGGTACAGGGGCCCATGACAGATTACGGGCCTGGCAGCAGCATGAGGAGTTGGTACGGGGGCCCATGGCAGATTACAGGCCTGGCAGCAGCAATGGGAGGCCGTACAGGGACCCATGACACACTCTGGACCTGGCAGCAGCATGAGGAGGCGGTACAGGGGCGCATGACAGATTACGAGCCTGGCAGCAGCAACTTGGACAGGAGGACGTTCAGCTTCTGCACCGTCAGGTGCGTGCTCGCAAACTGTTGTCTCTTGGAAACGGATTCCAAGAAAGACTGCTGACGGAATCCGTGAAGAGGAGTAGCAGGTGAAGGAGCATCTGAACGAGCGGAATATGCCAACAAGCGACAACAGGGGCCCATGACAGATTACGGGCCTGGCAGCAGCATGAGGAGTCGGTACGGGGGCCCATGGCAGATTACGGGCCTGGCAGCAGCAATGGGAGGCCCGTAATCTGCCAGCACCCTATGACAAAAAATGTAACACACCAGCAGTGTGTGAGGAGACCTGAAAGTGGCAAATGGCAGAGTGTGGCGATGGAGACAGCAGCAATGGGAGGCCGTACAGGGACCCATGAGAGACTCTGGACCTGGCAGCAGCATGAGGAGGCGGTACAGGGGCCCATGGCAGATAAGGGGCCTGGCAGCAGCTATGGGAGGCCCGTAATCTGCCAGCACCCTATGACAAAAAATGGAACACACCAGCAGTGTGAGGAGACCTGAAAGTGGCACATGGCAGAGTGTGGCGATGGAGACAGCAGCAATGGGAGGCCGTACAGGGACCCATGAGAGACTGTGGACCTGGCAGCAGCATGAGGAGGCGGTACTGGGGCCCATGGCAGATTACGGGCCTGGCAGCAGCAATGGGAGGCCCGTAATCTGCCAGCACCCTATGACAAAAAATGGAACACACCAGCAGTGTGTGAGGAGACCTGAAAGTGGCACATGGCAGAGTGTGGCGATGGAGACAGCAGCAATGGGAGGCCGTACAGGGACCCATGAGACACTGTGGACCTGGCAGCAGCATGAGGAGGCGGTACAGGGGCCCATGGCAGATTAGGGGCCTGGCAGCAGCTATGGGAGGCCCGTAATCTGCCAGCACCCTATGACAAAAAATGGAACACACCAGCAGTGTGAGGAGACCTGAAAGTGGCACATGGCAGAGTGTGGCGATGGAGACAGCAGCAATGGGAGGCCGTACAGGGACCCATGAGAGACTCTGGACCTGGCAGCAGCATGAGGAGGCGGTACAGGGGCCCATGGCAGATTAGGGGCCTGGCAGCAGCAATGGGAGGCCCGTAATCTGCCAGCACCCTATGACAAAAAATGGAACACACCAGCAGTGTGTGAGGAGACCTGAAAGTGGCACATGGCAGAGTGTGGCGATGGAGACAGCAGCAATGGGAGGCGGTTCAGGGACCCATGAGACACTGTGGACCTGGCAGCAGCATGAGGAGGCGGTACAGGGGCCCATGGCAGATTAAGGCCTGGCAGCAGCAATGGGAGGCCCGTAATCTGCCAGCACCCTATGACAAAATGGAACCCTGGGCTGGGGCAGGCAGAACCGCCGTATCTTTATCACGGTTTTCCCAGGCCACTGAATGGCGACGCTGCATATGCTGACGCAACGCTGTAGTCCCAACATGGGCCCCCTGGCCACGCTTGACTTTCTGGCCACATAGTCGACATACGGCTACGTTTACTTCCTCGGAAGGCTTGACGAAAAATTGCCACACCGCCGAGTAGGAAACTTTGCCCCCGCTACTCCTCACTGGCTGACTGCTACTTCCTCCGTGCACACCGGCACCACTACTGGCCGTGGTGGTAGGCTGCAGTGGAGCTGGTGCTCTACTCCGTGGCCGTTTGCCTCCACTGACACTGCTGCGACCCTGCTGCCTCCTGGCAGCAGCAATGGGAGGCCGTACAGGGACCCATGAGAGACTCTGGACTTGGCAGCAGCATGAGGAGGCGGTATATAGGGGCCCATGGCAGATTAGGGGCCTGGCAGCAGCTATAGGAGGCCCGTAATCTGCCAGCACCCTATGTCAAAAAATTCAACACACCAGCAGTGTGTGAGGAGACCTGAAAGTGGCACATGGCAGAGTGTGGCGATGGAGACAGCAGCAATGGGAGGCCGTACAGGGACCCATGAGAGACTCTGGACCTGGCAGCAGCATGAGGAGGCGGTATATAGGGGCCCATGGCAGATTAGGGGCCTGGCAGCAGCTATAGGAGGCCCGTAATCTGCCAGCACCCTATGTCAAAAAATTCTACACACCAGCAGTGTGAGGAGACCTGAAAGTGGCACATGGCAGAGTGTGGCGATGGAGACAGCAGCAATGGGAGGCCGTACAGGGACCCATGAGAGACTCTGGACCTGGCAGCAGCATGAGGAGGCGGTACAGGGGTCCATGGCAGATTAGGGGCCTGGCAGCAGCTATGGGAGGCCCGTAATCTGCTAGCACCCTATGACAAAAAATGGAACACACCAGCAGTGTGTGAGGAGACCTGAAAGTGGCACATGGCAGAGTGTCGCGATGGAGACAGCAGCAATGGGAGGCCGTACAGGGACCCATGAGAGACTCTGGACCTGGCAGCAGCATGAGGAGGTGGTATAGGGGCCCATGGCAGATTAGGGGCCTGGCAGCAGCAATGGGAGGCCCGTAATCTGCCAGCACCCTATGACAAAAAATTGAACACACCAGCAGTGTGAGGAGACCTGAAAGTGGCACATGGCATGAGACACTGTGGACCTGGCAGCAGCATGAGGAGGCGGTACAGGGGCCCATGGCAGATTAGGGGCCTGGCAGCAGCTATGGGAGGCTCGTAATCTGCCAGCACCCTATGACAAAAAATGGAACACACCAGCAGTGTGAGGAGACCTGAAAGTGGCACATGGCAGAGTGTGGCGATGGAGACAGCAGCAATGGGAGGCCGTACAGGGACCCATGAGACACTGTGGACCTGGCAGCAGCATGAGGAGGCGGTACAGGGGCCCATGGCAGATTAGGGGCCTGGCAGCAGCAATGGGAGGCCTGTAATCTGCCAGCACCCTATGACAAAAAATGGAACACACCAGCAGTGTGTGAGGAGACCTGAAAGTGGCACATGGCAGAGTGTGGCGATGGAGACAGCAGCAATGGGAGACCGTACAGGGACCCATGAGAGACTCTGGACCTGGCAACAGCATGAGGAGGCGGTACAGGGGCCCATGGCAGATTAGGGGCCTGGCAGCAGCAATGGGAGGCCCGTAATCTGCCAGCACCCTATGACAAAAAATGGAACACACCAGCAGTGTGAGGAGACCTGAAAGTGGCACATGGCATGAGACACTGTGGACCTGGCAGCAGCATGAGGAGGCGGTACAGGGCCCCATGGCAGATTAGGGGCCTGGCAGCAGCTATGGGAGGCCCGTAATCTGCCAGCACCCTATGACAAAAAATGGAACACACCAGCAGTGTGAGGAGACCTGAAAGTGGCACATGGCAGAGTGTGGCGATGGAGACAACCCACCGACTGTTTTGCTCGCTGCCAAGCTGCCACCCTCTTCTCCTGATGATGCGGAAGCAATAGCCTGATGATGACGAGGCTGCCAAGTGCGATCAGCCTCATCATCATCAATTAGGGTCTCCGCCTCACTACTAGCCCCCTCGGCTGCGTGTGGGTCAGGAGACAGATCTGTCTCTAGACCGGCTACCGAGCCACTCTCCTCGCCACTACTTCTTCGCCTGGCTGCTGAAGAGGCGGATGTCTCCCCCCGTTCCTGACCGCCCTCTGTTAGCTCTTCCTCACTGTACTGGATGACACCGGGAGCACTGGCCTCTGGCTGCGAATAGTGCTGCCTCGACCCCTTCCTCTGCTGCCACGTCTGCTCGCTCCTAAAACATTGCCTCCTCTGCCACTCCTCTGCATGTTGTCTGACATACTCTTTAATTCAACGATTCTGTGTCCCTGAGTAACAATTCTGTGTCTGTCCCTGAGTAACAATTCTGTGTCCCTGAGTAACATTTCTGTGGCCCTCAGTAACAATTCTGTGTCCCTCAGTAACAATTCTGTGTCCCTCAGTAACAATTCTGTGTCTGTCCCTGAGTAACAATTCTGTGTCCCTGAGTAACAATTCTGTGTCCCTCAGTAACAATTCTGTGTCCCTGAGTAAGAATTCTGTGTCTGTCCCTGAGTAAGAATTCTGTGTCTGTCCCTGAGTAACAATTCTGTGTCCCTAAGTAACGTTTCTGTGGCCCTAAGTAACGTTTCTGTGGCCCTAAGTAACGATTCTGTGGCCCTCAGTAACAATTCTGTGTCCCTCAGTAACAATTCTGTGTCCCTCAGTAACAATTCTGTCTCTGTCCCTGAGTAAGAATTCTGTGTCTGTCCCTGATTAACAATTCTGTGTCCCTAAGTAACAGTTCTGTAGCCCTCAGTAACAATTCTGTGTCTGTCCCTGAGTAACAATTCTGTGTCTGTCCCTGAGTAACAATTCTGTGTCCCTGAGTAACGTTTCTGTGGCCCTAAGTAACAGTTCTGTGGCCCTCAGTAACAATTCTGTGTCCCTCAGTAACAATTCTGTGTCTGTCCCTGAGTAACAATTCTGTGTCTGTCCCTGAGTAACAATTCTGTGTCCCTCAGTAACAATTCTGTGTCCCTCAGTAACAATTCTGTGTCCCTGAGTAACAATTCTGTGTCTGTCCCTGAGTAAGAATTCTGTGTCTGTCCCTGAGTAACAATTCTGTGTCCCTAAATAACGCTTCTGTGGCCCTAAGTAACGTTTCTGTGGCCCTAAGTAACGTTTCTGTGGCCCTAAGTAACGGTTCTGTGTCCCTCAGTAACAATTCTGTATCCCTCAGTAACAATTCTGTGTCTGTCCCTAAGTAACAATTCTGTGGCCCTAAGTAAAGTTTCTGTGTCCCTAAGTAACGATTCTGTGGCCCTAAGTAACGATTCTGTGGCCCTAAGTAACGTTTCTGTAGCCCTAAGTAACGTTTCTGTAGCCCTAAGTAACGTTTCTGTGTCCCTAAGTAACGTTTCTGTGGCCCTAAGTAACGGTTCTGTGGCCCTCAGTAACAATTCTGTGGCCCTCAGTAACAATTCTGTGTCTGTCCCTAAGTAACAATTCTGTGGCCCTAAGTAACGTTTCTGTGGCCCTAAGTAACGTTTCTGTGGCCCTAAGTAAAGATTCTGTGGCCCTAAGTAACGTTTCTGTGGCCCTAAGTAACGTTTCTGTGGCCCTCAGTAACAAATCTGTGTCCCTCAGTAACAATTCTGTGTCTGTCCCTAAGTAACAATTCTGTGGCCCTAAGTAACGTTTCTGTGGCCCTAAGTAACGGTTCTGTGGCCCTCAGTAACAATTCTGTGTCCCTCAATAACAATTCTGTGTCTGTCCCTAAGTAACAATTCTGTGTCCCTAAGTAACGTTTCTGTGGCCCTAAGTAACGATTCTGTGGCCCTAAGTAACGTTTCTGTGGCCCTAAGTAACGTTTCTGTGGCCCTAAGTAACGTTTCAGTGGCCCTAAGTAACGTTTCTGTGGCTCTAAGTAACGATTCTGTGGCCCTAAGTAACGTTTCTGTGGCCCTAAGTAACGGTTCTGTGGCCCTCAGTAACAATTCTGTGGCCCTCAGTAACAATTCTGTGTCTGTCCCTAAGTAACAATTCTGTGGCCCTAAGTAACGTTTCTGTGGCCCTAAGTAACGATTCTGTGGCCCTAAGTAACGTTTCTGTGGCCCTAAGTAACGTTTCTGTGGCCCTCAGTAACAAATCTGTGTCCCTCAGTAACAATTCTGTGTCTGTCCCTAAGTAACAATTCTGTGGCCCTAAGTAACGGTTCTTTGGCCCTCAGTAACAATTCTGTGTCCCTCAATAACAATTCTGTGTCTGTCCCTAAGTAACAATTCTGTGGCCCTAAGTAACGTTTCTGTGGCCCTAAGTAACGTTTCTGTGGCCCTAAGTAACGTTTCTGTGGCCCTCAGTAACAAATCTGTGTCCCTCAGTAACAATTCTGTGTCTGTCCCTAAGTAACAATTCTGTGGCCCTAAGTAACGTTTCTGTGGCCCTAAGTAACGGTTCTGTGGCCCTCACTAACAATTCTGTGTCCCTCAATAACAATTCTGTGTCTGTCCCTAAGTAACAATTCTGTGGCCCTAAGTAACATTTCTGTGGCCCTAAGTAACGATTCTGTGGCCCTCAGTAACAAATCTGTGTCCCTCAGTAACAATTCTGTGTCTGTCCCTAAGTAACAATTCTGTGGCCCTAAGTAACGTTTCTGTGGCCCTAAGTAACGATTCTGTGGCCCTCAGTAACAATTCTGTATCCCTCAGTAACAATTCTGTCTGTCCCTGAGTAACAATTCTGTGTCCCTAAGTAACGTTTCTGTGGCCCTAACTAACGATTCTGTGGCCCTAAGTAACGTTTCTGTGGCCCTAAGTAACGATTCTGTGGCCCTAACTAACGTTTCTGTGTCCCTAAGTAACGTTTCTCTGTCCCTAACTCTCTCCCTGCATACAGCCAGGTCTGCCTCTGTTGAATGACTGGAGGCAAATGGAGAATTCTAAAATGGCTGCCATTTATAGCTCCACCATTACACTGTGCTGGCTGGCTGGCTGCTGATTGGCTAATGCGATCACATGTCATGAATGAATGCATTATGGGTCAGCGCGCCTTGTCTGCGCGCCTTCCCAGACATCCCCGCTCCGTCGCCGCACATGTCGCCGCCATTTTAGGAAAAATTTCGAAATTTTCCTAATATTCGAAACGAATTCCACTTCACCTACTTCGATTCGCTCATCTCTAGCTGCTATATGATTGGCTAATTATTATCGTGCACACATCAATTATCTGATGCCCTCTGTACCTCCACATTCATCACGGCACATGTGTGCTCCGGTTCTATCATGTCACCATACACATTCTCTGTGTGTGTGTGTGTGCGCGCCTGTGTGTAAATACATTTATGTCCCATTCATCTGTACATGGATTTGTACCAAGTTCTTTTAACAAAAAATATTAAAATTAATCTCAGTGGTGCTGCTATGTATACACACACACAATAATATATATATATACTGTATATATTTACATTCACCAACCTTTTTTATTAGGTACACCTTTTCAATTGCTTGGTAGTAATCACCCCCTGAGGAACCTGTGCAGCTGCCCAAGCAATTGAAAAGGTATACCTAATAAAAAAGGTTGGTGAATGTAAATATATACAGTATATATATATATTATTGTGTGTGTGTATACATAGCAGCACCACTGAGATTAATTTTAATATTTTTTGTTAAAAGAACTTGGTACAAATCCATGTACAGATGAATGGGACATAAATGTATTTACACACAGGCGCGCACACACACACAGAGAATGTGTATGGTGACATGATAGAACCGGAGCACACATGTGCCGTGATGAATGTGGAGGTACAGAGGGCATCAGATAATTGATGTGTGCACGATGCTTGATTATACAGAAGAGGACGGATGAGCGGAGAATGTAGTGGCAGATGATGATAGATGCGGAGATGGTGACACGGGGTGCTTTAGAAGAAGGAGCTCCATGCTCACTTGAAAAGGAAAGCCGAGTAGAAATATATACATACTAAAAGTGACTTCTGATTCTTCTTAGATTCATTATCTCTTTTCTAAAAATGGAATTCATTTCCACTGATTGTCTTTTTGCTGTTCCTCTGTAAATCTGAATTTTGTAAATTTAACCAATGTGCAATTATCATGTAAAATGTAAATTTAAATACAAACACTAAAATTTCAATAAAGCTTTAAATTGTTATCATCCTTTCATTATTGATTTGTTTTCAATTATTGTTAATGTTTTCTTTTTAATCTGTAGATTCCTTAAAGTGGTTCTAAAGGTAAAAGATTTATTTACCTTAATACATGCATTAAAAAAATTCTGATCTCAATCCAGCTCTGCACACAAAATCAGCAGCTCTCTTTCTCCTCATTGGACAGAGAGGCAGCAGTGGGAGACATTGGCTCCTGCTGTTGTCAATCACAGCCGGTGAGGAGGGAGTGGGGCCAAGCCATGCTCTGTGTGTCAGTGGACACACAGAGCACTGCACGGGGTCAAACCTGCACAAGTGCCCCCCTAGCAAGCGTCCAGCTTGCTCTGGGGGCACTCGGCGACAGGAGCCAGGAGCAGTGGCAGGGATCCGAGAAGAGGAGGATCAGGGCTGCTATGCGCAAAACCACTGCACACAGCAGGTAAGTGTAACAGGTTTATTTTTTTTTTTTTAAATAAAAATGTATTCATTAGAATCACTTTAAAATAATCCATGATGATCCTGCCATGAAGTTCCTTGTTTATACACTTCCTTTTAGAAAGTGGCAACGCTATGTCTCTGTCTTCCAGTTGCATCCCTGCATTCTCACCCTGTTTATTTTTAACAAAGGTGAAGGTCAGCTGTAACCACTAGCCTACCGGGCACTTTCACCCCCTTCCTGCCCAGGCCAATTTCCAGCTTTCAGCGCTGTCACACTTTGAATGACAATTGCGCATTCATGCAAAACTGTACCCATATGAAATTGTTATCCTTTTTTTGAGGCAGATAGAGCTTTCTTTTGGTGGTATTTAATCACCTCTGGGATTTTTATTTTTTCTTAAACCAAAAACCACTGGAAATTTTGAAAGAATCCCCATTTTTTTCTTAGTTTTTGTTAAACAATTTTGTAAATAAGTGATTTTTCTCCTTCACTGATGTGCGCTAATGAGGCTGCAGTGATGGCCACTGATAGGCTGCACTGATGGACACTGATAGGTGGCACTGATGGGCATTGATGAGGAGGCACTGGTAGGTTGCTGATGGGCACTGATGAGGAGGCACTGGTAGGTTGCACTGATGGGCATTGACAGGCATCACTGATGGGCACTGAAAGGCAGCATTGATACATGACACTGATATATGGCACTGATAGGTGGCACTGATAGGCAGCACTGACTGGCACTGATAGGTGGCACTGACTGGCACTGTTAGGCAGCACTGACTGGCACTGATAGGCGGCACTGATGCGCACTGATAGGCGACACTGACTGGCACTGATAGGTGGCACTGATTGGCAGCACTGATAGGTGGCACTGATTGGCATTGATAGGTGGCACTGACCGGCACTGATGGGTGACATTGAAAGGCAGCTCAGATGGGCACTGATATGTGGCATTGATGTGGCACTGATGGGCACTGGCATGTGGCATCGATGAGCACTGACTGCTGGCACTGATGGGCACTGACAGGTGGCACTTCTGGGGCCACACTGATGATCAGTGCACATGCCCCCTCCGCAGAAAGCCGATTACCGGCTCTCCTCTCCTCTTGAGCTGTCAGCATGACAGCTAAAGAGGAGAAAAATGCTGATAACCGGCATTTCCGTGTTTACATGTGATCAGCTGTGATTGGACACAGCTGATCACATGACTGACCCGACATCTTCGGCTCTTTCCGTGATCCGCTGTATCCGAGGGACACAGAGCACCGGCGATTGCCGCACTGTGTGCTCCCTGAGCCGCGCATGCGTGGTGAGAATGGAAGGACGTCATATGACGTCCTATCAGAACGAGAGAACCACCTTGCGCCAGTCATTTGACTATATGGCGGGCGGAAGGTGGTTAAAGTATATGTAAGCCCAATTACTAAAATCTCATATAATCTTTAACATGTTGATGTAAATGTAGTTTTGCAATTAAAAAAAAAAGGCCTGTTGATCCTGCCATACATTTTCTTGGTTAGGCACTTCCAGTTATGGGGTGACAACGATCTGTCCCTATCTTCTAATTGTTCTCCTGTCCTGTTGTCATGCTGACTTTTCAATGTCAAGTGGCCCTTTCAAAACACATTAGGCAGGCATGGTACACTATTGTCACAATCAGGAAATGCCATACTGCCATTGCTGTAGTGTAGATAGGAAATGGCTGTAAAGAGGCTGCAAGAGGTCAGGAGCACTGAGATGTAACAAAAGATGAAAATAAAAAGTATTTGATGAATGTATCAAATAGTCAATTGTTTATAATATGCAGTGACCATAAATTAATTAAAGGAATTCAGCATGTTCAGTTTGTAAATTGTAATTTGACTTAATTTAAAGTGTAGTTTGACTCTCCCCATGTATTTTTCCTTTTCTTCATATAATGCTGGGCTATGTTCCAAACACATGCTCACCTGTTGTCCTGCTGTGATCCGCTGTTTGGGTGACACAGCCCAGATCCTGTGCCGCCATCTTGGTAAATTTGGCTGGCTGCCTCTTCTGGATTCAGACAGCCAGCTGCCGGGGACGGGCCAGGACCTTCCTCTGGCTACTCTGTGTGCCCGTTCCTGAGAGATGTCATGTGAGTTTCCCAGGAGGTTACAGGACCAGAGACACACCTGCTTGGCTTAGACAGGTAATGGAAAGGCCGGGGCAGCAGGAAAAAAATAAATAAACACAGGAAAAGGCTTTAGTAATTGTGCAGGAGACAGAAGAAGGTTAGATGGATCATATTCCTTTTTTTTTAGTTAAAGAGGTAGTGTCTTGGAAATTCGCTTTAACGAATTTCTCCTTACCGTGAGTACTCGCAGTTGGATGCGCAGAAATCCCCCATAAAGCTGTGCGAATCTCGCTTACCACGACTGCAGCCAAACTACACGATTCCTGCCCATCCAACTACTTTTAGCTTCTGTTGAAATGTGGGAGAATTGGAGCTCCGTTACCCTAGAATGATCAAACGACACTCTCAGGATGATGGTTGCAATTCACATAAGGGCTGGTTTCAGACCCAGCTCTCTGTTTTATTAAAAATACACACATGCCCCCCACATGAATAAAGTCAATCCCCTCCCACCGAACAATGCAATGGGGAGTGCCTATACACAGGATGTACATTCCAATTGGAGCATAGCCTTTCCTATTATCTATCACTGGTCCTCCCCCATGAGTCTTCTGAGGTCAGCAGACTTCCTCCCCTTCCCCCCCATGAGCCATCTGAGGTCATATTTCCTGTCCTACTAGCTTCTATTGGTATGTCCATTCTCTGCACAAGCACTCCCTAAAAATATCAGTCTGTACCTGGATGGGCCCGATACGATCTTTATTAAAACACATCCATCCGGATACAGTTCAGATTGGTAATGGGTTGTAAGATATGCATAAGCCTACACGCGGAGTTCGTACCGCTTGGCGCCTTGCGTTATGAAGCCCACGTGGTACTATGCTGCTGATATGTGGATACAGGCCCACGGTCTACTGCCAGCGACATTCGCATCGAATGCCGTGGTGGTATACACGCCGGTCTATAAGCGCAGATCTGCCATCTCATCCATTACCAAGCTGAGTACTGTAATACATACATTGTACATGCGCATGGCCCAATTGCAGCCTTCAGAACTTTAATTAAGCCACACGAGAGACATATGAATAACACGAATATATGACACATTTAAAGTTCGACCAACAATACAAAATTTCCATGACAGTAGTAAAGTGCAAAAAAACAAAAAAATATTCTCCCTGCAAGTTAAGAGCATAATGTGGTAGTATGCATGGCATACTAGCACATTATGAAAATCTTACCAAAAAAATGGAGCCCTCCAGCGAAGCGCTGTCTTGGCCCCCTGGGGCTTCCGGCTTTCCCCTGGGTTCGCAGGTTCGCAGGTTCGCAGGTTGTGGTCGTTTGACTGGCCGAGCTGCAAAGACATCACTCTCGTACATGCACGTGGGAGCTTTGGTCATGGTGCGGCTGTTTCAGTAGAAGGGACACCATCCATTGAGAGCGCAGTGCGCATGCGCCAGTGGCATCTCCGGCATTGCTAAAGTAAATATCTCCTAAATGGTTCATGTTTTGGGGATGTTTACTGTAACTACAGATAATCCTTATTATAGGCTTGCCTGTAGGTAAAAGAAAAAAACCCCCCACTTTGCTACCACTTTAAAGTGGTTCTAAAAGGCTGAAGGTTTTTAACCTTCATGCATTCCATGCATGAAGGCAAAACACCTTCTGTGTGCAGCATCCCCCATCCCCAGCCTCCCCCTTATACTTACCCAAACTTGATCGAGTGCTTTACCCGAGAGCTGCGGTTATCTATGCTCGCTCCCTCCTCACTGGCTCAGGGACAGCAGTGGGAGCCATTGGCTCCCATTGCTGTCAATCAGAGTCAGTGGGGAGAGAACGGGGGGCAGGGCTGAGCCACGATCTTTATGTCAATGGACTCACACAACAGGCTCAGGAGCGAGCACACGCAAGTGCCCCATAGCAAGTGGCTTGCTATGGGGGCACTCATTAGGGGGGAGGAGCCAGGAGCACCAACAGGGGACACAAGAAGAGGAGGATCGGGGCTACTCTATGCAAAACCATTACACAGAGAAGGTAAATTTGACATGTTTGTTGTTTTTTTTAACCGCTTTCCCGCCGCACTATAGCGGATTTACTGCTACAGGGCGGCAGGGGTGCGCAAAATCACGTATACATATGTGGTTTTGCATTTCTGGGTAGGGGGCACATTCGAGTCGTGCGTTGCGCGCCCTACCCATGCTGCTATTTGCGGCCTCGGCTGTCAATCGCCGGATTCCAGCCAAGTGATTACTCTAGCAGGATTACCGATGGAGGGAAAGAACTGGGAGTAAAGAAAACAGTTCTCTCCCATGTCAGCTCCAGCACACTGCTATGTATGGCTTTGTATAGTAGAGCTATGCATAGCAGTGTGCTTTCAGTGAAGCACATACACAGCACACAATGTAAAACAGCACACAGTTAACCCTTTGATTGCCCCTCATGTTAACGCCTTCCTGCCCAGTGCCATTAGTACAGTGTCAGTGTTTTTTATTAGCACTGATCACTGTATTGGTGTCACTGGGGATGTCAGTGACACCAAGTCAGTTCCCCCCAGTGTCTGGTTAACCACCGCAGTCCTGCTATAAATTGCTGATCCACGCCATTTACTAAAAACAAAACAAAAAAATCCCAGTATATATACCGCCATTGCTATATGCCATAACTTTCACGTGAACCAATTAATTTACACATATTGGGATTTTTTTTTAGCAAAGACATATAGCAGAATACATTTTGGCCTAAATTTATGATGAAATTTGATTTTTTAAATTTTTTTACTGGACATGTTTATTTGCAAAAAGTCAAAAATATTGTTTTTTTTTTTCAAAATTGTCAGGCT
Organism: Staurois parvus; assembly: GCF_062004578.1. Lineage (NCBI taxonomy): Eukaryota > Metazoa > Chordata > Amphibia > Anura > Ranidae > Staurois > Staurois parvus. The sequence goes on from NW_028318374.1 coordinate 2,009,967, forward strand.
TTTCTTTTTATAGTGCAAAAAATTTAAAATGCACAGGTGATCAAATACCACCAAAAGAAAGCTCTATTTGTGGGGAAAAAAGGACGTAAATTTCATTTGGGTGCAGCGTTGCATGACTGCGCAACGCAGTGCTGTATTGCAAAAAATGGAGTGGTCAGGAAGGGGGGGGGGGGTAAATTCTCTAGAGCAGTGGTTCTCAACCTGTGGGTCGCGACCCCTTTTGGGGGTCGAACGACAATTTCACAGTGGTCCCCTAAGACCACCAATGTGTAGAAAGCAGCTGCTGTGTTGAAAGCAGCTACTCTGTTAAAAGCAGCTACTGTGTTGAAAGCAGCAGTATTGGAGGTAAAACGACACTCATGAATTATAATTACTGGGTAAATAATTTTATGGTTGGGGGTCACCACAACATGAGGAACTGTATTAAAGGGTCACGGCATTAGGAAGGTTGAGAACCACTGATATAGAGGGCCTTTTAGCATCACTTTAATTCTGCTTCAGTGTCATTAATCATCCAATCATTTGCAAGCACATATCCTGTTTTTTTTTTTTAAAAAAAACTTTCCTTGCATGCGATTGGGTATTCTCTGCAATGTGAATTCTCACCGCATTCACTAAGCTTTTCAGGGGAATTTTCACTCAGCTTAGTGAATGTGTTAAAAAGATGTTTAGCTTTGCAGAGAATACCCAATCGCATGCAAGGAAAAGGAAAAAAAGAGGATTTTGGCCTGCATGTGATTGGATGAAGGAAGTCAGTACGGCTTTCCCACTTCATTAAACTAAGTGAAAATCCCCTTGAAATGCCCTATTCCTTTAGTAAATCAGGGTCAGTGTTCTAGCAAAGCCTAGGATTTGTAAAAAGGTTAGGCACGCACTTTAAAAGCTGCTGTCCGTGGTCCTGAAATCCAGCCGCATGTTTCATCTGTGATTTCATACAAATAAAGGGAAGGTTAAGTTTGCAGCAGGTGACCCAGGCTGGTCCTATTGGGCATTTGTAGAAAGATTCATAAAACTTGGCTTAGCATTATACCCAGTACACATGGACACTTTATATTACTCCCTGCTTTATTCTAGTCCAGACAGCATCATTTTCTGCAGCATTTACAGAATTTCTGTAGCTGTTTTGGTACTCTCTTAAAGCGTAACTAACGGCAAAAATTTTTTTTTTCTTTATTTTTTTCATTTTTTTAGTTTTGGATAGAGTGGGGAGGGATTAGAATGCTTGTCAGCTATTATCGCTGCCTGTGCCCCCCGCTAGGGAGATTCCCCCTCTTTATTTGTCCTGTTTATCATTGTCATTGAAAGTAAAAGTAAAAGAAAATCTCAAATTTTGGGCCATCCCTAGAACAGGAATAGCAGGACACAGGTTCTGGTGGTCCCCAAGGAATTCCCTTGATTTTCAGGAATTTTCTCTCACTTCCTGATTTGGCAAAGGACAGGAAGTAAAGGGAAATCTCCACAATGGGACACAGACAGCAAAAAAAAAAAAAATCTGATGGGAGTTATAACCCTCCCTTGCTCTATCCAAAATTAAAAAAAAAGACTTGCCTATAGTTCTACTTTAACACACCTTTATCATCTGTTTAACCACTTCCTGTCCGGCCCATGTACATAAACGGCCGAACGGGAGCAATGCAGGAGCGGGTGGCTGTTTATAAACGGCCTCCACATTCACTGCCTGTGCAAGTTCCCTGGGAGCACGCAGCACCGATCGCTGTACGGGACCTGTGTGAGGTCTCGATCATGTGATCACTGATTGGCCAATCAGTGATCACATGAATAGTAGTAAATAAGATGTCACTTCTGACATGATTGCTTACTACATGTGAAATCTGTGAATGCTCACATGGTACAAGGCTAATCACAACAGCCTTGTACCATGTGACAAGCTGTAACCAATCACATCTCTCACAGTATTTCTCAATGGCTGCAAGAATGCAGCCAGAGAGGAGAAATTAATTCTTTTATGTCTTTTATGGGTGTAAGAGCAATCAGTGTAAAAAAAGAAAAAAAAAATCTTCCTCACCTCCCACAAGTAGTACAGTGTCACTATGGTGACAATCACATGACCTCTGTGATTTGTCATCACATTGGTCACATGATTGTAAGCCCATCCCACCAGCTCCCAATCATAGCTAGAGATTGAGAGCTTGGCCAAACGTGCAGTATGTAAGCCTTATGGCCCAACCTCATTGCCACCGCACATATGCATTATATAGTCAACTAGAGGATAAAGGGTAGCAGCACCTTTAAAAAAAAACACTTTACACTCATCTCTGAGAAGAGGGATTTGAACCTGGGCAGAGTATGAGAGGAGATGTGGCCACCCACCTTGTTGCTCTGAGTTTTGAATTCTTCAACATGTTACAAGAATTACAACAGGAACAGAATTGGATTTATAATAAGGTCCTTGGGAAATCCAATCTTAGTTACATAGTTGGTAAGGTCAAATAAAGACACTGGTCCATCCAATTCAATGTTTGTGTGTGTATGCCACTATCACTTCCCATATCCAGTACATTGTGCTTGCTAAGAAACACATCTAAACATTTTTTTAATATTTTTTTTAAATTATCTACACTCCCCAGTTTTACATCCTTACCACAGCAACGAATCCCTGACGAAGTTTAACATTGAACCGCTTCTTGTCCAACATCATTGTGTGGCTACATGTCTTTTTTAGAGACTTAAGATTAAAAAGTTTCCTCCCAATGCTAGAGTCCCCATTTAAGGATGTTTATACCATGATCATATCTCCTCCAAGTGTCTCTTCTTCAGGGAGAATAAGTTTAACACCTTGACGCCGATCATATGCAAATATGTGGCCTCTCGGTGGCTGGGCCTTGACGCCGAGTGGCGGCATATTTGCGTACCATTTGAAAACACATATGGGCTGAGAGTGCGAGCTCTGCGCACTCCCAGCACATGTGTCAGTGTCTCCCGGAAAGGTCCCGATCTCCACTTACGATTGGGACCTTTTCCGATTATGTGACTACTGTGACAGCGAATCACGGCGGTCACATGACCCTTAAACCCTGTCCCGCCTCCCAGCGTCTGAAATCCCTTAAAGTACCGGGAGGCACCAGCGTGAAGAGCAGGGGCGGACTGACAACTCATGGGGCCCCTGGGCAATAGGGGATCATAGGGCCCCTGTCTCCTTGCCCAAACTCAAAAAAGCCTATGAAAAAGGTACCATGGCATCTCATGGGGCCCCCTACTGACCCCGGACCCTCAGGCGGTGCCCGAGTTTCCAAATGGTCAGTCCGCCCCTGGTGAAGAGGTTAATGTCTGTAGTCATTCCTCATAACTGAGGTCCTTCAGCCCCCTTATTAGCTTTGTTGCCCTTCTCTGGACATTCTCCAGTTCAAACACGTCCCTCCTAAGGACTGGTGACCAGAACCGGACCACATACTCAAGATGTGCCTGGACTTGAGTTATGTAAAGTAGTAGATATATATTTTTATCTCATATCTTTTGAGTCAATACCATTTTTAATGCATACTGGTCTTGCTTGATGCAGCATGGCATTGCATGCTATTGCTGAGTCTGTGATCTACTATGATCCCCATATCCTTTTCTATTCTTGATCCCCCCAGAGGTTCTACCCCTAACAAGTAACTTGAACAGAGAGAGAACGGAGCCTTGGCATGCTGGCACGAGGCAGTTCTATCTCATGGTCGCTTTGACCAAACAGAATCTCTCCAGTCCATCCCAGAAGCCCTACAGATTAAAGGGAAAGAAGAACGGGACTTTCAAATCCCCAATCTGCTACACCGGCTGTGTGCTTGTAAGCAGGTCAAAATGCTGGTTACTAAGATAGCTTCTGCCCCAGTGGGCAGGGAAACTGTTAACTTGTTTCCCACATTTTCTACTGAGCTCTGCCTCTCTCCCTGTGCTGATAATAAAAGGGGGGAAGGCCCTGCCCAGTCAGACAGTCTGCATGAGAAGAGACACATACAAGAAGCAGCATTTAATCTCCAGTCACATCACAGAGCTGCCAGAGAGAGTCTTGCCTGCCTTTAGGAACCTTCCACATGTAGGGGCATTGCTCTGGAGATCTGCCACTGTAGACTCTGCTGAGTATGGACTGTTGCCTGTGCAGGTATACTAGGGCAGCCACAAGCCTAAATTAGGGATTAGTTTAGGGAAAAGACTGTGAACTTTGTTTTGGAACTGTTATGCTGAAAGTTTCCAGTAAAGCTTTTAAAACCTTGTCCTAGCATGGTCTGAAGCTACTTAACACCTTCCTGCCCAACCTATAGCAGATTGACGCCCGGGCAGGACACTCCTCCCTGTGATTGGACATCATATGACATCCTATCAAAAGGAGCCGCTCATGTGGCAGTGGAACAGCATGCTCTGTCACTGGCTGTGTCCCATGGACATATCACTACTCCAGCCCATTGCCAGTGTCATGTGACCACTGTGACCAATCACAGCAGATCACATGTCAATTGTATACAATGGATGGCTTCCTGTCATGCCATCCATTTTCTACAATCGCGTTGTTAGCTGGGATTGGTCAAAGCAATCACATGGTACAGACAGGGCCAATCACAGCCCATCTGTTATCATGTGAAGAGCTTTGCCCAATCACAGCTGATCACAACAAAGGACTGATTGAATCAGTTTCATTAAATAACAATGATTGCAAATATCAATAAAATACATTGGTATTAGCAATCATAATGTGTAAAAAAAAATCCTGATTACTTGCCCATAGTTGAATGTTACTATGGTAACATTCTATTGCTTGGTCACAGTGATTTTAAAAAAAAATTAGAAATAAGAAAAAAATTATGTAATAAAAAATAAACCAATAATAGAAACATTTGAAAAAAAAATTAAATTATAATTATTTTTATTTTTTTTACATACTGTTCCCAGTCAGTGTCCCTGATCACCGCCACGCCAGTTATAAAAAAAGCTGTACTGGACAGGTGACAATATGTTAAAAATAAATCGTGTTTTTTTTTTTTTTTAGTTTCTACATTTTCCAAAAAATTACAACCTCCAAAAAACTCACCATGCCTCTTACTAAATACCTTGGACTGTCTATTTTCGAAAAATGGGTAATTTGGGGGAGGGGGGGGGGGGGGATTTGTACTATCCTGGCATTTTGGGGCCTTAAGAAATTAGATGGTCTGTCACTACATCAGGATTGATTGATTGTCAGATATATATATACCATGCTTTGTGGACTCTATAACTTTCCTACAGACTAAATAATTTACACTAATTTGGGATATTATCACCAAAGAAATGAAGCAGAATACATTTTGACCTAAATTTATTCCCTACATTTTTTCAAAAGTTTCAGTTTATTTAGCAAAAAATAAAAAGCTCACTGGTGATTAAATACCACCAAAAGAAAGCTCTATTTGTGTGAAAAAATTATAATATTTTTTAATGGGTACAGTGTTGCATGACCGCACAATTGTCATTCAAAATGCGACAACACTGAAAGCTGGCCTAGGCAGGAAGGAGGTAAACGTGCCCGGTATTGAAGTGGTTAGAGGAGTGCATGGTACTAATGGTGTAAAGAAGAACAGGATTGTAATACACACACAGGGTGAAGTGGTGCCATTCTAGTGACAACACATACCAGAAAAGGATGATATGACAGCCAGACAGCAGGAGAGTGGTACCGGCAGGGGTGGCGGGTCTCATGTATAGTGAAGGGAGTGGTTCATAGCCTACCTCCCAAGCAGTTGTTGCCCCAGAAACCAGCATCAGACCCACATGGCAGAGACTCAGGGGACCTAGCTGCATTTGTACAGGAGAGCAAGTTAATTTTGCATGTGCAAGGGGTCCATGCTGGTGCCTAGCATGACCTGGTTCTGTCATTAGAAGGGAGGTGGCAGATTCAAGCTCGTGGAACGTTACACTGCTTTGTGGATTCTCCATCAAAATGTTGCATCCTGAGCAGGTGTATGTATTGTTGGACTGGTAGGCACCTGTATGACAGCTTCAGATTATGATCCAGAGACAACAGATTGTTCCTGCTCGCTTCTAAGTCAGGGGTAATGCCAGGGGCAGACTGACAACTCATGGGGCCCCCAGGCAATTGGGGATCATGGGGCCCCTGTGTCCTTGCCCAAACTCAAAAAAGCCTTTGAAAAAGGTACCAGGGGCATCTCATGGGGCCCCCTACTGACCCCGGGCCCTCGGGCAGTGCCCGAGTTTCCAAATGGTCAGTCCACCCCTGGGTAATGCTATAATGTTGATGTCAAATGGCTATGACCACGTCTGGTCCCAGGCATGAGCAAGCATGTACAATGGAAAGTCTAGAGAAGAAGAAGAGTAAAAGAGAGTAAAGAGGTCCCATGTGCACTGGGCAAGCCGGCCCTGCCCACATGCTCATCACCAATGGAGGTAAGTACAGCGTGTCAGCACCTGTGATAGTGAGCCCTTGTAGATACTCTACTTGGGGTTCCCCAGGGCGCGGAGTCTAAGCCCCAGCCTGCTTCTTCACCAAAGCCCCTGATGGTGGGGATGGACTTGCAACAAGCTGGCACCCATTCGTGGCCCCCAGGTACACCCAGCTGAGGATGAGGAGACCGCTCGTGGAGCAGAGTACAATGGAAGGAGACAAATGGAAATCCGATAGACTAGCCGAGGCCAGGACAGGAGGAAAACAAGCACAGTCAGAGAACAAAGCCGGGGTCGGTACACGAGTAGTCAATGCAGGATACAGGCAATAGCAAAACACAGGAGCTCAGACAACTAGGAAGTTGCTCAGGCAAAGTGGCCTAGACTGAGCATGTCTTATATAGACAGACAAACAAGGAGGCGGGCAAGGAAGTGATGGAAGGGAAGGAAATACAACCCAGAGAACAGCAGATGATGCCCATAGGTGAGCACAGACAAACACACATGTGAAAGGGATCAGGAACAGCACAGCAGCAAGGAGGTAAGAACACAAACAAGAAACTACAGGCTAACTTGTGCCACAGCGGGGACTGGGGGTGGGGAGAATGTAGGATATTTCCATTTTGCATTTCTGAACAGTTGAACTAACCCTTTAAAAGAAAAAAAAAACCTAAAACAAAATTAAAACTAATACAGCCACCATATCTAAGGACTAGTAAGCTACAATATATTACATTTCTGTTCTTGGGTTTAGATACATTTTAAATATAGAAACACCATGCCATGGATCTGTAGGTCTGAATGTCTAAACGAAAAAAAAAAAAAACTTGAAAATTCAGATTTGATATGGCTTAATCTTTTCCTTCTCCTGATACAAGAACATGGGAGCTGGTGGCATGAAAGGAGATTTTCATCTATTGGAAAAAGTCAAAGTGCCATGGGCAGAGTCAGCAATTTTCATCTGTGTCTATTCATCGCGCTCCCAGTGTAAGAATGACACGGGGTGACAGTGGTGTGCGGGCGCTCATTTACATCTTACAATCTGATTTAGAGAGGAACATGATTTTCTGACATTTTCCCAGAACAGCCCCTTTGTATGCATTACAGAAAGAAAAAAATCACTATGTTCTAAATCGGGTACATTGTATAACTGTATCACCATGGCCTAAATAGAACGCTTTGTGTAGCTGTTAATTATAGATAGGCTGCCAACATCTACCATTAAAGCTAATTTTGCCAACTTTCTTAAGATGATTTTGAATTGTTGAAGAGAGGACATTATGGAAGCGTGAAATGGATGGAGTCTGTTTAGGTAGAGAATATGGACAAAGCAGCATTATATCTAAAGTACAAGTTCACATTTGCAGCTTCAAAAAAAAAAGAAAGAAAAATAGATACATCAAATATACATTTCATGGATATATGTAGAGCTCTTTCACTGCAGGAGCCATTTTTTTTTTCATTTTTCTCACATATGCTAAAAAGCAAATTATTCTACTAACAAACGGGCTTAAAACCCCAAAACATTATATATTTTCTGAAAGAAGATGACTGATACATGACAGAATATAAACTTTGTAGTTGCAGTTTTTTTTATATTGAAGGATATTAGCTCAATTGTTTATCAAATCTATATTTGTAATAAAAAAAATCTTTCAAATTAATTTTAGTGCAAACACAGTAAAATCTCTTTTTTGTAAAGTATAAAAGAGCAAATAGATACCAAATATGTCAAAACTCAAATTATGTATGCCTGCAACGCAATGGCCAGTGATGCTATCCATAATTATCTGTAGGTGACACTTTAACCACTTCAATACTGGACACTTTCACCCCATTCCTGCTCAGGCCAATTTTTAGCTTTCAGTGCACTCACACTTTTAACTTCCTTCGCGGTATTCCCGAGTGTAGCTCGGGGTAAAATTTCATTACCAAGAGTGGTAACCCCGAGCTACACTCGGGCCTACCATGCGGCGTTCTCCGGGGGTCCCTGCAGCACTTACCTTGTCCTTCGCTCCCACGATGTGTCCCCTGCAGCGTCCCCGGCCATCTCCTCCGGCCGATGCCGGCATCCGGCTTCCGTGTTCCGGTCCCTGCGACGTCGGGACGTACGGGCGCCGGAACCGGCGGGAAATTTGAAATTTTTTAAAAATTTCATTTTTGCTGTCATTGCTGTTTCAATGCATTTCACATATATTTTGCCCCTACTGCTTTGTCCTGTGCCCTGCCTGCATTTTGACTGTTCTTTCTGCCTGAAAACTTAGAAAAGTCCATGGCGTCCAAAAAGCGTCCCTTTACGTCAAAAGCGGTTTTAGAACAGCAATAGTAAATCAGAACCACTTGCAGAATTGAATGATAATGATTTGTGGGGAAATTCATCATCAGACACTGAAAATGATTTTGCGACTTTGCTCAGCGATGTGCGAATTTGCCTCTGTATTTCAAATTTCAGTGTTTTTGGTTTGATTATATTATTGAATTAAATTTATTATTATATTATTATTTTTTATGATTATTTATTAAATTATAATTTATGATTTCGTGTTTCAAATTTTATCATATCTGGAATGTTTAATAGACTCTTGTTCGGACAGATTTCAGTGAGTTATTCCTAAGAATTACAGCCTACAATAAAAAAACTACATATTTCCATGCAAAAAAATGTACCGCTTTCAGCACAAAAAATCGGAAAGAATCAGACCGCCAAGGAGGTTAATGACAATTACTCAGTTATGCAACACTGTACACAAATTTATTTTTTGTTTTTTTGCACACAGATAGAGCTTTCTTTTGGTGGTCTTTAATCACCACTAGGAGTATAATGTTTTTGCTAAAAAACTAAAAAAGACCAAACATTGTGAAAAAAAAAGTTTTGCTTTGTTTCTGTTATAAAAGTTTGCAAATAAATGATCTTTCTTCATAAGTTTAGGCCAAAATGTAAACTGCTGCATTTCTTTGGTAAAAACAACCCAAATCAGCATATACAGTATTATTTAGTCTGTAGAAAAGTTATAGAGTCTACAAACTATGGGATATACTGTATATCTGAAAATGTATCAGTCCTGGTGTACTGACGGCCGATCTTCTTTCTTGATGTCCAAAAATGCCAGGACAGTACAAATATCCTCCAAATGACCCCTTTGTGGAAAGTAGACTGTATGAGGCATGGCAAGTTTTTGGAAGTTGTCATTTTTGTCACAATTAAGAAATTTTAAAAAATTGGTTTTTACATACTGTCACCAGTGCAGTACAGCATCATCATATGACTAGTGCAGTGGTGATCAGGGACACTGACTGGTGTAAAATAATACTAATAATACTAATAATTCCTTATTTCAACTTTTTTTCTTTTTTATCACAATTTGTTTTCTATTTTACAATTTATTTCCTACATACTGTGACCAGAGCAATACAGTGTTACCATAGTAACACTGTACTACTCTGGGGAGGTGATCAGGATTTTTTTTCTTTTTTGATTGCTTATAACAGTGATTGCTTATAACAGTGATAATTACTGTTATAGGTGTCAAGGCCAATTCTAACAATTTCTAGACAGTCAAGCAGTGTCTTTGTTCCCACACAGACTGAGCTATTCCTCATTAACATACAATGTAGGAGGGTGGGTGGTTTCTAAATGTTTAACCCTTTATTAAAACAGTGTTTAAATCTAGTTTACAGCTTACGAGGTGGTATCAAAAATCTTGAGTTTTGTAACGCCAACAGATGGAAGCACAAGGCTGCACGCACAGTCACAGGGAGCACCGGTCGCAGAATTTCACGTTTGCTCTTTGTTCTAACTTGCTGTTCATGATGAAATAGCAGATATGGTAATGCACATGGTCAGAATAGCACCAGTTGCACAGTTCCCGATGTGCACAGGACGATGTCTTTTGACACAGTGACTTATGAAGCTTGGTGCTCCCTTTGACTGTGCATACAGCCTTGCGCTGCCATTTGTTGGCATGTTACAAAACTAGTCTCAAAACTTTTTGATACCACCCTGCATAATGAAAAGCTACAAACACAGTACAGATAGGGTTCATTACGTACTTACTCCACAGCCTCCTCATAAGCATTCCAAAGCGAGGGGGGGGGGGGGGGAACATGGAAGGATTTTTAGGTAATTAAAAAGCATTTTTAAAAGGTAGCCAGCCAATTTTTAAATATGGGTTTAAGTTATATGTTAATGGAAACATGTAACAAATCTAAAGTAACTGTTATCCCAATTTGGCTGCAAAAGTAGAAATACACTTTAAAGCAGCCATTCCCAAGCAGGGTTCCTTCAAAAGTTGCTTGGCAGTCCTTGAGCTCTGAATGACTGACCTCCCATTTGATGAGGTCAGTTCCACTTGACATAGCTAGCTGCATGGCACCAATGATCTTATCTGTTTGTAAGGGTGGTATTCTGACTACCACGTTAAGAAAGGCATTCTTCCTATTGACTACCAATGAATTGGTTTTAATAGGGGTTCCCTAAAACCTTAAAATGATTTTAAGGGTTCCACTGGAGTAAAAAGGTTGAAACAAAGGTTGCATTAAAGACTTTGCACACCTTTCTGAGCATGTTCTATGTCACACCCATGAAACATGGTCACAAGGTGCAGCTCACTCCCTCATAACTGAATATGGGTTTCTTCTCCTTGAAGCGCCTGTAAGTGTTTCTATTTGGGCTGGATCCACAAGCACAACTGCATCATACATTTACAGAATCTGTGTATGAAAAGACTACAAGTACCAACCTCCGTCTCGGAAGAGTGACTCATAGATCTGAATGGAGCACAAGTGCAGTGACATCTCTGCGCTTGTAGTCCATTGATATTTCTTCCAGCGCTATAGCCAAAGGTCTCAGTATGGACCTGGGCTGGAGAAAAAGTCTGCAGGAGCCTGAGCACTGCACCCATGATCCACTTCAGGTTTCAAAACAAAAACTAAACAATGCAATTTTTTTTAATCAGTGTGGATACATTTATTTATTTTTGCAAAACAGGAGAACCTTTAATCAATGCGTGTTAACCGATTAAATAATGTGATCGACATATTCAGAAAGTTGGAACCATTCCCTAAGTTCCACATTTGCCAACCGCAAGCCTTTCCGCTCATCCAAACAAGTATACAGTTCCTGCCCAAAGCTGTACTTACACGTTCCATTTTCTGAATATTATTGTGCAATCAATATCATAATTATATTACACAAAGTAGCAAAAAACAGCCACATTACATGATAGGGCCTAATTGCACATTAGACTGAGCATAGGTGTCCGATGAGACATTTACTACACACTCATAGCTAAATTATACCCCATCCTTACAATATATACATAATAAACCCTTATTAATACAAAAATCTTTTCCAGCATTTCTGAGAGGTCAAGTTAGCTTCGTATTTATGCATTTGCAGCCCCATTCCACCAGGCTCAGGTTAATGACGCATTTGTCTTCAGAAAAGAGGAGAGGAGACATCTGAAAAGAGCATTAATTAAGTGTACAGTACAGTTCAGCTTAATAATAGTTGCTGTTGGCCAGGAAGATGACGCAAATGGGTTCTTGTCTGTCTTCTAACAATTATATTTTTTAGGAAATGCTAATTTTTCTTTTAGAAAGAAAAAGTTATATCTACATTTAAAACAAAACGATATTATTATCAATTACATTTGTATGTTCTGGGTACAAAATAATAAATGTTGATTTTTCAGAGTTAGTTCTTAACATGCCAATTATATTTTTTGCTTCTGAAAAAATAAAAAAACAATTCTAATGCACTTTGCTAAGTGAGTCATTGTTTCTTTTCTTCATCATTACCTCTGAGCTGCTGTCAACTCTTACTAATTATCTCAACTGAATGTCTGTACAAGCTGACCCATGGAATCCTACTGCTTCAAGACACGAAAATAATAGTTTATGGAGATGGAGCAAAATAAGAGGCTATGGGCAACTTTTTTTTTAATTAGTCGCGCTATGTCTTGAGGGTGCTGAGATATCATCTTAATAAAAACTGAAAACAAAATTCTGTCTGTGACCTTGAAGACCCTTATATTCAGTCTGTTGAATGGCCACCTTCAGGCCTGTAATAACATGTAAACCAAGGCAGCCTGTTGGTTAATTAGGGTCCACCATGATGTCCGTAAAGCTGCATTCCAGGCAAACAGCTAACCAGACCAGCCTTTCTCAACCTTTTTACCCCTAAGGTTCCCTTGAAATAATTTTTCCCATGATAAAAATAATTATAGCTACAACTCATGGTACATTAGCATGATCAATAAGTTAAAGAATGTGTTGAATAAGAGAATAAGTAATGTGGTGTACCTAGCATACTTGACATCCAGGGCAGCTAATTTTGTTACCAAACCATTCCAAAATTATTTTTCAGGAATATTCATGAAATAAACAATAACTGTTTGAAAGAAAGTCAGATAGTAAAATTGTGGTGTCCTCTGACATCAATGGTCAGTGTAGAAGTGACCCCTTAGATGGTTAGTGGAAAACTGTTGTATTGGTGGTCAGGTGGGAAATCAATCCACCATTGCTCACCACACAGGGAACCCCTAGTAACTTTTTCACGTTGGTGGGCAGCTGGGAGCTCAATTCATCAGTGCTGACTAGTCCTGCTTTTTTAAACTTTTTTACCCCTTAGGAACCCTTGAAATACATTTCCCCATACTGAAAATAATTATACCTATAGCTCATGGTACTTTAGCATGATCAATAAGTTAAAGAAAGTTTTGAGTAAGAGAATAAATAATGCGGTGAAGCTAGCATACTTGAAATTCAGGGCAGAAAAGTTTGTTACCAACCCCCTAAAATTATTTTCAGGAATATTCTTGAAATAAATAATAACTGTAGGACATAAAGAGTGACAGACTGCAAAAATTGTGATGTCCTCTGACATTAGTGGCCTTTGTAGACATAACTCCCTAGATTGGTGGTTACTGGAAAATTGCCCCCTTGCTTTGGTGGTCAGGTGGGAGATCAGTCCACCTTTGCTCACCACTTGAGGAACCACTAGTAACTTCATTTTATTGGTGATCAGGTGAGACATCAATTCATCTATTACTCAGTAGACCTACTTTTCTCAACCTTTTTACCCCTAAGGAACCCTTGAAATAAATGTCCCCATTCTACAAATAATTGCGCCTATAGCCCCTGGTACATTAGCATGATGAATAAGTTAAATAAAGTTTTGAATAAGATATTGAGTAAAGGGATGTACCTAGCATATTTGACATCCAGGGAAGATCATTTTGTTATGAATCCCCTAAAAAAATTTTCAGGAAAGACAGTAAAAATCATGTTGTCCTCTCATATTAGTGGTCATAGTAGAAGTGACTCCTTAGATTGGCGGTTAGTGGAAAATTGTGCCCTTGAAATGATGGTAAGCTGGGAGATCAATTAATCTGTGCTCACTAGACCTTCCTTTCGCAACTGTTTTATCCCTAAGGAACAGATGAAGAAAGTATTGGATAGGAGAACAAGTAATATTTAGTATATCATAAATAAATAAATAAAGTAAATAAAGTATAAGCATATCTAGCATAATTGAAATCCAGGGCACAATATTTTGTTACCAATACACTATGAAATTATTTTTTCAAGGAATATTTTTGAGATAAATAATAACTGCATGAAAGAAAGACAGTAAAAATCATGGTGTCCTCTCACTTTAGTGGTCAGTATAGAAGTGAGCCCTTAGATTGGTGGTTAGCAGAAAATTGTCCCCTTGTATTGGTGGTGGTAAGCTGGGAGATCAATTCACCATTGCTCACTAGAACGGCCTTTCTCAAACATTTTTGCAAGGATTGGTGGTCAGCTGGAAGTTCAGAGGAACCGTGGATGAGAAAAACTGAATTTGACAGTTGAAAAAACTGAGAAAAACTGAATTAGACAGTTGAAAAACACATGCGAGCTGCTTTACCTGTTGTACATTTTTTCAGCCAATCAAGAAATGTTGCTCCACTGATGCTCAACAACTGCTGTTGAGTTGTTCCTCCATGGGGAGAGTTCAGTACTGGATCTAATATAGCACTGATGAAGGGGGAGTGGTGTTGCTCCCAAAACACATTTGCTGATTTTATGTGTCCAACTGTTTACCAACAGTTAAAATTGTCTTTGATTCTTTTCTCTGATTTTGGTCTGGTGCTCCTTTCTGTATTTCCATGGTTTGAGACTGCAGGGATAGGCTGGTGACTTGACTTGTATCACGTACCTGGTGATGGAGGCCAATGGAGAGAGGGCTTCCCTTGCGGCTAAGTTCCGGACTCCCCTGAGAGTGGGACAGTGGGAGTCAGGCCCAAAGTTGCACAGGTCGCCTGTAGGAGTGCTGGTTGGGGGTCCACTCAGAAGCACATCTGGTGCACAGAGATAGGTCTGCAGACAGGAGGCGCCTATGCGTGGTATGCAAGCCTTTCCATGATTTGGATGTTTACTGGATAGTCGGTTCAGGCCAAGGTCAGGTACCAGGTGGGAATCAGAGCAGTCGTAGTCAGATGGGTTAGCCGAGGTCATTCACAGAGGAGCGAGAGAGTATCCGTAAGCCAAGCCGAGGTCAGATCAGGGGTAAATCAGAGTAGACAGGTCCAAGAGCAAGCCGAGTCGGTAACAGGTAATCACAGGTCAGAATCACAGGAAACAGGAACAGAACAGGGCACAGGGAGCTAGAGATCATCCAGCAACCAGAGAAAGTGATGAGCCTCCTTATAAAGGCCGTCTGGCAGCAGACTGAGGCTGATGTGTCCTTCTGCGGCCATGTAGAGTATTGGCAGAAATGCCAGATCTTCCAGAACTTCTGCCATGGACAGGACCCTGACACTTGTCTCCAGTGCAATTTAGCAATACAGCTAGGTTACTTACCTTCCCCCACCCTGGTCAGTGATGTGATGTACCCAAAAAAAACCTTTATTTGGTATAAGTCCAAAAATGAATGAACAAAGGATAGATGTGTTGAGCATTGGATCTCTAGTAAGGACCCTGATAGGGTGTTTCGTCTGGTGCAAAATGTTTTCTTCAGGCTTTCCTCCTGAGAACAGGGTCTGAAGGTTATCTCTTAACTCAGGAAGATTGGAGGTGTATGAAGTGCCACAATCTGTGTTTTAGGTTCCAAAGTTCTAGAAAATAAAAGTACGTATATAAAAAAATCCAATGCATTTTGGGTGTTGTCAGCACCTAATTATATATATCAGATTATATATATATCCTATATCAGGATATTTCTAGGTACATACAGTGTTTGTATTTAAAATAATAATAGGAAATACACAGTCACTGACCACTCTAATAGGTAAACCTTGCAAGTACCGGGTTGGACCCCCTTCTGCCTTCAGAACTGCCTAATTCTTCATGGCATAGATTCAACAAGGTGTTGGAAACATTCTTCAGAGTTTTCGATCCATTTTGACATGTGTTACTGTTGACTTTCTCGAACCAGTCTGCCCATTCTCCTCTGACATCAACAAGGCATTTTCGTTCACACAACTGCCACTCGCTGGATAATTAATTTTTTTCAGACCATTCTCTGTAAACCCTAGAGATGGTTGCACCCGAATATCCCAGTAAATCATCAGTTTTTTAAATACTCAGACCAGCCTGCCTGGCACCAACAACCATGCCATGTTCAAAGTCACTTAAATCCCCTTTCTTCTCCATTCTGATGCTCAGTTTGAATGTCAGCAAGTCATCTTCACCGCGTCTAGATGTTTATAGGCATTGAGTTGCTGCCATGTGATTGGCTGATTAGCAAAGTTTGTTACCAAAAGTAATAAAGTGGCCAGTGAGTATATAATATGCAAGTTTTTTTTAATGAATACACACCTGAATAAATTAGTGACCTTAAATTTTCCTGTAATTCAGCATTAACCAATGACCTTAAAGCAACCTGCCTCTGGATTTTGTTGTCTACATGATAATTTCCTTATATACATATGTATTTGCATTATAATAGGCACTAAGACAGATACAATAACAGCACCAAGCTCGTTTAAGTCCAAACTGTGCTGTACTCTTTTTTGCAACAAGCGATAATGTGTTATCTTTATTTGTAAATCTTCAGCAAAATAATTGAACGAGAGAAAGGAGAGGAAATCCTCCTAATCTCAGCCAAGTTCGTCTTCCAGAAGCATTGAAGCAAGCCCTTCCATTTTCGGAACAATGCATAGCAAGATAACTTGAAATTATGTTTTTTGCTACAAATGATTCTTATAAAAAAAAAATTCATTTCTGATCCGTTGCTTAAGAATGCACAAAACTCTCTATGGTAATTTTGTATCAAGAAATAGTAAAAAAAACAAAAAAAAAAAAACTACAATTATAAATTTAACTCTTTTGTAGCATCATTCAGATATGGGTGATAGTAAATTTAAACCAAACCCCAGGTTTATGTCCCGGGTCACATTGATGTGAAGTGGGAAATGTAGCGAATCCTGTGCGTTTTCCACACTGCATAGCAATCGCACAGCATCCATGCTATCTGCTGCGGGTGTCAATGTTAAATTAATGACACCCTGAAACAGATTGCAAAATGCAGTTTGATTGCCAGAATCGGATTGTATGGGTGTGAACAAGAAAAGGGTCCTGTACCATTTCGGTACAGATGCGATTTGAGCCATACAAAATGTATGACTTAAATTGCGCTGCACAGACATCACACTTTGCCACTGCCAGAAACATTCCTTGAATTTGTTTTCCAGAATGCTGCTCATCATCTTTGTCGTGGCGTGCTGGATGTTCAGAATATCACAGAAACATAGCAGAGTGACGGAAGGAAAAAAAAAACGTGGTCCATGAAGTCTGCCCTTTTCTTTATGCTTTTGTATTTTTTTGTTAACTTTTTTGTCTGATTATAGATCTATGTTTGTCCCAAGCATTATTTACTGTTGACTGGCTCACTACCTCTGCTGGAAGTCTATTCCAAGCATCAACTACCATTTCAGTAAAATAATACTTTCTAAGATTAGTTTTGAACTTTCCTCCTGTTCCTCCTGACATCACATTTGTGTCCTTTTAAGGAATTTTGTAGTTTTGGAAACAGCCAAAAGACGCTGTCAGGGATCACCGCGGCGCTGGTCCCGGCGCACTTGTGCAGGGACACGGGCACTAGGTCCAGGCCGGCTGCGGCATCCAAACTCGCGCATGCGCACTAGGAGCCGCGGGCACGCGCCTGGCACCAATGACAGCGCAGGGCGCGATATTTAAACGGCCCTGAACTGTCATTGAGTGCCTTCTGGTCTTACCTGCATTCCTGAACCTGTATCCTGTAAGTTGCTGACCCGGATTGTACCTGACCACGCTGTATTCTCCTGCTCTGACCCTTGGCTTGCCTGACCTCTCTCCCGGATGCCCCCTATTGGATTTGATCTTCTGTTACTGACCTGGCGTGTGACCCGACTATTCTCTGCCGCTGCTTTGTACCGCACCGTCCCCATGGCTACCGACCCGGCTTGTCTGACCTCACACCTGCTCAGCCATCCATCCATCCATCCATCCCATCGGGTTCACCCGACCTCCTCATATCAGGCTCTCCCCTGTGGGAGCCCCTGGCGAACACCCCTACCACTGACAGGTATACTCAGTAGTCACAACCTGGTCTCAGGGTACTCCAAGTCCATCCCCACCATCAGGGGCCCTGGTGAACAGGTACTCTGGGGCTTAGATTCCGTGCTCTGGGGACGCCTGATCAGTGGAGTGCTAGTGGTGCTGCCAGGCAATACCTTACAGACGCAGGGTGCTAAGTCAGAGGAGTAGGTTGGTTGGTCAAGTTTTGGGATGGGTTTTCTGGGCCAGGAACCCGTGAACACTTAATGCATCATGTGCAGGAGCATTGGCGTTGTGAAGAATCCACTTGCTAGGCCAGAGTTCTGGTCTTTTCCTCCAAATAGATTCCTGTAAGCTTTTCAAGCTTTTAAAGTAACAATGTTAGTTGACCATTGTACCATGTTCTATGAACTTGTAACTCCCTCTAGTGTACATGGGGGGAGGGGGTGCATAGTTAGAGGCTTGCTAGAAGCTTGGGTATGGGTCAGCCTGGGAGTGAATCAGTGAGGTTTCCCCAGGTTAGGCTGGAGGGCTCTGCAGGTCAGTTCTATAATACCTCGCCCTGCTCTTAACTTGGAGAAGTTTCTAGAAGCAGTGGGCAGGGGTAAAGAGAGGCTGATCTACATACTTAGGGAATCTGGGCAATCCCCAGGATGGAGGACTGGCATGGTGACTAGGTCATTCCTAAATATGAGAGAGCCTGGTCAGCAGAGGAGTCAAGTGGAAGATGGAGTGAGGAAGCGCTGCTGGTGTTGAACCTTGGATGGGGCCCCAGAGGAGGGGGCCTGCCTACAAGCTGAAGCTGGACAGAAGGACTTCCACTGTCCCACAGTCTACCGGGGTAAGAAAGCCTGTCAGCAGGGAAGGAGCCAGCCCAGCGTAAGGCCTGAAAGCAGCTTCAACCTTTTAAGCTACAGGAACAGGACAGTGTGAATACTTGTGCCCCCCTGGGGCCACAGAAGGGAGAGGGCGGTCAGGTGCAATTCCCAGCTAGTTCTCCCTGGGACTACATATTCTGTGTGTCTTGGAATCCCTTGCCCTGGGATACTCTCAAGATAGCCAAGTGGAAGTGGAGATTTTCATCTGGGGTCTAAGGAGGTTCATTCAAGGAGTCCAAGTGCTCCTTGTACAGACTGTGTGCTAATCTGTTAGATGGGAAGTGCCACCCCTGAAGGTGTAGAGAGCCTAGGATCCATTTTGTGCTGTTGCTGGATTCTTGCCATTTTGCCTAAGAAGTTTGTCCTCCAAGTTGTCCAGATTCATTGGGCATCCCATATACCCCTAGACTCCATCCAAGTTGTTAACCCCTAATAAAACAACAAAAAAACAAGCTCATGGACAGTTTACTGACTTTAAATGAAAGTGTGGAAAATGCATGTTACTTGGCTGTGCAGAGCTTAGGGGGACCAAAAAACTCAGCGGCCCTCAAGAGGGTAGCGTTACAAACTCATAGTGAACAATCCCCTTGTGATGAAAAAACCATCAACATGGTTGTGAACTGACTAAACAAATCGGCTTTCTTCAGGTGAGGTGAGTTCTTTGTTTTCCCGCCCCTCCTAAAAGCACCTATGCCACTCAAAAACCCTTGATTTCTTCATGGAATGTTCACCAAAAGCCTGTTGTAATAGAGCTAAAGTTTCACTTGCACTTTTGCCAATTTTCATGCAAAAATTTGATGTTAATCCTCTGCTCCAGATTCCTGTCACTCATTTTCCACCAACAGCACACCGCACACACATTTTTTCTTTTACTACTCCGTAAAAACTGAGTCAACTGGTCTGTGATCCAGGCAAGTGCAAGTTATGCCAGAAGACGCTTGAGTGCAAATGGCTGTGTGACTTACCACCATAATGCTATGGCGCCTGTATTCCGTGAATTAAATTGCCACCTCGTATAGTATACATAAATATATATAAAATCACAATATTGTAATAAACAGCAAGCAGTTAGAGAGAGAGGAACATACACAGCACAGACCACAGAAAGTAGACTCAGCCACTCTAAGAAAATATGATTCCAGTGCATTGCAGTTAACTCAAAAAAGTGTAACTATGGGCAAAAACAAAAACTACATAAATACAGTATATATATATATATACATATATATTATGCAATCTATCACTATAATTAACACAGCAGTTTTCGTTTTCGCAAGTCTTCCCTGTAACATAGAATTGGCAATAGAGGATTAGGATACAATACAGAGCAGGAGAACACATGCCAGGTCACAGGTCTCAGAAACTGATGACCACTCACCAACTTCTCCATATGTTGAGCTGCAAATAGAGAGGTTGGTGCCGGTGCCAATGCCAATCAGATGTGCCCTCTCGTTCATGCTAATGTGCATTAGCATGTACATGTATGGGCACCCATTTGCACGTGTGCTTATAGCCCAAACAGCTGTAGTAACTTTGCAAGATAATTTTTGCTTTTTGTAAGAATTTTCCCATGTACCATGTCAACTCCAATGTGACCATTTTCATGGCATGATCTATATGACCAGCTTCCTGAGGAAATCCAGATCACTGATCCCTGCAGGTAAGGTCTTACAGGTAAAACTCGAAAAATTAAAATATTGTGCAAAAGTTCATTTATTTCAGTAATGCAACTTAAAAGGTGAAACTAATATATGAGATAGACTCATTACATACAAAGCAAGATAGTTCAAGCCGTGATTTGTCATAATTGTGATGATTATGGCTTACAGCTCATGAAAACCCCAAATCCACAATCTCAGAAAATGAGAATATTACATGCAATCAATAAAACAAGGATTGTACATAGAACAATATTGGACCTCTGAAAAGTATAAGCATGCATATGTACTCAGTACTTGGTTTGGGCCCCTTTTGCAGCAATTACTGCCTCAATGCGGCGTGGCATGAAAGCTATCATCCTGTGGCACTGCTGAGGTGTTATGGAAGACCAGGATGCTTCAATAGCGGCCTTCAGCTCTTCTGCATTGTTCAGTCTCATGTCTGTCATCTTTCTCTTGGCAATGCCCCATAGATGCACTATGCGGTTCAGGTCAGGTGAGTTTGCGGGCCAATCAAGCACAGTAATCCCACGGTCATTGAACCAGGTTTTGGTGCTTTTGGCAGTGTGGGCAGGTGCCAAGTCCTGCTGGAAAATGAAGTCCGCATCCCCATAAAGCTCATCTGCGGAAGGAAGCATGAAGTACTCCAAAATCTCCTGGTAGACGGCTGCGTTGACCCTGGACTTAATGAAGCACAGTGGACCAACACCAGCAGATGACATGGCTCCCCAAATCAACACAGACTGTGGAAACTTCACACTGGACTTCAAGCATCTTGCAGTGTGTGCCTCTCCATTCTTCCTCCATACTCGGGGTCCTTGATTTCCAAATGAGATGCAAAAGTTGCTCTCATCAGAAAAGAGGACTTTGGACCACTGAGCAACAGACCAGGTGTGTTTTTCTTTAGCTCAGGTAAGACGCTTCTGATGTTGTTTGTTGTTCAGGAGCAGCTTGACAAGAGGAACATGACATTTGAAGCCCGTGTCCAGGATCCGTCTGTGTGTGGTGGCTCTTGATGCACTGACTGCAGCCTCAGTCCACTCCTTGTGAAAGTCCCCAACACTTTTGAATGGCCTTTTCCTGACAATCCTCTCCAGGCTGCGGTCATCCCTGCTGCTTGTGCACCTTTTTCTTCCACACTTTTCCCTTCCACATAACTTTCTATTAATGTGCTTTGATACAGCACTTTGGAAACATCCAAATTCTTTTGCAATTACCTTTTGAGGCTTTCCCTCCTTTTGGAGGGTGTCAATGATGGTTTTCTGCACAACTGCCAGGTCAGCAGTCTTTCCCATGATTGTGATTCCTACTGAACCAGACTGAGAGACCATTTAAAGGCTCAGGAACCCTTTGCAGGTGTTATGGCTTAATTATCTGATTAGAGTGGGGCACTTTGAGCCGAGAATATTGCACCTTTTCACAATATTCTCATTTTCTAAGATTGTGGATTTGGGGTTTTCGTAAGCCATAATCATCACACTTATGACAAATCACGGCTTGAACTATCTTGCTTTGCATGTAATGAGTCTATCTCATATATTAGTTTCACCTTTTAAGTTGCATTACTGAAATAAATGAACTTTTGCACGATATTCTAATTTTTCGAGTTTCACCTGTATACAGCCTTGTCTACCATTGGATGATCACTAGGACCACTGGGACTTATGCCATTGGAACAACAATCTGCCCACTTACTGAAAACGTAGGTGCTAGCCACATGCAACAGTCAGTCTGCTGGTCTGAATTGCCATACCTCCCAACAACTCAGCTTGAACTGATTGCCACTCATCTGAAAAGGGTCTTAGCAAATAAAGTGTTACTAAACCCAGGACCCTGCAGTCACTATATCTGGTCTCCCCGGACCCTGCATTCACTATATCTGGTATCCTCGGACCCTGCATTGACTATATCTGGTCTCCCCGGTCCCTATATTCACTATATCTGGTCTCCCCGGACCCTGCATTCACTATATCTGGTCTCCTCGGACCCTGCATTCACTATATCTGGTCTCCCCGGACCCTGAATTCACTATATCTGCTCTCCCACAGTACACACAACATGGAAATTCAATTATTTTAGTAAATATAAACTGCTAAATACATTTTCTCATCAAAAGTATAGAGCAGTCTTGTGACTTCTATCAGTGTCCAGCTGAGCACTGGTTAAAGCTTGGAGAGTTTTCATTCTGCTCTGACTGTCCTATGAGGCCCTCTGTGACCAAGCCCTGGTGGGCGGGGTGAAACATGTCAGAGGGCCTGGTCAGAACGGCGGCTGAGGCCATTCCTCAACATTCAACTCCTGGGGCCGGGTTGAGCAGCGTCCATCCCTTCACTGCATAAACCCTGACCCTCTATCTGGACAGCATTGGTTAGCCCTTTGCTGATCACATGCACCTTCCCAAAGAAAAAAACCCCTCTAGCAATACACACTAAACTGAGCATGCACAGGGTGATTCCTAGAGCTCTGTACTATCAGCAGATGGATTGGTGACAGTAGAAGAAGGGTAGCATTAGAGAAGACAGGGTCAAACAGCCTTTTTAAACAATGTGAAGGCTAAACCCCTTAGGTTCCACAGTGAGTATAACAAGCATGCTTTACTGTATATACAGATTGATTTTTACTGTTGTGGGTTTGGTAACACTTTAAGTCAAGCAGAACTGTCAGGATCTTGAGTATTATTATTTGGGTATAACACCCTTTATAGAAAGGAAAAAAGAAATAAAACTATTTCCTGTTCCATCTACAAAAATACAAAATTTTCTGAAATCCAAAAGTGCAGACAAAAAATAAAGAATGTCTTTTTTTTCTCTATGACAGCTCTTGATTCATATCACTAAAGGTTTTAATGATGCTTGAAGAATTGTCATAGAACAGTGTTACTCCTTGTCCCATGCGTAAATTATAAATGCTAAGCCCTATTAAATTTACCTGCAGGCTGACTTTCCAGAAGCATGAAACAGCTTTTACACTTTTTCTCAGTAGAAGCAAAATTTACAGCTTTCAGGGGCTCAACTTCCTTTGTAGGACAATGAAGAGTGCTAAAAAGAACACATAATGCATTTTTTAATTCAGACTATTATTTGTGAGTCATCCTACCTTGCAAATGCAAAATGCTTTTACTGGAGAAAAGAGAGAGAGAGCTGGGGAAAAAAAAGATGTTACAATGGTTATAGATTTATGAAAAGTTTCAGGCACCTCTATAACAAATAAAAGCAATTATTGGCTAAAGAATAAATGACATAGCTGTGTGTCAGTGGCGGCAATGAGATAGCCGATTGTGGTATGTATTATGTCATGTAAACATAAAAAGCTGCATTTGTAAAGGTGTTTAATTTTAGAGGATGCTGGCTATAATCTAACATATATTCAGTATGAAATGCAAAGTTAGCAAATAAAAGGGTTGCAGTAGAACGATGATAATCCAGAAAAAAAGAAAAAAAAAACTTTAAAGCCCAGTTCCAGTTTGGACAAAAAAACACAAGTAAATTCAATCTCCAGAAGCTTCTAAAAATGTATTGAAATCCCTTTGTATGTTAGGCTTTTATAATATGTTAATTTTCAGTTTGCAGTTTTAAGTACAAAAACCAACAAAAATATACTGGCTATACATAACCAACAATGAATTTTGAATACCATGTGATACACAAAGTACACCATATATGCAACACACAAATACACACTTTCACACTTGGCCCTCCCTTCAAGACAAGGGCACAGCCAAAACCTTTAGTTAGGATAGAGGAACCAATCTACATGTATTGGAGGTAGCAGATTTTAATGGGGCAGTGGTCTCCAAATAGTGTCCTGGGGGCCCATAGCTTGATTTTATCTGACCCTTGGGACATTATTCCCCCCACTGTCAGCAACAGTGGGGCATAGTACCTGCCACTGACACCAACAATGGGGCACTATTCCTCCCACTGCCACCAATGATGGGGCACTGTTCCTCCCACTGCCACCAATGATGAGGCGCTGTTCCTCCCACTGCCACCAATGATGGGGCACTGTTTCTGCCACTGCCACCAATGATGGGGCACTGTTCCTCCCACTGCCACCAATGATGGGACACTGTTCCTCCCACTGCCACCAATGATGGGGCACTGTTCCTCCCACTGCCACCAATAATGGAACACTGTTCCTCCCACTGCCACCAATAATGGAACACTGTTCCTCCCACTGCCACCAATAATGGAAAACTGTTCCTCCCACTGCCACCAATAATGGAACACTGTTCCTCCCACTGACACCAATTATGTGGCACTGTTCCTCCCACTGCCACCAATAATGGAACACTGTTCCTCCCACTGCCACCAATAATGGAACACTGTTCCTCTCACTGCCACCAATTATGGGGCACTGTTCCTCCCACTGCCACCAATTATGGGGCACTATTCCTCCCATTGCCACCAATGCTAGAGCATTATTCCTCTCACTGGCACTGATGATGGGGCACTATTCCTCCCCCTAATATCATTTGGGGAATTGTTTACTTCCACTAACACCAAGACATTTTCTTCTCCCACTGGCCACGGTCCGACTCCCCTAAAGTTTGGAGAACAGTGAACTGGCCTTTTGTTTAGAAAGTTTGGAGACCCCTGTATAAAGGGATAAAAAGTATATCTGGGACAAAGAATCTGCTGGTAGACAATGGTTGCCACATCTAAAAAAAAAAACATTAGAGCACGCCCTATGCATGTATATTATCTTATATTTAGGCATTTCCATATTTACTTGGCAAAATACTTGGTAAGTAGGAAGGTAACGTTTTGTTTTCCATTTAGTAGGGGTACAGGGTAGGGGGCAGGTGTAGCTTGCTTTTGCTCTCATTTGTATGCTGGAAGGCAGTGCAAGCCAAACAGGCAGGGGGGTGGATATTGACAATATTGTCAGGATTCCTCCCAAGCCTGGCATGGCTTTGCCCATCCAGCCTTTAGGAGTTACATCCTGCTATCAGCCTATTCTGGGTCACAGGAGTACACAATTAAAGTACTCCTGTGATCCACAAGAGAAGCATGGCCAAAAAAGCCATACTTTCAACCTACTTTTTGTGAGCCCATGGCTTCAAGACTCTGCTTTTCCCCACTCTAAACTGAAAGGAGAAGTCTGTAAACCCTGATGATTGTTTTAACCCTTCTCTATTCTATCTAAATAAAAAAGAAAGTTTTGGCCTTACATACACTTTAAAGTAAAACTACTGTATGGCCAGGCTATAGACATTCAGCAATTTACATATACTTAATAAGTAGTTTTAAAAAGGTTTAAAACAAGCCCTCATAGACCTCAGTCTGCCTGGTGTTAAATCCTGGACCTCCTCCAAGCTTCCTCGCCTGTTGAAAAGACATGCAATAGAAGTGTTAATTGGTTGTATTTTGTAATTGTAATAATCTTTCATTGTAAAACATTTAGAAGTTCCTCTTCAAAATTGCAAACTTATTTCATTATAGTGTGAAACTTTTTTTTGTGGCTTTTTATCTTTATAGTGTGTGAATGTTCTAGTCTAACCCTTTGTGTTTCATAAATTGTATTTCTTATAGGTTCCTTTTTGTCATCTCCCAGAGTGAGACTTTAATAAAGCAATAATGGGATGTAAATCCATTATATATCCCTCAAGGAAGGTCAAAGAGTTCCCAAATACAGACTGAGGTTTAAGTTATTGCAGAGACTGAGCTACATTTTAATATTGGCTGGCTTCACCCATCTGATTTATTTCACGTCAGATTATGGAAACTCCTCAAATCTTCTCTTTCAAACTTCAATATAAACTCACATAAATTAATACCTGTCCATTGGAAGAACTCAGTTCAGCTACAATAGATAAAATGTCCCCATTCATTATGTTGCATGTATCCTAGGTACGTAGTTATACATTTTGTACATTGAAAAAAGTTCTGAGCTCATTTAATATAACAGTTAATGGGGGCAGCCTAGTGCCTGTATATGGCTTGTAAGGGTGTAAGAGATGAATGGCTGAATATGTCCTCCAGGAAGAGACAGAGACCAGGTCTTGATAGAAAACTCAAAGCTCAATTTTTAGGCAGGTGGATGGGTGCTGCAACCAAAGAGTAATGGTATTGCACATTGGGTCATCAGCATTGGGAAGTGATACAGCAATTCTACAACCACTAAATCAATTTCCTTTGTCCCTTTCACATGATTTCTACTTACTCAAGTAGTAGGGAAAAGACATTCCAGGACTAAGCAGTTCTCTGCTCTCAGCTTTGGATGCTACGTTAAGGAAGCCTGTCATAAAAGCACAGGACTCTTTAGAGATGTGGCTGATATATTGGGCTTCCCCAGGAGGACTATATATAGTTTTTCCTGCATTATCTCAGGGTCTTATGCTGGGATGTTTTAGGTAGGGGCAGGATCCCTTGTGTAGAGGGATATTTTGAGCTCTTGTGCCCCCTAACCCCTACAGTCTGAGTTGGTGGAGGAGCCCAAGAGGAGCAAATGACCTTTAAAGTTGGGCAGAGTGCTTTGCCAGGAACAGTGCTCTATGGAAGATGAGGATTCCCATTGTAGGACTTGCCCTGAAAACCTTAAGAGGACCTCTGAGTAGTACCTAGTGGACCACAGTGTTTTAAGGAGCATCGGAGCTTAAGGGAGGCAACCTCTGGAAATGTTTAGTGCTCAGAAAAAACTTCGAGGCTATCTTGGTTTAATGGATAAAGAAGCACTTCTGGAAAAAAAACTGTCCATATGTTCATAAGACAGCCCTACTTTGCCGGTAGCATCAACTACAAACTGAATCCATATTTTTGGAATGTAATGTAAGATCTTTCTAAATTCTATTTTTATATTTTTGTGATTCTGTAGGAAGAAAATTAGTCACTTGCTGTATTGAGCTAGCTCCAGTAGGGTGTGGTAGAGGTGGCATTCTGTGTTAGGGATGTCCTAAAAAAGCAACAGGCTTAGGGGGGTGAGGGATGCTGATGCATGCTGGGAAAACCATTATGATCTGTGGGACTTCCTGGCACATTGTTTTCCCTCCTGGGGAAATACTTTTTTTTCTTCAGGCCTTTGGAACTAAACAAATATGAGTTCTTCAAGGATGGAGGGACCTTTGAAGATACTGGCTGCCCCAGATGTTCTACATGAATTTTGAGGAAGCACACTACAGTTGTCCTAATGGAGGTGACTAAGTATGAAATCAACACAGGTACATTTCCATACTGTCCTGCTTTGAATACAAAGGCTGAGATACCACTAGAACCTCAGTTGTCCACACATTTAGGTGTCCAGCCAATATAGCTCCATGAGAAAGACCCAGAAAGTTTACAAAGATGTACAGAAGATCAGAGATTGTGTTGTAAGTAGAAACCCTCAGGTAGTTTGTGCTTCTTCTACCCTCCTTCCTGTTCTTCATTGACTAGTGTAATAAAATTACAAAATTCTTAACTAAAGTGACTGGCGCCCATCATCCTGTCTATTCCAAAACAAGAACCAATTATTGCCAAGTAAGGGGACTTAGGACTTCAAGGTATTCAGCTCTATGTTCATTAACACATTAATAAATGTGTTTTTATAATGCAAGCAGTGTAAGTACCTGAATTTGACCTGGTATCAGCCTCTTGAAGTCCCTGTACAGCAGAATCAGGACAAGCAACCCAAGCAGCTAACCAGCTGAGTTACAGTGTTAATAAGGAATATGCTGATAGGAGAAGAGATCAGAGTAACAGAGAGATGAGCTCATCTGTCTGCTGTTAGTCCTTTCACTGTCCATTCATGGGCTGGAAGGGGGATAATGCTGTAAATCAGCATAAGGAACATTACTTACTATCAGTGTGATGTGTCCATTGTGCTGATGGACCCTGGCTTAGGTGAAATATTCCTTCTCTAATGCCCCCCCCTCATCCTTGCTGTCGTAATCTTCTAGTGTGGAGGTGGTTTTATGAATTAAACATCTTTCAATGGAGGAGGTGGACCTTTTTTTCGCCTGCCTGTCCTCCTGTCTGCTGCGGGGATGGGGGGAATAGCACTCACAGTAAGTAATGTATCTTGTACTAGTTTTTAATTTTTTTCTTAACTAAATGTAAGCTTTAACTGCAGGATAATGGAATGGGTCTGCCTGGCCAGACAGGGCTGTAATGTGTTGCAGAGCTGTATAAATCTCAGAATGGGATGGACAATAACCGAGCCAGTGCTCTCACCACCGCCGGATACTTAGTTTCTGCCGCTTATGCGTCACTTCCGGTTCTAGTCGCGTCACTTCTGGGCGCTGCACAGCCTCGAGGCGACCAGGGGCGGACTGACCATTTGGAAACTCGGGTACTGCCCGAGGGCCCAGGGTCAGTAGGGGGCCCCATGAGATGCCCCTGGTACCTTTTTGAGTTTGGGCAAGGACACAGGGGCCCCATGATCCCCTATTGCCCGGGGGGCCCCATGAGTTGTCAGTCCGCCCCTGGAGGCGACCGGAAGTGATGTGACCGGAACCGGAAGTG
Source organism: Staurois parvus (assembly GCF_062004578.1). Classification (NCBI taxonomy): domain Eukaryota; kingdom Metazoa; phylum Chordata; class Amphibia; order Anura; family Ranidae; genus Staurois; species Staurois parvus. The sequence continues at coordinate 2,038,836 of NW_028318374.1, forward strand.
ACGCGGGAGCATCAGAGATGGAGGATCTGGTGGTGGTGAGAGCACTGGCTCAGTTTACGCTAATGTGCACACTTTATTTTCATTTATCCTTTAGGTGGCAGTCTATTTGTGGCAATAAAGTAATTGTGTTTTGTACTGCACCATTGGGACTTTTCTTGTTTTCTGTTACATGGTTATTTGGTCTGAGTGTGGAGTATTTAGAGGAGGGGGAGGGGACTCCTCTGTTAACATAAGTGCCGCCATATTGGATTCCCATTATTATATGAATCATAGTCGACCTTTTGGGGATAGGCGATTATGGAGACTGGAGGAGAGGAAGGATATCGGCTCTGATTGATCCATTAGCCCACTGGGAGATATTTATTGAGCCAATTCAGCCAACCATTTGAGTTGGGGGCAACATTTGCTGGTGAGTGTATACCCGATAGGGGGAACATCATTTTCTTCTCTCACGTGGTGATTTATTTTGAAGAGTTGGCAGAATCGCTTGGTGGATAAGAATTGGCTTTCGGACCTTCTTTGGACTATCACTTAGTTTTAATTTTTTATGTTCACAATTTTTCACTTATATATTTATGCGCTACTGGATCACTTTTTTGAGTGTTCATTTATGTGTTTTGTTTGGTAATTTTTGAAGTAGCAGCATTTTTGTATTCATCCATTTATTTGTGTATTCATTAATTTCTGATCTATTTTTCACACATTCAGCGCAGTTCTCACTTTCTTCACATTTATATAATAACACACACTGTTTGGCAAGTAAAACAGCTTCCGTATATCTATAGATATATAATCGTTCTCCAGGTTGGCCTATCACCACACTCCTCCACACCCCACACATTTGACATGTCATGCTGCATGCAGCGGCAACTAGGAACATCTGGACAGCTGTGTTCCAAAAAAAAAATCCATTTATTTATTCATAGGACATGTAACATAGCAATAAGACACTGTGGGGACTTAAAAAGTCAACGCGTTTCATGCTGTCTAAGCACTTAATCATGACTCCCTTTTTTTAGATCAGTTTATTAATACATCAGGACACATAACATGTCAACAGGACACCGTGGGAAAGGAAAACGTCAATGCATTTCACTTTGTCCCAGCACATAATCATGACTCCAAAAAAGATCTGTTTATTCATACATTAGGACATACGGCATGTCAATAAGACATTGTGGAGATTGAAAAAAGTCAACGCGCTTCATGCTGTCTCAGCACCTAATCATGGTTCCCTTTTTTCCCCAAAAGATCTATTTATTCATACATCAGGACAATGGCAGTAAGACACAGCGGGGACTGAAAAAAGTCAACGCGTTTCCCACTGTCTTAGCTCTTAATCATGACTCCACAGACAGGAGAGACACCCCCCCCCCACACACACTAAAATAGCCTGCACCATAATGGGACTCAGCTGTGAGCTGTCTCCCCTGAATGTGAAGATACAACATGACACAAAAAATTATTTAACAAAACAAGACCTGGAGACAGCGCAAAACGTATTGACATTTTTCAGTGTCCACAGCGTATTATTGCCATGTTATGTGTCCTGGTTTATGAATAAACTGATCGTTTTTGGATTGCAGTTTTCTGGATATTCCTAGTTGTCTCAGCTCCCATATATCCATTTCATCTGTGTATTTAGCTTTTTGCCTTGAGTTACACTTTAACACACCATTAAGGCCATTTACACTATGCTATCCCCGCTTCAGTCGATCCTGAATACGGCTGCCAGACTCATTCACCTTACCAACCGCTCCATCTCCGCCACCCCCCTCTGCCAATCCCTCCACTGGCTTCCGATTGCGCAACGGATCAAATTCAAAATCCTAACACTGACGTACAAAGCCGTCCACCATACTGCCCCGAACTACATTACTGACCTAATATCCAAGTACCACCCAACACACACACTCCGCTCCTCACAAGACCTCCTTCTCTCTAGTTCCCTGGTCTCCTCCTTCCATGCCCGTCTCCAGGACTTCTCCAGGGTGTCACCCATCCTCTGGAACTCCCTGCCCCAACCCATCAGATTATCACCTACTCTCCTTTCCTTTAGGCACACCCTGAAAACCCACCTCTTCAGGGAAGCCTACCCCACCCCCTGCTAACTTGCCGACCTCCTCCACTCTTCCTACCACCCCATCCCCCACAGCTATCTCCTCCTGTGCCACCATCCCCTCCCTCCTAGATTGTAAGCTCGAAAGAGCAGGGCCCTCAATTCCCTCATGTGTTGCATTGTATTGGTATTGTTCTGTCACATGCTCCCCCTTTGTAATGTACAGCGCTGAGTGAACTATTGGTGCTTTATAAATACTGTATAATAATAATAATAATAATTTACACTGCTTTCAGCATTTTCACATGTGTGTATATATATATATATATATATATATATATAAATATAATTTATTTATTTATTTTAGTTACTTATATAGTCCTGTCAATTTGCGCAGTGCTTATATAATTCACATCAGTCCCTAACCCTCCAGGGGCGTACAATCTAAGGTCCCTAACTCACATTCATACATACACATACTAGGGCCAATTTAGATAGGATCCAATGAACCTACCAGCATGTCCATGGAGTGTGGGAGGAAACTGGAGTACCCAGAGGCACAGGGAGAACATGCAAACTCCAGGCAGGTGGTGCCGTGGTTGGGATTCAAACCAACGACTCTTGTACTGCCAGGTGGAAGTGCTAACCATTTAGCACACACATACAGTATATATATATATAAAGACTATCATTTAATGCAGGTCTTTGGATAAACATCTGTGTTCTCTGCTAGACCAAATTCCTCTTCATTGTCGGTATCAATTTTTCACGTCACCTGTAAACATGCGGGCAAAATATATTTCCACTAAGCCTCACTTCTTAGAGAACAGTCTGTATGCCTAAGAATTCTTTATTTCAAAGATCAGCTTGTGGTGTTTTTGTAGTTTGCCAAAGGATTACTTAAACTTTTTTCTAGTATTATCTCTAAGAAAACACCCTGGCGGAAAACACGTTTTTGGCTGTGTACTTTATTAGCGTGATTGTAGATGGATAGACGCCGCTTTCACATTGTGCTTAAAGATCCTGGGAGATCAAAGTGTTCCTGCTTTACAAACTAGTTGCACATACTGAGAGGTGTTACTTTTTAATCATAAACATACAAGCCTAGAGATAACGTTGCTGGTGGCTTCAACACAAATACCTTGACTTTGCAAAACGTGAAAGGAAATCAGCGTTCCCATACATGGCAGGGAAAACAAGGGAAAGTAGCAATTTTTGCGAAAATGTGGCTGAAAATAGATATCTGAGTATTAGGCCTCTGGTATAATATATAAAATGATGTTTCTCTGCATAAACAAATTAACCATTAGCCGCTCGGCCAATAGCCGTTTGGCGGCTTGAAAAGCGCTGCAGCTTTCCGGGTACACGCCATTTGGCGTTGTCCCGGACACGCCCCCAAAGCGCGCCCCCAGCGGCGCGCATCCGGCCGGTCTCATGTCCGCTGTGTCCCATGGACACAGCGCTTTCACTGATGAGGGTAACATCGGCTGTGTCCTATCACAGCCGATCAAAAGTAGCAACAAGGAGCTGTCACTTGGCTTCCTCCCGGACACGCCCCCAAAGCACGCCCCCCAGGCACAGCGAGCCGGTATCTTGCCAGCTGTGTGATTAGGGTAACAGCCAATACAATTGGCTGTTTACCCTGCGATCAGCTGTGTCCTATCACAGCCGATCAGAAGTATAAACAAAGAGCTGTCACTTGTTGTCACCACTTCTTCTCCTCACACACGGATCCTGTGTGAGGAGAAGAAGGGGAATCGTGAGTTACAGCTCAGTACAGTGCAGCACATTATAGATTGCCAGAGTGTACCTGTCAGTGTACCTGTCAGCCCATCACAGTGTACCTGTCAGCCCATCACGGTGTACCTGTCAGCCCATCAGGGTGTACCTGTCAGCCCATCAGGGTGTACCTGTCAGCCCATCAGGGTGTACCTGTCAGCCCATCAGGGTGTACCTGTCAGCGCATCACCAGCCCATCACGGTGTACCTGTCAGCCCATCAGAGTGTACCTGTCAGCGCATCACCAACCCATCACGGTGTACCTGTCAGCCCATCAGAGTGTACCTGTCAGCCCATCAGAGTGTACCTGTCAGCCCATCAGAGTGTACCTGTCAGCCCATAAGAGTGTACCTGTCAGCCCATCAGAGTGTACCTGTCAGCCCATCAGAGTGTACCTGTCAGCGCATCACCAGCCCATCACGGTGTACCTGTCAGCCCATCAGAGTGTACCTGTCAGCCCATCAGAGTGTACCTGTCAGCCCATCAGAGTGTACCTGTTAGCCCATCACAGTGTACCTGTCAGCACATTACCAGCCCATCACAGTGTACCTGTCAGCGCATCACCAGCCCATCACTGTGTACCTGTCATCAGCCCATCACAGTGTCCCTGTAATCAGTCCATCACCGTGTACCTGTCAGCAGTCCATCACCGTGTACCTGTCAGCAGCCCCTCACAGTGTACCTGTCAGCAGCCCATCACCGTGTAGCTGTCAGCAGCCCATCACAGTGTACCTGTCAGTGTACCTGTCAGCGCATCACCAGCCCATCACCGTGTACCTGTCATCAGCCCATCATAGTGTACCTGTCAGCAGCCCATCATAGTGTACCTGTCAGCAGCCCATCACAGTGTACCTGTCATCAGTCCATCACAGTGTACCTGTCATCAGTCCATCACAGTGTACCTGTCCGCAGCCCATCACCACGTACCTGTCAGCAGCCCATCGTCGCGTACCTGTCAGCGCATACAACTGTGCAGCCTGTCAGTGTACCTGTCATCAGCCTGTCATCAGAGTACCCATAAAAGCCACCATCACTGCAGCCCATCAGTAGTTACCCATTACCCATTACAGTTGCCTGACATACTGCCAACATGTCCAAAAAATATTATTCTAGTGAGGAGGCTTTCCAAATCCTGAGCATGACGGACGAGAGCAGCGGGGAGCTCTCACCGTCCGATTCCGATTTTGATTACGAGCCAAGAGAAAGCAGTGGATCGGTGACCGAATCGGAAGAGGAAGTAGTCCCTACAAAAAGAGTAAGACGCTCTGAAGAGCAGCGCCAACTTACAAGTGCCATTACACACAAATGGTCAGTCAGAAAATACCAACAGAGCTAGACCCCAGGATGACAGGCCCAGTACCAGCACTGGGATATCACGCCAGACCCCAAGAGTCAGGTCCCAAACTTGCCTCCCAAACTCTCTTGCAAACCCTTTGTGGCTGCCTTCCAACACAGGATCAGCTACAATCCACCCTTTCACCGCACAACCAGGAGTGCAGATCAACACAGAAAATTTTTCCCCAATTGATTTTTTAAATTTATTTTTCCCTGATAGTTTCCTTCAGTCAATTGTCGATCAAACCAACCTATTTGCCCAACAATTTATTGCAGCCAACCCCAATTCGTGTTATGCCCGTCCATTCGAGTGGAGACCGCTAACACTAGAAGAGCTTAGATTGTTTTTGAGCCTTACGGTCAACATGGGGCTTACAAAAAAATATGTACTACATTCATATTGGTCCACCCACCCCATCCGTCACATTCCCATATTTTCATTCGTAATGTCCAGGTCACGTTATGATATGATAATGCGTTTCCTGCATTTCAGTGATAATTCCCAGTGCCCTCCCCGAGATCAGCTAGGCTTTGACAAACTGTACAAAGTTTACCCCCTAATTATTTTTTTTTCTAGAAAATTTTCTGAAGTTTATGTCCCTGACCAAAACATCTGTGTGGACGAATCTCTTATCCACTTTACTGGCCGGCTGGGAATCAAGCAATACATGCCCACTAAGAGGGCCAGGTATGGACTTAAGCTCAACAAGCTGTGTGAAAGTGCCATGGGTTATGTGCATGCCTTTCGCATGTATGAAGGCAAAGACTCCCACCTTCAGCCCCCTGGGTGCCCAACCTACATTGGCATAAGTGGCAAAATTGTCTGGGACCTGGGCTTTCCACTCCTCCAAAAGGGGTATCACATCTATCTTGACAATTATTATACAAGCCTGCCCCTTTTCCACCACCTGTACCTTGAAAAAACAATGGCCTGCGGTACTGTCCGACCAAACAGGAAGGGCTTCCCACAAAGTTTAATTAGAACGACTCTACAAAGAGGGGAATCTGCAAGTGTTAGGAACGAGGAAGTGCTGGCCGTGAAATGGAGGGATAGGAGAGATGTTTATGTCCTGTCCACAATCCATAATGACATCATGGTGGACATTCATAGAAGACGAGGGGAAGTCCAAAAGCCAGAGTGTATCTTCAATTATAATCAATTCATGGGGGGGGGTGGATTTAAACGATCGCATGCTGCAGCCATACTTACCAACAAGGAAGACCCTCTACTGGTACAAAAAAGCTGCAATATACATTTTCCACATGGCAATTTATAATTCATATATAATCTATCAAAAATCAACTGAAAGACCTAGCCACCTCTTCAAATACACTGAAGATGTCATCACTGCCCTAATCTATCAGCAAGGATCTCCACCACAAACCATTCGCTCCGATTGTGTCAGCAGACTGCATGAACGCCATTTCCCTGAGAGAATTCCACCATCAGAAACAGGAAGAAGACGTCGAAAAACATGTAAGGTATGCAGCAGAAGGGGAATTAGGAAAGACACCAGTGTTCATTGTCCCCAATGTCCCTCCCAACCAGGCCTATGCTTCGAAGACTGCTTCAAACGTTATCACACTATAATAAGATATTAGTTCCCCATATTTTCAACAGCCTACAACTTCCCCATTTTTGTTATCTGTGCTGATCTTTTGCCTACTGCCATGATTTATCATGCCTCTGCCTTCCACCTTAACTGACCCTGGCCTGTTTACCGACAATGCCTCTGCTTGCCGTCTGAATTGCTTCTACACCACATTTCTGCTTTTCACCAAAACTGACCATGGCTTGTTTATCGACTATGCTTCTGCCTGCCGTCTGGATTATCAACCATGTTTATGCCTTTTTCCTGGACTGACCTTGGCCTGTTAAATCGACAATGTTTTTTGCCTGCTGCTTGGATTGATCTTTTGCTCTGCTACTGCAGTAGTGGGATTCAAGATAACACAGGGGTCTCGCATATGTGAGGGGCTTCAGAATAGATAAAAACCAGTTTTTGGTTTTCTCCGGGTTTTGTTAGTCCCGGAATAGGGTCTGTTGTCCGGAGGCTTCGAAGAGATTGGGTGGGACGAAGCCTCTACCCCTGTGCCCCAGTCCTACCTGATCAAGGCCCTAAGCCTGATGTTCCTGTCTGCTGCCTGGACCAATACTTTGGCTGTGCTGACCATATCTCCTCTTGCTACCTGTACTGACCCAAAACTTTCGGGCCATGTTCCTGCCTGCTGCCTGGACCAATACTTTGCATGGACCAATACAAACCAACACAGGTTAATCATATCTCTGCTTGCTGCCTGTACAGACCTAGGACTTTTTATGGACCATGTTCCTGCCTGTTGTCTAGGACCAATATTTTGGCTGTGCTGACCATATCTCTGCCTGCTGCCTGGACTGACCTAGGACTTTTTATGGACCATGTTTCTTCCTTCTACCTGGATCTCAGCCTGCTGCCTGTTCTGACCCTGGCTTGTTTATCCACTATATTCCTGCCTGCTGCCTGGTCGAATCCTGTTGCTGTTGCCTGCTTCCTGGTCCAATGCTCTCCTAAAACCATAGGTAATCTTTTGCTTATCCTTTCTTTAGCTGTGAAAAAGTTTCAGATTGTGGTATTGTCATGTTCAGGAGGAGTAGTAAAATGTATTTTCGAGTATAGAAGAAATATCCTATAAATTGACAACTTTGTGTAAAAAAAAAAATACTTTTTCATTTTTTTTCCACATTTTCTAAAAACTTGTGGAAAAAAATAACATGTTCAAAAAACTCATTATGCCCGATACATACCTTGGGATGTTTGCTTTCCAAAATGGGGTCATTTTGTGGGTATTTCCACTGTCCTGGTGCTCCAGGGCCTTCAAAACTGTGATAGGGAGTCAGGAAATTAGATGTGTAATTTATGCCCCTTTTATGCTCCTAGAATGCATGGAGGTGCTACTTGGATGTTGGGTCTCTGTATGTGGCCAAGCTGCGGAAAAGTCTCACACATGTGGTATCGCCATACTCAGGAGTAGCAGAATGCATTTTGAGGCATAATTCTTGGTATGTACATGCTGTGTGTTAGAAATATCTTAGAAATTGACAACTTTGTGTGAAAAAAAAAAGTTTTCATTTTTCTTTCCACATTTTCTGAAAACATTTGGAAAAAAATAACCCGTTCAAAAGACTCGTTATGCCTGATAGAATATACCTTGGGATGTTTGCTTTCCAAAATGGGGTCATTTTGTGGGTATTTCCACTGTCCTGGTGCTCCAGGGCCTTCAAAACTGTGATAGGGAGTTAGGAAATTAGATGTGTAATTTATGCCCCTTTTATGCTCCTAGAATGCATGGAGGTGCTACTTGGATGTTGGGTCTCTGTATGTGGCCAAGCTGCGGAAAAGTCTCACACATGTGGTATCGCCATACTCAGAAGGAGTAGCAGAATGCATTTTGGGGTGCAATTGCAAGTATGTCTATGCCAGGTGTGAGAAATAACTTGTTATTTTGGCAATTATGCGTGAAAAAAATAAAAATAAATAATTTATTCATTTTCCAAAGAATTGTGGGAAAAAATTACAACTTCAAATAACTCACCATGTCTTTTACTAAATACTTTGGACTGTCTATTTTCCAAAAAGGGGTCTTTTGGGGGCTATTTGTACTTTCCTAGCATGTTAGGGCCTCAAGAAATGAAATAGGCCATCAGTGCTTCATGTGTGATCAATTTGCAATGATTGGTGCCATAGCTTGTAGACTTTATAACTTTCACACAGACTAAATAATATACACCGATTTGTTTTTTTTTTTACCAAAGGTATGTAGCAGTATAAATTTTTGCCTAAATTTATATAGAAAAATTACTTATTTGCAAAATTTTATAATAAAAACAAAGAAAATCTTATTTTTATCTTATCTAAATTTTCGGTCTTTTTTCGTTTATAGTGCAAAAAATAAAGAACTCAGGGGTGATTAATTACCACCAAAAGAAAGCTCTATTTGTGGGAAAAAAATGATAAAAATTTCATATGGGTACAATGTTGCATGACCGTGCAATTGTCATTCAAAGTGCGACAGCACTAAAAGCTGAAAATGGGTCTGGGCAGGAAGCTGTAAAATTGCACGGTATTGAAATGGTTAAGGCTCGGTTCACGCTGCTGTGACTTGAAAGTCCTGCGACTTCCAGTGTGACTTGCTTGCTACTTGATGCAACTTCAATGCAACTTGCGACTTTGTTGTTATCCGACTTGGCTTTGGTTAAAAACCCTCTGAAGTCAGATATTGTTGCATCAAAGTCACATAGATTAAGGCGATCCTAGCGACTTTTGTGATTTTTAACATTGCAGTCTATGGCATTGAAGTCGCAACGAAGATGCAGAAAAGTAGCGCAGGAACAGGGGCGGACTGACCATTTGGAAACTCGGGCACTGCCCGAGGGCCCGGGGTCAGTAGGGGGCCTCATGAGATGCCTCTGGTACATTTTTCATAGGCTTTTTTGAGTTTGGGCAAGGACACAAGGGCCCCATGATCCCCTATTGCCTGGGGGCCCCATGAGTTGTCAGTCCGCCCCTGCGCAGGAACTTCTTTTTAAGCCACTGAGGCTTGAATCACATTGACTAACACAGTACCCATTAAATAATTTTTTGACTTGTCATGTGATTTTAGGCCTCTTTCACACTGGCGGGGACTCCACCAGCGGATCCGACTGCTTAACGGGGAATCTGTCAGCTGATGCCTGCTGAGTAGGCGAATGACAGGTCCGTGTCAGCTCCACTTATGCAGAGCAGACACGAACACAGCCCGCTGTCCTCTATGGATGGTTGGATGTAAACGGATTGCCTGTCTGTTTACATCCAACTGTCATCTGATCCACTAGACAGATGGGGAATGAATCCCCATCAGTGGCGTCCCTAAGCAGGTGCATGGGGTGCGCGCCACACCGGGTGACACCTATCGCACGGGGTGATACTGGACCCACTCCACGAAAAGGTAAGTTGTAAAGCAAGCCAACGATCCCTGCAGGATTGAGCATAATGGATCAGAGTCCGATCCATTATGCTCCCCAATCCACAGATCCAATCCATCCTGCAGGGATCGTCAGCTTGCAACCTATACGGGGTTAACTGATCTCTCCAAGAACGTGGAGAGATCAGTTAACCCCGTATAGGTTGCAAGCTGACGATCCCCGCAGGATGGATCGGATCTGTGGATTGAGCATAATGAATCAGAGTACGATCCATTATGCTCCCCAATCCACAGATCCAATCCATCCTGCAGGGATCGTCAGCTTGCAACCTATACGGGGTTAACTGATCTCTCCACGATCTCCACGAAAAGGTAAGTTTTAAAGCAAGCCGACGATCCCCGCAGGATGGATCAGGTCTGCGGACTGAGCATAATGAATCAGAGTACGGTCCATTATGCTCCCCAATCTGCAGATCTGATCCATCTTGCGGGGATTGTCGGCTTGCTTTAAAACGTACCTTTTCGTGGAGAGATCAGTTAACCCCGTATAGGTGGCAAGCCGATGATCCCCGCAGGATGGATCAGATCTGCGGATTGGGGAGCATAATGGATCGGACTCCGATTTATTATGCTCAATTCTCAGATCTGATCCATCCTGTGGGGATTGTCGGAGGGGTGACACCAAGTGTTACCACACTGGGTGACACCAACCCTAGGGACGCCACTGATCCCCTTCCATATGTTTTTAGCAGATAGGATCAGATTCGATGCAGGCAGGTGTAAATGGACACATGTCCATTTATATCCACTGCTCCATAGAGGGCAATGGATGATCTGATCAGTTTGCCTGTGTGAAAGGGGCCTTATGAGTCGCAAGTCGCATCAAGTTGCATGATAAGTAGCGTCAGCGTGAACTAGGGCTAAAGCACAACTCCAAAAGATACATAGCAAACCAGATTTTGCAACAACATTCGGCTTCAATCCAGAGGTTCCCCCAGCAGTATATTTTTCTACTGCTAGATGTCCTCATTCTCATGGGCAGCATCATTTAATCCATTTTCTTTGAGCCCAAGTTGTCCTGGACCCAGTGCCGGATTAAACTCTGTAGAGACTCCTAGGCAGTCAAAACCTTGGAGCCCCCCCGTACAAGTTCCTGAAGGTTTTTGTGCGCACTTTCCTTTTGGGATAACAGTGAGTTAAGTAGCGTGCACATTGGCTGCATGATAGAGATGACCTCCAAACTTTTTTACAAACCGACAGCTGAAAGAAGATGAGCTTTTTAGAGACAAACTGGAGTTTATTTACTAAAGCTGGAGAGTGCAAAATCTGCTGCACTTCTGCAGAGAAACCAATCAGCTTTCAGGTTTTATTGTCAAAGCTTAATTGAAGAAGCTGAAGTTAGAAGCTGATTGGCTCACATGCACAGCTGCACCAGATTCTGAGTGCTCCAGATTTATTAAATCTACCCCACTGTGTCTATGGTTTAGGTACTTTAAAGCAATTCTAAAGGTTAATTTTTTTTTTTGGGGGGGGGGGGGATAACACACATGTCTATACTTACCTGCTGTGTGTAGTGGTTTTGCACAGATCAACCTGTATCCTCCTCTTTGAAGGTCCCTTGCAGGCTCTCCTGGCCCCTCCCTCCTATCAGGTGCCCCCACAGCAAGCAGCTTGCTATAGGGACACCCGCTGCTCCGTGTGTCTATTCACACGGAGCCACAGCTTGGCGCCACCCCCTCTATTTACTCTGTATGTATATAGAAGTGCAGCACTAAAAACACACAATAAATATATAAAGTGGAACAGACAAGTGCAACATATATATACAGTTGCAAGAAAAAGTTTGTCTTGACCTCAACCCGCTTGAAATGCTGTGGCATGACCTTAAGAAAGCGATTCACACCAAACATCCCAAGAATATTGCTACACTGAAACAGTTTTGTGAAGAGGAGTGGTCCAAAATGACTCCAGATCATTGTGCATGTCTGATCTGCAACTACAGGAAACGTTTGGTTGAGGTTATTGCTGCCAAAGGAGGGTCAAACAGTTATTAAGTCCAAAGGTTCACATACTTTTTCCTCCCTGCACTGTGAATGTTTACATGTTATGTGAAATTAAAATGTGCATGGCAACGTCTAATGTTTGTGTAGTATTATGTTCAACAGACTGTGTTCTTCTCTTATGACTTAGATGATGTTCAGAGCACATTTTATGCCCAATTCATGCAAAACTCCACGTAATCCCAAGGGGTTCACAAACTTTTTCTTACAACTGTATAAATAACTTGTGTATGTAAAAAAATGTAAGAAACAGCAATAAATGAAGTCCGTAAGGAAATGTGCTATTCCGTGCAATAAAGTGCAATATTGTGAACCAATAATAATGTCCGTGGTTACACTTATCAAGTAAAATTTCATCCAACAATTGTATTCACAAAGTGTCCTTATGTTGGTAACGTGCAATAATTGCCAAGTGTGAACGTGTGAACAAACACAAAGGGGATCCACCACCTTGGACGGATGTACACTCACCAGAAGATATATAATATCAGGCCTACATTATGACATGTCACATCTGGAGGTGAACAAGCAGCCAGGGAGTTAATCCTACTGCTTCATCTGGATATAGGTGGAAAGAAGGACCCTTGTCCTAAGATAGCTCAACCACAGGAGCCAGAAATTCTAATATAGTGTAGTATTTTATTTCCAAAGTAAAATATATCACATATAAAACAATCCACGTGGAGTATTGTAAAATCAGATACCAAAATGGCCGCCGCTCCGTCCTTCAGCAGCGTCAGCAATGTAGGCTTCACCCGACGTGTTTCGTGCACATGCACGCCCTCAGGGGTATGCTCATTGGCTGACTGGCTGTGATTGACAGCAGCAGGAGCCATTGGCTCCCACTTGCTGTCTCAGCCAATGAGGAGGCAGAGACCCGGGACAGCCGAGGCTGTTGTTTACAGCGCTGTCTCGCGATGAGGCTCAGGTAAGTATTGTAAAAGCAATCATTTCTCTTTCTCTCTGTGTGCATTCTTGCACTCATTGAGAAGTACTGAGTGAGCTGTGATTGGTCACAGCTTGTCACATGGTACAAGGCTTTTGTGAATAGCCTTGTACCATGTGACCTCTGTGATCATTCACAGATTTCACACGTAGTAAGCAATGATGTCAGAAGTGACATCTTGTTTACTACTTTGCATGTGATCACTGATTGGCCAATCAATGATCACATGATCGGGACCATGTACAGAGGTCCCGTCCGACGATCGGTGTTTCACTGTGTCCGGTGGGCACAGCGGGCACCGGATCGCGGTGCTGCGCGCTCCCAGGGAGCACGCACAAGCATGGTGCGGGGAGGCCGTTTATAGACGGCCACCCGACCCTGCAGTGCCACCGTCCGGCCGTTTATATACAACGGCTGGACGGGAGGTGGTTAATGTGGTCTTGCTCTAGTTATGGAGACTTAAAGTACTGTTGGACATTTATTTAGTCTTCCATGCTTCTGTCTACTCGTTGCTTGATGCTGCCTATCCAGTGCTGGTCCTTGGCTAGTCTTTGACCATGTCTTGGTGCAGTCATGTCAACCATTTATTGACCTCCGGCTAGTCTTTGACCTTGTTTTGCTTCGACCTACCCATTGCCGATCAGCCTTTGACTTTGTCTTCCGGTTACATTTAGATTCTTCCTGTTGATCCTATCTTGTTTATTGATTTATGATCCTAATATTGTTTGTTATTTTCTGGCCCTGATCTGTTTCTTCTCCCTTATCTTGGTCTCTGCCCTTCTTGGCTTGCTCTGTTGTACTGACTCAACTATTAGCCTGGCTCTCTACATCAGGACCTCCCCAGTTTAGCCTTCCATCTTGAACAAAGCCTTTGCTGTTGTGGGAGTCCACAGAGTGTTCTAATGAAGTACTATGTAGCTGAACATCCATAACATGGATCTGGAGAAGACCACGTTCTTCTGAACTATGTACCTCACACAGCTCTTACCTATCTTTAAGCTCATAGTTCAACAATGTATTAATCTGAGAACAACACAGAAGCCCGAATGCCATACATCCTTCAAATTCAGCAGGCAATTGGCCAAGCATATGGCACTCCTTTGTACAATACAGCACTCATTGTTACCAAGATTCTGCCTAGTTACAGTTCCCCTAAGTCAGATTTCTTTAGCAAGCAATATGGACTATGAAGAGGTAATTCAAGTTAATATGACAGCCACTCATGTAAATGTCTTTAAATTGGACAATTAGAAAGTCATTGGAATGTTCTTACCCGCATTGTGTTGGTAAATGAATATGTAGTCACATTGGCTTGATACTAATCATCATTAGCTATGAATGAGATGTGTGTTTATGAACAATTTATATGAATTATAGATCAGTTGTTTTTACATTTTAGGACTAATGATAAGAGAAGATCGATTATACCAGGGTACCACAATATTATAGTCAATGTTGGTGCTTTTAATAATTCATATTTGTCTTCAAGTCATGAAATATGTTTTTTTTTAATTAACTGATTAATTAAAAGCACCGAACTTGCACATTGCCTACACATTAACTAATGCAAGTAGACCATCTGAAATAGTTGGAGTTCCCCAAGTCTGGTTTGGACTCCCACCCCCAATCTAACCCTATTCTATATAAAACTTAAAAGAAAAGATCTGTCTTTGTACCAGATCTGAAGGCGCTTTGGTTCGCTTCTGTGTAGAGATTGCTGACAACGGATGGAAATGCCTGGGAGATGGCGTCACCTATAGACTTACTATGGGGCATCTGTTGTCAGCTGTCCCTCCTCTAGCCACTGCTGACAGCTGTTCATGGGACTGGACCAGAATAGTTATGTAAACAGATCTTTTCTTTACAGGGTTAGATACAGTAGAATAGCCCTAGCATGGGTGTGGAAGTAGGTTTAGCTTTAGTTAGGTTTTGCCTGAACTTCCACTTTAAGTATATAGAGTCCATGTTATTGACTATAATGAGTCACAAGTCAATGCATTTGGTATCTTCAGAGCTGATACAAATATTGCTGGTTAGAGTAAGGATGACATGTTAAGCAGAATGCTGGACACATCAAGATCAAAGTGTAGTGTTGTGGGTGGACTGCAGATGTGATTAAACACGCAGAAGATTAGAGTACATGGAACGATAAGTCCCACTCAGTCAAAGTATGGGCACTCAGTACATTGTCATGGAGCAATGGAGCTGCAGAGGTTGGAGCTCTGATATCTAATGAGGGCCAGTAGGGAGGCAAGGCCTGGATTGGGGAAGGGCATGGCTAAGTTGCAGCTTTAGAACTCCAGTTGTTGCCAATGTACTCAATGGGGTTTATTTACTAAAGGCAAATATGCTGTTCACTTTGCAAGGAACTTTGCACTTCCCAAGTCAAATTGCCCCAGAGCTTAGTAAATGAGGTGAAGCCCTGTTGACTTCCATCATCCAATCATGTGCAAGCAAAAATGCTGTATGCGTAAATTGATGGCACTATATAAGTACCTGAAATAAATAATAAATAAATTTTATTTTGCTCGCACACGATTGGGTATTCTTTGCAAAGGGAAACTTCACTGCATTTATTAAGGGAAAGTTCCCTTGCAAAGTGTAACAGCCTATTTGCCTTTAACCACTTGCCACCCAGCCACTGTAGAAATATGGCGGCAGGGCGGCACTGGCAGGCAGACAAAACCACGTTTTAAAACGTGTGTTTTGTAAACAAATCAGGGGCGCGTGCGAGGTGCGCCGCTGCCCTATCTGTCCCGTCGATCAGATGTCAGTCGCCGGGTCACAGCCGGTCCTTAGTGGCTGTTTCCCGGCGATCAGCAGTAAACAGTGACAGAGAGCACAGCTGCAGTAGCTGTGCTGTCTGTCACTTCCTTGTCAGCTCGAGGACGAGCTGATCGAGACAGAAGAGTTTCTCTCTCTCGATCAGCAGTGTCCTGTGCAGCACACACCCCCGCCCCCTAGTAAAACACTCCCCCTCACACAGATAACCCTTCCCTGCAAAATAAAGTTAACCCCTTCCTCCCCAGTGCCATTAGTACAGTGTCAGTGTTTTTTTTTTTTGCACTGATCACTGTATTAGTGTTTTTGGGGATGTCAGTGACCCCAAGTCAGTACCCCCCAATGTCAGAATGTCCGCTGCAGTCCCGCCATAAGTCGCTGGTTGCTGCCATAAGTCACTGATTGCCGCCATAATTCACTGATTGCCGCCATTATTAGTATAAAAAAACCTAAAAATCCCAGTATCTTTCCCGCCATTTGTAAACGCTATAACTTTCACGTAAACCAATTAATTTACACGTATTGGGTTTTTTTTTTTTAGCAAAGACATGTCGCAGAATGCATTTTGGTAGAAATTTATGACTAAATTTGATTTTTGCATTTTTTTTTTACTGGACATGTTTTATAGCAAAAAGTCCAAAATATTGTTTTTGTTTCCTCAAAATTGTCAGCCTTTTTTTTTTATAGCGCAAAAAATAAAAACCGCACAGGCGATCAAATACCACCAAAAGAAAGCTCAATTTGTGAGGAAAAAAAGGATGTAAATTTCATTTATGTACCGTATTGCATGACCGCGCAATTGTCCATTAAACTAGCGCAGCGCTGTATAGCAGAAAAATGGCGTAAATTGCAGTATTTATACCATAGTTTGTAGACTCTATAACTTCCACACAAAGCAATCAATATACACTTATTGGGATTTTTTTTACCAAAAACATGGAGCAGAATACATTTTGGCCTAAATTCATAACTAACTTTGAGTTTACTATATATTTTTTATAGCTGAAAGTAAAAAATATTGTTTTTCTTCAAAATTTTTGGCCTTTTTTTGTTTATAGCGTGAAAAATAAAAAGCGCACAGATGATCAAATACCACCGAAAGAAAGCTCTATTTGTGTGAAAAAAAGGACGGAAATTTCGTTTGGGTGCAGCATTGCATGACCGCGCAATTATCAGTTGAATTAGTGCAGCGCCGAGTAGCAAAAAGAGGCCTGGTCATTAAGGGGGGTAAATCCTTTGGAGCTCAAGTGGTTAATGAAGCAACCCCAATGTATCTGGTAGCGGGCACAAAGAAGTTTCGATTACAAGTAGAAATGAGCGAATTATTCAAAAATTCGATTCGGCTGATTCGGCGAATTCGCGGAATAAATTCGATTCGAGTCGAATATATTCGCTGCGAATTTAACTTATAAAAAGGGTGTTTCTAGGCTTCAGAGAGCCTTTATATTAGTGCAGAACACTGTACCTTTAATTTAAATGCCCTTGGAGTCTGCTGGGGAAGAGAAATAATACTGTCAGTCAGTATGACATGCAGATGAGTGCCGTCGATCTTAGAATCACCGCACACTTCACTCATTTGGGCAGTCACGGGGCCAAAACCAGAGTGTGGAGCCACAGTGTGGCGGTGGAGGCAGCAGCAATGGGAAGCCATACAGCACCCTATGAAAAAATGGAACCCACCAGCAGTGTGAGGAGACCTGAAAGTGGCACATGGCAGAGTGTGGCGATGGAGACAGCAGCAATGGGAGGCCGTACAGGGACCCATGACACACTCTGGACCTGGCAGCAGCATGAGGAGGCGGTACAGAGGCCCATGACAGATTACGGGCCTGGCAGCAGCATGAGGAGTCGGTACGGGGGCCCATGGCAGATTACGGGCCTGGCAGATGACGACGAGGCTGCCAAGTGCGATCAGCCTCATCATCATCAATTAGGGTCTCCGCCTCACTACTAGCCCCCTCGGCTGCGTGTGGGTCAGGAGACAGACCTGTCTCTAGACCGGCTACCGAGCCACTCTCCTCGCCAGTACTTCTTCGCCTGGCTGCTGAAGAGGTGGATGTCTCCCCCCGTTCCTGACCGCCCTCTGTTAGCTCTTCCTCACTGTACAGTGGGGCTGAGCCCACAGCATGCGATACTTCGCTTGGTGAGGGAACACCAAAGGACAGGGGCAGGTAGAGGACACGTGATTTCAGTGGGCTTGCTCCCGGGCCATGCCAACTAACGGTTGTGTCTGACGTACCCACCGACCGTTGGCTGTAGGTGTCAGAGGTGACCTGGGAAGAGGAAGACGACCGAGCCAACCAATCGATGACGGCAGGGTTGTCGGTGGAGACACGACCGCTGGATGACACCGGGAGCACTGGCCTCTGGCTGCGACTAGTGCTGCCTCGACCCCTTCCTCTGCTGCCACGTCTGCTCGCTCCTGAAACATTGCCTCCTCTGCCACTCCTCTGCGTGTTGTCTGACATACTCTTTAATTCAACGATTCTGTGTCCCTCAGTAATGATTCTGTGTCCCTCAGTAACAATTCTGTGTATCTGAGTAACAATTCTGTGTCCCTGAGTAACAATTCTGTGTCCCTGAGTAATGATTCTGTGTCCCTGAGTAACAATTCTGTGTCCCTGAGTAACAATTCTGTGTCCCTCAGTAACAATTCTGTGTCCCTGAGTAACAATTCTGTGTCCCTGAGTAACGATTCTGTGTCCCTCAGTAACGATTCTGTGTCCCTCAGTAACGATTCTGTGTCCCTGAGTAACGATTCTGTGTCCCTGAGTATCGATTCTGTGTCCCTGAGTAACGATTCTGTGTCCCTGAGTAACGATTCTGTGTCCCTGAGTAACGATTCTGTGTCCCTCAGTAACAATTCTGTGTCCCTGAGTAACAATTCTGTGTCCCTGAGTAACAATTCTGTGTCCCTGAGTAACGATTCTGTGTCCCTCAGTAACAATTCTGTGTCCCTGAGTAACAATTCTGTGTCCCTGAGTAACAATTCTGTGTCTGTCCCTGAGTAACAATTCTGTGTCCCTGAGTAACAATTCTGTGTCCCTGAGTAACGATTCTGTGTCCCTGAGTAACGATTCTGTGTCCCTGAGTAACGATTCTGTGTCCCTCAGTAACAATTCTGTGTCCCTGAGTAACAATTCTGTGTCTGTCCCTGAGTAACGAATCTGTGTCCTTGAGTAACAATTCTGTGTCCCTGAGTAATGATTCTGTGTCCCTAAGTAACGATTCTGTGTCCCTAAGTAACGATTCTGTGGCCCTAAAGTCTCTGTGGCCCTAACTCTGTCCCTAATACAGACAGGTCTGTCTCTCTTGAATGACCGGAGGCTAATGGAGAATTGTAAGATGGCCGCAATTTATAGCTCCACCATTACACAGTGCTGGCTGGCTGGCTGCTGATTGGCTAATGCGATCACATGTCATGAATGAATGCATTATGGGTCAGCGCGCCTTGTCTGCGCGCCTTCCCAGAGATCCCCGCTCCGTCGCCACACATGTCGCCGCCATTTTTGGGAAAATTCGATTTGTGCATCCGAAGTTTGCTAATTTTCGGATTCGGCGCGAATCGAATTTTTCCTGATCTTTGAAACGAATTCCACTTCGTCATGTTCGATTCGCTCATCTCTAGTTATAACTTTCACGTAAACCAATTAATTTACAGGTATTGTTTTTTTTTTTTAGCAAAGACATGGAGCAGAATGCATTTTGGCAGAAATTTTGATTTGATTTTTGCATTTTTTTTACTGGACATGTTTTATAGCAAAAAGTCCAAAATATTGTTTTTTTCCTCAAAATTGTCAGCCTTTTTTTTTATAGCGCAAAAAATAAAAACCGCACAGGCAATCAAATACCACCAAAAGAAAGCTCAATTTGTGGGGAAAAAAGGATGTAAATTTCATTTATGTACCGTATTACATGACCGCGCAATTGTCCATTAAACTAGCGCAGCGCTGTATAGCAGAAAAATGGCGTAAGTTGCAGTATTTATACCATAGTTTGTAGACTCTATAACTTCCACACAAAGCAATCAATATACACTTATTGGGATTTTTTTTACCAAAAACATGGAGCAGAATACATTTTGGCCTAAATTTATAACCAACTTTGAGTTTACTATATATTTTTTATAGCTGAAAGTAAAAAATATTGTTTTTCTTCAAAATTTTTGGCTTTTTTGTTTATAGCGTGAAAAATAAAAAGTGCACAGGTAATCAAATACCACCAAAAGAAAGCTCTATTTGTGTGAAAAAAAGGACGTAAATTTCGTTTGGGTGCAGCATTGCATGGCCGCGCAATTATCAGTTGAATTAGTGCAGCGCCAAGTAGCAAAAAGAGGCCTGGTCATTAAGGGGGGTAAATCCTCTGGAGCTCAAGTGGTTAATGAAGCAACCCCAATGTATCTGGTAGCGGGCACAAAGAAGTTTCGATTACAAGCATATTTATGTAAATACATCTTTACTTGCTCTTTTCTGGATATGCTAGTTTTTACACTTTTATAGATGTGACAGGTTTGTTTTAACACTTTTCCCCTTAAGAGAGGATCTTGCTTTAATATGAGTTGTGTGGCTGTGTTTTCAGCTGTGTTCCTTATCTCCCCAATACTCAGAAGACAGCCGCACTCATGAGTTGTTTTGCTCTGGAAGCCCAAAGGTGAACAAGCTCATAAACCTAACAGTCCCCTTCCGGCACCTTCAGCGTGTAATGCTTCACACAAAGTTATCTACAAGACTGGAGCTCCGATGTGTCTGTAAGTGCAAGACAGCATTAAACTATATTTGAAATTGTTTGGAACCGCAGAGAAAAATGTATACTTTACAACTAGGTAGGTGGAAAGAAGTGGATCTTTCTGTATAAATACAAAAATTAAACTCTGGGGACTGGTCTAAGAGATTTTATTGGAAGACGTGTGTTCTAATTAAAAAGCAGGATACTGCTTTAAAACAAGAAGCTGTTGAAATTGCAAGTTTAAACCAATTAACATGTTTACCTTCGTTTATTGTAAAAAAAAAAAAAAAAGAGAACAAGTAGACAAGGTAATATCTGAAACCATTGACAATAAAGTGGACCTACAGTGGATATAAAAAGTCTACACACCCCTGTTAAAAAGTCAGGTTTCTTTGATGTGAAAAAATGAGACGAAGATAAATCATTTCGGAACTTTTTCCACCTTTAATGTGACCTATAAACTGTACAACTAAGTTGAACGATAAACCAAAATCTTTTAGGTGGAGGGACGTAGAAATAAAAAACTAAAATAATGTAGTTGCATAAGTGTGCACACCCTTTTATACCTGTGGATGTAGCTGTGTTCAGAATTAAGCAACCACATTCAAAATCATGTTAAATAGGAGTCAGTACACACCTGCCATCATTTAAAGTGCCTCTGATTAACCCCAAATAAAGTTCAGCTGTTCCAGTAGGTCTTTCCTGATATTTTCTTAGTCGCATCCTACAGCAAAAGCCATGGTTCGTAGAAAGCTTCCAAAGCATCAGAGGGATCTCATTGTTAAAAGGTATCAGTCAGGAGAAGGGTACAAAAGAATCCCCCAAAGAAACGATTTCAGTTTGTTTTTCAATTGAGTTGTACAGTTTATAATTCAAATTAAAGGTGGAAAAGGTTCTGAAATGATTTATCTTTGTCTCTTTTTTTTTACATCACAGAAACCTGACATTTTAACAGGGGTGTGTAGACTTATTATATCCACTGTAAACTTTAACTGTCTGTAAATCTAATTTTTTTTAAATAACAAACATGTTATACTTTTCTGCTCTGTGCAATGGTTTTACACAGAGCAGCCCCGATCCTCCTATTCTCGGGTCTCGGGCACCTCCTGGCTTCTCCCCCCTGCTGAGTGCGCTCATAGAAATCCACTTGTTATGGGGGGCACTTATGAGTGCTTGCTTCCGAGCCCCGCTCTGTATGTCCATAGACACACAGAGCATGGCTCAGGCCTGCCCACGCTCCCTACTTACTCACTGTGATTGACAACAGTGGGTGCCAATGGCTCCCACTGCTGTGTCTGAGCCAATGAGGAGAGAGAGACCCACGAGAGCCACTGTGTTCGTACACATCGCTGGATCGAGATCGGGCTCAAGCAGGGGTGGACTGACAACTCATGGGGCAATAGGGGATCATGGGGCCCCTGTGTCCTTGCCCAAACTCAAAAAAGCCTATGAAAAAGGTACCAGGGGCATGTCATGGGGCCCCCTACTGACCCCGGGCCCTCGGGTGGTGCCCGAGTTTCCAAATGGTCAGTCTGCCCCTGGGCTCAAGTAAGTATTTGGGGGAAGGTTTTTTTACCTTCGTGCATAGAACACATGAACGTAGAAAACCTACAGCCTTTAGAACCACTTCAAAGCAGACCTTCACCCTGAAAGAAACTTTATTTCTGCCCTGCCTCCACCTCCTTCCTCTCTCACATTTGAATAATCATTTTTCTATTATTAATTAGATTTTTTGTAGCTGCAAAGCAGTACTTCTGCATTTGACTAGGTCAGAATGACATTTGTTTTGCATGTATCAAACAGATATACAAATAACTTGTAATCATTTATTTGTCAGACCAAAACGGGAGTAAATAAAAGAAGTACATTGTTAGGGTTTGCATACACTTTCAATTTTAAATTAATACTATTGTATGTTCACATATCTAGGGTATGGATCAGGGGCAGACTGACAACTCATGGGGCCCCCGGGCAATAGGGGATCATGGGGCCCCTGTGTCCTTGCCCAAACTCAAAAAAGCCTATGAAAAAGGTACCAGGGGCATCTCATGGGGCCCCCTACTGACCCCGGGCCCTCGGGCAGTGCCCGAGTTTCCAAATGGTCAGTCCGCCCCTGGTATGGATGCATAAAGAGAAAGGCTAAAATACCATTCCTTGAGAAAATACTGCTCTAGGTTCTCTTCATTGCTGACCCTAATCATCTCCCTAGGCTGGAGGTACTCTGAGAACAGCCACTTAGAACAAAATTAGGATTTATTATGCAACTGTATCTAGGACATTAAGGATTTGAGGCACAGGATGTAAGCAAGCCATGGAGGCTATGGCCATTGGGCAAGGCAAGTAGACATCTGGGGAGAAGTAGGATGAGCTAGGTTGGGTCATGGAAGGGGGCAAAAAAGATAAGCTTGGATTTTAAAGTGTATTTATCTTTTAAAGTTTAAAAAAGAAAATTGACTGAATGTACCGTCCTTACATATAGACTCTAATTTATATTTAAAAACCTTTTACCTTTCAAATACTGCAGTCACTGCCACAGTCTAGGTTATATCCACCCCCTAAATAGGTAAGAAATTCAGGCAGCAGTCCAAATCCATTCACTCATCTCTAATTACTAACCTCGGTTTGTATTTTGCTTGAGTGCATAGCAAAGCAAAGTAATTTAAAACCCCCTAAATGTAATTATTTCAGAACTCTTCTCTGAAACACCTGAACATGTAGACGGATTTGTCTAATTGACTTAATTATTATTTTGTGAGATAGACGCAGAGCCACAGCACGGCTCGTGAAGCTGCTACATTGCCCCGCATTACAAAGGCTGAAGTCCTCCATCTCTAATACAGCAGGTGGAGTACAGTTAAAAGTCAATGAATCATGAAGGTTGTCTGCAGCATTTATTGGAAAGTCTTTTGCCTATCCCTTCTTTCCTTCTGGAATGAAAACTGTTTTCATGCCCAGCAGTTCATGTAGTTACAGTCAGGACTGTATTTTAACATCATGCTGGCCAAGGCACACTTGAATGATAGCACCTTGTCCAAGGAAGGACAGGACCCTCTAGCAACCAAGATGTAGATGCCAAAGTTTAGCCCCTCTTCCCCTCTACATCCTAAGCAGAGGCTCGTCTAGGGAGAATAGTTATTGGGGAGGTTGGAGAACCTTGTCTTATCTGTAAGACAAAATCTGTAAGCACCCCTTATATATGGAGGGACATGGAGGAGGCACATTACAAACACAAAAGTCTTCAGCTTATAGTAGAAAATAGTTATTTTTTCTACCATAAGCTGAAGACATTTGCGTTTGTAATGCGCCTTCTTCATTTCCTTCCATATATAAGGGGTGCTTACAGATTTTGTCCCTTTTCTTCTCTCCATAATGTATAATAGACATCCTCTTCTGTGATTGGAGGAATTATTTTTCCACTTCAGAAGAAGGATGTCAGTTGCTGGGTGCAGGAGGTGTTCTTTAGGGTCGTCGGTAGATTAGATTAGATTCAACTTTATTTGCATTGTGCAAAGTACATGTACAGAGCCAATGAAATGCAATTAGCATCCAACCAGAAGTGCATAAATGGCCCATTTACAATAAATAACAGTATAACTAAAATAGGGGTATGGAATATACAGTAATATCATAATCGGTGCAATGAGTAGTGCATTAATGGATGAAATATTCAGTAATGCAATGGTGAATAAAATATACAGTAATGCAATATTATCTAATATTTAGCTGTTCAACGCTTTAACAGCCACAGGGAAAAAACTATTTTTCAGTCTATTTGCACTGGCTCTGAGACACCTGTATCGTGTGCCCGATGGAAGGAGTATGAACAGTCTATGGTTAGGGTGAGAAGCATCGTTAATGATGTCCCTCGCCCTTTGTACACAGCGTTTTCTGTAAATGTCCTCCAAGGTGGAAAGCTAAACACCAATAATTTGTTGGGCGGTTTTCACCACCCTCTGAAAGGTTTTGTGATCTGAAGCAGTGCAGCTGCTGAACCACACTAAGAAGCAATTTGTGAGGATGCTCTCAATAGTACAACAATAAAAATTCTCCAATATCCTGTAGCACAGATGGGATTTTTTACGTTTTCTCAGAAAATATAGGCGCTGTTCTGCCTTCCTGATCAGGAAGGAAGAATTCAGAGACCAGGTGAGATCATCAGAGATAGGTAGAGACCTGTTCTGCAGGTAGGTCTAACTCCTAGTCCTGCCATGAAAGCAAAACATTGAATTAGCTTGCCCTGGGGGGAACAGAGGGCTGGGATCATGTTTTTTTCCTCAGACTTATTTGAGCTGAGAGACTTGAATGGAATCAAGTGATTACAGTCACCTTGTGAGTGAGACAGGAGTTCACCTCAGGACAGGTTGGGAGGCTCTAACAGGTCAGGGCTTCTGGAGCCCTCCCACCCTTCCAGAAACTTAGAGAACTTTCTAAAAAAGGGGTGGAGGATGGGAGGAGGGCCAGATCTGCATGTTTGAGGGGCACTGGCCAATCCCATGGCAGGAGACTAGACATGGTGTCCAGGGCAACCCTCAAAAATGGCAGAGCCTGTGCAGAGTCAGGTCAGTGTTGGGTGGAAGATGGAGTGAGAGGCTGGACTGTGGAGCCTGGGAGGGGGCCCACGTACAGGCAGGTGCTGGAGAAGAGGATCTCCACTGTACTACTGTCCCCAAGGGAAGAAAATCCTGACCAGCAGGGAAGGAGCCAGCCCAGCGAAAGGCCTGAAAACAGTCACCAACCCACTGAGCTATCAGGAGAGGACAGTATGTGTACTGTCCTAGGTTGGATAAGGGGAGAGGGCAGTCAGGTGGAAAACCCAACTAGCTTCTCATCAGGGGCTGCTGTGATAAATTGGCAGGTCCTGGGCCCCTTTTCCAAGGGAATACCCTCAGTACAGCAGAGCAAAGAGAAGGATTTATCTGGGGTATGAGGAGGTACACCAGAGAGGTGGAATGCTCTCAAAGAAGAGACTATCATGTCCACATTATGTACATAGTTGCTAAGGAGTCTGTCATCAAGTTTGCAGTTTGTTTGGGCATCCCATATACCCCTCAACCCCATCCAAGTTTAAAATATCACAAAAGAAAGCTCAGGCACTGTTTACTGACCCTGAATGCGATGTGTCAAAGAAAATGCATGTTGCCTGGCTGTGCAGAGCTGTAGGGCGACCCAAAACTCAGAGACTCTTAAGAGGTAGTACTCCAGTTAGTACACAGCTTTCTAGAGCCGATCACGACAGTTCATGTGAAAATATCCGAAGGGACAAGCAAGAAATGTTTTCTCTTAACAGAACAAACTATTTCAGTTTAATCACTGCAGTATCCTTAAAAAATAGTGACCAAGACTGCGCATGCTTGGAAATGAAAGAATACATTACAATACAATACATTACATCATTGCAGGAAGTTGTTTTATGAGAATTTTCATAACTCTAGTAACCTATTCATTTTCGATATTAGAATAACATGCAAAAAAACCCCAGAAAATCATTCATCTGATATTCTCATTGTGTGCTCCAGGCCTTACCTATTCAAGGTTGGAATTTGCTGCTCACAAGTCTTAACAGCCTCCAACAGACCAGGTGCAATAAACCTTCAT
Source organism: Staurois parvus (assembly GCF_062004578.1). Taxonomy (NCBI): domain Eukaryota; kingdom Metazoa; phylum Chordata; class Amphibia; order Anura; family Ranidae; genus Staurois; species Staurois parvus. The sequence continues at coordinate 2,065,057 of NW_028318374.1, forward strand.
GGGCTTGTCCTCTGCCCCACCCTATGATTAACACCAGGTTAGTGGGTGAAACATGTCAATGTCCGACAAGTAGGTCCCAGGGTTTGACTCTCTGTTTGTTCTGTCTGGATCAATAAAGATTGTCAGTGTTTGAATCTTTCAAAATTCAGCCAGCTTCCTTCGGGAAGCATTAACTAGCGGCCATTAACACTGAGCTTTTTGAACCTTGTGCCTAATTCACTGCCCATTGCCTGTTATTATGCTTTAAAGAAGTTCAGGTAAAGTCAAGCACTTAAGAAAGAGTTAACTTTGGGGTTTATTTATTAAAGCTGGAGAGTGCAAAATTAAACTCACTTCTGCATAGAAACCGATCAGCTTCCAGGTTTCATGCCAAAGCTTAATTGAAAAAGCTGAGGTTGGAAGCTGATTGGTTTCTATGCGGACGTGAGTCTGATTTTGCACTCTCCAGCTTTAGTAAATAAACCCCAGTGTGTCACATTAATCCAGCAATGCTCTAAATTACCTGTCCTGGTTGAAGATGAAGTCTGAGAATGCTTAAAGCAGACGTTGCATAAAAATGCAAACACTTTTACCTCCTTTCCTTCCAGCTACTGGCAAAAACTTCCACCATTCACGATTGATCTCCTGCTTCTTCTTTCTTTATGGATGAATACAATCCCTTGGTACTCAGACGTCATACCTTCCTTCGCCATTCCACTGGAGAGATCACTTTAGCATTTCCTAAAGAGTTCCATTACCTTTAGAGGTTTTGAATTTCAGGACTGAAGGGTTCATCACCAGCTGGGCCAATTCTTTCACCAAATGACGTGGATTTAATTGGCCAAAGAAGCCTTTTTTAATTCCTAACAAATAACCAACAATAGTATACAATGGCATAATCGCATTTCAACTTTGAAGTAACCAGGAACTAGGAAGGGAGCCTTTGGTCCTGTTGTTTAAGTGAACTGTACGAAAGTCTTTCCTCAGCCACAACTCATTGACTTGAGAACCATTTATTGAGGACACCACAGAGTGCCCCGGAAGCCATGTCCCAAGGGGACCACTGCAATCACAAAACACCAGATGGCTTCATACCATCAGATGTACCCCCTTTACCAAACCCCCCTACTAATTTCCTAATACCAAATTGCCCCCTACCCATGTGGCTGCCATGACAAATGACCTCCTTATTAAACAAAAAATAATTATTATTTGGGAGGATGAGAAAACTTGCTCACTCTGCAGATTGTTCTGGAATTGCTAACCTTTACCCCACCCTTAGGAAGCATCTCCCGTGGCTTCTCTGTACCTAAATTGTCTACTTTTTAGAGGTAAGCCTTTTTCAGCGCAACTCTTAACCCCTTCCTAGACCTTAATTTCTTCTAAAGTCGCGTAGTTCCTCTAATAAGCTCTGGGACAAACTTTACTGAACCTTCACATACCACACAATTCGAGCTCTCTCTTACAGGCTAGAAAGACAACTTCATGTGGAAAAATCAGATAGCTAAATAGCTTGTGTACGTGAGCAATTTTTCATATTTGTACTGATGAGTCTAAAGGTCAAACAGCCTGTCTGTCAGGAAGATTTTTGGGCATGCCCCTCTCACCCGTAAGTGCTGCAGCGTCCGTTTTGAAGTGTGCTTGATAATACCAATAGCGTGAAGCCTGTATTAAGGGCCACTCATTTGCCTGTCATCTCCTTTTTCTATGATTAATGCTCAGGTGGGCTTTGACCTGCCTGGTCTACGTGAATGTCATAGTAATTGTTGTGTTTTCCCGTATTTACTGAGAGATGCATTATGTAACTGGAGGAAAAGAAGGGGGTTGGCAAGCTGGCTTCTGAAGACCTCAGCTATTTAACGCAAGTGGAGGGTACATACTAATAGTACATGCTGCAAATTAGAAAGACAGCCTGAGCAAAAATAATGAAACACAGCATTAATAGGCTAAGGATCAATTGCAGTAGAGAGAGAAAGAAGGAGAGAGAGAGAGAGAGGAAGGGGAAAAAAAGCTGAACGTATAATTTGAAGAGCATTCAAAATCTGAACTTGTGGGTTATGCAAAAGCCCAGGAGAAGCAATTAAAATTATTTATACAAATGCAAGAGAGATTGGTGAATAAAACAGATGAACTTGCAAAGGAAAACACGGTCATTGCTGGAAAATCTTAAAGAACTGCTGTGGTTTAATGTCAGCATTTGCAAAAGAAAGGCAGACAAATATTTGGCATTGCGGCATGTGTGGGTACTGTTGACACTATCCAGGCAATCTTGGGGTGAATAATAGTAAAAATAATTTTGGAACCAAGGACAAAGCTGGAGCCATTGTAAAAGATAGGAATGCTATGACCTTTAAACCGTATCCTGTGGCTGTACAAAAAATATCAATTTTTTTTTTCATATTGAATAGAGGGTGCAATATTTTCCTTGGGCTATCTCAAAATAATTGAGATATCAATTGAAAAAAGCTTACCAAGCCGTGATTGCTGAGGCTGCATTTCCACCTACTGGTGAATAGGGATGAGCGGAATTAATGTACTGATTTTGACGTCAGTTCGCCACAACAGAAACTCTCCATTTGGACCCTTAGGCAATGGGGGAGATTTACAAAAACTGGAGCACTTAGAATCTGGAGCAGCTGTGCATGGTAGCCAATCAGATTCTAAGATCAGCTTGTTCATTTGAGCTTTGACAATAAAACCTGGAAGCTAATTGGTTTCTTTGCAGAGCTGCAGCTGATTTTGCACTCTCTACTTTTAATTAAAAAAAAAAAAGAAAAAGAATATATATATATATATATATATATATATATATATATATATATATTTGTTCTCAGGGTGTATTATAAGCAGTTTACTATACTTAGTACTCTTTGTATATTTTCCTTTTTTTGTATATTGGACCATTATTTTTTGTGCTGTCATGTTCTTTTTAAATATTACTTTTTCATTCTGTAAAAACTAAAACAATGAGGCTAATGAAGCAATTTTCTGGCATAACAACATCTCCAAGGCAGTTGAAAGGAGCTTCCATAACCCTGAGCAGCAATTTAAAGATCATTGCACCATAAAAATTTTAATTTTCCATTCCCTGATGCATTTCTCCAAAATGATGAAATTCTAAGAGCTTGTAAACCTTCGCATAAAAAAATAAAGATGGAATACGTACCTGCTCTGTGTAATTGTTTTGCACAGAGCAACTCCGATCCTCCTCTTCAGGGGTCCCTCGCCAGTGCTCCTGGCTCTACTTCTTCGGCAAATGTGGGCTTGATCTAAAGTCACAGACAGTGCAGAGTGGCTCCACCCCCTGCTCCTTTGTCAAAGGATTTGATTGACAGAAGCAGGAGCCAATGGCACAGCACAGCACTGGACCGAGATTGGGTTCAGGTAAGTATAGGGCGGGGGGCTAGGGGCACCCTGTGGCACAGACGGTTTTTTGCCTTAATGCCAAAAATACATTAAGGTAAAAAACCTTAAGCCTTTGGAAACACTTTAATCAAAAGCTACAGATTTTCTCCAGATTTTTAAAAGAATCAAAAACTTATTTTTTTTCTCATCTTTACAAGTGAATCTCTTTGTCTTCCAATAACAGCTGAAATAGGCTTCCATTCCCCTCAGTAGCTATTTAAAGTCCATTGCACCTTTAAAAACCATCCTAATTTTGTGTTCTCCAATGTGTTTCGCCAAAATAATGAAATTTTGCCAAAATCTACAGATTGCTGCCAAAATATAAAAGAAATGAGAGCTCAAAACTTTCTTGTCTCTACAGGTAGAGCTACTTAACTTCTGAAAGATTAATTTCTGTGACCTTTTGTTGTGTTTATAAGAAAATACAGTAACTGCCCATTCAAGTGTAGATTGTCTACAAAGAAATGTTGCTATAAGGTCAGAGCACCTAGGTGCTCCAAATGTGTGAGATTAATCACTACCATGTGCTACTCATGCTACCCTTGCACAACGGTGAACAATTTTTTTCATGTGTGCAGTGATAAATGACTACTCTTAGCCATTATTTGCACACAGTTTATTAGTGTAACAAATCTAATAACAATTACCTATGTGTTCCTGGCTTTAGACATTCTCTGCTAATAGGCAAAAGAACAAAAACATGTTTCACTACCCCCTTCAAGCATATAGTGCCGTGATAACAAAATATAAGTGCAAATAAACAACATTATACTGTATATTCAACATTCAACATCAATTCATCAATTGTGTAAAACCATGATATATATATATACACACACACACTATATTTCCAAAAGTATTGGGACACCCCTCCAAATCATTGCATTCAGGTGTTCCAATCACTCCCATGGCCACAGGTGTATACAATTATCACCTAGGCATGCAGACGGCTTCTACAAACATTTGTGAACGAATGGGTCGCTCTCAGGAGCTCAGTGAATTTAAGGGTAGTACCGTGATAGGTTGCCACCTGTGCAATAAGTCCATCCGTGACATTTCCTGGCTACTAAATATTCCACAGGCAACTGGTAAGTGGTATTATAACAAAGTGGAAGGAACTGGGAACAACAGCAACTCCACGTAAAATGACAGAGTGGGGTCAGGGTATGCTGAAGCGCACAGTGAGCAGAAGTCACCAACTGTCTGCAGAGTCAATAGCTAAAGACCTCCAAACTTGGTGTGGCCTTCAGATTTGCACAACAATAGTGCGTAGAGAGCTTCATGGAATGGGTTTCCATGGCCGAGCAACTGCATCCAAGCCTTACATCACCAAGTGCAATGCAAAGCGTTGGATGACGTGGTGTAAAGCATGCCGCCACTGGACTCTAGAGGAGTGGCGACGTGTTCTATGGAGTGACGAATCACGCTTCTCTGTCTGGTGATCTGATAGATGTATCTGGGTTTGGTGGTTGTCAGGAGAACGGTACTTGCCTGACTGCATTGTGCCAAGTGTAAAGTTTGGTGGAGGGGGGATTATGGTGTGGGGTTGTTTTCAGGGGTTGAATTGGCCCCTTAGTTTCAGTGAAGGGAACTCTTAAGGCATCAGCATACCAAGACATTCTGGACAATTTAATGGTCCCAACTTTGTGGGAACAGTTTGGGAATGGCCCCTTCCTGTTCCAACATGACTGCACACCAGTGCACAAAGCAAGGTCCATAAAGACATGGATGAGTGAGTTTGGGGTGGAGGAACTTGACTGGCCTGCACAGAGTCCTGACCTCAACCTGATAGAACACCTTTGGATGAATTAGAGCGGAGACTGCGAGCCAGGCCTCCTCCCCCGACATCAGTGCCTGACCTCACAAATGTGCTTCTGGAAGAATGGTCCAACCTTCCCATAGACACCCTCCTAAACCTTATGGACGGCCTTCCCAGAAGAGTTGAAGCTGTTATTGCTGCAAAGGGCGGGGCCAACTCAATATTGAACCCTGTGGACTAAGACTGGGATTCCATTAAATTTCATGTGCGTGTAAAGGCAGGTGTCCCAATACTTTTGGCAATATAGTGTGTCTTTTTATTGATGTCTGCACTTCATTAACAAGCATTTTAAAATGATTGAAATGGGGCTGCCAAGGAAACTGCCAATTGAAGTACAAACTTATCTGATATAGGGAGCCTCAAGAGCTGCCCCTGACATTACCAAAGGGCTGCACATATTATTTCAAAAACTGCAGACATGCAACAGGAGATGATCAGAGAATACAGACATGCTACAGGAGCTAGTCAGAGACCACATACATGCTCCCAGAAATGATCAGAGACTACTAGCATTTTCAAAGGATTGAATGGGGCTAACAAGGAGACTGTTACTTGAAGTGCATACTCTGACTATAGTGATGCTACAGGGGATGATTGAAGACCATATGCATGCAGCAAAAGATGATCAGAGACTGATGGCTAGCTAGACGGAATGGTGAGAGACTGCAGACATGCAACAGGAGATGGTCAAAGACTACCAGCTAGCTTGAAGACATGGTCAGAGACATGAGACATGCAACAGGAGATGGTCAGAGGCAATAGGTATGCTAGAAGAGATGGTCAGAGACTGCATACAGGCAGCAGGAGATAGTCAGAGACTGCAAACATGTAATAGAAAATGGTCAGAGACTGCAAACATGATTTAGGTGATGTTGGACCCTGGGGACATACTTCAGAAGACAGTCATAGAATGGAGACATGATACAGATTGCAAGAAATTGTGGCCATTACAGCCCCTTTACAAGTCAGCACTTCCACATCTGTGGCCCCCAAATCCTTCTTAAATACTCCTTATACCACATCTGATATTCTCATTATGATTCATTATAAAAGATCAGAAGAAAATACAAAACATAAAAATAGAAAAGGGATGATCAGCACAGAAAAAGTAAGATAGAGTGACAAAAAACAGCCATTTAACTACTAGAAGCCATTCTAAAGTGTCAAATAAACAGTAAGTGCCAAAGGGCTTCAGTTAGGGCACCCGGACTTTAACTCTTTTAACCCTTTTAGTGACACCGATTAAGGTTTTCATTAAAGAGAACCTGTCACAGTTAAAATGCTATCACATAGTGTACAATTGGTCCCCTATGTGATAGCACTACAGTTAAGTGAAAAATAAAAATTTAAAAAATACAGGTACACTGGAGCCATCCCAAAGCTTTGAGCCTGTCCTACTCTGACACACACACACACACACATATGTATGTAAACGCACACTCTGGGGGCTCTTATGTATGAAACATTTGCAAAAATGCTGAATTTAATGTGTATAATTTTTTTTTAAAAATGCCTCTGGTAGACAAATACTGTATACAGTATGTATACTTTGAAATATTTGCTTTTGGTCTGTTTAATATACCACTAAAATGTTATGTTTGTTTATTAAGTGCAAAACACATTGATTCTATCTTATCCTGTTGATTCTACCAGAAATCAGGAGAGCTGATAACTTCCTGTGTACTCTGCCTGTGCTGAACTGAAATCGCAAACAGTGTTGTCAGGCCATGCTCCTAAAGAAAGGATGAATGGTGTCTAGGGGTATTTCCTCTCAGAACTGGACCAGGGCATCAATAAGCTCCTGGACAGTATGAGTTGCAACCTGGTGCCATTGGATTTAGGTCAGGTGAGTGTGGGGGCCATTCAATGGTATCAATTCCTTCATTCTCCAGGAACTGCCTGCATACTCTTGCTACATGAGGCCAGGTATTGTTGTGCACCAGGAGGAACCCAGGACCCACTGCACCAGCATAGGGTTTGACAATGGGTCCAAGGATTTCATCACGATACCTAATGGCAGTTAGGGTGCCGTTGTCTAGCCTGTAGAGGTCTGTCATCCCTCCATGGATAGGCCATCACTGATCCACCACTAAAATGGTCATGCTGAATGGTGTTACAGGCAGAATAATGTTCTCTATGGCTTCTCCAGACCCTTTCATGTCTGTCACATGTGCTCAGGGTGACCCTGCTCTCATCTGTGAAAAGCACAGGGTGCCAGTGGCGGACCTGCCAATTCTGGTGTTCAATGGCAAATGCCAGTTGAGCTCTATGATGCCAGGCAGTTAGCACAGGGCCCACTAGAGGACGTCGGGCCCTCAGGTCACCCTCTTGAAGTCTGTTTCTGATGGTTTGGTCAGAGACATTCACACCAGTGGCCTGCTGGAGATGATTTTGTAGGGCCCTGGCAGTGCTCATCCTGTTCCTCCTTGCACATAAGAGCAGATACTGGTTATGCTGATGGGTTAAGGACCTTCTATGGCCCTGTCCAGCTCTCCTAGAGTAACTGCCTGTTTCCTGGAATCTCCTCCATGCTCTTGAAACTGTGCTGGGAGACACAGCAAACCTTCTGGCAATGGCACGTATTGATGTGCCATCCTGGAGGAGTTGGACTGCCTGTGCAACCTCTGTAGGGTCCAGGTATCACCTCAGGCTGCAAGTAGTGACTCTGACCCCTAGCCAAATGCAAAACTAGAGAAAAACAGTCAGAAAAGATGAGTAGGGAAAAAAATGTCAGTGGCCTCTACCTGTAAAACAATTCCTGTTTTGGGGGTCATCTCATTGTTGCCCACGTAGTGCACCTGTTGTTAATTTAATTAACACCAAAGCAGCTGAAACTTATTAACAACCCCCATTGCTACTTAACTGGCCAGATCAATATTCCAGAAGTGTAATTGACTTGATGCTATACTCTGATTAAAAAGTGTTCCTTTAATTTTTTGAGCAATATATATTTATATATATATATATATATATATATACATGTATATATATTTTTTTTTTTTATTCCATTGGATTTGATATGTTAGCTAGTAGCATAGCCTAAAGTCTGCCTTTAACAGTAAAAATACCTTTGTGTTTTTTGCATTGCTCTTCTTGTACTCCATGGAGTTTATTAGAGCTGTGAGCCTAACAATAAAATCCGCCCCATGGTATACTATGAGCGCTTCATTTTTTTTGGTTTGTTTTTTTTGTTTTGAATTCAGAGCATGCCATTTTATCAAGAACAAAAGAGCTGATACGGATCAAAATCCAGCATGTGTACAACATCTTAGCAATCTAGCTTTTCAGCATTAAGTGTCTGCTGGGTTACCCAACATGCCTTTGGACAGCGGGCCCGGTTTTTTATCTTGCCATGCCGAGAATTGTTCCTGTATTTTTATCTCCCTGTTCTGCTGGAAATTCCATTCTGCTGTGACACTTTTAATGTTTTGCTTTTATCAAAAATAAATAAAAAGGTAGACTAAAAAAAGAGGGTCACATTGAAAGGAGAAAAAAACAATAAAAATAGCTTCAACAACTGCAAACTTGTTTGAACCGTAGGCATTATTTATAATTGACTATTGTAGAACTGACATTAAGGACAATGAATATACATGGCATAGACTTTAATAGCGCCTGAAGCTTTGAAAAAAAAAAAAGATTTCTGGCTCAACTGTAAATTCTATTTTTAAGGCTCCTGCTCATATAGGGATGTAAATTTAAACAGAACTCTTGGCAGACATAAGAGTCCCAAAAATATGCAGCTCCATAATCATTACCTATGCCTCATATCCTTGTTCCTTCCAAACTCCTCGAGCTCCTAGTCTACAACCAACTGCGCGACAATCTTACTAAAAAAAGCCTCTTGATCCTCTTCAGCCTGTATTTTGCTCTCAACACTTCACAGAAACTGCTCTCCTAAAACTTGCAAACAATCTACTAAAAGCTAAAACCAATGGACATTATTCTGTACTCCTACTTCAGGAACTCTCTGCTGCCTTTGACACAGTGGACCACCTCCTCCATCTCCTCAAAAAACTCCACTCCATTGGTCTCTTTGACTGTACTCTACACTGGTTCTCTTCCTAACTATCTCACCGCACCTTCAGTGTCAATTACAATCTCACTTCCTCCTCACCTCTTCCTTTCTTTGTTCTTGGACCACTTCTATTCTTGGCCTACACCTCCTCCCTGGGTCAGTTGATAGCCTCCCATGGTTTCCAATAACATTTCTATGCTGACAATACCCAAATCTATCTCTCTTCCCCACAGCTCACTCCTTCAATCTCCACACACATCACTAATCTACTCCTCTCTGCCAATCCCTCCATCTCCCAACAAATTCTCAAAATTACTAACAACAACTTACAACACCATTCACAACCTGGTCCCCAGTTAGATCACTACAATAGTCCAAAATACCAACCAAATTGTTCTCTTCATTCCTCCAAAGACCTCATGCTCTCTACCTTCCTTGTCACTTCCTCCGATGCTTGCCTCCAGGACTTCACCTGAATCTCGTATGGAATTCCCTACCCCAATCTGTCTGGCTGTCTCCCACTCTGTCTACATTTAGGCGATCCCTAAAAACTAATCTCTTCAGACAAGCCTTTCCTGCCCCCATCTAATATCTGTACTTTATTTTCTCCATCAGTTCATCCCCCACAATTATTACCTTTTGTATCAACTGTCCCTCCTGAACAAAACCAAAGGAAAAGGCCTAACTAAAAAAACTGGCTGCTAAAAATGCATCATGTGATGACCTCTCAGAACTGGACAACTGCGTTATAGGTGTCATTCGGCTATAGTGCGGTAAGGATGTGGTTAATTTTCTATACTGTAGCAATATGTTATATGCTGTGTATGGCCTCTAGGGGTCTCACTACGTAGATACTGGTACAACTGTGTTATTGCGTCTCTTTGGTTGTAGTTCTTAAGTATACACATGTATAATGGCGGTGAGGAGCACCTAATAAAATGTCTGCTACTAACTACACTGTGTGAGCATCTGAGCAGGATCGACTAACAGAACATATACTATTCTGTTCTATTCTATTCTATTCCTTTATGCTCTATTCTTTTTAATTCTATTCTATCTTAGTCTATGTTTTTCTATTCTGTTCTATATTATTATTATACAGGATTTATATAGCGCCAACAGTTTATGCAGCGCTTTACAATATAAAAGGGACCCCCAAAGCATTTTGACACCCAAAGCATTTCCTCAAAGGGTAAAATTCCATTGAATTCTCCTGTTTTGCGCTAAAATTTAGGAAATTTGAAAAAAAATTAACTATTTTTCTCATGATATGATATATATATAGATATATATATATATATATATCCATATATATATATATCGCTCTCGAAATGTTCAGTGCTACATAAATTAATTTAATAATACATAATAATACATACTTTTTATTTTTTAATTATGACTAGGCACATAACAGTGATTTCTTCCCATTCTGGATCATGTTGATGCTGGAACAGTTGAACTCGTGTCTTTTCAATCATTAATAAATGCGTAGCCTTCTAAACAATGACTTACAGTCTTGCATTAAACTCAAGTGGTTGAATGGTAACATTGCAGCCTGGAACAAAGGCACACGTGCCTAAAAGCATATGCAGGCTCTTAAAAATGAAAAAAAAAAAGGATTCAGAGCGGGAACAATCAAAACCGTTTTCGAGGCTATTCTTTTGTTGTGAGAGCCATTACCAGGCAACATTTAACAGTATGCAATGTGACTAATATTACAATGATTAAATCACTTCATAGGCTTTGCACTAAACATGATTAATTTATTTTAGAATGTTTCACTTTTTTATTTTAAGAGTTGAAAATGTGATTACTCTGTATATTTTTATATACCTTCATTGAGTAATTACAGCTTTTTAGTTATTGGTATACGTGATTATAGACTACAATAAAAGAAGTCAATGTATTGTATAGTGGTAAGAGCCTTGAAGGAAAAAAAACTAAAAAAAAACATGGAAAAAAAAGAAAAATGGAAACATTGGAAAACAACAGTATGTTTTTCCATTTTCTTTTCAAAGCCATTTTTGTTTTTGTTTTTTAAAGAAACTGGAAAAATAAAACAAAAAATAAGTGTGGAAAATGTTCATTTAAAATGATTAATAATATATCTATAACCACTTGACCTCCAGAGGATTTATCCCCCTTCCTGACCAGGCCATTTTTTTGCGATACGGCGCGGAGTTACTTTAACTGACAATTGCACAGTCATGCAACGCTGCACCCAAATGAAATTTACGTCCTTTTTTTCCCCACAAATAGAGCTTTCTTTTCGTGGTATTTGATCACCTCTGTGCTTTTTGTTTTTTGTGCTATAAACAAAAAAAAACATCGCCGATTTTGAAAAAAAAACTATGCTTCTATTAAACATGTCCAGTGAAAAAATTAGAAAAATCTAATTTTGTCACAAATTTAGGCCAAAATATATTCTACTACATGTCTTTGCTAAAAAAAAATCCCAATACGTGTAAATTAATTGGTTTATCTGAAAGTTATAGTGTCTACAAATATATACACTGGAATTTTTTCTTTTTTTACTAGTAATGGTGGCGATCAGCGACTTATAGCGGGACTGTGGCGGGCATTCTGGGGGGGAACTGACTTAGTGTCACTGACATTCCCAGTGACACCAATACAGTGATCAGTGCTAATAAAAATCACTGATATTGTACTAATGACACTGGGCAGGAAGGGGTTAACATCTGGGGTGATCAAAGGGTTAACTGCATGCTGTGTGTGTTTTACTGTGTGCTGTACACTATAAGCACACTGCTTTGTATTGCTCTGCTATGCAGAGCAATACAAAGCAGTGTGCAGGACCTGACGGGGGAGAGATCTGTTTTATTTACATACACATCTTTCCCCTGTCAGTGATACTCTCCGGATGTCAGTGGGGAATCACCGGCTGCGACCCAGTGATCAAGAGCTGAGGCCGCGAATGGTGGCGTGTGCCCCCTACCCAGAAATGCGAAATCACGTATGTCTATATATGTGATTTTGCATAGCCGTGCCGCCCAGTAGCAGTATTTCTGCTATAGTGCGGTGGGGAAGCGGATAACATGGTATTCAAACTACCGTATTTGCCGGCGTATAAGACGACTGGGCATATAAGACGACCCCCTACTTTTCCTGTTAAAATATAGGGTTTGAGCTATACTCGCCGTATAAGACTACCCCTCTTCCAACGCACCCCATCATTGGTGTCAGTGGGGAGGAGGAATAGTGCCCCATCATTGGTGTCAGTGGGGAGGAGGAATAGTGCCCCATCATTGGTATCAGTGGGGAGAAAAGTGCCCCATCATTGGTGTCAGTGGGGGAGGAATAGTGCCCCATCGTTGGTGTCAGTGGGGGAGGAATAGTGCCCCATCATTGGTGTCAGTGGGGGAGGAATAGTGCCCCATCATTGGTGTCAGTGGGGGAGGAATAGTGCCCTATCATTGGTATCAGTGGGGAGAAAAGTGCCCCATCATTGGTGTCAGTGGGGGAGGAATAGTGCCCTATCGATGGTGTCAGTGGGGGAGGAACAGTACCTCATCGTTGGTGTCAGTGTGGAGGAGGAATAGTGCCCCATCATTGGTGTCAGTGTGGAGGAGGAATAGTGCCCCATCATTGGTGTCAGTGTGGAGGAGGAATAGTGCCCCATCGTTGGTGTCAGTGGGAGGAATAGTGCCCCATCGTTGGTGTCAGTGGGGGAGGAACAGTACCTCATCGTTGGTGTCAGTGTGGAGGAGGAATAGTGCCCCATCATTGGTGTCAGTGTGGAGGAGGAATAGTGCCCCATCGTTGGTGTCAGTGGGAGGAATAGTGCCCCATCGTTGGTGTCAGTGGGGGAGGAACAGTACCTCATCGTTGGTGTCAGTGTGGAGGAGGAATAGTGCCCCATCGTTGGTGTCAGTGGGGGAGGAACAGTACCTCATCGTTGGTGTCAGTGTGGAGGAGGAATAGTGCCCCATCATTGGTGTCAGTGTGGAGGAGGAATAGTGCCCCATCGTTAGTGTCAGTGGGGGAGAGGAGCGGCTGCTCCTTCTTTCAGTTCGGCCGCTTGATTTTCGCGGGGCCGTTCGGCACCGCCTACTCGCCGGTGATTGGTCGCCTGTGTGCCTTTCCAGTGCTGGCGCCCAATCACCAGTGAGGAGGCGGAGCCGAGCGGGCGGCGGGACCATCGAGCGGCCGAACTGAAAGAAGGAGCAGCCGCGCTTCCTGGAACGGATCGTCGTGGGACCGGAGCCAGGTAAGGTACAGCAGCCCCTCTGCCCACCCCTGTACTTGGTGTGCGTTGGAGGAGGAGGGGGGGCGGCGCCGCCCCTCGAAAAAGTGCCGCCCTGACACCGGCTCGCCGTATACCAGCGTATAAGACGACCCCCGACTTTTCAAAAGATTTTCACGGGTTGAAAAGTCGTCTTATACGCCGGCAAATACGGTATATTACATGAAGACCTTAATGAAAAATTCTGAGATTTTATGAAAAGTTCTCTCAGCTGAAGACAAGGAAATCCTGGAATACAATTCAAGTAACACTGTACTTCTTAATACAGTTTTCAGACAAGTGAAACATGCATTTCTGCCACTAAGAGGCACTGCAGGGGAAAGGCTCCAATTTAGTTTTCTTTTGGGCTCCATCTTGTAGCTCCTATAGTTGGGAGATTGTTGAGATACAGTAGATAATAGTTTCTGTCCTTCTCTCAGGCCTTAGTTGACAGATAAGAGGGTAAATGTGACAAATTAGTTTATCTTTATAACCTTTAAAACATCCTAATATTGTTCTCCACCAACACAACATAATGTTTACCTATAGTATGGTCAGTGAATAGTTATTTCTTTTTCTCGTCTCAGTAAAATGGTGACACCAATATCTAGTGCAGTTTTTCTCAACTGGGGTTCCATGAGAGGTCCCCAGGGGTTCCACCACGATCCGCCCATCCATTACAAGCAGAAGACTGGTAAATCACATCCCTACAATCAGCCTCTGAGTGTACAGCAGCCTGTCATGCTACTTGCACACTCACAGACTGCAGTGCTAGCCACCTCAGTGTCCCAGTGTAACCATAATGAAACATGCAGCCAACCCCTGTTACCTGTCTCACAAAGGGCTCACAAAGGGCTCACAAAGACACCACCGTACACCACACCAATGTCCTGATCACCGCCATACCGGTATCCTGATCTCCACCATACGCCACACCAGTGCCACGATCACCGCTATACGCCATACCAGCGTCCTGATCACCGCCATACCAGTATCCTGATCTCCACCATATGCCACACCAGTGCCACGATCACCGCCATATGACATACCAGTGTCATACCGGCACCATGATCACCGCTATACGCCATACCAGTGCCCTGATCATCGCCATATGCCATACCAGTGTCCTGATCACTAATATATGTCATACCAGCACCATGATCACCGTCATACGCCATATCAGTGTCCTGATCACTGCCATATGCCATACCAGTGCTATGATCAATGCCATACCAGCGCTCTGATCACCACCATACCAGCGCCCTGATCACCGTAATACCCCATACCAGCATCCTGGTCACCACCATATGCCATACCAGTGTTCTGATCACCCCATATGCCATACAGGCATCCTGATCATCGCCATACTCCATACCAGCATTCTGATCACATACCCCATACCAGCATCCTGATTATGGCCATACCCTATACCAGCATTCAGGGGTGGACTGACAACTCATGGGGCCCTCGGACAGTAGGGGATCATGGGGCCCCTGTGTCCTTGCCCAAACTCAAAAAAGCCTATGAAAAAGGTACCAGGGGCATCTCATGGGGCCCCCTACTGACCCCGGGCCCTCTGGCAGTGCCAGAGTTTCCAAATGGTCAGTCCGCCCCTGCCAGCATTCGAATCACCCCATATGTCATACCAGTGTCCGGAGCATCGCCACACACTGTACCAACGTCCTGATCACTGCCATACGCCATACCCATGTTCTGATCACCCCATGTGCCATACTGGCATCCTGATCATTGCCATACTCCATACCAGCGTTCTGATCACATACCCTATATCAGCATCCTGATTATGGCCATACCCTGTACCAGCATTCTAATCACTGTCATACCAGTGTCCGGATCATCGCCACACATCATACCAATGTCCTGATCACTGCCATACCACATGCCAGCTTCTTGATCCCAACCATACCAGCATCTTGATCACCACCATACTTCATGCCAATGTCCTGATCACCATCATAGCTCATACCGGCGTCCTGATCACTGCCATACCAACATCTGGAATTTTAGGGTTGCAACTGATCAATTTTCTGATACACATAGTTTGTAGACTCTATAACTTTCACACAGACTAAATAATATACACTGTTTAGTGTTATTTTTACGCAAAAAAAATTAGCATAATACATTTTGGCCTAAATTTATGAAGAAAGATTATTTATTTGCAAAATTTTATAACAAAAACTAAGTAAAACTGTTTTCTTTTTAAATTTTCGGTCTTTTTTCATTTGTTGTGCAAAAAAAAAAAACCCAGAGCTGATCAAATACCACCAAATGAAAACTCTATTTGTGTGAAAAAAGGATAAATATTTCATTTGGGTACAATGTTGCATGACCGCAATTGTCATTCTAAGCTGAAAATTGGCCTGGACTGGAAGGGGGTGAAAATGTCTGGACTTGAAGTTGTTAAAGAGGTAAGTTTTAATATTTAGCCTATTTTTTAAGGCTCTTTCTAAAATAATTGTTATATCTACAACTCGCTGATCACATCAATGTTCCGTGAGTACATGTGGCAATTACTTCAGGGGTTCCCTGAGATCTCAGACTTCTTGCCAGGGGTTCCTCAAAGATAAAAAGGGTAAAAAGAAAACTGATCTAGAGTTTGGCCATTTCCACAATGCAATCTCTGCTGAGAGCAAACAGCAGGATAACAAAATTACTTTCAATTTGTAAGACTACTCCATACTGATTTTTTTTTTTTCGTTTCAATTTCAATTTCAGTTTTGTTTTTTGTTAATTGTTTCCAAAAATGTAGAAACATTTTTTTTCCCATGGCTTAAAAATTTCTGGGAATTTTGCATCTCTAACAGTGGTATATTAAAATGTTAATCACAAATGAATCTTTCCTAGGTACACTATGCCCCATTTAACTTTTTTATTCTGTTTAGTATTCAGATAAATATGAAATTTTACTTAAATAATAATATTAAGATATTAATCAAATAGAAATAATAAAAACAGAACATCAATTTATAAGCTTGTAACTTTAAAAATTGAATACTGCTGCCAAAATCCCACTATAGTTTCCTTTAGAATGTACACTTCATTTACATGCACATGCTCAGTTTGGTGTGTATTGCTAGAGAGCTTTTTTTTTTATTGCATGTGATCAGCACAGGGCCAATCAGCACTGTCCAGACAGAAAGTCAGGACTTTCACATCCTCCTAGAGCAGAAAGAAAACTCCTCCTACAAGCTTTAACCAGTGCTCTGCTGAAGTCACAAGATTGCTCTAACTGCTGATGAGAAAAGGTATATAGCAGTTTATATTTACTAAAATAATTGCATTTCCATGTTGTGTGTACTGTGGGAGACTGGAAATAGTGAATGCAGGGTCCTGGGTTTAGTAACACTTTAAGGGAAAGCAAGTTGGCAAAGGGATCCATTGAACTCTTTAAAGCAGGACTCAAACTTTTACTTAAATGTAGCACCCACTAGTTTAGCTAGTTAAGTTTTTTTTTTCTTTGTTAGACACTTGCTAGAAGCCTGGGATGAGTCAGCCTGGGATTGAGGTAAAAAGGTCACCTCAGGAGACTGCAGGTCAGGGCTTCTGGAGCCCTCCCACCCTTCCAGAAACTGCTGGAACTTTCTGGAAGAGGGGTACGTGAGGGGAAGATGCCCAGATTTGCATGTTTAAAGGGAACTTGGCCAATCCCCAGGTAGGAAACCGGGCATGGTAACAAAGGACAACCCTAAATGTGACAGAGCCTGAGCAGCAGGGGAGGTGGGTGAAAGATGGACTGAGAGAAGGCTGGAGTGTGGAGCCTGGGAGGGGGCCCTAGGGATGGGAGCCCTACCTACAGGGAGGATGCTGGAAATTTGGATCTCCACTACCCAAATTCTCCTAGGAAGGACATCCTAAGCTGCAAAGAAGGAACAAGCTCAGTTTAAGCCCTGAAGGCAGCCACCAACCCAGCAAGCTAGCAGGACAAGACAGTGTGAGTACTCTTACACCCCCTGGGCCAGATAAAGAGAGAGGGTGGTCAAGTGCAAGACCAAACTAGTTCTCATCCAGGACTACTTCAGTGTTAGCTCTTGGAATCCCCTGCTCCCTGCTGGGTGAAGAGGAGGATTCATCTGGGGTCAGAGGTGGTACACCAAGGGGACTTCAGTGCTCTTTAACCATTTGAATACCGGGCAATTTTACACCTTCCTGCCCAGGCCATTTTTCAGGTTTCAGCGCTCTCACATTTTGAATGACAATTGCGCGGTCATACAACATTGTACCCAAACTAAAATTTTATCATTTTCTTCACACAACTAGAGCTTTCTTTTGGTGGTATTTAATCACCACTGGGGTTTTTATATTTTGCTAAATTATCAAAAAAAGACCAAAAATTTTGAAAAAAAAACACATTTTTCTTTGTTTCTGTTATATAAGTTTGCAAATAAATAATTGTTCTTCATAAATTTAGGCCGAGATGTATTCTGTTACATGTCTTTGGTGAAAATAACCCAAAGTAGGATGTATTTTTTAGTTTGTAGGAAAGTTATAGAGTTCACAAACTATGGTATAGATCTGAATATTGATCAATCCTGAAGTACTGACAGCCAATCTAATTTCTTGAGGTCCAAGAATGTCAGAACAGTACAGATATCCCCCAAATGTCAGGACAGTACAGATATCCCCCAAATGTCAGGACAGTACAGATATCCCCCAAATGACCCCTTTTTGCAGAGTAGACAGTCCGACGTACTTCATAAGAGGCATGTCAAGTTTTTTGAAGTTGTATTTTTTTTGTCATAATTTTTCTGAAAATGAAAAAATGCAAAAAATGATTTTCACTATTTTTTTTTTTTACATACTGTCACCAGTGCAGTGCAGCGTCATCATATAACTGGCATGGCGGTGATCACGGACACTGACTGGTGACAGTATGAAAAAAAAAATATTTTTTATTTATTTTTATTTTTTTTTTTATTATTTTTACATTTTTTATTAAATTTTTTTTCTTTTTTTTAAGATTTGTTTTTCATATTTCACTATGTCCAAAGTAGTACAATGTTACCATAGTAACATTGTACTACTTTGAGGAAGTGATCAGTATTTTTTTTTTTTTTACACAATTTGCTTATAGCAAAGAATTACTTTGCTATAAGCAAGCATTTACCTGAATGACATCGATTCATTCAGGGTGTTTTTTTTTTTTTTGTTTTTTTTTTTTGTGCTTAGCTGTGATTTGGCCACAGCTAATGACATGACATGTGCATGTGATCTCTGTGAGTATTCACAGCTAGGCAGTAGTATACAATGGATGGCATGAATGAAGCCATCCATTGTATACAACTGTCATGTGACCTGCTGTGATTGGTCACAGCAGGTCACATGGTACCGGCAACGGGGCCGATACTCAGATCTGTCATCGGCCGTGTCCGAGGTACACGGCCGGTGACAGATCGCACCGCTGCGCGGCTCTGCAAGCGCGAAAAGTGAGCATGTGCAGGAGGACGCCATTTGACGTCCAACCCGGAAATCCAGTACATTTTGCCAGCCGCCTTTTGGCTATTGGCTGGGCGTGTACTGGTTAAAAGAGACAGTGCTATATTTTCCTTTGGATGCACATTTTTTTGTACAGTGTACAGGTTGCTAGGAAGTTCATCCTCAAGTTTGCAGTTCCTTGGGAATCCCATATACCCCTAGACCCCATCTAAGTTGTTAACCCCTTAATAAAAACAACTAAAAAAACAGCTCAAGGACTGTATTATTGACTTTGTGTGTGTGGAAATGTGTGTTACCTAGCCGTGCAAAGCTAAAGGGGGACCCAAACTCAGCGGCAATAGAGAGGGTAGCGCTACATTTAAAAAAATTAAAAATCCAAGGGTGTTCTAAAACACATAAGCTGCAACTTTTAATATTTTTTTTAAAGTGTTAGTAAACCCAAAACAGTAAAATCAGTCTGTATATGCAGTATAGCATGCTTCTTATACTCACTGTGGAACCTAAGGGGTTAATCCTCTGCATTGTGTAAAAAGGCTGTTTGATCCTGATTCTGATCCTCTGCCCCTCCTCTTGTTCACATGTCTGATAAGACAGACTGAACCTGTAGCCCTTCTGCACATGTTCAGTTTAATGTATATTGCTAGAGAGGTTTTTTTTTTTTCTTGGGAGAGTGCATGTTATCAGCACAGGGCCAATCAGCACTGCCCAGACAGAGGTCAGGGGTTTTGCATCCTCCTACAGCAGAATGAAAACTCCTCCTAAAAGCTTTATCATGTGCTCTGCTGGACACTGATAGAAGTCACAAGACTGCTCTAACTGCTGGTGAGAAAAGGTATTTAGCAGTTCATATCTGCTAAAATAACTTCATTTCCAGGTTGTGTGTACTGTGGGAGACCAGATATAGTGAATGCAGGGTCCTGGGAGACCAGATATACTGAATGCAGAGTCCGGGGAGACCAGATATAGTGAATGCAGGGTCCTGGGAGACCAGATATAGTGAATGCAGGGTCCGGGGAGACCGGATATAGTGAATGCAGGGTCCTGGGAGACCAGATACAGTGAATGCAGGGTCCAGAGAGACCAGATACAGTGAATGCAGGGTCCTGGGAGACCAGATATAGTGAATGCAGAGTCATGGGAGAGCGGATATAGTGAATGCAGGGTCTGGGGAGACCAGTTATAGTGAATGTAGGGCGCAGGGAGACCAGATATAGTGAATGCAGGGTGCGGGGAGACCAGATATAGTGGATGCAGGGTCCTGGGAGACCAGATATAGTGAATGCAGGGTCCTGGGAGACCAGATATAGTGAATGCAGGGTCCAGGGAGACCAGATACAATGAATGCAGGGTCCAGGGAGACCAGATATAGTGAATGCAGAGTCATGGGAGACCAGATATAGTGAATGCAGAGTCATGGGAGAGCAGATATAGTGAATGCAGGGTCTGGGGAGACCAGATATAGTGAATGCAGGGTGCGGGGAGACCAGATTTAGTGGATGCAGGGTCCTGGGAGACCAGATATAGTGAATGCAGGGTCTGGGGAGACCAGATACAGTGAATGCAGGGTCCTGGGAGACCAGATATAGTGAATGCAGGGTCCGGGGAGACCGGATATAGTGAATGCAGGGTCCTGGGAGACCAGATACAGTGAATGCAGGGTCCAGAGAGACCAGATGCAGTGAATGCAGGGTCCTGGGAGACCAGATATAGTGAATGCAGAGTCATGGGAGAGCGGATATAGTGAATGCAGGGTCTGGGGAGACCAGTTATAGTGAATGTAGGGCGCAGGGAGACCAGATATAGTGAATGCAGGGTGCGGGGAGACCAGATATAGTGGATGCAGGGTCCTGGGAGACCAGATATAGTGAATGCAGGGTCCTGGGAGACCAGATATAGTGAATGCAGGGTCCAGGGAGACCAGATACAATGAATGCAGGGTCCAGGGAGACCAGATATAGTGAATGCAGAGTCATGGGAGACCAGATATAGTGAATGCAGAGTCATGGGAGAGCAGATATAGTGAATGCAGGGTCTGGGGAGACCAGATATAGTGAATGCAGGGTGCGGGGAGACCAGATTTAGTGGATGCAGGGTCCTGGGAGACCAGATATAGTGAATGCAGGGTCTGGGGAGACCAGATACAGTGAATGCAGGGTCCGGGGAGACTGGATAAAGTGAATGCAGGGTCCTTAGTAACACTTTAAGTTATGCTATGTGGATGTGGAACATGTAACAAATATAAGTATTTTTTGTAATTTTGGCTACAAGGAAGGAATGGTGAAAAGTTACCTAATTTCAGTCTCAAGCCGCTGCCTCTCTGGTCACAGTGAACGAACCACTCAACAGACAATCCATTTTTGGGTATAAAGTCATCTCCAAATGAAATTAAAGTGGCCGGCCTCTTTCATCTCCATCTCCATGTGGAAATGCTAAGACCTTTTTTGTCAGCCTTAAAAGCATTTTCTTTTATCTCAACCAGAATTAATTACAAAGCATACGGTTAAGCCCTGATGAAGTGAGAGGCTCTTCCCCCCAATTGCGTCAGCTGTATCTCAATAGATGTCAATATCAAGCTATCTGAACATTCGGTAGAGTCATACTTGTGATAACAGGGTCATTTAAATATTTGATCTGACACATGAGGGTTAGCTCATAGCCAAACAGAAAAAGCTAGTGGGAAGAAAAAATTATCTTTAGAAACCATTTTACCTCCTAAAACCTCATGCACATGGGTGTTAAAACCGCCACTTTTAGAGGCGTCTGGCATTTTTTTTTACATCTCTTTATGCAGCTGCTTGTGAGCTAATGCACCTATTCACATGCAAGCATTTTAATATGAACTCAATTTTCTCAATCAACATGAACTAATTTTAGGCTCCATTCGCTATTGTGCAACTTGGCGTGCGACTTTGGACACATAAAATCGCATAACATGCCGCAGCCCATGTATTTCAAAGGAAGCCATTCACATATATGCAACTTAAAGTTTTAGAGACTTTTTTTTAGGTTCCTGCACTACTTTGATCCGACTTTAATGCGACTTGAGTGCCATAGAGTGCAATGCAAATTCTCAAAAGTCACATGAAAGTCACATCTTAATGTTATCAATGCAACAGTTTTGCAACAGTCAACTCCAAAGTCAACAGCCAAAGTCGCATCCAAGTCGCACCCATCTAAAGTTGCATCAAACTCGCAAGGGAAATTGCATGACTTTGGAGTCGCAGAAGTGTGGATGGAGCCTTAAACCTTATGTTGCCAGCCTAAATATATAGGAAGGTATATTACCTGTTTACATTTCTGCAGTTGGTTCCTAGTTTCTGTTCTAGGTAAATGATGTCATACATCCCAGGAGTCTTCAGGAGAGAAGAAGGAGAGGAGCAGATTTCCCAGCCAAGTATACCCTCTTGCCTGCATGTCTGAACCAAGGGCAGATGAATTCCAGGAAGTAAATGCTACATGAATCATCTGCCCTTACTCAAGATGGCCATGGCTAGAAAAGTTGGGGGGGGGGGTGTTTTTCAAAATGATTTCTCAACAAAATAAAGTATGGAGACATGAATGGGTGGAGAAGTTTGCTTTAAATAGTAAAACTGAATTAAATAACGTTTTTGGTGCTCAGATACAGTTGAATTTCACTTTAAACTCGTATTTTCATGCTGTGTGTCAGGGGCATTAAATTAAATTCACGTTCCTGAGTATTTGTGCTTTTATGTCTGAACCAGGGGCGGACTGACAACTCATGGGGCCCCCGGACAATAGGTGATCATGGGGCCCCTGTGTCCTTGCCCAAACTAAACAAAACCTATGAAAAAGGTACCAGGGACACCTCATGGGGCCCCCTACTGACCCCAGGCCCTTGGGCAGTGCCCGAGTTTCCAAATGGTCAGTCCGCCCCTGGTCTGAACACAAATACATTTGCATAAATGCATTCTACTGGATAAAATAATGAAATATGCTAGCCAATAGAATGAGGTTACATGCATACGCTTCTAAACGCCATACGACTATAAATGCATGTAATTATGCGCCAAGGCAATACATTTGTAAAACTGGATTTTTATCTGGTTCCTAGCAGAAAGATTCAGAATAGGAGTATTTTAATACATCTGTGTGCATGAGGTCAAAAAGTTTTAGGCAGTGCAATGGTTCTCATGTTCAACTGACAATCAAAAAACATTTATCATTCACCTTTATTAAAAGCAAAAGGGGGCTGCCATTGCTGACCTCTAAAAACACAAGCTGCCTGGTTGTAATGCTGAACCACTCATTTCAATACATTCCAAGTCAATATATTGAGATCAATAATGTCAGAGCACAGTAAACATTTTTTTCCTGTTCTGGGTCAGTGACTCAAGGTGCTGAAACCAGAAGATGAGAATGACAGCCCAGCATTTGCAGAATGAGAAGACAGCATAGGCATCCTCCATTTTTTTTCAGTTTGAAAAAATAAATACCTTGGCTCAGCTTCTGACACTTCTGGGAGGCTGGGGTGACATAACTGGAAGAGCTGGGCACACAAAATCCCACATGAAAGTGCTACAGCCCACTGCAGCCTTGCATTCTGTGAGGCGGGGTGACATCACTGGCATGGTTATGAGGCATTTTCCCCATAGCCTATACACCCCCCCCTATACAAATGGCTTAGGACTATAAAGTTTTTACATTAAAAAAAATACTTCAGCTTCCAACACATCTGGGAGGCTCCAGTGACATAGCTGGGAGAGCTGGGCACACATGAATGTGCTACAACTCGCTGCAGTCTTGCATTCTGTGAGGCGGGGTGACATCATTCGCACTGAGCATTCCTACCTATGATTTTTTTTATTTATTACAGATATTTGAATAGCACTGACAGTTTGCTCAGTGCTTTACATATATGAATATACAGTGAAGGAAATAAGTATTTGATCCCCTGCTGATGTTGAATGTTTGTCCACTCACAAAGAAATGATCGGTCTAAAAATCAAATGTTCGGTGTATTGTAACACTGAGAGACAGCATAGCAACAAAAAATTCAAAAGAAATGCATGTCTAACAAATGATGCACTGATTTACATGTTCATGAGGGAAATAAGTATTTGATCCCCTTCACAAAACATGACTTAGTACTTGGTGGGAAATCCCTTGGCAATCACAGAGGTCAGATGTTTCCTGTAGTTGGCCACCAGGTTCACACACATCTCAGGAGGGATTTTGGCCCACTCCTCTTGGCAGATCCTCTCCAAGTCATTAAGGTTTGGTGGCTGACATTTGGCAACTCGGTCTTTCAGCTCCCTCCACAGATTTTCAATCGGATTAAGGTCTGGAGACTGGCTAGGCAACTTTGTGAGTGGGCAAACATTCAAAATCAGCAGGGGATCAAATACTTATTTCCTTCACTGTATTATACATTCATGTCAGTCCCTGCCCTCAAGGAATTAAAAATCTAAGATCTCTAACTCACATTCCCACATACACATATTAGGGCTGATTTAGAAAGGAGCCAATTAAAAGAGAAGTATGGCCAAAGCTTTTTTGTCCATATTTCTCTTGTGTGTCACAGGAGCGTGCTTACTTGTGCTCTCCTAAGACCCAGAATCAGCAGACAACGGGCTAAAGTCCGCTGTTGGCTGACGTCATAGAGCAGCCCCCAGGATGAAAGCCAGAGCTAGCCACTCCCACTCCCTCCCCATCCTGGTGCTCCAGTGAGTGCTGGAGGGGCAGGGCAGAGAGCGGTACCTGACAGTCACTGCTCTCTGCTCAAAGCTGATGGAAAACCAAGTGGTCTGTGGTCATGGTATCACTCAGTTCTCTGGCTTAGAACAGGGTTCAGCTGCAGCATGAAGATGAGTATGTGTGTTTGTTTGTTTTTTTGTGAAGCCCAAACTTCTTTAACCTATAGCCCCCCTCTAGTTAGCTAGGGGGGGCTAGACAGTTGTTTTTAAGCAGAGGCTAAGTAACAGCCTGGGATGAGTCAGCCTGGGATGAATCAGCCAGGTTACTCTGGGTCAGGGCTGAGGGCTCTCCAGGTCAGTTCCCTGATACCCCCCCTGCTCTAGATGCTTGAGAAGTTTCTAGAAGGCAATGGGTGGGGGTGAGGAGGGGCTGATCTGCATACTCAGGAGACTCTGACCAATCCCCAAGCAGAGGCTTGGCATGGGGTCAGAACAGCTCTTAAATATGAGAGAGCCTGATCAGAAAGTGGTCAGTGTGGGGTGGTAGATTCTGTGAGAAGGCTGGAGTGTGGAGCTTGGGAGGGGGCCCAGGGAGGGGCCCACCTACAGGCAGGATCTTGGAAGCAGGATCTCTCAGCCTCAAATTTCCCTTGAGAGAGGACAACCTGGGAAGCAGGGAAGAAGCTAGCTCAGCGTAAGGTCTGGAGGCAGCCACTAACCCACAAGCTTACAGGAGAGGACTGAGTGAGTAATCCTGCACCCCCTAGGCCAAATATGGGAAGAAGGCAGTCAGGTGGTAAACCCACCTAGCTCCTCATCTGGGGCTGCTCTACTACAGTTGCAGTTTCAGGGTCCCCTTGCTCAGGGATTCCCTAAGGCAGCTGGGGGAAGAAGAGCATTCATCTGGGGTCTGAGGAGGTACACCAGAAGGACTTGAGAGCTCTTCGAGGAGAGACTGCTTGTCTGTGGATTTGTACGTAGTCGCTAAGGATATTTGTTCTCATTTTCACAGTTCCTTGGGCATCCCATACACCCCTCAACCCCATCTAAGTTCAATACCCCTTAAGAAAATCACAAAACACAAGCCCAAGAAATGTTTACTGTCTCCAGTATGCAAGTGTTGAAGTAAATGCATGCTGCCTGGCTGTGCAGAACTATAGGGGGGCCCAAAACTCAGCGACACCTAAGGGGGTAGTGCTGCAAACCTATGAGCTTGTCTTTGGAGAAAGGAAGCCTGAGTACCTGGAGGAAACCCACACAAGCACAGGAAGAACATGCAAACTCTATGCAGGTAGTGTCAAGGTTGGGGTTCAAAGCAAAAACTCTAGTACTGTGCGGCAGAGGTGTTAACCAGTAAACTACTTTGCTACCCACTAAGTTTTTCTTTGTATTTTTTAAATATTTTTGTACAAACATTATTTTTCAGTGGCTTGTTAAAGCCATTTTTTAAGGGGGAGGATAAGTGAGTAATGTAGATGTCAGGAACATGTAACGCTTCTGTTCCATGATAGCTGCTGGTCTCATTCCAGCATCCTAGTTTTGGCTGAGCTGCATTCTCCCCGTCTGACTGTCCACCTTCAGGGTGAGTGATGTAGACACAGCTTCTAGCTGGAGACCAAGCCTGTTTTAAGACTGCCAAGCCCTGTCATGCTTGTGATAGTGCTTGCAACACATGCTTCAAGCTCCCTGTTTGCCTGCCTTGTTCCCATGCCTTGACCTTTGCCTTCACCTGATCCCTGCCCTGCTTGCTAGTTTGGATTTCCTTGATACCAACCTCAGATTGAACTTTGGACTACTATTTGATTTTTACCTGCCTTTTGACCATGGATTTGACACTGACTACTCTCTGAACCTTGCCTGCTTTGATCCCGTACCACCATTGGATCACTCCTGGACTGTCATTGAACCCGTCTGCCTGTCTGCTAACTGCAAGTACCTGTTTGCTGTGCTCTGTTCGCACCTGATCCAAAGTGATAGCCAGACAATATAATATTGTGAATAAGACCTGGGGCAACCAAGTACTGGTAGACCTGCTTGCCTAATGGAAAAGTGGGCTGCTATAGGTGAAAAACGCAGAGCCAGCTATAGTGCCTGACCACCAACGCTAGCGGTAGGTATGACAGCGGGCCTTCAATTTTCAGGATTGGTTTCCTTTCAGAATCAGGACTCACAATGATGTACTATTAGGTGTAAGCACTGAATTTCCAGCTTAATTATATGTCCTTATTTCGGGATAGAATTGATAGAAAAAAGATGCTGCTAAATCTTCCTATAAATGCTTTGTGATCTACCGCAGCAATTTTCCAGTAAAATGATATTATTACTTGCATAAATATTTTCTACGTGAATTACAGACTTCATTCTCTTATAATTACATGCTACGTGTTGGCGATAATAATCTTTCAGGAAAACAATATTCTTCAGCTGCTTTTTTTTATATCAAAGAGAAGTTCACTTAACAACAAACAGAAAGCAATTTATAGGGGTATTAGACACCACGGGGAGTTAAAGAGCCACTCCAGTTTTGTGAGAAAAGAAAAAAATCGAGGCCATTGCCGCCTTACCACTGACTGCGGATGGGACAATAGATTCATACTGCTGTTATAGACAGTGTTAGAGCTTCTTGGATAGTTTTTGTCAATATGTGTTCATTTGCCTTATATGATATTCTACTTGTTTTAAAGGGCCATCCCTTAGTTTTCTATGTTTCAATATTTTAAAATAAATGTATTATTTCTACTTATGAGTATGAATGCTACAACCCCCTTCTAGAACTTCCCTAAAGGATTTTTTTCGGAGCTGTCTGGATTTAAGATAATATTTTATTAGCCACAAAGTGAAATTTGTAATTTTTTATTTCTGGGAAATTCTGCCTCTAACAGTGCTGTTGATACGGTGGTAAGGAAAGGAAACGTGCGCTATATAGCCAACAATTTGTGGACCCCCAACCATCACACTTATATGAGATTGTTTGACATTCCATTCCCAAACATTGGCTATATGGAGTTGTCCAAACTGTGTGACTATACCAGCTTCCACTCTTCCTGGAAGGCTTATCATGAGAGTTTGGAGAGCAGGGGTGGACTGACCATTTGGAAACTCGGGCACTGCCCGGGGACCCGGGGTCAGTAGGGGGCCCCATGAGATGCCCCTGGTACCTTTTTCATAGCCTATTTTGAGTTTGGGCAAGGACACAGGGGCCCCATGATCCCCTATTGTCCGGGGGCCCATGAGTTGTCAGTCCGCCCCTGTTGGAGAGTATCTCTGAGAAATTGTGCTTCTTCAGCATTGGGGCTTTATTTAGGCCACTCAAGACCTTCCACACCAAACTCATCAAACCATGTATTCATTTAGCTGGCTTTGCAGAGAGGAGCAGAGTCATGCTAGAACAGAAAAGGGCCTTCCCCAATCTGCTGATACAAGGTTGGAAGCACGCAATTGTTTAAAAATGCCTTTGCCTGTCGTAGCATTAACAGTACCAGGGGCGGACTGACCATTTGGAAACTCGGGCACTGCCCGAGGGCCCGGGGTCAGTAGGGGGCCCCATGAGATGCCCCTGGTACCTTTTTCATTGGCTTTTTTGAGTTTGGGCAAGGACACAGGGGCCCCATGATCCCCTATTGCGCAGGGGCCCCATGAGTTGTCAGTCCGCCCCTGAACAGTACCTTTGACTGGAAACATCTAAATGTGGTAATTTGGGGGGTATCAACATAGTATCGTCATATAGGGGGATAGTCATGTGATAGTGAGACATCAACAAAACTTTTGGCCACATAATTTACATAGTAGGCAGATTTAGAAATCCATAACCAGATTCCACAAATTGTAGTTCTGTTGGTATGCTTTCACTTTTTCAGAAAAGTATAAGGGGCTGATGGGCGAATAGCTCTTTTTCTCTCCTGGACTTGTGGGCCGTGAATTCTTGACACCTCTCGCAGGGATGGTCCTGTCCTTACTATTGTTATTCTCATGCTTTCTCTACTAGCTTTTCATTTTCTTCTGTTCATACACTTCTTTATATGTCTTGACATTTGTACCTGCAAATTGTAAACCGTTTAATATATGAATGCTTTCTGCAGAATAATATTGTGATTATGCTACTGAGTTTGCTCCGAAACTAATTTGTAAAATTGTGTACTACATGATACGATATTATGTCATGCCTCCTTGCAGTTCATTTCTGTTCATATGTTCTACTTTTTGTCTGAATATAAAGCCAATTGTTTAAAAAAAAAAAAAAAAAAAAAGAGAAATACATTGTCGGCACTCTTGACGAGTACATTTGACATGTCCCTCAGCTAGTAATAACCCCCGAAGCAGCAGAATATTAGGCATAGGGGGGATCAGAGGATTTTGGATTTCAGCTAAAAGCTGCAGCCATCAGCACAAGAGACTCTTCACATTGGGGTTGATTTACTAAAACTGGAGAGTGCAAAACCTGGTGCAGCTGTGCATGGTAGCCAATCAGCTTCTAAATTCAGCTTGTTTAATTAAACTTTGACAAGCTTTGCCGTTTGAACCGCATCCAATCTGCATGACATGTGAAATAATATTGCTTCCTTTGGTGCCTGTTCTCATATCATATGTCCGGTGCACTGGCAGTGCAGATTCAGTGCAGACTGGAAAAGAGTCCTGTCTGATTTCTGAGCAGTGCAGTCTGGTTCAGGTGTGGATTACAGGCTCTTTGACTGCTATGGAAACCGCTTCTGAATCACATATGTCTTGAGTTTCTGAACACAATTTCAGACCGTTTTTTTTTCTCCTGATCCTGGTGTAAACCTGACCTGATCCTGATCTAAACCTGACCTGATCCTGATCTAACCCTGGTCTGAACTGCTGAACAACATATGCGTCCGTTAGCTGTGAAAATGGAGCTTCAATTCACATAGCACATGTGTGAATCCACATTAGTACCTGGAAGCTGATTTTGCACTCTCTAGATTTAGTAAATCAACCCCATTGACTGTATATACCATCCCTTGTGCTAATCTTATATTAAAAAAAATGTTGATGAAAATAATGCCAAGTACACACGATAAGAAAATCGTATGAAAATTTTGCGGAACCACTGATTGAACGATTTTCTTTTTGTTGATGAGCAGGATGTTTTACCCAATAACAGTATTGTGAATGAAAAAATCCGGTTGAACCAACAGTGAAAAATGTTGGCATTTCGCATACGAACGACTGATTTTCTATTCGGTGGAATGACGCTTGTACAAAAAAAAATCTATCACGTGCTATCAACAGATGACCCGGATGTTTATGTCCAAGGAATCTTCGTAAACACGAACGAAAATCCAAATGTTAAAAAGTAGATTGGCCTAATGAGATCATGAAACCAGAATTCTGTGTATTATATTTTATGTGTCACTATTTATGTATATAGGTCATGTAATAAACTATATTATACTCATTGCTGGTAATTGTGTATATCGCTCGTTCTGGCTGGAAGGGCGTGGCTACAAGGTCACACGCACACCGCATCACTGCCACTTGTACTGAAGACGTCAACACGACATATTGCCCGACAAACCATTTCTTTAGAATGGTTAATGTGGGCCACGATTTCGACCTACGAAGGAATGCCTCTCGGTTGTCGGATGACCGATCGGTCGATTTTCTAATCATGTATTCCCACCTTTAGGCTTTAGTATTATTTATTAACAGGTTTTTTGCAAAGTACAATTTTGGAAGGGGAGAGGTATGCATCAGGATACAGCATCTCTAAAACATTGTTGATCTCATACTTAATGCTAGACTTCTCTTTGGAGTCTTTATGCCTTTTAAATGCAGCCTATGCTGGATGGACATTTGTAATTTGCCATTTGAATTTCAAGTGGTATGTCAGTATTTATATTTCAGGGCAGGACAACATGGAAAGGTTCCTTTATATATTTCACACCAGGGGCGGACTGACAACTCATGGGGCCCCCGGGAAATAGGGGATCATGGGGCCCCTATGTCCTTACCCAAACTCAAAAAAGCCTATGAAAAAGGTACCAGGGGCATCTCATGGGGCCCCCTACTGACCCCGGGCCCTCGGGCAGTGCCCGAGTTTCCAAATGGTCAGTCCGCCCGTTTCACACTCAATTAGTTACTTGCTAAATTTCTATTTGTGGAGGACAGTCACACCTTGTTTCTTCTAGGTCAGCCTATCTTGGCTTCAGCAACTAACATCTTCAGGAATACCTTCCAGGACAGGAGATCCCTGTATCCTTCCTACCCTTAGGTCCAAGGACTGGGGTGAGAGACAGATCTTCTACAATGAAGTGGCTTTTACAAGCTATGAAATGTACCCAGTATTACAGAATAAGTCTAGTTGAATGTGACTACCTACTACTAAATATACCCTGACCTGGATACCTTCACAGACATCTTCTACAATGGTGACATGGCAATAGGCAAGAGAAAGCACAAGAAGTGTCCCAGTCACTTAACTGTTCTCCCAGCATGCATCACCAGGCCCCCAGAGTTTGCTGATTGGCTAGGCTATCAGACATCCATAACACAGAATGATAACTCTCTAGCACCTCCTCCTGGAGCAAGCTCAAACAACAAGTGGTAGAGAACATACGCTCTATGCTTAGAGATCATTTCTATTGAGATAGAGATAGGCTGACTGCAACTCACTGCTTGCTACAGATCAGGCATATAATTTAACAAAAATATCACAACCCTTAAACAAACGGTATTTAAAAATATATTACATGGTTTTTGGGTGTAGAAATAAAACGTAGTCACATGGTCATTTTCCAGAAGACCTATCTACAATTCCAAGCAGTGATAGAAGCTTCTTAACAATCCAGGCTTGGATGTGGAAATAGCCTATAAACCTGAACTGGAGGTGACACTCTGCTCCTATCAAATCTTTAATAAGCGCCACTGCTAACAGAGATCTCATTTCTGTCAGTGTTGATTTATTTCATTGCACTGAAGGGAATTCACAAGAGTATTCTAATCAAACAAAGAAATGTACCTCTTTATACAGAAAAACAGAAGGCTAACATCATAAAACACTGAAAACAACATTGACTGTCAGTTACACATAACGTAATATAAACTGGTAAATGTTATCAGCGAAGGTGTGAAATAAATAACACCGATACCTATATTAAGGAACAAATCTGCATAAGGAAAGGGTTTTTTTTGGATGACAGTAAAATCGAGAAGTGTTAATACAGTATAACAGAACACACAATTCACACACATAGAGACATAAAGCATATATAGTGTATATTGAACAAGGGAAAATTATATAGATAATGAAATGGCTTATATCCCATTAAACCACCAAAATTAAATAATAAAAAGTCTCCCTTTTTTGTAATATGCTATATATATATATATATATATATATATATATATATATATACACACACACAGTATATATATATATATATATATATATATATATATATATACACACACACACAGTATATATATATATATATATATATATATATATATACATATACATATACACACACACATATGCATACATTCACTGCTCAAAAAAATTAAAGGATCACTTTTCAATAAGTGTATAGCATCAAGTCAATTAAACCCCTGGGGAATTGATCTGGTCAGTAAAGTAGCAGAGGGGGTTGTTAATCAAGGATGGTTTTACAAGTGGAGGCCACTGACATTTTTTCCCTACTCATCTTTTCTGTTTTTCACTAGTTTTGCATTTGGCTAGGGTCAGTGTCATTACTGGTAGCATGAGGCCATACCTGGACCCTACAAAGGTTGCACAGGCATTCCAACTCCTCCAGGATGGCAAATCATTATGTGTCATTGCCAGAAGGTTTGATGTGTCTCCCAGCACATTCTCAAGAGCATGGAGGAGATTCCAGGAGATAGGCAGTTACTCTAGGAGAGCTGGACAGGGCCGTAGATGGTCCTTAACCCATCAGCAGGACTGATATCTGCTCCTTTGTGCAAAGAGGAACAGGATGAGCACTGCCAGAGCTCTGCAAAATGACCTCCAGCAGGCCACTGGTGTGAATGTCTCTGACCAATCAGAAACAGACTTCAAGTGGGTGGCCTGAGGGCCCAATGTCCCCTAGTGGGCCCTGTGCTCACTGCTCGGCAACATAAAGCTCAATTGGCATTTGTCATTGAACACCAGAATTGGCAGGTCCACCACTGGCACCCTGTGCTTTTCACAGATGAGAGCAGGTTCACCCTAAGCACATGTGACAGACGTGAAAGGATCTGGAGAAGCCGTGGAGAACGTTATGCTGCCTGTAACATCATTCAGCATGACCGTTTTGGTGGTGAGTCAGTGAAGTTCTGGGGAGGCATATCCATGGAGGGACGCACAGACCTCTACAGGCTGGACAATGGCACCCTGACTGCCATTAGGTATCGGGATGAAATCCTTGGACGCATTGTCAGACCCTACACTGGTGTAGTGGTTCTTGGATTCCTCCTGGTGCACGACAATACCCGGCCTCATGTGGCGAGAGTATGCAGGCAGTTCCTGGAGGATGAAGGAATTGATACCATTGAATGGCCCCCACACTCACCTGACTTAAATCCAATAGATCACCTCTGGGATATTATGTTTCAGTCCATCCGACGCCACCAGGTTGCACCTCAGACTGTCCAGGAGCTCAGTGATGCCCTTGTCCAGATCTGGTAGCAAATCCCCCAGGACACCTCCGTTGTCTCATTAGGAGCATGCCCCAATGTCAGGCATGCATACACGCACGTGGGGGCCATACAACCTACTGAGGATCATTCTGAGTTGCTGCAATGAGATTTCAGCAAAATGGACTCGCCTGCTGCATACTTTTTTCACTTTGATTTTCGGGGTGTCTTTGAATTCAGTCCTCTGTAGGTTGATAATTCTCATTTCCATCAAATGATGGGGCATCCTTACATTCCTAATACATTACCCCGTCCATGTCAGTAGATATCCAGCGGGAGATTTTTCCCCATTGAGATCTGATGTGTTTTCAAAGTGTTCCTTTAATTTTTTTGAGCAGTGTATATATTTATCTATATATATATTGTATATAGATATTCACTGGTTGGTTTTACTTCTTTCCCAGAATTGATTTTAAAGCCCAGTGGTGATTAATTAAAGACAACCTGTCAGAAATGCGGAATAATATATGATTGTGTAGTTACCAGCTGCCGATACAAGATGTGTCATATTTTCCACCAATTTTCCTTCTGCTAAGGTAGAAGACACATCTGTCTAAACTGTCTTTCACCATTACATCATTTATTTCCATTACCTTATAGAATGGAGGAGAAAAAGTTCCCCGTAGTTCTTTTTCCTTTACAACTTCCAGAATGTTACAATGCCGGGTGATTAATGTTTGTGGCTCGGTCCATAGTAAAAGCTTTCACTGATCAATACTTCCAGGAATCTCTATTATTGTACAGCGAGTTGCAATGTTAACAAGGCCCATTTCTCCTATATGGCAAGCATTTTGCTCTCCAATAGCCAAGCGGGAGGTATGGATCCATCCTATCCTCCACTGAACATCCACTGGAACTCTTCAGATAAAAAATAATTATAGGAAAATCTTACTGTGTAAGCTGTAAAAAAAATAACCGGTGTTGGTGTATTCATTGAATTAAAGCTGAACTGCAGGCAAACAGCTAAACATACAGATGGAATATATAGAAAGGAGCTGTTTTACCTGCCAAATTATTTGTCTTTCTGTCCATCCACTCCTGAGATTTACATAGCTCTGCCACATAGTGCAGCCCTGTCTGGAAGGGTAGGAGACCTGATTTTTCTTTACCGCATTTAAAGTGGTTCTAAAGGCTCAAGGTTTTTTATCTTCATGCATTGTATGCATAAAGGCAAAAAACCTTGTGTGTGCAGCACCCCCCCAGCCCCCTTAACACTTATCTGAACCCCTTCTCTATCCAGCGATGTCCAGGAGAGCTTTTGTTCCCCGGGGACTCTCACTCCTGATTGGATGCGGCAGCAACAGCATTCATTGATGCGGTCAATCACAGCCAATGAGCTAATCAAAAGCGGGAGGGGGCAGGCCAGGCCTGGCAGAGGATATGTATGTGAATGGACACACAGAGCCGCAGCTTGGGAGCATGCCTGCTCTGGTGCCCCAATAGCAAGCTGCTTGCTATGGGTCACCCGACAGGAGGGAGGGGCTAGGAGCGAGGGCCTGAGAAGAGGAGGATCCAGGCTGCTCTCTGCAAAACCACTGCACAGAGCATGACGGTATGACATGTTTGTTATTTTAAAAGAACAAAAAACAGATTTTAGTAACAGTTTAAGTGAAACTTTTGGGAAGTATCTCTACCCCAGTCTGGGATCTGCTGTATAGCGACTGCAAGAAGCCAGTACTAGGTCATGTTCAGAAATGTAGACTGCTTGCATTAAAAAATGCAAGTTCCCGCTGAACTGGCTTAATTCTAATCATCTATGGGCAGACTGGTGCGAAATTGATCAAGTGTCTTCAATACAACCAGCCTGTAAGGTTTTTTTTTCATATGATTACTGCCACTGGCTATAGCCTCTGACAGTGATTATTGTATTCTGGCGATGGGGAAACCTCCCACTGTCAGAATGCAATAGTGGAACGGGAGGGATTTTCCCATGTACACTGACTGTGTTGATGGAGAAATTGAGCAATTTTCTTTCCTTCCACTTGTGGTTAAAGGAAAGAAAATTGCTTAATGTATGGCCACCCTAAAGCTGGGTACATACAGGTCAAAAATCAGCTGAAAACGGTTGGACTTTTGATCCTTGTGTACAGTTCCTCGTCTGACAGAAGCAGGTCTCTATGTCGAAAGGGTATGCCGGAAAACCTGCATCTGATCAGCGCTGGCAGTCAGAGTGGAGATGGTAGTGCACGATCAGTCCGGCAGTAGGCAAGGCTGTTTGCAGTGGAAATTCTGTTATCAATGGATAAGATTTACTTTCATTCAATACTTTCATGCTGGCTATTTGTTGTCTTTTAGAATAGGGAGAATGTAGCTGTTGTAGCTTTCAGTGTGCCCCTGCCTCTTTCCACTACTCCAACCCCAGGAGGATTTCAGCAGCTGAGTACCGGAACGGTGGAGATGGGAGGGGGCTGTTGGCTTTGGAGGGGGCACAAGCTAGCCATGCACAGCACTCACCCAATATCTTAACGTACGGCCTGATCTAGCCTATCTTATCTGGGGGTGCAGTAAAATAATTCAGCTGGCATAATGTCAATAGTGTGACAGAGATGTAAGGAACCTGCATTCCTTGGTCATTCGCTAAGCTTCTGTACTGCAAGTAACAACCGAAAGTAACGTCTGAAAGGTAGTGCAAATGTGGTGCAGGAGTGTACAGGGAACACTAGTATGTATTAGGCTGTTATTAGATTAGGGTGATTAAACAGAACCTGTGCCCCCTTATATACAGTGTCCCTATCAGAATCCCTCCTTGCATCAAGAGTTCCCTCTTACATTAAGGTTCCTATTAAACCCCCCCTTTACATAAGGTGTCCCCATCAGAGTGCCCTTTACATCAAAATGTCTACATCAGAGTGCCTCCTTAAATCGATTGCCCCACCCAGAGTGCACCCTTGCATCAATTGTCTCATCAGAATGCCCCCTTATATGAACTGCCCCATCAGAGTGCCCCCTTACATCAATTGTCCCCATCAAGTCCCATTGATTAGTGTATGCACTCTTAGAGATCTGGGGGGCACAACTAAAATCTGGGGGGGGGGGCACAGTCCACCCCAGCACCTCCCTAGATCCGGGTATTCAATGCAGCCATTTTAAGATAGGGCATCTGAAGCCATTGCCTGTTCTTTTCTGGGAAAACACAGCCACTTCTCTGCCCTCCACAATGCCATCTCTGCCTTCTCCTGACAGTCTCCGCCCTTCTCCGTCCTCCTCTGCCTTCCTTCCATCACAAGTAAATCTCACGCTAATCAAAAAAACAAGAAAAACATTGACTTCTGGGATTTGTGACAATACTATCCCAAGATTTAACGGAAGTAAAAAATCTATGTCAATCGCCTAGACAAGTGAAAGACGAAGTGGACTGGACCTATTAACCACTTCCTGTCTGTCCTATAGCAGAAGTACTGCTACAGGGTGGCACGGGTGCAAAAAAAATCACACACACACACACACACACATATATATATATATATATATACTGCATATATATATATGTGATTTTGCATTTCTGGGTAGTTGGCGTGCCCTCCCTGCACCGCCACTCGCAACCGCGGCTGTCAATCACCGGTTCCTGGTGATTACTCGCCAGTGCGTGGTGATTTCCGATGATCTCCAACAAGGGGAGAACTGTTTTGTTTACTAACAGTTCTCCTCCCTGTCAGCTCGGCACACTTCTTTGGATGGCTCTGCCATACAGTATATCATATTTTATTTTGCCAATAGTTCTATTTAAAGCATTCACAAGCATCCACAAGCCCATTCTTGTGGATATTCAAGCATTCAGTTTCCCCAGGAGGCAGCACTAAGACATGGTAACATCTCCAGTTTTTCCCAAGAGGGGTTTGAAGCCAGTCATTTTTTTTTGTAAAAACTTTATTTTTCATGGGTTTTTTATACTTGTAATTGCGAGATCCAGGGGCTGTCAGTAAAGCAGATCTACCATTTTCAGGTCTGCTTTAAGTGCTCTGGAGCTATGCAGTTCCATTCATTTTAAAAGGACCCATGAGTTGGGCATGTTTTGATACTCACTTAATTGTGTTGCCGCACATTGAGCCGCACTGCAACACATCTCTATTGACAAAGTGTGTTGGGGCACCATTCGGAATTACTGACACTACAGGGTATTGCAACAACATATTTAACATGCATTGCCTTCCAGTGCAATAGTATAAATGGGCCCTCACAGTTGGAAAGCAGCAATATGTTTTAGTATGGAGTAGTGTGGAGAGACACTTCATGTGTGGTCACAGAGTGCATTTCCTCATTAACATGAAAACCTCTTGCAGGTTGTAACCTAGCTCTACAAATAATTATGTGATGAGGGGAAATCTTCCTAATGGGGGCTCAGAGAGCAATAAAAAGAAAGGGCTGATCCCTCTCAAGATCTCAATGGAGGAGGGCAATGGAGGTGGGACCTTTCTACCCACACCACCAAACCTCCATAACCACACCCCCAAGAGGTGCCCCTCTTCCACTTCCTCTTTCACCTCTTTCCCCACCCAAATCCTATCGTTTCCTACCACCCTCACGACCCATCTTCTTTTTTAACCCTTGGTCATCTCCACTGCTCCCTTCTTCCTACAAATATAAACCTTCCACCCACCCTAAATGCCCACTGTGTTTATTTTTTTCCATCCCAGGCTCATTTAAACCCCGTAGTAATGACTTGAACCCAAATCAAATACAACACACTAAGACCTCTGAACTTCTTAGCATTTCTAATAGACAGGGCAAGACCACAAGAATAAAGGCGACTTTGATCCAGCTTGCCTTCTTCACTTTTAGATAAACAAATAAAGTATGTTGTACTCCATTATTATTATTACAGGTACTTATATAGCACTGTCAATTTACGCAGCACTTTACAAAAATATACTGTGCATTCTCATAAGTCCCTAACCCTCAAGGGGTATATAATCTAAGGTCCCTATCTTACATTCATACATACACATGCTAGGGCAAAATTAGACAGGAGCCAATTCACCTACCAGCATGTCTTTGGACTGTGGGAGTACACCACAGCACCCAAAGGAAACCCACGCATGCACATGTAGGACATGCAAACTCCAGGCAGGTGGTGCCGTGGTTGGGATCTGAACCAACGACCCTAGTACTGCCAGGTGGAAGTGCTCACCATTTAGCCACTGTGCTGCCCCATTACAGTCTGTACTTTTTATGGAACCGCAGTCAGTACTGTGCATACAGTATATTCCCTATTTATGTCCGCTTTTGAGCCCTTAGAAAATGTAAATTCTCTGGTGAAATGTGTAAATTGTGGATCCATTTGTTCAAGTATGTAGCAAGCATATGGCATTGCTCAAAGCTCGACAATCACCCCGCCGGCAGGGAAGAGGGGAGCAGCGTCTCAAGCAGGGGTGGACTGACAACTCATGAGGCCCCCGGACAATAGGGGATCATGGGGCCCTTGTGTCCTTGCCCACACTCAATAATGCCTATAAAAAGGTACCAGGGACATTTCATGGGGCCCCCTACTGACCCTGGGCCCTCAGGCAGTGCCCGAGTGCTCGAATGGTCAGTCCGCCACTGGTCCCAAGTTATACCTGAACCTAAGCAATGTGCAGTGAAAGAGGATGGATGCCACTCATGCCTCATGTTCTGTGACCAAGCCCCCTAAGGGCATCAGAGCATGGTCAGAGTGACGGCTGAGGCCATCCACATTATAGCGTCTTCACAGGACTCCATGGGATGGGTATGAGCGGCGTCTATCCTCTTTACCTGCACATTTGTTTAAGCAGTTATTAAAGAACACATTCTGCACATGAGTGGAACAGCTTTTATATTGTTTTCATTTCATTTTAATAACTGGCTCTATGTAAAATTTGTTTAGCACTTTTCAAGAGTTGCTATATCAGATGTTGTCCGCCTGGTGAGAAGAGGAGGAGAAGTGGTGAAATATTATTACCTGGTTATAAAGTAAGAAAGGAGAAAGTTGGGAGACCGAAACTAATTTAAGTTTCAGTTTTTTCAACTTTTTCTGGGGGTCAGTAATAAAATTGGTGAGTGTGTTTCCAACCTGTTGCACAAGAGTACCAATCTGGGGGAAAGTTGAGCATGTACAGTATTTTGGAGTGAAGAGAAAGTCACAATTATGTAAGAGACCATCACTTAAGATATGTTCACTTCTTTATGTACTTTATATTAGACATGTGCACGCTGGACATTTTCATTTCGGATGCATTCATTAATTGAAGAATTTTGTTTCTTCTTATTCGTTATGTTGAACCGATTAGTTTTCAGAATTCATTTTATATCCTTGGCATTCATTTTGTATGTTCATTGATTTGGGTAAATACGAAAAATTTTGCAGTTTTCCCAGAAGGTTGCTATACACTCACCAGTCACTTTATTAGGTACACCTGTTCAATTGCTTGGTAACACAAATTGCTAATTAGCCAATCACATGGCAGCAACTCAATGCATTTAGGCATCTAGACGTGGTGAAGACCACTTGCTGAAGTTCAAACTGAACATCAGAATGGGGAAGAAAAGGGATTTAAGTGACTTTGAATGTGGCATGGTTGTTGGTACCAGAAGGGCTGGTCTGAGTATTTCAAAAACTGCAGATCTAATGGGATGTTAACAAACAACCATATCTAGGGTTTACAGAGAATGGTCTGAAGAGGAGAAAATATCCAGTGAGCGGCAGTTGTGTGGACAAAAATGCCTTGTTGATGTCAGAAGTCAGAGAGGAATGGGCAGACTGGTTGCTGCGACATTCAGATGGTAGGGTCAGAATGTGGCATAAACAACATGAAAGCATGGATCCATCCTGCCTTGTATCAACGGTTCATGCTGGTGGTGGTGGTGTAATGATGTGGGGGAGATTTTCTTGGAACTAGCTAGGTGTACCTAATAAAGTGGCCAGTGAGTGTTTATTCAATCTTTTATCGAATTGGACAGATTTGAATTGGAAGGATTCAATATTTTTGGATGCTGGTCCAACCCACCAAGAGAAATGGCATGAGCCGATTGGACAATATTGACTGGTGTCACATACATCTGAATTAATCAATGGAACGAAATTCAGGTACATTCATTATCCAAATCAGAATGATCAAACTAATTCAAAAATGTAATTAATTTCCCCATGGACCCAAACTACTATCACATCATGTGACATCATACAAATGAAACAATGCATTCATTATAACTTTTTTTCAGATTCATTGACATTTGTTACTATGTCCTATGTCCATTCAGGGATTCATATACATCTGAATCTCCGAAAATGAAATTTTCATCCGAAAAACGAATCGAAATGGAATGCACATGTCTACTTTATATACACAGTGTATACCTGTATTATTTAACCATTTGACGCCCAGCCAATAGCCGTATGGCGTCCGGAAAAATGCACTAGCTTTCCGGGAGGCCGCCAGATGGCGTACTCTCACACATGTGCAGTTCACGCACTTGCAGAGCGGCGCGATCTGTCACCACCCATGTACCTCGGACACGGCCGATGACAGATCTGCGTATCGGCCCCGTTGCCGGTACCATGTGACCTGCTGTGACCAATCACAGCAGGTCACATGACAGTTGTATACAATGGATGGCTTCATTCATGCCATCCATTGTATACTAGTGTCTAGCTGTGAATGGTCACAGCTAATCACATGCACATGTCATGTGATTAGCTGTGGCCAAATCACAGCTAAGCAAAAAAAAAAAAAAACCCTAAATGAATCGATGTCATTCAGGTAAATGCTTGCTTATAGCAAAGTAATTCTTTGCTATAAGCAAATTGTGTAAAAAAAAAAATACTGATCACTTCCCCAAAGTAGTACAATGTTACTATGGTAACATTGTACTACTTTGGACATAGTGAAATATGAAAAAAAAATCTTAAAAAAAATTTAATAAAAAATGTAAAATAATAAAAAAATTAAAAAAAATATATATATTTTTTTTCACACTGTCACCAGTCAGTGTCCCTGATCACCGCCATGCCAGTTATATGATGACGCTGTATTGCACTGGTGACAGTATGTAAAAAAAAATAGTGAAAATACTTTTTTTTATTTTTTTTAATTTTCCTAAAAATTATGAAAAAAAAGATACAACTTCAAAAAACTCGCCATGCCTCTTATGAAGTACGTCGGACTGTCTACTTTGCAAAAAGGGGTCATTTGGGGGATATCTGTACTGTTCTGACATTCTTGGACCTCAAGAAATTAGATTGGCCCTCAGTACTTCAGGATTGATCAATATTCAGATCTATACCATAGTTTGTGAACTCTATAACTTTCCTACAAACTAAAAAATACATCCTAATTTAGGTTATTTTCACCAAAGACATGTAGCAGAATACATCTCGGCCTAAATTTATGAAGAACAATTATTTATTTGCAAACTTTAATAACAGAAACAAAGAAAAACGTGTTTTTTTTTCCAAATTTTCGGTCTTTTTTTGTTAATTTAGCAAAAAATAAAAACCCCAGCTGTGATTAAATACCACCAAAAGAAAGCTCTAGTTGTGGGAAGAAAATGATAAAATTTTAGTTTGGGTACAATGTTGTATGACTGCGCAATTGTCATTCAAAGTGTGAGAGCGCTGAAGCCTGAAAAATGGCCTGGGCAGGAAGGGGTAAAATGCCCGGTATTGAAATGGTTAATATAAGTAGGGGGATATGATATTTTATGTGTTTCAGATTTTGTTATATAAATATGTAATGGTTTTCTAATAATAAAAATTAGACATAAAAAAAAGTAAAAAAAATTGAAGGTTCAAACCCTTCCACACTCCATCTGAAACAAAAGCTGGCCATAGATAGTTTTACATAGTTAGTCTGGCTGAAAAAGACAAATGTCCATCCAGTTCAATCATAGAAAAAAAAAGTTATAATCCTATACCCACAGTTGATCCAGAGGAAGAAAAAAAA
This sequence comes from Staurois parvus, assembly GCF_062004578.1. Lineage (NCBI taxonomy): Eukaryota > Metazoa > Chordata > Amphibia > Anura > Ranidae > Staurois > Staurois parvus. The sequence continues at coordinate 2,107,184 of NW_028318374.1, forward strand.
AACCCAGCAAAGCACGATCAAATTTGCTCCTGCTGGGAAAAAAATTCCTTCCTGATCCCCCGAGAGGCAATCGGATATTCCCTGGATCAACTTTACCTACAAATGTTAGTATCCAGTTATATTCTGTGTATCTATACACCAGTGGAATTCCATTAAAACATTCCTACTGAAATGTAGAAAAAAAATGTCAGGGCATTCAATAGTCCTGCTCTGGTCTTGACAAATTTTGTATAAAACCCCTGAAAATGTTGATCAATTACCAAGCCATTTTTTTGGAATTCACTGTTCGATTTTGGGATGCACAATACAATAAATTCTTAGATTTTCCTTGTCACTACAATAAACGGTCATCAATTTGATCTCATTAACTTTTAGAAAATCTAACAAACATTCTTAACCACTTCCCGACTGGCCGTTGCATATAAACGGCCAGACGGTGGCACTGCAGGGTCGGGTGGCCGTTTATAAACGGCCTCCCCGCACCCTGCTTGTGCGCGCACCCTGCCTGTGCGCGCTTGTGCCCGCTGTGTCCTCCGGACACAGTGAAACACCGATCGTCGGACGGGACCTCTGTACGAGGTCCCGATCATGTAATCACTGATTGGCCAATCAGTGATCACATGCAAAGTAGTAAGCAAGATGTCACTTCTGACATCATTGCTTACTACGTGTGAAATCTGTGAATGATCACAGAGGTCACATGGTACAAGGCTATTCACAACAGCCTTGTACCATGTGACAAGCTGTGACCAATCACAGCTCAGTCAGTACTTCTCAATGAGTGCAGGAATGCACACAGAGAGAAAGAGAAATGATTGCTTTTACATCCTATATGGGTGTAAAAGCAATCAGTGTAAAAAAAAAAAAAAAAAAAAAATCCTCATCACCCCCCACAAGTAGTACAGTGTCACCATGGTGACACTGTACTGCTAGGGGGACAGTATGTAAAAAAAATTAAATAAAAATAATAATATAAAAAAATAAAATAAAAATGTAACAAAAAATGTTTAAAAATTATAATTTTTGGTTATAAACTAATTTGGATTTTTTTTTTTTACTAAAAAGATAATGGAATAAATTTTGGCCAAGATTTATGATGGAATATTATTTATTTGGAAAATTTTATTAAAAAAAACACTTTTTTTCAAAATTTTGGGACTTTTCCATTTACATAGCAAAAAAAATAAAAATCCCAGCGGTGAATAAATACCACCAAAATAAAGCTTTATCTGTCTAAAAAAAAATGGTAAAAAATTCATTTGGGTACAGTGTTGCATGACCGCGCAATTGTCATTCAAAGTATGATAGCGCTGAAAGCTGAAAATTGCCCTGGACAGGAAGGGGTAAAAGTGTCCAGTCTGGAAGTGGTTAAAAAACTTTTTTTAGCTGAATTAGAATTTTGCATGGCCACCTTTAAGAAAACATTTAGACTGATATTTCATGTCAGAAAATAGCAGAATCACTGGCAATGCGAACGGAGGGAGTAGATTGGGGAAATTGGCATGGAACAGCATTTTGATTATTTGCTCATCTTCCTGAACTGAAATACGAGTTTTTGGGGTCAGAACATATAATTTTGCAAAACAAATTGAGATATATTTTCCTTTCAGTAAACCATCTCTTCCTTTCCTTGGCTTTTTTTAGCGTGCAGGCAAAACAGAACATGTAATAGCTGTTTTATGCGTACCCTTCTGTGGAAATGATATACATTATATTATCCATTAACATAATATTCTCTCACTGATATGAATGTCCAGCCCCCGGCTAAATTTAGCATAGGCAGTGATTTACTTACACAGATAAGCTCAAAAAAATAAATGATTTCCCATTTTTCAATATGCTGATGACAGTGTTAATTGTCATCTGTGGCATTGTGGTGTGATATCTGTAATGACGGATTTTTTTGGGTTGCAGGAAATCTTAAAAGAGAAAGAGATGTTTTGATAAGTAGGGTTCAGCCACATAGAGTGCACTTTATATTCAGTACTGTCATCATATGCAATGTGTATGATCGAGCTGGATGTATCATGCTGTTTTGAATATATACAAGCGGAGGATGCTTTTATTGCAAAGTCCATTCAAGTGCAAATATGACACAGAACAACTCATTGTTGCGACATGAAGTCATTATTTTAGCCTATATCATTTTCTGGGAGAATTTAGTCTGGCAGGATTGCCTGCATCCTGGAGGCGATTTGCTGCGCTTTCAGTGGAGGCACGGACTGAGAGAAATATGTAGGCGGCTTTTTCAGTTCTCTGTCTGGAAATACTAATTGCTTGGCTTTCTCTGACTTTAAAGGAGACGTCAAGGCACCACAATAACTTAGTGGAGAAACCCCTAGTATGTGTATCAAAAATCTTTCCTTATAAAATTATGTGTCATAAATTCATATTTTAAAATCAAGTCACATGATATGGCTGCCCTGTTTATTTTTAAAAAAGGCAGCATAGGCTTTGCTATAGTTGGGAGAGGGGGTGTATGTGGAGACCCCTCCAAATGACTGAGTTCAAGTGCACACAGCCAGGTCAATGAATACATGGCTTGAAGAGTTTGGTGTGAAGCAACTTAAGTGACTTGTGCAGAGACCTGGTCCTTAAAGTGTTACTAAACGCTGGACCCTGCATTTACTATATATGGTCTCCCCGGACCCTGCATTCTCTATGTCTGGTCTCCCCGGACCCTGCATTCACTATATCCGGTCTCCCCGGACCCTGCATTCACTATATCTGGTCTCCCAGCACCCTGCATTCATTATATCCGGTCTCCCCGGACCCTGCATTCACTATATGAGGTCTCCCCGGACCCTGCATCCACTATATCCAGTCTCCCCGGACCCTGCATTCACTATATCTGGTCTCCCAGGACCCTGCATTCACTATATCCGGTCTCCCCGGACCCTGCATTCACTATATCTGGTCTCCCCGGACCCTGCATTCACTATATCTGGTCTCCCAGGACCCTGCATTCACTATATCTGGTCTCCCCGGACCCTGCATTCACTATATCTGGTCTCCCCGGACCCTGCATTCACTATATCTGGTCTCCCAGGACCCTGCATTCACTATATCTGGTCTCCCCGGACCCTGCATTCACTATATCTGGTTTCCCCGGACCCTGCATTCATTATATCTGGTTTCCCCGGACCCTGCATTCATTATATCTGGTCTCCCCAGACCCTGCATTCACTATATCTGGTCTCCCCGGACCCTGCATTCATTATATCTGGTCTCCCCGGACCCTGCATTCACTATATCTGGTCTCCCCGGACCCTGCATTCATTATATCTGGTCTCCCCGGACCCTGCATCCACTATATCAGGTCTCCCCGGACCCTGCATTCACTATATCCGGTCTCCCCGGACCCTGCATTCACTATATCCGGTCTCCCCGGACCCTGTATCCACTATATCTGGTCTCCCCAGACCCTGCATTCACTATATCTGGTCTCCCAGGACCTTGCATTCACTATATCTGGTCTCCCACGGTACACACAACCTGGAAATGAAGTTATTTTAGCAGATATAAACTGCTAAATACCTTTTCTCACCAGCAGTTAGAGCAGTCTTGTGACTTTTATCAGTGTCCAGCAGAGCACATGATAAAGCTTTTAGGAGGAGTTTTCATTCTGCTGTAGGAGGATGCAGAACCCCTGACCTCTGTCTGGACAGTGCTGAGTGCTGCGCTGATCACATGCACTCTCTCGGGAAAAAAAAACCTCTCTAGCTATACAAACCAAACTGAGCATGTTCAGAGCGACTCCACATGATATGTCTTATGAGGAGTTAAGAGCCCTGGAAGAAGGGGAGGATCATAGAAGTCAGGATCAGACAGCCTTTTTACACAATGCAGAGGATTAACCCCTTAGGTTTCCACAGTGAGTCTAACAAGCATGCTTTACTGCATATACAGATTGATTTTACTGTTGTGGGTTAAGTAACAATTTAAAGACATGAATTGATGAGTTTGGTGTGGAAGACCTTGTGTGACCCACACAAAGGGTCGATCACTAAAAACATGGTTTGATGAGTTTGATGTGGAGGAACGTAAGTGGCTCGCATAGAGCCCAGAGCAATAAAGACATGTTTTGATGAGTGTGGTGTGGAAGAAGTTGCGTGACCTGCTCAGTCCTGGTTAATAAAGACATGATGTGTTGAGTTTGCTGTGGAAGAACTTGAGTGACTTGCACAGAACCCTGGTGTATAAAAATATGGTTTGATAAGTTTGGAGTGAAGGAACTCAAGTGACCTGCTCAGACATCTGGTCAATAAAAACATGATTTGATGAGTTTCATGTGAGGAACATGAGTGGCTTGCTCAGAGCCTTGACTTCAATCCTGAACACCATTGGTTTGAGTTGGAACACCAGGCCCAACATCACAAATGCTCTATTGGTTGAATAGGCGCCTCTTCCCACAGACACACACCAAATTCTTGTGGAGGCTATGAAAACCACAAAGGGGTTGCTTGGAATAAACTCCACATCAACGCACATGATTTTGGAATGGAGTTGAACATGCTTATACAAACGGTAATGACAACAGGAGAAGATTTGCTCCGTAGAACATTCAGTAGGCATGACACAGGTAAGCACTATGCTGTTGCTCAGGCTCTGTGGGCAGAGAGAAAGAGAACAGCTGGTGTTACTGAAGTGTTCTACAACCAAGGCCCATAGTGGCACTACCCACAGGAATTGTAAGCTAGATCTGGACCAAAACTTACTGCCTTATATATCAAGAGTGTTGGCAGCAAAGCAATAGTATAAAAGGTCAGGCCTATTGGTCAGCTTTGATTGACTCCCATGTTAATACTTTCTATGCCAATGACTTGGAACAAATATACAGCACACATTCTCTTTGAAGGCTCAGCGAGAGGTGGGTCATATTGTTTCTCAGATGGTGGAGGTTCAAGTTTATTAATGCCGGTGGTGACTGAACTAGCTTACTTTCAATCAAGGAGAGACATAATATCTTCAGGAGGGTCCAGCTTAGGGGAAGACCTTCTTCCAGGTGAGGAGAGACTAATAACCTCCACTTCTATACAGAAACATTCCTATATTTTCTAAAGGCAGAACTCTGAAATGGAAGGTTTATTGCATTTCTAGAGTTGTTATTGCATTTGCATTTCTTAAAGTAATTTATGTGATTTTCACCCTATTAAATGCAAGTTCTGACAATTTTTTGACAGTGAGTTGACTAGGGAGGTTCATGCAGCCTCCCCACAAGGCAAAAATAGAGAACCCAACACTTTTAATAACCTAAGGATGTCCCTTGCAAAAAATCCTCTCTACCACTAAATGTCCTCAGTCTTCTGGGCTGAATGATGGCCAGCGTCATTCAGCTCACATAATGTCAGGGATCCCCGCGGCGCTGGTCCCGGCGCAGGCGCAGTGCGCCGCTCTGTGCAGGGACACGGGCACCAGGTCCTGGCCGACCGCGGCATTCAGGTTCGCGCATGCGCAGTGGGAATCGCGGTCACGCGCCGGGCACCAATGACAGCGCCGGGCGCGATATCTAAACGGCCCTGAGCTGTCATTCAGTGCCTTCTGGTCTCTTCTGCATACCTGTACCTGTGATCCTGTTTTCTGTAAGTTGTTGACCCGGATTGGACCTGACCTTGCTGTATTCTCCTACCCTGACCCCTGGCTTGCCTGACCTCTCTCCTGGATACCCCTTATTAGATCTGACCTCCTGTTGCTGACCTGGCGTGTGACCCGACTATTCTCTGCCCGCTGCTTAGTACCGCACCGACCCCACTGTTACCGACCCGGCTTGTCTGACCTTGCATCTGCTCATCCGTCCATCCATCCATCCCACCGGGGTCTTCCGACCTCCTCATATCAGGCTCTTCCCTGTGGGAGCCCCTGGCGAATACCCCTACCACTGACAGGTATACTCAGGAGCCACGACCTGGTCTCAGGGTACTCCAAGTCCATCCCCACCATCAGGGGCTCTGGTGAACAAGTACTCTGGGGCTTAGATTCCGTGCTCTGGGGACGCCTAATCAGTGGAGTGCTAGTGGTGCCACCAGGCGGTCCCTTACACATGCTCTGAGCCCAGGCTGTCCTCGGACATGCCGCTCGTGGTATTCCTTTATGTTAGTCTGAGCTCAGAGTGGACACTTAGTCATTACATGACCATTGTTTAGTGAAGGAGTAAGAACCACCATTGCTGTTGGGGAAGGAACTGTGACATCAGTGGACCAGCCATAATATTCTGCCCTGAGCTGCCATTGCCAGGCTCCCATCACTGAATTCTACTGACCTTCCTTTTTTGGAATTTTTCAAAATGTGTAGGACAGTTAGAGGCATTGAAACTCTATAAAAGGGAATGCTTTTTCACAGCAAGGGTGGCAAATTTTTGTTCAATGTATATGCATATATAAAAAGTGCTGCACATCCTAAGTACACCCCACGTCTTCAATTTAAATGCAATTGATAATATCAGTAATTCACACAGGAGTTCACATATACAGCAAAAACTAATATTCAAATCTAATTAGTGAAATCGCTTAATGGTACAAAATGTATTTAAAAATGATTAATTGACTCCATAGTCTAAGTAATAGTCTAAGTAATAAAATATTTACAACTCCACATAATACGTAAAGTAAATTCTTCCACTTTCATCTGTAATCTTGGCTTTTTGTGTTTTTAGAAACGTCTGGACCATGCAATCATTTCCTCAGCAGATTTACCTCCAATATTTCACAAGTTTGTTCTACCAGCCCAATAAAATACAGCAAAAAAAGACATTTGTCATATTGCAATATTTTTTACAAAAGAAGAATTCCAGGTTTGGCATTTGTAGTTACATTGATCCAGCTTGGACTAATGTAACTATGTAAATAGCATATCTGTAGGATCTCCCTGGAAGCTGGAAAGCACTGTAGTTGGGATCTCCACTAGCTTCCAGGTTTCATGCCAAGCAGCTTCCCTGCTGCATTGTGGGCCCAGGAGGTCTGCTGCTGGACATGGGTGCCATTCAGAGAATGTTTTGCATTCATTGAGAAAATGGGAAGCATTCTCTGAATGGCATCTGTGCCCAGTGCCCAACCTCCTGGTTATCCTCTTCCCGCCCAGCCTATGGCCGAATGGCTGCCGGCAAAAACCCTCACCTTTTCGGGTGGACGCCATATGGCGTCCTTTTGGGCATGCACAGTTTGCGCGCCTGCAGAGCCGCGCGATCTGTCACTGGCCGTGTACCTCGGATATGGCCGATGACAGATCTGAGTACCGGCCCCGTTGCTGGTACCATGTGACCTGCTGTGACCAATCACAGCAGGTCACATGACAGTTGTATACAATGGATGGCTTCATTCATGCCATCTATTTTATACTAGTGTGTCTAGCTGTGAATGGTCACAGCGATCACATGCACAAGCTGGGCCAATCACAAAAAAAAAAAAAAACAACCCTGAATGAATCGATGTAATTCAGGTAAATGCTTGCTTATAGCAAAGTAATTCTTTGCTATAAGCAAATTGTGTAAAAAAAAAAAAAATATACTGATCACTTCCCCAAAGTAGTACAATGCCACTATGGTAACACTGTACTACTTTGGTCATAGTGAAATATGAAAAAAAATCTTAAAAAAAGAAAAAAATGTAATAAAAAATTAAAATTAATAAAAAAAATGTAAAAATTTTTTAAAACAATTATAATTTTTTTTCATACTGTCACCAATCAGTGTCCCTGATCACCGCCATGTCAGTTATATGATGACGCTGTACTGCACTGGTGACAGTATGTAAAAAAAAATAGTGAAAATATTTTTTTTAATTTTTTAATTTTCTGAAAAATTTTGACAAAAAAAATACAACTTCAAAAAACTCGCCATGCCTTTTATGAAGACCGTTGGACTGTCTACTCTGCAAAAAGGGGTCATTTGGAGGATATCTGTACTGTTCTGACGTTCTTGGACCTCAAGAAATTAGATTGGCTGTCAGTACTTCAGGATTGTTCAATATTCAGATTTATACCATAGCTTGTGAACTCTATAACTTGCCTACAAACTAGAAAATACATCCTAATTTGGGTTATTTTCACCAAAGACATGTAGCAGAATACATCTCGGCCTAAATTTATGAAGAACATTTATTTATTTGCAAACTTTTATAACAAAGAAAAACGTGTTTTTTTTTTAAATTTCAGTCTTTTTTTGTTAATTTAGCAAAAAATAAAAACCCCAGTGGTGAATAAATACCACCAAAAGAAAGCTCTAGTTGTGTGAAGAAAATGATAAAATTTTAGTTTGGGTACAATGTTGTATGACCGCGCAATTGTCATTCAAAGTGTGAGAGCGCTGAAACCTGAAAATTGGCCTGGGCAGGAAGGGGTAAAAGTGCCCGGTATGGAAGAGGTTATACAAGGCAGCAGGACAGTCATTTGGCACAGGACCCAGAAGCAAGTGGAGATCACTTGAGTAGCTATGTCTACTACAGTGCTTTTCAGCGTCCAGGAAGATCCCACATGTATGGTATATACATAGTTAAATTGGGCCACGCTGGATCAATGTAACTATGTAACAAATGTCATACCTGGAATTCTTTTTTGATATAATATCACAGTAAGGCGTGCACACAGCTCTGTTGTGAATGCATATCTTGACAATTTTGGTCTTAGCATACATCTGTACATAGTTGCATGCATACCTCCACTTCAGCCAGTTAGGATATAAACCATCCTTACCGGAGTTTTTTTTTAATTTTTGTATTTTAAGAACTAAACCTAAGAACAAAAATGTGATATACAGTATTGCAGCTGATCAGTCTTCAGATGTGGTGTCTGCATTTGTTTTCAAGTTTCAAGGTGAAGAATATTTTCAGCAAGTACATAAATGCTATGTGCTTGTCACTTTCAGTGAGCTGCACTGAAAGCAAAAACAATATTACTTTTACTTTTGTGAACTACTAATCCCACCAACCCCCAAGTAATGAAGGAGAAGACATGCTTGAAGTCCAGCCTGGGTGGCAACCATGGCTCCTTCCATAGATAGAGTGGAGGAGTGAGTGTAGCCATCCAGAGACAGAAAATGTATTATTTATAGGGTCTCCAGGTGAAAATAAAGAGGCAAAAAGCCTAAAAAATTTGGCTACCTTGTTTAAGAAGTGCAGTATACTGTATTACATGTATGTTCTTGGGTCTAGGTATGGGTTTAGGTATGCTTTAACCTCCTTGGTGGTATGATTCTTTCCGATTTTTTGTGCTGAAAGCGGTACCATTTTTTTGCATGGAAATATGTAGTTTTTTATTGTAGGCTGTAATTTTTAGGAATAACTCACTGAAATCTGTCCGAACAAGAGTCTAGTAAACATCCCGGATATGATAAAATCTGAAACACGAAATCATAAATTATAATTTAATAAATAATCATAAAAAATAATAATATAATAATAATAAATTTAATTCAATAATATAATCAAACCAAAAACACTGAAATTTGAAATACAGAGGCAAATTCGCACATCGCTGAGCAAAGTCGCAAAATTGTTTTCAGTGTCTGATGACAAATTTCCCCCACGAATCATTATCACTCAATTCTGCAAGTGGTTCTGATTTACTATCGCTGTTCTAAAACCGCTTTTGACGTAAAGGGACGCTTTTTGGACGCCATGGACTTTTCAGTTTCCAGGCAGAAAGAACATTCAAAATGCAGGCAGGGCACAGGACAAAGCAGTAGGGATAAAATATATGTGAAATGCATTGAAACAGCAATGACAGCAAAAATGACATTTTTTAAAAAATTCAAATTTCCCGCCGGTTCCGGCGCCCGTACGTCCCGACGTCGCAGGGACTGGAACACAGAAGCCGGATGCCGGCATCGGCCGGAGGAGATGGCCGGAGACGCTGGAGGGGACAGATCGTGGGAGCGAAGGACAAGGTAAGTGCTGCAGGGACCCCCAGAGAACGTCGCATGGTAAGACCGAGTGTAGCTCGGGGTTACCGCTCTTGGTATAGACATTTTACCCCGAGCTACACTCGGGATTACCGCTAAGGAGGTTAACAAAGATGTTATATATATCAAATATCATATCCTTAGAATGTTTACTTCATTGGAGACAATAAAATGCCAAATTTCTCTGAAAACAGAATAAACAGGAAAGGCATCAACCATAAGGAAGGTGTTATCTACAATAGAGCAAATTTGTTAAGTGATATAATTATCACTTCCTTCTCTTCTTGGTATAATTCCTAATTATCACAGCATAAGCAGTTATAGCTTATCACAACATATTTCATCTGTCACCGAATTTAATTTTCAATGTGCAATTGAGCATAACTGCACTATGGAGTATGCATGGGTTTCAAATATTAGGGGAATGATGCAAAATAAAGTATAAATCATAATGTTATCAAATGGTGTGTCTACCCAAAAGTGATAATTATTAATAGATGGAGCCTGGTAAGGAGCAATCAATTGCAAAAAAACAAGAAAAAAGAGGGAGCACTGGCCTAGTGCATTATCCCAAGGGAGTTTATTTCAAATGTTAAAAACATAAATATACTCACAAACCAAGGAGGATTACAGTGGTAACAATTGTTTAACAGTCACATTGGTGGGTGAGACCCAGATGGGCCATGCGCCAGGTAAGCACCATCCAGGCTTACGCGTTTTGAGGGCAAGCTCTCTTCCTCAGAGCCAAATCTATTGTTTTTGCTGAAAAGCACCAGAGATAAAGTAAGAATTAGAGGGCAATTGAAAAAAAAAATTAATTTTGTCTTTAACTGCTCTTGTATTGCAAGGGCAGTAAGCAGAAGGGTTGGTTGTACTGTGTCTAGCAGTTTTAAATGCTACTCATTTACAAAAAGTTTTTACAAAGGAAAAGGTCAATTCACTATGCTAAAATGCATGCATAATGTACCTAATTTGCCAAAGTGATTATTAATTAAAGCTAATATTTGCTGTAAATAATGATCTTATTATCAAATGATGCATGTGTTACAGCTTTGTAAAATAACCCTAATATCTTCCTTTTATTAATTGGACCAGAATTTTGTTGAGTTTTAGCACATAATAATTACGTTCCAACCTGTAACCCTTTATTCATTCTGCTACTGGCCTTGATAGGTGAGTGGAGTTGGAAACTCAGAGGCAGAAATGTTGCAACTATAATCAGTTTTTGGGTTTGAACATAGAAAATTTAATCAGAATACCATCCTATTGGTCGTAGAGTGCAAGAGAATTTTTAATTGCTTCAAAATGGAGTAAATAGAGATAAAACAGCTGGTCTGTATCGAGGAAGCACACCTATTCTTTAACCCATTGTTAACCAGCTCAGTTGAAACAAATGACCTGCTAAGGTTCTAGCTCAGGGCTCCTAAGGGTTCCCATTAAAGGGGAAACCCCAAGTGAGATCCAGCCTGGTGTATTCATTACCCTGGGGCAATAGACCCCACTGTAACCCCAGTGCCACTCCAAGAGACACTCCCTTGAGGTTAGTGTAGCACCCTCCTAGGTAAGTTAGTAGGATGCTAGGTAAATTTAGTTCTTTTTGGCTTCTTGGTAATCATTGAAGAAGCTGTTGGTTGTTTTGGGCTGTTCTGGATCTCACAAGCTGCAGGTTTGATTGCTATGACCTATCTTCTAGAGGCTTCTAGAACATAGAGGGCTGGAAGAGTTAATTGGGCAGCTTAATGTTTATTGTGCTGCAACCAATCCCTGGGGAGGTGTGTCCAGTAGATGACTGGGTCCTGGGGAAGCCCTGTTCTTGCCCTGCTGGAGAAGTCTAAAGCCTCAGGGGCTCTGCCCCTCTGAGACAGTTTTTTTTACTGGTGTTTGCTGGTGTTCATCAAGATTCCAGCTGTGGTGGAGCTGGGGCACACTATTCCTAATTTCTTTTGAAGCTAAAGAGTGGAGGAGTCATTTGGGAGTGCAGGGTGGAAGCTGGAAAGTGTGAAGCTGTCCAGTAGCATTGAGAGTATTAAACTCTACCTCTCTAGAGAGTGTCTGGTGGAAGATAGGAAGTGAGTAGTTATCCTGGGACATAGACATGTTTGGAGGAAACTGGGGGAGTTCAGTTGTCCTGTAGAGACATTGTGAGAATAGACCTCATCTCAAGATCCCAGTGACTGTGTGCTACTTTTATGGATAGGTGCCATCAGTAGTTCTTTGTGAGACAGCTCTTACAGGATCTCAGTTCTGGCCATTCCTATTAACCCTTGGCAGAATACTGTTCAGAGAAGCCTAGCCTAGTCAAAAGTGCCCTCCTGTTACTATTCAGTGTGCCTTGAGTATCCCATACCACCAGGGGCGGACTGACCATTTGGAAACCCGGGCACTGCCCGAGGGCCCGGGGTCAGTAGGGGGCCCCATAAGATGCCCCTGGTACCTTTTTCATAGGGTTTTTTGAGTTTGGGCAAGGACACAAGGGCCCCATGATCCCCATGCTCCATGTATTGGCCTACAAGCAGAGAAAAATGCTACACAGGAACTCCTTGTGACTACACCACAGTGTCTCGCCTTCTTGTTATATATGTTGCCATAGGGTGCACCCTCATTTAACAGGGACAAGGCTACCACATCTCCCAGATGGTTCTTAAAATAGAAGGCAAGTCAAAGCCTAACTAAGCCTAAATCTACTTCCACCCCCCATTCTAAGCCTATCCTATCTACCCTGTAAAAGGAAAGATGCTTATATTTACCTAATCTGAAGTCACTCTGGTCCAGTCACATGATCTTTCCAGCACCAGCAATGCGGAGGATAGATCACCAACAATGGCTGCAGAGCCTGGGCAGTGATGCCACTAATTGGCTTACTATGGGGCACCTATTGTTGGCAGCCCTTCCTCTACATTGATGCCTGTGCTGAGACCCAATCATGTGACCTCAGAATAGGTAAGTATAGGGATATTGCCTTTTGCAGGGTAGATAGAATAGGCTTAAAATGTGGATGGGAGTAGATGTAAACTTAGCTAGGTTTTGACCTGCCTTCCACTTTAAAGCTAAGGCTTACATATTAGCAGTGGTGAAATCTTGCGGCCCGAAATGATGAAATACACTCGGTGCCTTATCCTTATCCTACACAGTCAATATGCAGAAGCTCAAGCTCTCCCCCTTCATCAGGGCATGTGAATATGTATTGTATAACTCAATGCAATTTGTCAATGGAGTATTAAAACATTGGAACTGTTCTAGATTAAGAAGTCAATATCAATGTGACCATTTTACACCTTCACAATTAAAAAAAAACAGGCCTATATGCTCGGTTTGCTAAAAAAAAGTTAATCATGTTATCAAATGTCTAGGCCAAGGGGTCTCCAAACTTTTTAAACATATGGAATTTGAAGGGTTCGGACTGTGGCCAGTATGAGTAGGAAAATGAGAGTAAACAATGCCCCATCATTGGTATTAGTAGGAGGAATATTTTCCCATTGTTGGTATCAGGGGAAGGAATAATGCCCCATCATTGGTGTCAGTGGGAAGAATAGTGCCCTGCCACTGGTGTTAGTGGAAGGAATGCTGCCCCATTGTTGGGGTCAGTGGTAGGAATAGGGCCCTATTATTGGTGTCATGACAGGAATTATGCTCTGTTGTTGGCGTCAGTGGGAATAATAGCCCAAAGGCTGGATAAAGGCAAGCAAAGAGCCACATTCAATTCAACAGTTTGGAGACCACTGTCCTAGGAGGTAGTTATGAGATATCAGCCATGGGGGCTTAGTGATTGTTGTTTAGCTGGAGCTGAGCAATCAGTAGTATCCCTAGAAGCTGCACTAGTTTCGGGTAAAGTGTACTTCCTCAGCATCCCACACAGTGATGGGTCTACCCCAGAACTAGCACCAGTTCTAAGATTAGGCAACGTTCACCTTCAGTGCTGCATATGCAACTTGGCTGTGGCATTTAAGAGCTGTGCTGGAATCTGAGGTGAGCTGTAACTTGGCTTAGCAGTGCATTCCCAGCATTCTAATTTAATTCTTTATGTCATTTTCCATAAAATCTGTACAATTCTCCATGCAAAGGTTAAATAACAACTGGAAACGTGTTAAACAGTAAATATGTTCCATTTTAAAACTAATGAGCAAACCACTAAAAAAGCACGCCATACATATGTATAACACCTACTACAGGGGAATTGTGCAGAAAGTGTGACCATTCACCAGGATAATTCATTACCGTGTAGCAAGTTAGAGCGTCTTCTGGATTTAAATACTCTCGATGTGAACATGTGATATGTATGAAATGCATACAGTCAAGACCAAAATAGCTTTTTGCAGCGGAATCCCATTATGAAAATGGACCAAAATGGCAACAGTCCTCTTTGGCTGTCCTCCATTTGCATACGATGTCTGGAAAACAGCTTGCCACCTATAGACAGCGGGGGCGTCTATCATGTTGGCTTAACTTAAAATTCAGACTATAAGGTGATTAGATAACATCAGTGTTGCCTGGCTGCAATTGTAGTGTGAGTTACATCAGGTCTGATTCGAAAGTCTAGTCAAAACAGAATATTAAAGTGGATACAAAAACAGAGAATCCAACTATATATTAACCTATTGCTGCCCATGTAATGCATATGTATGACAGCAAAGAGGGTGGGCTTTAACACCCACACACCATACATATATGTCCATGGGTGGCTGAGGTTTCTTTGTGCAGATATAGACAGCTCCCAGTCTCTGATGATGATTTGAAGCCAGCAGGACTGACTCCTGTTCCTGTGACTAAAGTGACAGCCAATCAAAGTGGTCATGTTATCAGGCAGTCCTTCCTAGGCGTAAAGACCCTGTTAAAGGACACTGGGACTAGATGGGAAGAGCCTAAGGGCCCAATTACATCTACACTCACCAACCACTTTATTAGGTACACCTTGCTAGTACCGAATTGGGCCCCCTTTTGCCTTCAGAACTGCCTTTATTCTTCATGGCATAGATTCAACAAGGCGTTGGAAACATTTCTCAGAGATTTTGGTCCATATTGGCATGATAGCATAACGCAGTTTCTGCAGATTTGACGGCTGCACATCCATGATGTGAATCTCCAGTTCTACCACATCCAAAGGGTGCTCGAACTGGATTGAGATCTGGTGACTGTGGAGGCCATTGGAGTACAGTGACCTCATTGTCATGTTCAAGAAACCAGTTTGAGATTATCTGAGCTTTGTGACATGGTGCATTATCCTGCTGGAAGTAGCCATCAGAAGATGGGGACACTGCAGTCACAAACGGATGGACATGGTCAGCAACAATACTCAGGTAGGCCATGGCATTTAAATGGTGCTCAATTGGTACTAAAGGGCCCAAAGTGTGCCAAGAAAATACCCCCCATACCATTACACCACCACCACCAGCCTAAACCATTGATACAAGGCAGGATGGATCCATGCTTTCATTTCATGACAGATTCTGATCCTACCATCTGAATGTCGCTGCTGAAATCGAGACTCATCAGACCAAGGTTTTTCCAATTTTCTATTGTCCATTTTTGGTGAGCCTCTGCAAATTGTAGCTTCCATTTCCTGTTCTTAGCTGACGGGAGTGGCAACCGGTGTAGCCTATCCATTTCAGGATTAGACGTGTTGTGCTATCAGAGATAGTATTCTTGGTTGTAACTAGTGGTATTTGAGTTACTGTTGCCTTTCTATCATCTCCAACCAGTCTGCCCATTCTCCTCTGACCTCTGACATCAACAAAACATTTTCATCCACGCAACTGCCACTCACTGAATATTTTCTCTTTTTTCGGACCATTCTCTGTAAACCCTAGAGATGCTTGTGTGTGAAAATCCCAGTAGATCCCAGTTTTTGAAGTATTCAGAGCAGCCCATCTGCCACCAACAACCATGCCATATTCAAAGACAATTAAATCCCCTTTCTTCCCCATTCTGATGCTTGGTTTGAACTTCACCATGTCTACATGCCTAAATGCATTGAGTTGTTGCCATGTGATTGGCTGATTAGCAATTTGTGTTACCAAGCAATTGAACAGGTGTACCTAAAAGTGGCAGGTGAGGTTTTGCCACTACATATACTCTTGGGTTTCCATTCATTTTAAATGGCACCTCAGTGTACATTGGCAAAGTATATGCTTTGCTGTGTGCTATGCACAGCAATGCAACATCATGTGTTTTGTTAAAAGGTTTATGGCCTGTCTAGTTTTTGGGCGATTTTGATGCATAGGCAGCCTATTGATTGCATTGGGCTGCCTCAACACAATGATGTAGTGTGTAAGCCTGTGTGTTACTGCACTGCACAAATGTAAATGGGCCCTGAAAGTGAGCTCCGGCAGTAGTTGGAAAAAAGTAGAATGCGTTAAGTGCACTTGCCTCCATGCTATCCATTCAAACATGTGGCTCTCCAAGTCCAGGAATTCTGAGGTACCTTCAGATCAATGTCTGTTGTCCATGCACTCTCTGCTCTGTGCCCTAACTCTTTTCTTAAAACATTATTAAACCAAAAAGCAGCATTTATTATATGGCAGCTTAGCAATTCTTAGATGGGGTGGCTGCATTAGTTTTCTTCTTTAGGCTTCCTTTCCTTTATTTTCATCTGGTGACCCAGTCAGTAAGTATGTGCAGATGTAACAGTAAGAGGGTTGAGATAAAACATTTTCCACTGACAGGGGTGCTTACAATGATCAGCTTTTATTTATTTTTGTAAAACCTTTATCCCAAAAGAAGGAAATAAAAATGGTTGGTGTATCTGTGTTGGCTGGTGTTTGGCTTCAATTTGTTTCTGAATTTTAATCTGCTAGTCCAGGGCTTGAAAAAGCCACTCGCCCGCTCGCCAAATGCGAGGGGAATTCCTTGTGTAGCGAACGGCGAACACAGATGATGGAGTGGCTCCACCTGCGCTCCAAGCAGAGGAGGACTGACCATTTGGAAACTCGGGCACTGCCCGAGGGCCCGGGGTCAGTAGGGGGCCCCATGAGATGCCCCTGGTACCGTTTTCATAGGCTTTTTTGAGTTTGGGCAAGGACACAGGGGCCACATGATCCCCTATTGCCCGGGAGCCCCATGAGTTGTCAGTCCACCCCTGGCTCCAAGCCTCATTGTGAAGCCTGGTTTCGGTTCCCAACTTCCGGTTTCCGACTTCTTCTTCGGCACCGCCACTACACTGGCAGCACCACTGAGGGGACAGGTGCAGGAGAGGTCCACTCTCCTCCACTGAGAGGAGACACCCGCTCTCCACCGCCGCAGGGGACTGGAGGAGATGTCTGCTGTCCCCCGCCGTGGGGGACACGAGGAGAGGCCCGCTCTCCACCGCCTTGGGGACACGAGGACCGCTCTACACCACGTTTAGGAAGTTACACATAGTATATGTAACTTCATAAATGCTTGGGTCTTGGAATAATCGTCAAGAACAATGATATTACCATGTTTTTTTTTCATTAAAACAAATCTGTCACAAATGTCATAAGATCATAGTGTAATAGTATGCACTGAAGTAATGCATATTTTAAATA
The DNA here is from genome assembly GCF_062004578.1 of Staurois parvus. Classification (NCBI taxonomy): domain Eukaryota; kingdom Metazoa; phylum Chordata; class Amphibia; order Anura; family Ranidae; genus Staurois; species Staurois parvus. Next base: position 2,124,578 of record NW_028318374.1, read on the forward strand.
TATGGTAATACAGGGACCTTTTATTTAAATTCCCAACTCAATTCTCAGCATAGTTTTTTTTTTGCCTTTTTTCTGAGAATGTATGTATCATATTTCGCGTAATAATATGGAATTATTGTACAACACACACAAAAAAAAGGCAGCACAGTGGCTAAATGGTTAGCACTTCCACCTGGCAGTACTAGGGTTGCTGGTTTGAATCCCAACCCCGGCACCACCTGACTGGAGTTTGCATGTTCTCCCTGTGACTGTGTGGGTTTCCTCCGGGTACTCCGGTTTCCTCCTACACTCCAAAGACATGCTGGTAGGTTAATTGGCTCCTGTCTAAATTGGCCCCAGTATGTGTACGTATGAATGTGAGTTAGGGACCTTAGATTTTACGCTCCTTGAGGGTTAGGGACTGATGTAAATGTACAATATATATGTAAACTGCTGTGTAAATTGACGGCTATATAAGTACCTGTAATAAATAAACAAATTAATTAAAAAAAAAGACTATTAAAAAAAAAAAAGCTGATTGCTGTAGGGTGGTATAGGTTGTATATCAACATTGCTCTTTTCACCGCTTCAAATAGTAGTGCCGAGGTGCATTGTTATTTTAAAAAGCAAAATATTGGCTTCTGTACCACAAAGCCTCGCTGTGGACATCGTGCCGGAACACAGAGAAAAAACAAAGGGTGGTAAGGGAAAAACTTGTCTGGAAAGCAATGAATATGCTGCACATTGGGAATAGTTGTAGTGTTAGATAGATCGGTATCATGCTTGTCTTTGGGGTAGAAAAAAAAGATGGTACAATACGAGAATAGTTTGGTAGGGAGCAGCAAGAATTTTGGGGAGAATCTTACCGTAGAAGTGGCTGCTTTGCTTCAGGTAGATGTTGAGTTCATTATAATTGCAGTTTTTTATATTTTGGACTCTTTGTTCTAATGAAAAATTAAATTTCATAAGCTTTAAGGGGGCGTGGTTGGGGGCATGTTGGGGGTGGGGGATGGGCCGGGGGTGGGATTGGAGGCAGACCTGAGCAAGGTTGGGTGGGGCAACTGGTGGAGAGTAAGGTTTGTGCCTGGCTAGTAGGTCTAGACTCTAAGTTTTAAGCCCTGTGCTAGTCCATCTCCCCCCCCCCCCAGACTGACTGCTGCTTTCCAAAGGTGTCTCTGTTGCTCCTCCATCCAGAGTGAAGGCACTCTAATACAGGAGAAGACAGTCCTAGTCATAAGCTTGGGACAATGTTTGCCACACGTAAACGGAGTTCCCTCCACAAGTTTTTGTGGTTTTGGAAGACTGAGATTGAGCTCTACAGTCACTTTTGCAGCAGTTGTTATCTTATCCCGGGTCCCACTCCTACGCAATGTCTTTTTGTCTCTTTCGGTCAGTTGACCATTTCAACCACACCTATGCTTATCAGACGACGTTTTCCCAGAAACTGTATATTCCGTCATAAACTTTGATCCTTTAACTCGCAACAATGCAAATAAATCGGCAACTTCAGTCACAGAGCCAGCTAAGCGGCACCAACAATTTGCTCTCTTTATAAATCAGTAAGCTCTGACATGTCTCCAAATTACTAGCAGTGCACGCAGTGAATGACAAAGGATTCCCATCTGTGAGCTAGGTGTCTCATCACACAGCGGAAACAAAAGAATGTTACATCACTCCCACTTTCAAAGTGAAACATGTCATCACTTTTGCAAATCATGTAGTGTTTTCATATTTTGTCTATCTCCTGTATATATACAGTATCTCACAGAAGTAAGTACACCCCTCACATTTTTGTAAATATTTTATTATATCTTTTCATGTGAATACTTTTTTGTATAACAGTGTAAATTTGCTGTCCCCTCAGAATTACACACAGCCATTAATGTATAACCGCTGGCAACAAAAGTGAGTACACCCCTAAGTGAAAATGTCCAAATTGGGCCCAAAGTGTCAATATTTTGTGTGGCCACCATTATTTTCCAGCACAGCCTTAACCCTCTTGGGCATGGAGTTCACCAGAACTTCACAGGTTGCCACTGGAAATGAATCCACCCCACAACAAAAACTACTCCATCTAGTAATTTGTATGATCTCCATGATTTGCAAGGACATCACCAAGTCTTCTAGGCATGGAATGAACACGTTGGTGACATATTGCAGCATCGATCTTTTTCCATTCTTCAAGAATGACCTTTTAGAGCCTGGATGCTGGATGGAGAGTGATGCTCAGCTTGTCTCTTCAGAATTCCCCATAGGTGTTCCATTGGGTTCAGATCAGGAGACATACTTGGCCACTGAATCACTTTTACCCTGTTCTTCTTCAGAAATGTATTAGTGGCCTTAGATATGTGTTTTGGATCATTGTCATGTTGGAAAAGTGCACGACGACCAAGGACATGGAGTGATGGTAGCATCTTCTCTCTCAATATAGAGCAGTACATCTGTGAATTCATGATACCACCAATAAAATGCAGCTCCCCAACACCAGCAGCGCTCATGCAGCCCCACAAAAGGACACTGCCACTACCATGTTTCACTGTAGGCACCATGCATTTTTCTTTTTGCTCCTCACCTTTATGACTCCATACAGTTTTGAAGCCATCAGTTCCAAAAACATTTATCTTGGTCTCATAACTCCAGAGTACAGAGTCCTAGTAGTCTTCTTCTCTTTCAGCATGGGCCGTGGCAAATTCTAGGCGGGCTTTTTTGTGCATGGACTTTAGGAGAGGCTTCCTTCATGGATGACACCCATGCATGCCATTCCTCTGCAGTGTACGCAGTAAACAATCACCCCAGTTTGGCTTTCTACTTCTTTAGCTAACTGCAGTGAACTTGCATGGCAATTCTCTTCAACCCTTCTCATCAGAAGATGCTCCTGTCGAGGTGTGGACTGCCTGGACGTCTCTGTGAGATGATTGCAGTTCCATCTTTGTTACATTTTTGTATAACTTTTACTACAGTATCCTGATACGTAAAGATTTGCTGATCATCTTGTAGCCTTCACCTTTCTTGTGTAAAGAAATTATTTTCTTTCTCAGGCCTTGTGACATTCCTCTTCCATGCCATTGCTGACAGCGAGAAATGGGAAGGGGTTTTCTTTGTTGTAATCAACTGTCTGCTGGACACCTATTTAATGAATAATTAGACTCATCTGTAGTTGAATTCTTGTTAAATAGGATTTTGTTGTCTAAAATTTAGCTTTGCTCCTAAGACTTTCATTGGGGTGTATTCATTTTTGCAACATAGCCTTGAATGAACTTGTTAGCAAAAATACTTTTTTGTGTGTGCAAATCAACAAATCTTGTGGGAGTATTTGTAGTATAGTGTCCCATAGAAAATGTTGGTTCTGAAAGGAAAGGAAAGATTTTCTGACAAATCTGTTGGGGTGTACTCATTTATGCTGAGCAATATATATATAGTATTGTATGAAGTACATCTCTTATTTTATATGTAAAAATATAAGTGTTAATGTGACTTGCGAATATTCCAATCATCCAGATCTTTTTTGCAGCGATGCTTTCTGATAAAAGGTTATCAGTAATGACCAAATTCGTCACTGTTAAGAATATCTTAAAGGTCACAATGAGAGCGGTTCTGCTTCTTTCAAACAAACCTCTTTGTTTTTAAAAAAAAATAAATATGTTCTACTTTCATCTCATGAAAATATCAAATGTGTTTGCGTTGTAATTTACTTCCTGACATTTACGATGCCGGACGTCTTAGAAGAGTACTTACTGAGAACGCTAAAAAAGATCTGTGCTCCGCTAGGAAAAAAATTCATCAGTTTACAAATTATATACACGAGCGATACTAAGAACCCAGATTTTACATTGCAACATTTGAAATAGTTGACCTGTTTTTTTTGGCTTATATATTTTTGTAATGAAAAAGGCATCCAAGACAAATGGACAAATATTTATTTGAAACTCATACATAGTAATGTGATCCAGATGTGAAAAATTAGGAAACAATATAGTCCAGAGGGCATCATAGAACTACATTTTGTTATCATGTATAGTGTTTTTGTAATATATATTTATATATATATATATATATATATATATATATATATATATATATAAAATTCCAAAAATAAAATACATTTACTTGCACATATTTGTTTTGGGGGACTTGTACTCAAGGTCAAGATCTGCTGAACATTTAGAAATGGTAACTGTGCCCAAGCAGTACCATAAAAAAAATCTGCATGACCCAGGTAGGGCTGAGAGAGAAGAGTGACCCATCAGAACCAAACACATTAACCTCCCTGGCGGTATGATTCTTTCCGATTTTTTGTGCTGAAAGCGGTACCATTTTTTTGCATGGAAATATGTAGTTTTTTATTGTAGGCTGTAATTCTTACGAATAACTCACTGAAATCTGTCCGAACAAGAATCTATTAAACATTCCGGATATGATAAAATTTGAAACACAAAATCATAAATTATAATTTAATAAATAATCATAAAAAATAATAATATAATAATAATAAATTGAATTCTATAATATAATCAAACCAAAAACACTGAAATTTGAAATACAGAGGCAAATTCGCACATCGCTGAGCAAAGTCGCAAAATTGTTTTCAGTGTCTGATGACGAATTTCCCCCACGAATCATTATCACTCAATTCTGCAAGTGGTTCTGATTTACTGTTGCTGTTCTAAAACCGCTTTTGACGTAAAGGGACGCTTTTTGGACGCCATGGACTTTTCTAAGTTTCCAGGCAGAAAGAACATTGAAAATGCAGGCAGGGCGCAGGACAAAGCAGTAGTGACAAAATGTATGTGAAATGCATTGAAATAGCAATGACAGCAAAAATGACATTTTTTAAAAAATTCAAATTTCCCGCCGGTTCCGGCGCTCCGTACGTCCCGATGTCACAGGGACCGGAACACAGAAGCCGGATGCCAGTATCGGCCGGAGGAGATGGTCGGGGATGCTGGAGGGGACAGATAGTGGGAGCGAAGGACAAGGTAAGTGCTGCAGGGACCCCCAGAGAACGCCGCATGGTAAGCCCGAGTGTAGCTCGAGGTTACCGCTCTTGGTATAGAAATTTTACCCCGAGCTACACTCGGGAATACTGCTAAGGAGGTTAAACATCATAAATATTACACTATGACACAAATAATCTTCATTGGAATGCTATGGCCACAGCTTTTATTAAAGTGGTTGTAAACCTCAGATATGCATTATAAACAAAGCATATCCCTCTATAGTGTGTACTTGTCTCAGTTAAAGCGGAGCTCCACCCAAAAGGGAAAGTTTCACTTTACGCCTTTGTCCCCCGCTCCCCATTAAGGATTGGCACCTTTGGGGAGCTGGAGCAGGTACCTGAATTTGACAGGTACCCGCTCCCACTTCCGCTGCGATCGTCTAGGCGATCTGGAGCGGAAGTTGTCCTCTCCCCCTCCCTCCCCGTAGTCTTCTGGGACACGTTCACAGTGGTGAAGCTGCAAACTGTCACAGCCGGGTGCCCACACTGAAGATGCCGGTGCCTGGGAGAGAAGATGGCCAGTGAAACCATCGGTGATGAGGACACCGCTGGACCGAGGGACAGGTAAGTGGCTGTATTTTAAAAGTAGCTGCTGACTTATTTTTTATTTTTTCAGCTAGAACTCCACTTTAAGAGCACTAAATGTCTCTTCTGTCTGCTGCTTCATTCCACTGTTATCAACATGAATCCCTTCTGACAAGTTTTTCTGACACCAAGAGAAAAATGGTGACGGGAGAGATCTCCAGCAGATTGATAGCTTTAGCTCTGTTACTGTGTGCTGTATGAAGGGGGGAGGGTCTCCCTTCCCTCCAATCAGCACTTAGAGCTCTCTTAACTGAGCTCTGCAGAGTGTAATTTTAGCTCTCTACCTCCTGTTTTCTGAAAGCTCAGACACGCTGTATAAAGTCTGGACTTTGAAAGGATGTAGAGAAAAGAAAATGGCAGATAAACAGGCACAACTTATGTAGGATAATTTATTTAATCTCTGTATATCATCTGAAGCCAGTCACTTCATTGGGTATATGTAAGGGTTTACACCCACTTTAAATAATCAGGAAACAACAATAACATAATTTAGGCACTAATTCTTCAAACAAACAAGAATTCTAATACAACCATTAAAGCCAGGTCCTTTATTACACCACCCAATGTCAAGTTCCGTTGTAAATCCTTATCATCCACAAGTCATTCACACCTAGCTCAGTGGGTACACACCAGTCTTTTATACCATTATTCACCAGGAATAAACCTTGATAATTACTTCCTTCATGAACACTACATAATCATACATATTTATGACCATTAAAGTTAAACGCCCCCCCCCATCCAACATTATGATCTAACTTTTCTGGCACCATCAAGTCCCCCCTCCTCTTCCCATATCTCAATACCCCAAAGGTATGCACGTCTAATCATAGCTACATTCACACTTTTAACAAGAGGACAAGTGGGTGGCCCAAATTGCCCACCTTGCTGTCTGTTTCTGCTTGAGACTTCCCTACTCCCTACATCATATTCTTAAATCACCCCCCAGAAAAAACAACCGGACTAGGTGCTCAATTGCACTATATGGACACACATATATAACCAATGCTGCTGCAACAGAAAAAGAACCCTTGGGAATAGGGGCAAAACAATTATATCTAAAGAACAAAGAGACTGGGCACTGGCAGATAACAATGAGCCAGTGGTGATTATATACACAGTTGTGTTCAAAATAATAGCAGTGTGTTGAAAAAAGTGAATAAAGCTCAAAATCCTTCTAATAGCTTTATTTCCATCCACACAAATGCATTGGGAACACGACACATTCTATTCCAAATCAAAACCACGTTTAATTAATTTGTAAACAACTCCTCCATGTTTTGTAGCTGAGCAGTAAAATCATATTGGTGCTTTGTTTCTACAGTAACTCTCATAGTTTTGAAAATGTTTTGAGTCTAAACTGGAAATAAAAAGAGTTTTGTTCTACTATATATACAGTTGTGTTCAAAATAATAGCAGTGTGTTGAAAAAAGTGAAAAAAGCTCAAAATCCTTCTAATAGCTTTTATTTCCATACACACAAATGTATTGGGAACACGACACATTCTATTCCAAATCAAAACATGAAAAAAAAATATCAAATTTGTGTTGTTACTCTAAAAAAATTGAAGAAAAGTGAATATTAGACGGTTCAAAAAAATAGCAGTGTTTGTATTCTTCTTTACAAACTCAAACATTCACTATATAAACTGAAAAATGTTTGAAGATTTTGCTTTCCTTTGAATGACTTCATGAATATTTGGTTGTAGTCGCACTGTTTCTGAGAACTGCTGTACATCTGTGTTGCATGGAGTCACCCAACTTCTGGCCCCTGTGATCAGGTATTCCAGCCCAGGATGATTGGACTACATTCCACAGTTCTTCTCTATTTCTTGGTTTTGCCTCAGAAACTGCATTTTTGATGTCACCCCACAAGTTTTCTATTGGATTAAGATCCGGGGATTGGGCTGGCCACTCCATAACGTCAATCTTGTTGGTCTGGAACCAAGATGTTGCACCTTTACTGGTGTGTTTGGGGTCGTTGTCTTGTTGGAACACCCCAAACTGATCCATGATCCCTGGTATGCGATAAATAGGCCCAACACCGTAGTATGAGAAACATCCCCATATCCTGATGCTTGCGCCACCATGCTTCACTGTCTTCACAGTGTACTGTGGCTTGAATTCAGTGTTTGGGGGTCGTCTGACAAACTGTCTCTGGCCACTAGACTCAAAAAGAACAATCTTACTTTCATCAGTCCACAAAATGTTGCGCCATTTCTCTTTAGGCCAGTCAATGTGCTAGTTATAACCTCTTCAGTGCATGTCTTTTTTTTAACAGTGGGACTTTGCGGGGGCTTCTTGCAGATAGCTTGGCTTCACATAGGCGTCTTCTAATTGTAACAGTCCTCACAGGGAACTTTACACCTTCTTTCATCTTCCTGGAGCTGATTGTTGGCTGAGTCCGCGCCATTTTGGCTATTCTTCTATCCGTTCGAAAGGTAGTTTTTCACTTTCTTCCACGTCTTTCAGGTTTTGGTTGCCATTTTAAAGCATCTGCGATCATTTTAGCTGAGCAGCCTATCATTTTCTGCACTTCTTTATATGTTTTCCCCTCTCCAATCAATGTTTTAATCAAGGTACGCTGTTCTTCTGAACAATCTCTGGAACGACCCATTTTCCTCAGAATTTCAGAGAGAAATGCACTGTAACCAGCATGTACAACATTTGCTGCCTTCCTTCCTTAAATAAGGGCAATAATTGTCACCTGTTTTTCAAATAATAAATGACCTCACTAATAGAACTCCACACTGCTATTATTTTGAATTTGCCCCTTTCAATTAGTGATTCAATTACACAGAATCAGCAGCATGCATGTCATGACTGTTGGGTTTGTTGGATTTCTATTACTCTACTACACCTGCTAGTAAATTATTTGCCATGTAGAAATATCATTTCCACCAAAAACAGTGATTGATCAGGTTAGTGATGTCTGACTGCTATTATTTTGAACACAACTGTATAACTAATGCCCAAGAAAAAGTTCAGTCCATCAATTAAAATAAAATAAAATTCCTTTAATTATCTTGATAAGTATGACATCTCATAAGCCAGTACACTGCCATAATATACTATAGAGTCAACGGGAGGAAATTAAGCCAGCTCAATCTCACCACAGTCCTGGTGACAACTGTGATATGGAGATAGATGGTAGGGTGATAGATGTATCAACATGCATAAACCGAATCAGTGGGAGTACAAGTGGGTCCAATAAAGGGAACTGCCATGTCATTCTTAATGGGAGTTTTGGTAACCCCTGGCACTGCTGAGTACAGGTGCCATTTGAACCCAATCGAGAAGATGGCTACTGTTCGGATCAGCAATACTTTGGGCTGGAACTGATGTCACCACTGGCCGGACAGGATGTTAACAATACCCCAGTCTACAGGATGGTAGCTGGAAGAACCCAAGAGACATGCCTACATGCCTACATGTATCTTGGACTCTTCCAGCTACTGTCCCGTAGACTGGACTGGCACTTTCAGTCAGCGGTGCCACGGGTTACCGAAGCTCCTAGTCAGATGACACAGTGGTTCCCTTTATTGGGACCCACTTATACTCCCACTGATTCAATTTATGCATGGTGATACCATCTACCACCCTACCATCTACCACCACATCACATCAGGAGTTGTCACCGGGGCTGTGGTGAGATTGAGCTGGCTTAATTCCCACTCATTAAGTCTGTGGTATATTATGGCAGTTTACAGACTTATGAGATGCAATTTTTATCAAGTTAGTTAAAGAATAATATTTATATTTTAATTGATGGACTGAACTTTTTCTTGGGCACTAGTTATATATATAATCATCATTAACTCACCGTTATCTATCAGTGTGCAGTCTCTTTATTGTTTGGATTAAACCACTCCCCACCGATTCTTAACCCTTTTCCTTACTTCCAACCTACCCTGTCATGTGCCCTTTCTCCAATGTGCTCAGGGCAGCCCTTTTTGTCTTGAATTCTTTCTGAAAAAAAAAATACCAGTGCAATTCCTGAGTCTAGGCTATACTCTGTAGCTGTATGTCTGCAGTGTGAGATCATCTAAGGAACAGCTTTCTTACACTGCTATTAACACCAGATTTGGAGTGATCTCTATTGTGCTGCCCACTGTTCTCCTTGCTGGAGAGGAAGCTGTACCCAAGGACCTGCAGTGCAAGGATCTCCCTGCTTCTGCTTCATTAATTATGTGGATCCTTGCTTCTTCTTCTCCTTCTGCCAGTAGATTATTATCCCATAAGATCACCAGTCAAAATGGGGACAGCACTGACATGAGAAAGTCCTGACTCTATCTTGATGCCCACCTCCATACTGATACCCAATACAGAACAAAGACATGGTAAGTCAGTAATTGGGAAAAGGTTGCATAAAGCTTACAGGCAAGTCTTTTGCCTCCTGCTTGCCTGTCTTGAGTACAACTTTCAGAGTTCAGGTTCTCTTTAAAGTGTACTACAGGCAGAGAGCTAAACATTAGGCACCACCATCTACCAATTTATATAAAGTGCTAAAAAGAATCTTAAAAATATGAACTTTTAAGAAAGCCAGTACTAAAATGCACTGCAAATCATCCCACAATGCCATGCGTAGCCTCAAGAGCATATTGAGAGGGACCCAGTATGGCACTCTGGGATTGTTTCTCATTATGGACATTATAGTAGAAAGAGGTAATATACTGCAGGCTGCCCCAGTTTTCAGAGAACACCTTGAACTGCAGATATGGATGTTCCAGCGAGCTATATGGAGCTACTGCTCAGGCACAGGCTTTTCTTCAATCATTAATATTGGCAGGTTTGCGTTCCAGAAAGTGTGAACAACCTCCCATTTCAATGCTGGCAGTAGACTGGGTGCCTGTAGTTCAGTTCATTTTATATTTTTGGGTCCTTGATTCCCTGAATCTGGTGTTCAAATATTAACTCCATACCTTTCCTCCTTCTAAATTATTGGTTGGACAAATCCAGCAAACAGGGCCAAGCCTACAGGTAGATAGAAGAGACACATGCCTCTGAAACATTAGCAAGAGGGGTGGTTTCATCCTTCTTTCAGATGCCTGATCTGTCTCTTATACCTTAATTCCAGTCAAGTTTTAATCATTTCTGAATTAATACATTACTGACTGTTTTTTCAGGCACCCTCAAGGTGGTAACAAGACCTCTTTACTGAGACATCATAAAATAAGCCCTTGGTACCTGCACTTTGTTCTGTAGATGGAACTTAGAGCTAGAAAACCTTGCCATTGTAGTACTCCTCACTCTGCTCATTACCCAGAAGTGCTCAGGAGGAGATCAGTAAACTAGGTTGCATTAAGTCTTTGCTGGTTTACTGAATTCACAATCTGCTAAGCCCTATCACTTGTTGTTCTTAAAGTAGACCTGAACTAATGTGCTGAAGCTTCATAGCTGTATATCTGCAGTGTGAGATCTAAGGCACTTCTAGTCTACAGAGATTTGGAGTGAGATTTGGTAATGGCAGTACTGTGCTGCTCACGATTCTCTTTGCTGGAGAGGAAGCTGTACCTGAGAAGCTGCAGAGCAAGGATTTCCTTTTCCGTGCTTCATTTATTCTGTGGATCTGATTGATCTGCATCTCTCATACTGCTGCCTAATTATAAATCCATCAGTCATCAGATCAGCAGTCTCTGACAAAAGAAAGCAAATACCTATCTCTACAAAAATGGTCAACTCCACACAGAGATGCAGTGTAGAACAAAGTGTGGTAAGTCAGTAATAGGGGAAAGCATCAGCTGCAGGAAGACCACAGGCAATACTGGTGACTATTAATTATGTCCTTTTTGGGCACAGCTTGCTGAGCAAGTGCACAATACTATATACAACTAATGCCTAGAACACCTAAGTGCACAATACTATATACAACTAATACCTAGAACACCTAAGTGCACAATACTATATACAACTAATACCTAGAACACCTAAGTGCACAATACTATGTATATAACACCTAATACCTAGAAAGACCTACATGCACAATACTATATAACACCTAATACCTAGAACATCTAAATGTACAATACTATATAACACCTAATACCTAGAACGACCTACTTGCACAGTACTATATAACACCTAATACCTAGAACGACCTACTTGCACAGTACTATATAACACCTAATACCTAGAACGACCTACTTGCACAGTACTATATAACACCTAATACCTAGAATATCTAAATGCGTAATGCTATATTACAACTAATACCTAGAACGACCTACATGTACAATACTATATAACACCTAATACCTAGAACATCTAAATAAATAATGCTATAGAACAATTAATATCTAGAACGACCTACATGCACAATACTATGTATATAACACCTAATACCTAGAAAGACCTACATGCACAATACTATATAACACCTAATACCTAGAACATCTAAATGTACAATACTATATAACACCTAATACCTAGAACAACCTACTTGCACAGTACTATATAACATCTAATACCTAGAATATCTAAATGTGTAATGCTATATAACAACTAATACCTAGAACGACCTACATGTACAATACTATATAACACCTAATACCTAGAACATGTAAATGCACAATTCTATAGAACAATTAATATCTAGAACTACCTACATGCACAAAACTATATAACACCTAATACCTAGAATGACTTATATGCACAATACTATATAACATCTAATACCTAGAACAACCTAAGTGCACAATAGGAACATCTAAATGTACATCTAAATGTACAATACTATATAACACCTAATACCTAGAATGACTTATATGCACAATACTATATAACATCTAATACCTAGAACAACCTAAGTGCACAATAGGAACATCTAAATGTACATCTAAATGTACAATACTATATAACACCTAATACCTAGAACGACCTACTCACACAGTGCTATATAACACCTAATACCTAGAATATCTAAATGCATAATGCTATATAACAACTAATACCTAGAACGATCTACATGTGCAATACTATATAACACCTAATACCTAGAACATCTAAATGCACAATTCGATAGAACAATTAATACCTCGAACGACCTACATGCACAATACTATATAACACCTAATACCTAGAATGACTTATATGCACAATACTATATAACATCTAATACCTAGAACAACCTAAGTGCACAATACTATATAAGGAAACAGTATATTAGTATATAAAACAATATAAAACTATATTAAAAAAAGTAGATAAAGCTAATACTGTACTGTACATAATGCAGTGTTCCATATATTCCCAGAACACTTAAGTACATAATACTTTATATGTAAGCACTATATACATACGTATATAAAACAATATAAAAGTAAACAAGGTATAAAAGGAAACAGAGTAATGAAGACAAACAAAACGCCTCTGGTGCAGTGGAATCAAGGATACAATGTAGCAAATAACATAAACAGTATATCATCTATAAAATAGAAATAGCAAAACAACAGTCCAATAAATCTTAGACACAAAAACATCCATTTCAATGGTGGACTCCTGTTTTGCTATTTCTGTCACAGCTGACACTCTTTTTGTCATTTGTTACAGTGTATTCTTAATCACACTGCAGAAGAAGTGTTTTTCTTATCTTGTTACTCTGTTTCTTATTATAATTTTTATACACTTTTATATTGTTTTACATAGTTTATACTGTTTCCTTATATAGTGTTATGCACTAAGCTGTTCTAAGAATATACTGAGCACTGCATTTGGGGTATGTTTGTTTTATATACTTTACTTTTATTCTGTTTGTAAATACTTTTATATTGTATTATGCACTCATATAGTGACTCCTTATATAGTATTTCACACTTGGATGTTCTGGATGTTAGGTGTTATAAACTATTGTGCACTTAAGTGTTGATATTTAATGAGCACCACCTTAGTGTGACAATACTGCTCTTTCATAGATATAGTACTGTGGGGGAGTTTTGCTACTCAAGGACAGAAAGGGGACTATTTATAAAAAAAAGCTGCTGTGCAAATGTGTCCGGCATTTGTGCAGATGTCATTAATAATTTGCCTAATACAGTATATGTTTATTTCCTATGTTTGTCAACTCCATTTAGTTGCCATATTGCAGTATTTTCCTTAAATACCTCAATAACCACAGCTTACAAAACCATCCACAACACTGCCCCTAGCTACATCGCCAACCTCATCCGCAGATAGCGCCCAAATCGCCCACTCCACTCCTCCCATGATATCCTCCTCTCTAGCTCCCTCATCACCTCCTCCCACGCTCACCAGGACTTCCCCAGAGCCTCTCCCATCCTCTGGACCTCCCTACCACAGTATGTCCGGTCAACCCCCACCCTGTCTGCCTTTAGGCGATCTTTGAAAACTCACTTATTCAGGGAAGCCTACCCCACCTCCACCTAAGAACTGTACTTGAATCACCTCCATCAGATCATCCCCTGCAGCTATCACCTTTTGTATCACTTCTCCCTTCGTTTAGATTGTAAGCTGCATGAGCAGGGCCCTCCTATTCCTTCTGTACTGAAATGTATTGTGATTGTACTGTCTCCCTTCATATTGTAAAGCGCTGCGCAAACTGTTGGCACTATATAAATCCTGTATAATAATAATAATAATAATAAAAAAAAGAAATGGCCACTAGATGGAGCTGATGATCATAGGAAATAAACATATTAGGCAAAGTATTGGGATTATTTAAAGGATTATTTGTGACACCTGTGCAAATGCTTGAGATATTTGCATAGTTATTTTTTTTTAATAAATAGATCTCAAAATGTGTTACTGATAGGATCATCAGATAAAAATAAAAGTGAAAAGCCTGAAAAAAAAAAAACAACCAATACCAAACCCTCAAATGTGAGGTATGCTGCAATATATTAAATGTTTCTGATAGAGTTTAGGTATACTTTAAGTTTACTTCTCTTTCGCTGCCAGGTCTGTACATCATACGGACATCGCAGCGGGGGTTCACACGCAATCTGATGGCTGCAGCCTCCGGGATTGTGTGTAAAACTGACAGGCAGACTCCTGCTTCACAGGTGGAGGCATTTGGGAGGCTGTGCTGCTGACCAATTGCTTACGTACACCCCTGGTAACAGTGCCCCTCCCCCGCACTCTCCCCCGCCATGTATTCTGGGCTTTGCTTGCCCATCTGCGGGCTCGGGACCGACATAACAGGAGCCGCCAGGTAGAGGGGAGGGAGGAGAGCAGACACACGTCCACTTTCCTCTCCTTCTTGTTGGTGACCTGGAAACCGACTTGTATGATAATATTTCAAGGCGTATAACTTTCCTTGGCTAGTATATCCAGGTAGGAATGTATTGCAATGTGATCTGAATTGCAATGCATTCATTGGAGCAAAGAGGAGACAGGCAGGGTCATTAAGACCCTGCATGTTTCATTAAAGAGAACCTGTCACCAAAAAATTATCACATAGGGGACTTTTTGTCCCCCAGGTGATGAAAAATAAAATAAAGGTAAGTCAAAAAAAAAAAATTGAGCTGCAAAAAATTTTTAAAGTTACACCCAAGCACATAAAATCCCCCCCCAAAATTGTTGAGGCCCCCCACCCCCCACATGTAGGCACATACTGTACAGACATAAATGCATTGCGTTGGGGGCACCTACGCATGAAAACGGTGATTGCGATACACATGTTACATATTGCCACTTGTCCCGGAGTGAGAGCAATAATTCTAGCACCAGACCTCCTCCGCAATGCTCAACTGATGACCTATAGGGGGCTTTTGAAGCGTTGCCCATAGAAAATATAGGGTACTAAAGTTTGTCACCATTTCACGGGTGCACACAAATTTAAGGTTTGATATGTTGGGTATCTATTTTCTCGGCGCAACCTCATCTTTTATATTTTGTAACAAACAATTGGGTCATTTATTGTGTTTGTTTGCCCAAACATTCACTTGAGTATGTTTTTTACTGCAATGTTGTGTTTTCTAGACCTTTGCGGTGATATCGTGTAACCTAAAAAATTGGAACTACCACGGTTTTAATCTCTGGGGTGTCTGCTTTCAGAAAATATATAATGTTTGGGGGTTTTTCTTCTGAAAATTATTTTTTAACCACTTGCCCTCCGGAAGATTTACCCCCCCCCCCCTTCCTGACCAGCCTATTTTTTTACTATTCAGCACTGCGCTATTTCAACTGGTAATTGCGCGGTCATGCAATGCTGTACCCAAACAAAAATTAATATCCTTTTTTCACATAAATAAGGTTTTCTTTTGGTGGAATTTGATCATCACTGGGTTTTTCTCTTTTTTGTGATATGAATGAAAAAAGACCAACATTTAAAAAAAAAAAAAAGATATTTTCTTCTTTAGGTTCCAAAAAAAATCCAATAAACTCAAAGTTACCCTAGGTTTACACCTAAGCATTTTCTGCAGAATTTTGCATTTTACGTTTTCTACATTCATTTAACATGATTTCCTATGGGACATGTTCACACCTGTGTGTTTTCACCCCGTGCGTTTTTTGGAAAGGGTCAGGGACTTTTTTGCTGCACTTTTGGTTCTATAGACTTCAATGGGAACGCTGCAGAAAAGCATGTGTTGTGTTTTTGCCACATTTTTTATGCATTTAGCATTAAAATCTGCCTTGCATCAAACTACAAGGTCTTATCCCGGTGGTATTTGGTCCCCATAAGGATAGCTAAATACTCTCCTGATTGCTTTCAAGGCTGTGCGGTGCCAGGTACATTTCTTCACATTTGGTGGTCCTGCCCAATTGTCTTCACTTTCTGGGATGGTGTCTTCCACATGTTAACCACCCTTCTTCAAAAACTGCTGGCGCCAACTCCTGACATAGCCTTAGGCTGGCCATACATTATACAATTTTCCAGTTTCTGCCCAATTTCCTTTAGATTTACCTTCAACTATGTAGCGCAAGGGCCTACCTAATTGGATACAATTGAAACTGTTGTTTAGGTTTGACCTCCTATTATATGGTTTTTGGTAAATCTAAAGCAAAATTCTCAAGAAAATGGTATAATGTATGGCCAGCCTTACTCAATCTCCGACTCGCTTCAATTTCTAAATCTCAGTTTAAGCTCCTTTTGCAGGTCACAACCCCTACAAAGCAAATTATAGCTAAGTCTTGGAAAACTCCATCCCTTAACATTCTGGTGGTTCGGAATAAGGTGACATAGGCCATGGTACACTCCAAAGTAGAAGCTACCATCACAGACACAATTCCCAAATTTTTATCGACCTGGTCCCCTTGGGCTGACCACTTCCTTCCTCAAGGCTTCAATGAATCTTTGCTTCTTCCTTAAAAAAAAAAAAAAACCCTCACTCGTAGCTGCCCCAGAGCACTGGTCCAATCCCACCTGTCCTGGATGCAGGGGCGGACTGACCATTTGGAAACTCGGGCACTGCCCGAGGGCCTGGGGTCAGTAGGGGGCCCCATGAGATGCCCCTGGTACCTTTTTCATAGGCTTTTTTGAGTTTGGGCAAGGACACAGGGGCCCCATGATCCCCTATTGCCCGGGGGCCCCATGAGTTGTCAGTCCGCCCCTGCCTGGACGTCACACTCCCTACCTGTTTATTTTTCCCCCCTATTCTTTTTTCTCTTTCCTTTCTTGCTACTTCCACCCCCCCTCTACCTTTTTTTTTAGTTACTATACTATGTTAGCAATGAACATTCAGCCGCTGTAAGGCCCTGGGCCCCATGTTACTTCTACCACACATTTTTGTAATGTTTGTTGCCTCCTATTGTACGCTTTTCATTTTCGAAACTCAATAAAAAGTTTGATCAAGAAGTAAAATCTGCCTTGCAACAAGAAAAATAAAAAAAAAACGCAAGTGCAAAAACACAAAACGCAACGCAAAATGCAATACAGAAATGCCTCAAGGGCAACCTGTATAGGTGTGAACCTAAACTTAGTCATGCATTTAGGCCAAAATGTATTCTGCCTCATGTCTTGTGTGCAAAAATGTCTCTGGCCGCCCCAAAATTGAGCTGGCTGCCCCAGAATCCTGTAATAAAATGCTGTAATCCTACTTTGAAAGATTGTGATAAGCCCTTTCTACTCAGTATTGGACAAAATTTGAATGAAAGTAGAACTTCTGTTCTTAGTTTAGTTGCTGTACCTCTAGATAGAATTCTCAGTGTTCCGGAGGAGGCTCTTTAATTGTAATGAATTCTGTTTTTATTTAGTGGCTCTTTAATTGTAATCATTCTGGCATCTATGTAGCAGATTGGTATTATTGTACAATCGCTGGATGATTCATAGGCAGATTAAGAAATCACCGCTAAATTGCAGTCATCCGTTTTAAGCCACCCCCAATATTAACTCCAATTACCAAAACCAATTAGTAAATGATAGCGCTTTCATCCAGCCGGCGTTCAGGAGCGCACCATCCGCCGCTACGGCTGCCAATCAGCCACCTTAATCTCTCTGCTTTCTGTACTTGATTATGAGAATAACCTTCCTGTATGCTTGAATTAGCAATTGCATGCAAGATTTGTTAGCATTTCAGAGGAAACAATCCTTCCCTTTTAACATGCAGCACAATGTTTTCTTAATGTAATGTTACAGGTGTTACAAAAAGATAAGACATAAAAGATTAATGCATTTTAGAAATATTCCATTTCCCTGCAAAAAAAAAAAAAGTAGAGAGCACTTCACAAGCCAAAACAGTTCTTTAGGTACAGCTGAAGAAATTGAGGCATTGAATTAAATAAAAGCCCAACTCAGAGCTCAGGATTCACTCTACTTCCCCCCTCCTCCTTGCACTGCCCCCCCCCCCACACACACATTAAAAAGAAAGATTTGCAGAATACAATTTTTTCCAAATTTCTTCAGTTGACGTCAGAGGTCTTTTTCACTCCCAACCTCTTCTTGTAGTGGGAAGATGCTGGGTTGTGCATTGACATAACCCCAACTCAGAGCTCAGGATTCCCCCTACTGCCCCCCCTCCCCCTTGCACTGCCCCACCCCCCCACAACATTAAAAAGAGAAATTACAGAATACAATGTTTTCCAAATTTCTACGGTCCATTGAGGGCAGAGGTCTTCTTCACTCCCGTCCTCTTCTTGTAGTTGGAGGATGCTGGTGTCATGCATTGATATACTTTGCAGCCAACATTCCCCTGTGCATCAAGATTGGGGGTGAAATCTGGAGGCCCTGGGCTCACAGGAAGTGAGTAGATTGACACCATGGGGTTGATTTACTAAAACTGGAGTGCAACCAATCAGCTTCCAGGTTTTTTTTTTTTTGTCAAAGCTTAAAGCGAAGATCCAGCCATTTTTGTGTTTATTAAAAGTCAGCAGCTACAAAAGCTGTAGCTGCTGACTTTTAATAAACACACACTTGCCTGTCCCGGAGTCCAGCGATGTTCTCACCCGCGCTGTCCCTTCTCTCCTTCTGTCCTCCATGGCGCCGGCATCTCTACTGTGGGCACCAGGATGTGACAGCTTGTGGCTTCACAGCCTGGTGCCCACTGAGCATGCGTGAGTCGCTCTGTTCCTCCTGATTGGTCCTGCAGTCTTCTGGGACCTGTGGAAGTTCCCAGGAGACTGCGGGAGCAAGGAGAGGGACAAACTTCCGGGTCACTTCACCGTGGAAAACTGAGTTGGAAGTGGAAGCAGGCACCTGTCAAAACCAGGTACCCTCTCCTCCCTCCACCCCAAAAGGTGCAAAATATGGCAGTGAAGGGGGGAGGAGGCAAATAAGTGGAGCTTCTGCTTTTGAGTGGAACTCCACTTTAAAGTGGTTGTAAACCTCAGACATGAAATATGAACAAAGCATATCCCTCTATAGTGTGTACTTGTCTCAGTCCAGAGCACTAAGTGCCATTTCTGTCTGCTGCCTCATTCCTCTGTTGTTAGCAAAAGTAATTTCTTATGACTTTTCCTGACACCAAGAGCAAGACAGGAAAGGGACCTCCATCAGATTGACAGCCTCAGCTCTGTTCCTTTGAGCTGTGCGGAGGGGGTGTGTCCCTTTCCTCCAATCAGCTCTCAGAGCTCTCCCCACTGAGCTCTGCAGAGTGTAACTTCAGCTCTCCGCCCCCTTTTTTCTAGCAGCTCAGACAAGCTTATAAATTCAGCACTTTGAACAGCTGTAGAGAGGAAAAGACTGCAGATAGACAGATACAACTTATGTCGGAGGATTAGTCTCATCTCTGTGTATCACCAGTCCAGTCACTGTAATAGTTTACAACCACTTTATTTAAACAAGCCGAAGTTAGAAGGTGATTGGTTACTATGCAAAGCTGCACCAGATTTTGCACTCTCCGGTTTTAGTAAATCAACCCCCAGGGGGCATCCCAACCCAGAAGACATGTGGTGCAGCTTCACTGGATCATTGACTCTGAGGGGGGCAGCACTGGTGTTCAGGTGAGTTTAGCAGCCAGGATGATTTTTTAATTTATAATTTATGCTGAGGACTGGAATTTTTTTTTTTTTTTGTCTGAACTAAAACTGGGATTTAAAGTGGTTATAAAGCCTTACATATACCCAGTGAAGTGACTGTCCTGAGGTGATACACAGAAATGAAACAAATCCTCCCACATAAGTTGTACCTGTTTACCTGCAGCAGTCCTTCCCTTACATCCATTCTAAGTGCAGAATTTACACAGGATATCTCAGCACTGAAAAGCAGGGGGCGGACAGATGAGGTTACATCAGTGAGGAGAGCTCTGAGAGCTGATTGGAGGGATAAGACACACCTCCTCTTCACACAGGCCATAGGAACAAATTACATTTTCAGATTGATCCAGTGGCCTTGATAATTCCAGAACTTTTACCAGCATTTTATCACTGACTTGGAAGGTATGATAGGATCATACAACAGCCAGGCAGTATGTATAGTTAGAAGGTGATCTCAGAAATAGCAACCAAAATGTAGAACCTTGTCACAGCTCTGTTGGGGTGTCAAGGGTGTAGTCTAATTGGTTTCCTCTAGGGGTCACCACTCCCCTTTCAGTTAGGCTTCGTAGACACTGGGCGTTAAAAACGCCACTTTTACGGCCATTTGACCTGGCAGGCGGAGCTTAAAGGGGTGTGGTTAAATAGAATGTCTAACAAATCTTGAGTGCAATTAAAAAGCATTCATTGCTGGCTGTAGAATGCTTACTTCCCAGATTTCCTTTTTTCTTCTTTTTTTTTTTTGTTTGATATTGTCCAGCTTTCTTTATTACCCAGACAGGCTGTTAGCAAGGTGCATTACCAGAAATGAATGAGGAACTGTTCACCTAATCACCAATACGGAGTATATGGTGGTGGGTGGTATGTGCAGGAGAGGGGTGCGAAGTGTATGGCGGTGTGTGGTATGTGCAGGAGAGGGGTTTGGAGTGTATGGCGGTGGGTGATATGTTCTTAATGAAGGGGTCCTACGAGACTCCAAAATGTTGCCTTGCTGTAACTATGTGATCATTCATTAAAACTTTTGGACCCATATTGGTGATCCTCAGTGTGCTGATGACATTCTCCCATGTGCAGGAGAAGGGTAAAAAATGTAAGGCAATGGGTGATATGTACAGGAGAGGGGTGTGGAGTGTATGGCTGTGGGTGGTACGTGCAGGAGAGGAGCGCGGAGTGTATGGCGGTGGGAGGTTTGTGCAGGAGAGGGGTGTGGAGTGTACGGTGGTGGGTAGTGCAGGAGAAGGGTGTGCAGTTTATGGCGATAGGTGGTATGTGCAGCAGAGGGGTGTGGAGTATATGGCGGTGGGTGATATGTACAGGAGTGGGGTGCATAGTGCATGGTGGTGGGTGGTATGTGCAGGAGAGGGGTGTGGAGTGTATGGAGATGGGTGGTGTGTGCAGGAGATGGGTGCGGGTGGGTGGTGTGTGCAGGAGACGGGTGCGGGTGGGTGGTATGTGCAGGAGAGGGGTGCGGAGTGTATGGAGATGGGTAGTGTGCAGGAGATGGGTGCGAAGTGTATGGGGGTGGGTGGTATGTGCAGGAGAGGGGTGCAAAGTATATGGGGGTGGGTGGTATGTGCAGCAGAGGGGTGCGGAGTGTATGGCGGTGGGTGGTATGTGCAGGAGAGGGGTACGGAGTGTATGGCAGTGGATGGTATGTGCAGGAGAGTGGTGCGGAGTGTATGGCGGTGGGTGGTATGTGCAGGAGAGGGGTATGGAGTGTATGGCAGTGGGTGGTAGGGCAATAGGGGATCATGGGGCCCCTGTGTCTTTGCCCACACTCAAACCACACCCAAAAAAGCCTATGAAAGGTACCAGGGACATCTCATGGGGCCCCCTACTGACCCCGGGTCCTCTGGCAGTGCCCGAGTTCCCCAATGGTCAGTCCGCCCCTGGCGGTGGGTGGTATGTGCAGGAGAGGGGTGCGGAGTGTATGGCGATGGGTGGTATGTACAGGAGAGGGGTACGGAGTGTATGGCACAAGGTCATCCAGCGCTAATGTTTGTGTGTTCTGCGTTCCATGTGACGATGCTGACCAATCAGATGCTGTCTAGCTCGAATTGTCACCTCTGCAAGGAGGAGAAAGGGAGCAGCGGGGATTTCAAATCCCTTCCACTTTCTCTCCTCTCTTGCCACTGAGACTCTTCCCGCACCATTCCTATGTGGCTACGACAAGCTTGGGTTCACACAGGATCACTGGGGAAACTGCATGTGATTTGGACAGGAATCGAATTCCTGTTCAAATCTGATGCTAATCCCTGCAATTTGCATCCATTATCGCAAATCGCACAGCAAGGCATCTGTTAAGGTATTGGGAGTATTTTCATGTATACTCATGAAAATACTCAGTATTGGTATATATGTTTATCATATACTGTACAGTTGCAAGAAAAAGTATGTGAACCCCTTGGGATTACGTGGAGTTTTGCATGAATTGAGCATAAAATGTGCTCTGAACGTCATCTAAGTCACAACAATAGAAGAACACAGTCTGCTAAACATAATACTACACAAACATTAGATGTTGCCATGGTTTAATTGCACATAACATGTAAACATTCACAGTGCAGGGAGGAAAAAGTATGTGAGTCCCTAGCCTAATGACTTCTCCCAGAGCTAATTGGAGCCAGGAGTGAGCCAACCTTGACTCCAATCAGTGTGATGATATTGGATGTGTTGCTGACAGCTGTCCTGCCCTTAAAAAACACACACCTGTTTTGGGTTTACTGGTTTCAAGAAGCACTGTCTGATGTGAACCATGCCTCGCAGAAAAGAGCTCTCAGAAGACCTACCATCAAGAATTGTTGACTTGCATGAAGCTGGAAAGGGTTACAAAGGTATCTCCAAAAGCCTTGATGTTCATGTGTCCACGGTAAGACAGACTGTCTACAAATGGAGAAAGTTTAGCACTGTTGCTACTCTCCCTAGGCGTGGTCGTCCTATAAAAATGACTGCAAGAGCACAGCGCAGAATGCTGCATGAGGTAAAGAAGAATCCCAGAGTGTCAGTTAAAGACCTACAGAAATCTCTGGCACATGCTAACATTTTTGTTGACACATCTACAATAAGGAAAACATTAAACAAGAATGGAGTACATGGAAGGACACCACGGAGGAAGCCATTGCTGTCCAAAAAGAATATTGCAGCACGTTTGAAGTTTGCAAAAGAGCACCTGGATGTTCCACAGCACTACTGGCAAAATATACTGTGGACAGATGAAACCAAGATTGAGTTGTTTGGGAAGAACACACAACACTATGGGTGGAGAAAAAAAAGGCCCAGCACACCGACATCAAAACCTCATCCCCACTGTAAAACATGGCGGAGGGAGCATCATGGTTTAAGGCTGCTTTGCTGCCTCAGGGTCTGGACGGATTGTTGTCATTGATGGGAAAATTAATTCCAGAGTTTATCAAGACATTTTGCAGGAAAACGTACGACCATCTGTCCGCCAACTGAAGCTCCGCAGAGGATGGGTGATGCAACAGGACAATGACCCAAAGCATACAGGTAATTCAACAAAACAATGGCTGCAACAGCACAGAATACACCTTCTGGAGTGGCCCAGTCAGAGTCCTGACCTCAACCCGATTGAAATGCTGTGGCATGACCTTAAGAGAGCGATTCACACCAGACATCCCAAGAATATTGCTACACTGAAACAGTTTTGTGAAGAGGAGTGGTCCAAAATGACTCCAGATCGTTGTGCAGGTCTGATCTGCAACTACAGGAAATGTTTGGTTGAGGTTATTGCTGCCAAAGGAGGGTCAACCAGTTATTAAGTCCAAAGGTTCACATACTTTTTCCTCCCTGCACTATGAATGTTTACATGTTATGTGCAATTAAACCATGGCAACATCTAATGTTTGTGTAGTATTATGTTCAGCAGACTGTGTTCTTCTATTGTTGTGACTTAGATGACGTTCAGAGCACATTTTATGCCCAATTCATGCAAAACTCCACGTAATCCCAAGGGGTTCACATACTTTTTCTTGCAACTGTATATCCAAAGCAGAGCTCTCAGGTGACCTATATGGAAATGTGACTTCGACAACACACACACACATTAAAAACAAAAGTTGCAAATAAGTGATCAAAGGCAGCACCAAAGCCCAGCTCCGCTTCAGTATGGGGCATTAGAGAGACACTCAGATACGTACATGGAGGGTACATCAGAACTCAGCTTAGCAGCAAACATTTTCCTTGTGGAGAGAAGCAGACTGGATAGGACAGGTGTAGAGACTGAAAGTGCTGGGGAATCTCCTACCTTAACATGAGCCCATTGAGGATGCAGATAGTAAAGAAGAAGGTAATCCTCTGCTCTGCAGAGGCTGGTCCCACCCCTCCTCCCCTAGACAGTAGATCCTCCCCTACCTAGGCTGCTCTGATAGCTCCATAGCTGACACTGCTAGCTCTGTACTCTCCTTCTTGCCAGCCAGGAACAGGACAGATGTGCCTCCCGCACTCACCAATTATGGCCACGGGCTGTTCTCCCTGAAGTTCAGGCAGCCATGATCTAGAGCTGCTCAAATCTATTGTGTCCACAGTCTTTTCACCAGCAGTGTGGCACATTAGGTGGCTAAATGGTTAGCACTTCCTCCTGGCAGTACTATGGTTGGTGAATCAAATCCCACCCACAGCACCATCTGCCTGGAGTTTGCATGTTCTCCCTGTGCCTGTGTGGGTTTCCTCCAGGTACTCTGGTTTCCTCCCACACTCAAAAGATGTACTGGTAGGTTAATTGGCTCCTGTCTAAATTGGCCCTATTTATTGAATGTGAGTTAGGGACCTTAGATTGTACACCCCTTTAGGGTTAGGGACTGATGTGAATGTACAATATATATGTAAAGCACTGTGTAAATTGATAAGTACCTATAATAAAAAAAATAATAATAATTAGGGGGTGGAGTCTTGGGCTGGGCAGAGATAGGATGAGAGGCTGAGCAGCCACCTCTGGCCATGGCATGTAGCTCATTGCTTTGCCCTGTCTTATTACACCCACCACCAGCTCCCAAGGAGAAACACCAAGAGAAGGCTGCTAATAGGAGCCAGAGAGTGACATGTGCAGCTCCTCCATGGGTGCAGTGTGGATCAGAACACAGTGGGCCCCCTCCCTTCGGGTCAGTGAACACCTTGCACCCATGGATGATTCACCACTGAAAGTGTCCATGCACACACAGGCATTTAGAGGCAGTGAGTTTAGAGACCAAAAAAGCCCACTGCCAGTGCTTTGGCAGAGAAAATGCTTGGTGTGCCTAATCACATGTAAACATGAGTTAACACTAGGTGTGGTTAGCACTTGGTTGTTAATCCATTTTAATGGCCAGCATAAATTATTATTTTGGCCAATTAATTTAATTAACACCCGGGGCAGCACAGTGGCTTAGTGGTTAGCACGTCTGCCTTGCAGGAAATGGGTCATGGGTTTGATTCCCAACCATGGTGCCTCCTGCATGGAGTTTGCATGCTCTCCCTGTGCTTGTGTGGGTTTCCTCCAGGTGCTCTGGTTTCCTCCCACACTCCAAAGACATGCTGGTAAGTTCATTGGATCCTGTCTAAATTGGCCCTAGTATGTGTATGTATGAATGTGAGTTAGGGACCTTAGATTGTACACCCCTTGAGGGTTAGGGACTGATGTGAATGTTCAATATATATATATATATATATGTGTGTAAAGTGCTGCATAAATTGACAGCGCTATATAAGTACCTGAAATAAATAAACACCCAAGCACTTCACACGTCTAAACACATTTGCAGAATTGTGGCTTTAGGCTGGATTTTGACGCTGCTTTTCTCCTGCCAGTAGAAGGACATTCAGGAGAGCTGGACAAATGCCTGGTATGCATGAGGCACTAGGGATATAAATAGCAAGGAGTGGTGGAGTCTGGGGGAAGAAGAGTGAAAAATATACCTGGGCCCTTGTGGAAAAAATAGGATCTCAGCCCAGAATTTGTGAACTTTGTGTGAAATGCACCTGCTCCTTCCCTAATGAGTCCCAGCGAGAAAGCTGAGGAGCTCTATCTGCAGTGTACCCTTCTGATGGCCATGGATAGAAATGTGCATTATGGAAAAATGTGTCTAGTTTCATTTCGGATTAGTTTGTCAAGTTAATAACTTCATTTCGTCATATTTGCTATGTTAGAATTATTCATTTTCGGAATTAGTTTCATATATTCATTATTTTCAAACTGATTTGAAATTATCTGAATTCGAACATGAATTCAAATTTGAAAATTAATTTGAAAAGGAAACACATTGCAGTAAGAACAGTAAGGTATAAAAGTGAAGTAAGATGATGATTCCTAATTAGGCTGAGTTTCCCTTTGTAATATTATTATTATTATTATTATACAGGATTTATATAGCGCCAACAGTTTGCTCAGCACTTTACAATATAACTGGAGACAATACAGCAACAATACAGTTCAATACAAGAGGGATTGTAAGCTTGAAGCTTACAATGTAGGAGATCCCAAACAATTCTTCTGGCAGTTATGGCTGCAATCTTTCTTGGTCTACATGACCTTGGCATCAAGAGATCCCCGGACTTTCCACTTCTTCATAAGTGATTTAACAGTACTGATTGGCATATTCAAGGCTTTGGACATCTTTTTATGTCCTTTTCCATCTTTATAAAGTTACCTTACCTTGTTATGCAGGACTTTTGACAGTTCTTTTCTGATCCCCATGGCTCAGTATCTAGCCTAGTCAGTGCTTCCACGTAGGAGCTAACAAACTCATTGACTATTTAAACACTGACACTAATTGCAATTTAAAAAGCCACAAATGTGGGACATTAACCTCTAATTGGCATTTTAACCCGTGTGTGTCACCTTGTGTGTCTGTACCAAGGCCAAACATTCCAGGGGATGGAAACTTTTGATCCGGGCCATTTGGGTGATTTCTGTTATCATTATGATTTAAAAAGGAGCCAAACAACTATTTGATAATAAATGGCTTCATATGATCATCATCCTTCAATAAAAGAACATTTTTGGCATGATCAGTCATATTTTCAATATAAATGCCAAAACTTTACAATTTCTGCCAGAGGATGCAAACCTTTGAGCAAAACTGTAAATAGATACCAAACATGTCACACTTTCAATTTGCATGCTGCCATACGTCAACAAATGGCAACAATTATACTATCCATAGACGATCTTTAGAAGCTTTTTACAGGTAACCACTTTGGATTTACAGAGGAGAGATAGTCCTAGAATTACTGCCCCTGACCTGATGTTCCTGGTGATACCTAACATGTGGGCAATCACTACTTATGTGCGTGCCATACCAACATATGCGATCACCTTTGTGCAAAAGCGGGGGGTTGGGCTGGAGAACTTTTTTAAATTAACCACCTTCCTTTCGGCCGTTGTATATAAACGACCGGACGGTGGCAGTGCAGTGTCAGGTGGCTGTTTGTAAACGGCCTCCCCGCACAGTGGAACACCGATCATTGGACGGGACCTCTGTGCGAGGTCCTGATCATGTGATCACTGATTGGCCAATCAGTGATCACATGCAGAGTAGTAAGCAAGATGTCACTTCTGACATTGCTTACTATGTGTGAAATCTGTGAATGATCACAGAGGTCACATGGTACAAGGCTATTCACAACAGCCTTGTACCATGTGACAAGCTGTAACCAATCACAGCTCACACCGTAGTTCTCAATGGCTGCAAGAATGCAGCTAGAGAGAAGGAAAAATTATTGCTTTTACAGCCTTTATGGGTGTAAAAGCAATCAGTGTAAAAAAAAAAAAATCTTCATCACCCCCCACAAGTAGTACAGTGTCACTGTGGTGACACTGTACTGCTAGGGTGACAGTATGTACAAAAACATAATAAAAACATAAATATTAATATAAACAAATGTAAAAAAAATGTTTAAAAATTATAATTTTTGGTTATAAACTAATTTGGGTTATTTATTTTTTTACTAAAAAGATAACAGAATACATTTTGGCCAAGATTTATGACAAAATATTATTTATTTGCAAATAAACACTTTTTTTCAAAAATTGTGGACTTTTTCATTTACATAGCAAAAAAATTTAAATCCCAGTGGTGAATAAATACCACCAAAATAAAGCTTTATCTGTCTTAAAAAAATGCTAAACAATTCACATGGGTACAGTGTTGCATGACCGCGCAATTGTCATTCAAAGTGTGATAGCGCTGAAAGCTGAAAATTGGCCTGGACAGGAAGGGGGTAAAAGTGTCCGGACAGGAAGGGGGTAAAAGTGTCCGGACAGGAAGGGGGTAAAAGTGTCCGGACTGGAAGTGGTTAATTCATTTTATTTTTACACTGTTGCTTTAATTTTTTTTTATTACTTTTATTGCTGTCACATCCCTTGTGACAGAAATAAGCATGTGACAGGTACTGTTTATGGGGAGAGCTGGTGTCAAAAAGACCCTAAATCTTTCCTCGGCCCTTAAAAGCTTTTGATCACACCAAAATTAGAGGTTTTCCTTTTTAAAAATGGCGCCATTTACATTCAGGGCAACCAAAGTGATGTAAGGTCATTGCTTCTGGTTCCCTTTATCATAGGGTCGACTGGAGTGGGTCCACTTTTGTTTGGCTCTATGATCAGCACCAGCTGGTCGATCGGGTGTCTTGATGGGGTGGAACAACCTATTAAAGCCTTGGAAAGTGGCAGGGGGAAGTCCCCTTCCATTGCTTGTAATAGCAATCCAGCAGCTAGGTAGCCACTTGGATTGCTTTTACAAGAAAGCTCAGCTCTAAAAATGGTATCTGCAGGCATCATCTCGGTATAACCCCTTGAAGTCCAGCGACGTACGGATGCATCAAGTGGATAAAGGAAATGGAGCTCTTCCAATCACCCCATCCCGCATCAAAGAAAAAAGAAGCCTCCACCTTGAATGTCTGCCAAACCATGCCCTCTGGCTTGTTTTTCCCCACCCACCTGGGCTTAATCCAATGACTAAGCCCTGGTGGCTGATTGGGAGAGCGGCATTTCCACCAGGGGCGGACTGACCATTTGGAAACTCGGGCATTGCCCGAGGGCTCGGGGTCAGTAGGGGGCCCCATGAGATGCCCCTGGTACCTTTTGATAGGCTTTTTTGAGTTTGGGCAAGGACACAGGGGCCCCATGATCCCCTATTGCCCGGGGGGCCCCATGAGTTGTCAGTCGGCCCCTGGTTTCCACTATTGATGGAGGAAAAACCAGTTGCGCATGGTAACCACCTGAGTAAAAATCAGAATCACTTGGTACCTGTGTGCCCTGAGTTGCTCTAACTATCCATTGTTTATTTGGCAATAAAGTCATGATTTATAAGATACTATATCAAGAAACTACTTATCACTTACAATCTTTCTCCGTTCCTATTTTTGTGACCTTGAAGTCTCTGCTTTAGATGAGTTACGGCATTGTGTTTCGGTTTGAATGGGGGAACTTTACATATCTTTACTGCCTGCTAAGCTTTTTGCATGTTTTAATATGGACGCCACACGGTAGTGTTGCAGGTTTCACATCCATTTCTAAAGTATGTGCAAGCTATTTACATTTTTATATGGTTTAGTCGAATGAATAATGAATTATGGTTATAACAGCTGGGGTTGTGAAATTCTGCATGTCTCAGTAAGGGCTCTGTTTTGTGGATTTCTATTATGTTTTAAACAGTACAGTAAATTTGTTTGAATACAGCCGAGAAAACAGCAGAAGCCAGATGATCATATGGTTTACTTATGGGGAGCTAAAATAAGAAACATGCTGAGGTTTTGGCTGGGTTTATCACCACCAAGGACATTATTTGCATGCTCTGCCTGTGCATACATGAGGCTTTGTCCAAAACATGCCTTTATGTTAATGTGATTGTAAACCCTAAATGTGTGTAAACCCACAATGGTAAAATCAGTCTGTATATGCAATAAAGCATGCTTGCTATACACACTGTGGAACCTAAGGGGTTAATCGTCTGCATTGTGTAAAAAGGCTGTTTGGTCCTGGTTTCTATACCCCTCCTCTTGTTCAAATGTCCACCTGATAAGACAGACTGAACCCATAGTCACATGCACATGCTCAGTTTAGTGTGTATTGCTATAGAGGGTTTTTTTTTTTTTGGGAGAGTGCATGTGATCAGCACAGGGCCAATCAGCACTATCCAGACAGAGGTCAGGGGTTCTGCGTCCTCATAGAGCAGAAAGAAAACTCCTCCTTCAAGCTTTAACAAGTGCTCAGCTGGACACTGATAGAAGTCACAAGACTGCTCTAAAGGCTAAAGAGAAAAGGTATTTAGCAGTTTATATTTACTAAAATAATTGCTTTCCTTGTGCTGTGTACTGTTGGAGACCAGATATAGTGAATGCAGGGTCCAGGGAGACCAGATATAGTGAATGCAGGGTCCGGGGAGACCGTATATAGTGAATTCAGGGTCCAGGGAGACTGGATATAGTGAATGCAGGGTCCAGGGAGACTGGATATAGTGAATGCAGGGTCCGGAGGGACCGGATATAGTGAATGCAGGGTCCGGGGAGACCGGATATAGTGAATGAAGGGTCCGGGGAGACCAGATATAGTGAATGCAGGGTCCTGGGAGAGCGGATATAGTGAATGCAGGGTCCTGGGTTTAGTAACACTAAAGATTTTTTTTCCCTAAAATAATAAAAATGGTATCCTTACCTGCTCTGTGCAATGGTATTGTATTGTAGAGCAGTCCCATTACTCATCTTCATGGTTCCCCCACTGGTGATATATGCTCCTCGTCTTTTCCAAGTGCCTCCATAGCAAGCTGTGTGCTATGTGGGTATTTGTGCGGTCTCTCTCAAACTGAGCTGAGTGCATCAATAGACAAACACAGTGTGGCTCAGCCCCACCCCCCTCCTTCCTCACAGGACTTGAGTGACAGCAACAGGAGCAAATGGCTTCTGCTGCTGCCTCTGTGCCCTGTGAACGTGGGAAGAGAGAAGAGCAAGGCTACTGGGGAGGCAACACTGGATCAAGAGTGGTGACAGGTAAGGGGCGGGTTGTACAGACATTGAAAACAGGAACAAAAAAGCAAGCATAGGTAACCACACCTAAGCATAAATGTGGGATATTGCTCAGAAAAAGGGGACTTTATATGTACCTCACAATGGGATAAGTATACAACACAAAACTACAAAAAAAAATGTATTAATCCATCCAGTTAAAATAGACATTTTACATAAAAACAATGAATATCACGGTCTAGCACCATCAATCATACAGTCTTTTAAGTTTGTGATGAACAAACAATAAGCGTATAGGATTGACGCGTTTCGCTGCATTTGCTTTCTCAGGATCCATGCTTGAGATACAACACTAAGCCATATCAGATCACCTAGCATGTAAAGATTGAAACTGTATACAGCCTTCCTTGTGTGGGAGAAGAGGATCACAATTCCCAAACGGAACCAAATGGGAGACATTAAGGGAGGAGCAGGATCAAACTCTGATCTGGCTCTAAACGAGGAAGAGCAGGGATCAGCTTGTAATTCGGTATATATCACTGCAGGTTATTCCCATACTGCTCCTATCCTAGATCCAATTACACACTGCTCATATACCCACGGCCGTCCAAAACTCACTCCCACGATGTTGTCCACAAGTATAAGATCAACCAAACCAATAGCTGTGTCAGGGCTCCGGGTATGACCAGAGGTGTGTGGACCGACACAGGGAAACACAGACTTCAGGTATAGTGTGTAAATCAATATAATTTATTAAGAGCAACACAAACATAAATGCAGTGCAAAAAACCAAACCCAAAACTAACAAAAATATGTACAACAAGGTGCAACAATCCCAAACTTTAACTGATATATATATATATATATATATATATATATATATATATATATATGGAGAACAACGTAGTCAGGCGGGCCGAGTAGGTAGCTAACAGGCAGACAAGGTACCAGTAGTAGGCAGAAGATTGGTCAGGAGTAGCCAAGGTTGGTGCAGGCAGAGTTCAAGCAGAGTCAGGATTAAGCAGAGTCAGGATCAGGCAGGAAGCAGACAGGATGCAGGTACAGGGGCAATACACCAAGGCCCTGACTGCAGGCCTGGCCATTCCTTAAATACACCACCTGCAATCAGCCTCAGGTGATGGCTTGATTGCAGGAGTGAGCTTCTGGCTGCTGAGAGCACCCGCTGGCCAGCCCTGGTACTGCAGCCCACAAGGCAGGTGCGTCCCACCACCATTGGCGAGTCCATTCCTGACAAGCTGGTAACTGCCAAAACTGCATAGACCATCAACCAAAGACATTGGAAGTTTTTTTTTCACCTTAAAGTGATTGCAAACCCTCACATATGCCCAGTAAATTGACTGGGCTCAAGTGATACCCAGAAGTGAAATAAATTCTCCTACATAAGTTGTACAAATGCATATGCTGCTATCTTTCCTCTACATTCATTCAAAGTCCAGAATTTATAAAGCTTGTCTGAACTTTCAGAAAACAGGAGGCAGATAGCTGAGATTACACACTGCAAAGTTCACTGAGATGAGCTCTGGGAGCTGATTGGAAAGGAGGGACACACTCCTGTTCACACAGCACACAGAAATAGCATAGGTGTGAACCTAGCCTCAGAGATTGTCAATCACAGGCTGTCAATCTCAGGCTGTCAATCACAGGCTGTGGGCTGGAGGTCCCTCCCCTGTCACCATTTTTCTCTTGGTGTCAGGAAAACTTGTCAGAAGTGATTCATGCTGATAGCAGACATAAATTAAACTTAATTGAGACAAGTGCACACTATAGAGGAATATGCTTTGTTGGATATTTCATGTCTGAGGACTACAACCACTTTAATGCAGAGAATGCATTAAAGTAAAAATGCCCCTTATTTCCCCCCCTTTCCTTGTCTTAGGCTAGGCTAATTCCTATGCAGTTCGCATTTAAGCCATGTCTGCATTGCGTTTTGCGTTGTGTTTTTGCACCTGCAGTTGTGCCGCGTTTTTGCCGCATTTTTGATGAGTTTTGCCTATTTTTCTTGATGCTAGACAGATTTAAAATGCAAAACGCATCAAAATCATGACAAAAAGAATAAAAAACTCACTACATGCTTTTCTGCAGCGTTTCCATTGAAGTCTATAAAACCAAAAACGCAACCAAAAGTCCCTGAGGCTAAGTTCACACCTATGCCGTTTGAGTTTGAGCAGTTTCTGCACTGCGATTTGCATTTTTGCACCTGCGTTTTATTTATTTTATTTTTTTCTGTTGCTAGGCAGATTTAAAATGCAAAACACAAAACACATCAAAAACGCGGCAAAAACGCAGAAAAAACACACTACATGCTTTTGTGCAGCATTTCCATTGAAGTCTATAGAACCAAAAACGCAACTTTTTGAGCTAAAAAAAGTCCCTGACCCTTTCCAAAAAACGCACCGGGTGAAAATGCGGAGATTTGAACATGTACCATAGGAAATCATATTAAATGGCCTGTACTGTGTTTCTGCAAAACGCTGCGGAAAATGCTTAGGTGTGAACCTAGGGTAACTCTTGGTCCTAGGGTTCACTCCACTTGTGAAGGCTGAGGACCAAACAAGCAACCAGTTGAAATAATGAATCATCTAGCAAAAATGTAGCTCATACTCACATGGAAGAAAAATATATTTGAAATATATTTGAAAAAATGTTCTTCCCAAATATATTGCCATATATTTGAAATGCTACAATTTTGGCCGTATTCAATATATTTCAAAATATATTTCAATAAATATATATATATATGTACTGCATGTTGAAATGCATTATTATTGCAAAATACAGTAATACCTCGGTTTAACCAATTCAATACCGGGCAATTTTCCCCCTTCCCTCCCAGGCCATTTTTCAGGTTTCATCACTCTCACACTTTGAATGACAATTGCGCGGTCATACAACATTGTACCCAAACTAAAATGTTATCATTTTCTTCACACAACTAGAGCTTTCTTTTGGTGGTATTTAATCATCGCTGGGGTTTTTATTTTTTACTAAATTAACAAAAAAGACTGAAAATTTTGAAAAAAAAACACATTTTTCTTTGTTTCTGTTATAAAAGTTTGCAAATAATAAATAATTGTTCTTCATAAATTTAGGCCGAGATGTATTCTGCTACATGTCTTTGTTGAAAATAACCCAAATTAGGATGTATTTTTTAGTTTGTAGGAAAGTTATAGAGTTCACAAACTATGGTATAGATCTGAATATTGATCAATCCTGAAGTACTGACAGCCAATCTAATTTCTTGAGGTCCAAGAATGTCAGAATAGTACAGATATCCCCCAAATGACCCCTTTTTGCAAAGTAGACAGTCCGACGTACTTCATAAGAGGCATGGCGAGTTTTTTGAAGTTGTATTTTTTTGTCATAATTTTTCGGAAAATGAAAAAATAAAAAAAATTATTTTTACTATTTTGTTTTTACATACTGTCACCAGTGAAGTACAGCGTCATCATATAACTGGCATGGCGGTGATCAAGGACACTGACTGGTGACAATATGAAAAAAAAAAATATATATATTTTTTTATTTTTTTTATTATTTTTTATTAACATTTTTTTATTTTTTTTTAAGATTTTTTTTTCATATTTCACTATGACCAAAGTAGCACAATGTTACCATAGTAACATTGTACTACTTTGGGGAAGTGATCAGAATTTTTTTTTTTTCTACACAATTTGCAAAGAATTACTTTGCTATAAGCAAACATTTACCTGAATGACATCGATTCATTTATCCGAGGTACATGGCAGGTGACAGATCACGCCGCTGCGCGGCTCTGCAGGAGGGCAATCTGCGCATGTGTGGGAGGACGCCATATGGCGTCCACCCGGAACGCTGATGAGGGAGTTGAAAGTCCGTGTTGCCCAGCGACAGCCCCAAAACATCACTGCTCTAGAGGAGATCTGCATGGAGGATGGGCCAACATACCAGCAACAGTGTGTGCCAACCTTGTGAAGACTTACAGGAAACGTTTGACTTCTGTCATTGCCAACAAAGGATATATAACAAAGTATTGAGATGAACTTTTGATATTGACCAAATACTTATTTTCCCCCATAATTTGCAAATAAATTCTTTCCAAATCAGCCAATGTGATTGTCTGGATTTTGTTTCTCATTTTGTCTCTCATAGTTGAGGCCTACCTATGATGCCAATTACAGGCCTCTCTCATCTTTTTAAGTGGGAGAACTTGCACAATTGGTGGCTGACTAATAACGTTTTTGCCCCACTGTATATATATTTATTGACATATATTTTGAAATATATTGAATATGGCCAAAATTGTAGCATTTCAAATATATAGCAATATATTTGGGAAGAACATTTTTAAAATATATTTCAAATATATTTTTCTTCCATATGGGTACACAAGCCAGGTAGAACATCAAGGCTCACAGCAGACAATTGTGTATCGGGACCTAAAATATAAGCTGAGCCTGTATGAATATAACAAACTAACATTAAACACCAGAATACAAGCCATTAAAGGATATCTAAACCCAAGAACAAAGATTTAATATATTGCAGTCTACCAATCCTTATACAGTATGTGGTGACTGTTTTAGTTTTCCTCTTTCAGTACAAGAACATGTTAGTACAGAAAATTGCGAATTGATCTTGCCAGAAATCCATTGTCATTTAAACGTACTGTGCACTGAACTAATATTTCAAACAATGGTATTGGCTTTCCCAGTTATCCTCTGTGAACTGTTCTTCCCAAGTAATGGAGTTGAGGAGAGGAGCATTGTCACCATAGTACAAAAAAAAAGCAGCCAGCTTACCTAGGGACTAGAAAGGTGCAATGTATTACATTTTTGTTTTTGGATTTGGCTGTGCTTTAACACTGCAGCAGATTAGGATACAAACAAAGGATTGCTTGCCAGAGGTCCAGCAAGCAAAGACAATTTTGGTTACATTGATTCTTTAAATAAATAGCTTTTCATTTATTCATATTGACCATATTGATGTACTGACATTTTTCAAGGGTACATGAATCAAGTTTAATCAGTCTTTCCACATAAATGAGGTCTACTGTGGCCCTTAAGTATGAATTTATTTGCCTATTCTCTGAACTTTTCCCACTTCGAGGATATCCTTTTGTGAGCTGAAGAAGAGAAACCGGATTGGTAAATTTGTAAACTCACAAGGCCCACTTCAACTAAGCTCCACTCATTGTATCTCTTTCTTAGTATACCATAGACATTGGGCAAAGGTAGGAACTGTATATCTACTGTATATCTACCTCACCTTAAGAGAAGCAAAGCAACCAGTGGCATTTGGAGTGCCAGCAACTCCTAGGCTCAGAACCCCATGGAGAATTGGGCAGAACAAATGACTGGAAACTGCTTACTACTACCTAATGTAGCAGATAATAATTAGTTCTGTGATGTTTAAGGCATTTCACTACTTATCCAAGTAGCTTTCCCCAGTTCAAATAAGTGTCAGGAATATACCCTAGGCCTAGAACCTATAACTACATATCCTCAAAACACAGTGAAGTACACAGTTTGGGTAGACAGGACAACTGGTTAACCGAAGGTATGAGCAAAGCCATCCATCTCAAAGTGAAGCAGCCATCCATAAACAGTGGTGGGGCCTATGACACACTAGCTGTCACTCATATTGATTGCCATTTTAACACCTTTCCCCTGGCAATTTGACAAAATTTCCACCTTCAGCTACAGTATGTACTTAAACAATTAACACCTTTCTGAGACTTTACACCACTGATGTAAATGCAAACAACATGTTAATCTTGGACAATCAACCTGTCCTAACTTGGACAATTAACTGCCTTGATACAATTCATGCAACAGCAGCATTAGACCATTAGTCAACCAGTCCAAAGAGCTTTAATTAGCTCATCTTGTAATTAATATTAAAAGAAATGAACTGTCAATGCATTTCGAGGCTTCATAACACTTCTCCTTTTTCAGGGCTTAGATAATGTGTGGATCTGGAGTTATAAGGCTTGTTTAGCAGAAAACCTGAAATTGATCTGAGCTTTGCTGATATTGTCAAGCCACAGAATAATTGGCATCTTCATTTTTTCTGTCTTTAGCAAAGGAACCTTCTGAGCTTTACTTTCCTATCTTACCCAGCAGATATGATCATTTCAATTTTCCTAATAAAATGTTTTAATTAAAACTTCAGCCCCTGTAGGTTTTCAAAGAAGTTCGGAAAATGTAAAGATCTCCTCTTCATAAAATTGTAAGAGGGGAGGAAAGTAAAGCTTAGAGGGTTCATTAGCTAAAGTCAGAAAAAGTAATAGATGCTAATGATCCTCCAACTCCAGATCCACACATTATCTCTGATGTGATGAAGGGGAGGTTGTATGAAGCCCTAAGACATGGTGGCTGTTGTGTTTAATCTCAAAACAAATTAAAGCTTTTTGGGAACTTTTTGACTAATGATGTCAGGACCATGTAGAGCTCGTGCTCCATCACAGCTGACGGTCTCATTCCAGCATCCTGGTTTGGGCTGTGATACATTCTCCCTGTCTGTCTGTCCACCTGCAAAGTGATTGATGTGGCCAGTCTCTAGGTGGAAACCAAACCTGATTTAAGCCAGCTAAGCCTGCAGTCTCAATTTTGTGATATTGTGTTTGTAACACGTGCTCCAAGCTTTCTGTTTGTCTGCCTGCTGGTTTGGATTTTTTCATTGACGACCTCAGATTGGATATCGACTACTCTCTGAACTCTGACTGCCTTTTATTATTATTATTATTATTATTATACAGTATTTATAAAGCGCCAATAGTTCACTCAGCGCTGTACATTACAAAGGGGGACAGAACATGTGACAGAACAATACCAATACAATGCAAAACATGAGGGGATCGAGGGCCCTGCTCTTTCGAGCTTACAATCTAGAAGGGATGGGATAGTGGTACAGGAGGAGATAGCTGTGGGGGATGGAGTGGTAGGAAGAGTGGAGGAGGTCAGCAAGTTAGCAGGGGGTGAGGTAGGCTTCCCTGAAGAGATGGGTTTTCAGGGTGCGCCTAAAGGAGAAGAGAGTAGGTGATAATCTGATGGGTTGGGGCAGGGAGTTCCAGAGGATGGGTGATACCCTGGAGAAGTCCTGGAGGCGGGCATGGGAGGAGGAGACCAGGGAACTAGAGAGAAGGAGGTCTTGTGAGGAGCGGAGTGTGCGTGCTGGGCGGTACTTGGATATTAGGTCAGTGATGTAGTTCGGGGCAGTATGGTGGACAGCTTTGTACATCAGTGTTAGGATTTTAAATTTGATCCGTTGTGCAATCAGAAGCCAGTGGAGGGATTGGCAGAGGGGGGTGGCGGAAATGGAGCGGTTGGAAAGGTGAATGAGTCTGGCAGCCGTATTCAGGATCGACTGAAGCGGGGATAGCCTTTTGACTATGGATTTGACCCTGTCTGTTCTGAACTTTGCCTGCCTTGTACCTGGACTGTCATTGAACCCCTCTGCCTGTCTGCCAACTGCAAGTACCTGTTTGCTGTGCTTAGTTTTCATTTGCCCCAGCGTGGTGGCCAGGCACTATAGAATTGTGTATAATTCCTGGAGGCAACTTAGTACCAGTAGGCCTGCTTTCCTTATGGGATATGGGTCTGCTATAGATGAAGAATACAGCAGCCAGCTATATTGTCTGACCCCCTGTGTTAGGGGTAAGCGTGACATTGGTTAGGCTCTTCTGGTGCATATATTATTGTGATATTGATAACGTGATAGTCAGCACTTCTTCAACACACTTTTTAAAATGTTTTAAAATGTTTTTATTGTGTTTTACAGATGATAGTATCAATTTCAAAAGGCAAAACATTATAATATTAAGGCTCAGTTCACAGTGCCATGGCTTGGGAGCCGACCCTTTGAGAACGTGCATAGCACGAAACGCGTCAGAGGCTACAGCATCAGGACATCCTACCCCTTTTGCGGTCAGTACTTTTATTTCATTTAATCCTGTGCAATTTTTGAATAAAGTGTTTATGCAGTATCACGCTATGTGATGTCCCTTATTGGGCTCTTCATGAGCACCACCCCTTCACAGCACCAAGGTTAAGGAGGGACTCCAGAGATGTATGAGTGCCTTATGTACCATGGAACCTGACCAGGAGGGATGACCAATGAGAACTAGGGAACGCGGCTTCACCAGAGAGTGTGGAGAACCTAGATGCATCTGAAGAGAGGATACTGCTTACATGCGTTTTTTTTGGCGCACTTCTGGTGAGTGCGCATTTAATTATTATATTCCCTGCTCACATTTGGATCACTCGCCCTGATCTGCAGAGGAGACCGGGTAGTACTGACACACCGTACCCCTTTTGCATGTTCATGGACACTGGATTGAACATCGAACTTTTATGATCGATCTTATGACCTAATGCCTTTTTTCTTGTTTTCTATTCCACATACTGAATGAATGTTGATACTTTTATTAGCGCTGCACCTTTTTGCCTATAACTTTAGAAAAGGTTCCAGTGCTACTTCAAGGTGACTTCCGACTATCCGACTTGTGCCCATAGACTTTAATGTAAGTTGCTTCCAAGTTGGATCCTCATCTATATTGGATCTGACATTACAGGAAGATTTCCAAAGTCACATGGCATGAAAGATGTGCATCAAGTCATATCAAAGTTGTATTCAAGTCGCATCAAGATGCCAACAAATTGCCAGGAAGTCTTCTGGCAAAGTCACACCATAAGTCAGGTCACAGTAGTGTGAGCTGAGCTTAAGGAAACAGAACAACAGTGTTGTGTCTCTTACATTCACATTTACATAATCTAAAAGTCTTTAAAACCTTATTTGAATGTAAATAAACCACCAAATACTTATCCGCTTGGTGCTAGAGGGTAATGCTGCACACTGTCTCCGGATACAGAAAACATTTAAATAATAAACAAAAAGAGTATGCAAAACCTCTGACCATAAAAATCACAATGAAAACAAACAGTAAAGCAATGCAAATAATATCAACATCAATAAATAAAATAGAGGAAAAATAAAAACCATATTCAGTGTACATTAAACAATATTGTAAAAGTAATGAAAGTCCATTTCTAAAGGAATATTCAGGGCCCCACTAGGGGGCAAGTGTAGAATCTTGTGTGAAAATGAAATGTCACAGTTCCACATGTTTTAGTCCTAAACCACCTTAGAAATATAAAAATTCTCTTACTGGGTAATCTTGATCTCCAGAATAAAAGTAGCACAGGATACACAAGATGCAAATCACACGAGGGGACTTTATGTCCCCTGAGGATGTCCCTGGCTTAGACGAAATGCGTAGGTTGGGACTAGCACCCTTTGAAATGATTACACCTTCTGGTGTACCTCAGAGTGGTGTTTTTGAGCTTTTGTTAACCTGAGATGCTTGTGAGTAAATTTGCATGAAATATATTGGTGATTTTAAAAATATTACTCTATGGTCCTTTGTATTTCTTTCTGGATCTTAATGCGGAGAATTGAGATTTCCAGACAGCCAGAGGAGGACCTGGTAGGCATGGAGGTTGTTACCATACCCTGGTTTGATTTGCATTTGGTCTATCCTGTACAGGGGTGGACTGACAACTCATGGGGCCCCGGGCAATAGGAGATCATGGGGCCCCTGTGTCCTCGCCTACACTCAAACCACACCCAAAAAAGCCTATGAAAGGTACCAGGGGCATCTCATGGGGCCCCCTACTGACCCCGGGCCCTTGGGCAGTGCCCGAGTTCCCAAATGGTCAGTCCGCCCCTGATCCTGTACTAGTGATCTCTTATAATCTGGAGATCATGGTTATCCAGTAAGGAAATTTATATATTTATGTCTGAGGTGGTTTGGGACTAAAACACGTGGAACTTTGGCATTTTATTATCAGACAAGATTCTACACTTGCCCCATAGGACCTGGTAGGCATGGAGGTTGGTACCATACCCTGGTTTGATTCGCATTTGGTCTATCCTGTACTAGTGATCTCTTATAATCTGGAGATCATGGTTATCCAGTAAGGAAATTTATATATTTTTGTCTGAGGTGGTTTGGGACTAAAACACGTGGAACTTTGGCATTTTATTATCAGATAAGATTCTACACTTGCTCCATAGTGGATCCCTAAAATATTCCTTGGGCAGTGGACTTTCATTTCTATTATATTATTGTTTAATTTATAATAAATATTTTTCCACCACCTTATTTATTGATGTTGATATTATTTGTGTCACTTTACTTTTCATTGTGATTTTTATGATCAGAGGTTTTGGCATTTTTTTTTTTGTGTATTACCTTATGTGAATATGTCAAACCTTAGGTATCTTCTCCACACCATTCAGTATCAATGCAGATGGTTGTTCTGACCTTGCAATGAGGTTAGCAAAGAAGACCCTTACTTGTGCCTAAATAGGCGTATGACCTTTAACTCAAAGTCGGTCTCCACTTGAGACAAAAGAGAAGAAATAAGAAAGGGATGAACAAAGAAAAGAATGTGAAAATGTACAGGGGTAGTAGTCAAGAGTGTAGAAGAAGGCCTCACAATTCCTATGATGAATATTGGATCCCACACTTTGCCAAATGTCTTTTGTGATGATTGGATTAAGGTAACTGAGATACCCTTCAGGCTATACACTGGGGTATGTTTTTGACATTCATTAGAACTGAAGAAGCTACTTGGATGTGTAATGACATTTCTTCAACATTACAGATCATGTCAATTGATTGTGGATAAAGTGGTTCTAAAGGTTCAAGGTTTTTTACCTTCATGCATTCTATGAATGAAGGTAAAAAACCTTCTGAGTGTATCAACCCCCCTAATAGGCATCTAAGCCCCCTCTCAATGCAACGATGTGCACTAGAGTCTCGGCCATCCTGGGACTCCCTCTTCTCATTGGCTGAGACAGAAGTGGGAGCCATTTAAAGGGGTCCAGGCCGAGCCGCAGCTCCGTGTGGGAATGGATACATGGAGCAGCGGATGTCCCCATAGCAAGCTGCTTGCTGTGGGGGCACCTGACAGGAAGGAGAGGCCAGAAGAGCCTGAGGGGGACCTGAGAAGAGGAGGATCCAGGCTGCTCTGTGCAAAACCACTGCACACAACAGGTAAATATAGGCATTTTTGTTATTTTTTCTTAAAACAATAAACCTTTAGAATCACTTTAACTACTACTAGTTATACCATAACCTGGATAAATTAAAAAACCTTCACCAACCCTACCTAACACCGTTATTAATAAATACAGTCATGTTTTAGCATTCTCATGTTTATTTCTTTTGTTTGTATTGCTATGACACAAAAAAGTGGAGAAACAAAAAGCCAAATCTGACACATTCCACACACAACCCCCCAAAAATGGACTGGACAAAATGAATGGCACCCTTCATTTAATATTTGGTAGCACACCCCATGGAAAAATAACTGAAATCAATGGCTTCCTGTAACCATCAATGAGTTTCTTACACCTCTCTACTGGAAGTTTGGAGCCCTCTTCTTTCACCAACTGCTCCAGGTCTCTCTGTTTGGAAGGGTTCCTTTTCCCAACTGCTGTTTTGAGATTTCTCCATAGGTGCTCTATAGGATTGAGATCTGGACTCATTGCTGGCCAGTTCAGTACTCTCCAGCGCTTTGTCTGAAACCATTCCTGGGTGCTTTTTGACGTGTGTTTTGGGTCATTGTCCTGCTATAAGACCCATGATCTCTGACGGAGAATCAACTTTCTGACACTGGGCCCTACATTGCGCCCCAGAATTATTTGGTATTCTTCAGATTTCATAATGCCATGCACACGGTCAAGCCATCCAGTGACTGAAGCAGCAAAGCAACCCCGAAACATCACTGAACCTCCATCATGTTTGACTGTAGAGACTGTAGTCTTTTCTTTAAAGGCCTCTTCTTTTTCTGAAAACAGTAGAATGATGGGCTTTGCCAAAAAGCTGTAAGTTTGTTTTGTCTGTCCACAGCACATTCTCTCAAAAGGAGTTTTGGCAAACTCCAATCAGGCTTTTTTATGTTTCTGTGTCAGCAGTGGGGTACTCTTGGGTCTCCTACCATAATGTCCCTTTTCATTCAGAGGGCATCATATAGTGCAAGCTATTATATAGTTACAGAAAGGCAACTTTTTGGAGTCTCGCAGGATCCCTTCATCAGGATGTGATGATTCCAGCCGACGGTCGCTGCAGCACCCACTTATACACACAGCCTTTTTTAATGCAGGAATGTGTGCGTTTGGATTGTACACTTGTATAGTGCGAGCTGACACAGTTGTTCCCTGTGCCTGAAGGTCAGCTTGAATTTGTCTGGAAGTTGATCAAGGTTCTTTATCCACCATTTGAACCATCCTTTGTTGCAATCTTTGATCAATTTTTCTCTTTTGTCTAAGTCCAGGGAGATTAGCTACAGTGCCATGGGCTGCAAACTTCTTGAAAATGTCGCACACAATGGACACAGGAACATTAAGATCTGTTAATTTGTACAGGTGAGTTTAATTACAAATTTCAGGAGCATCACAAACATGGGATGCAATTATTTCTTACAATTTTGAGAAGGTGCCAATAATTTTGTCCATTCCATTCTTGGGGTTTTGCGTGGAATGTGTCAGATTTGGCTTTTTGTTTCTCCACTTTTTTGTATCATACCAATACAAATAAACATGAGAATGCCGAAACATTTGTAATTGCAACAATTTTCTGGGCGAAGTGGTGCATTATCAGACAGAAATGCAGTGGTGCCAATATTTTTGGCCATGACTGTTCATGTAATACTTGTGGGCTTGTTGAATTTTATTTCTATGGTTTGACCTTGAAATCCCAAAAGGTCATCCACCTTTAATTTTCTACCCTTGTTCCTGCCAATCTTCTGTATTACCAGCACTGTGCCTAACAATGCTTGACTGCTTGGTTCACTTCGGACAAGACAGCTTGCCTTTGGGAACCCATTAGTTTCCTTAGTGGGCTGTTTAACTCAGGTGAAGTCTGGTCTTGGAAACTTAT
Organism: Staurois parvus; assembly: GCF_062004578.1. Classification (NCBI taxonomy): domain Eukaryota; kingdom Metazoa; phylum Chordata; class Amphibia; order Anura; family Ranidae; genus Staurois; species Staurois parvus. The sequence continues at coordinate 2,168,400 of NW_028318374.1, forward strand.
TGAAATGCAATGGGTTTCCAAAGGCATCCACCAAGAAAGTGGCTGCTTTGAGTGGTGGTAGTCACCTCTAAGCAGTTTAGCGGCACCGTTAACCACTTCAGAACGAATGATTGTTCACCCACTGTGGACCAGAGCTGGTCATTTCAGATATGTGCCTTTAATTTTGTCATTACTTATGATAACAAAGAAATATATATCAGGTTTTTTTTTTTGATAAACAAGCATTTCTTTTGGTAGTATGGTGGTACAACAATTATGTCTTCTAAGCATTTTAAAGGCATATATATATATATATATATATGCCTTTAAAATGAACACAAATATATATATATATATATATATATATATATATATATATATATATATATTTGTGTTCAAAATAATAGCAGTCAGACATCACTAACCTGATCAATCACTGTTTTTGGTAGAAATGATATTTCTACATTGCAAATAATTTACTAGCAGGTGTAGTAGAGTAATAGAAATCCAACAGACCCAACACTCATGACATGCATGCTGCTGATTCTGTGTAATTGAATCACTCATTGAAAGGGGCATGTTCAAAATAATAGCAGTGTGGAGTTCTATTAGTGAGGTCATTCATTCTTTGAAAAACAGGTGGCAATTATTGCCCTTATTTAAGGAAGGAAGGAAGGCAGCAAATGTTGTACATGCTGGTTACAGTGTATTTCTCTCTGAAATTCTGAGGAAAATGGGTCGTTCCAGACATTGTTCAGAAGAACAGCGTACCTAGATTAAAAAGTTGATTGGAGAGGGGAAAACATATAAAGAAGAGCAGAAAATGATAGGCTGCCAGCTAAAATGATCGCAAATGCTTTAAAATGGCAACCAAAACCTGAAAGACGTGGAAGAAAGCGAAAAACTACCATTCGAATGGATAGAAGAATAGCCAAAATGGCAAGGACTCAGCCAACAATCAGCTCCAGGAAGATGAAAGAAGGTGTAAAGTTCCCTGTGAGGACTGTTACAATTAGAAGACGCCTATGTGAAGCCAAGCTATCTGCAAGAAGCCCCCGCAAAGTCCCACTGTTGAAAAAAAAGACGTGCTGAAGAGGTTACAATTTGCCAAAGAGCACATTGACTGGCCTAAAGAGAAATGGCGCAACATTTTGTGGACTGATGAAAGTAAGATTGTTCTTTTTGGGTCTAGTGGTCGGAGACCATTTGTCAGATGACCCCCAAACACTGAATTCAAGCCACAGTACACTGTGAAGAAAGTGAAGCATGGTTGCGCAAGCATCATGATATGGGGATGTTTCTCATACTACGATGTTGGGCCTGTTTATCGCATATCAGGGATCATGGATCAGTTTGAATACAGCAGAATACTTGAAGAGGTCATGCTGCCTTATGCTGAAGAGGATGTGAGATGGGGAAACAGCTCTCATTGTTTGAACACTGTTTGTGTGGAAGTAAATTATTGTGTGGAGTAAATTAAATGTTTTGACTGACATTCTGCGGTTTAGCCACAAGATGTCACTGTTTTTCTAACACAGCCTCAGACTGCATAGATATTTGTATATTCATGAAGAGGTAGGGGTTTTCAAACAGAGTGGAGAGAGAACAGGAAGGAGAGAGAGAAGCCATGTTTTGGAGCATGGTGAATAAGGGGCCCTGTGAGCTGAGAATCTGATGACATCCAGGTGTGAAAGCATCCCTCAGTAACCAGAGCTGCAGCTAAGTGAAGCTGATTGTGTCCAAGACCCTGATTCTGTTCAGAGAAAGGAAGATTACTGCCAGGAATGCTGATGAGAGCAGAGGAACTAAGCAGCATATACTGCGATACTGCATGCTCGTTGGAGAGACATTTGTTCTGTTCAGAGTCACCAGCGCATGAAAAGCAGACCCGGGTCAGTAAGATCGTGCACGCACCTCATTTCAGTGTTGGCGCCTTGATACTGAGTCCAGGCCGATAGTTAGTTAGGGTCCCTGTTTGTGTCAGGCCACAAGTGTTGTTACTGATTATTGGAAGGACTCCACAGCTTAAAAGTGACATTTCACATTGGAGAGCTGATAACATCCCACAAACTCAAGCCAGACTGGCGTTTTGCTCAGAAGGAATACTCAGACACGTGCTACAGGACCAGTTATGGGAGGGGGAATACTGTAGATTTGTGTAAGATTGTAAGCTGTTGTGCTGCACCGCAGGCTAGCCCATACCGTACACCCATACACTGATTCCTGCTATTTTAGGGTAATAACGGGTAAGGTGTGGCAGCTTAGTTGTGCCTGCCAGTAGGTAAATTACTTCACTTTCTACCTTCATCCATCAGAAGGCGCCGTGCTGTGCAGCACAAGGGTCTCAGCCTTTGGGCTGGGTGTATGTAAATTTATTGTATGTTTCCAGCATTTGTGGTTGTGTTTATTTGCCACATCTAAGTAAAATTCTGTTGTGGCAAAAGCTGGTGTTGGGGTTGCTTTCCTCGTTTGTGACTTCACTGTATCCTGGGGAGCCCACCCTGGTACACGGCTTACAAGGAAATGCACTTGAACTGGGTGTTCCAACAAGACAACGACCCCAAACACACCAGTAAACGTGCAACATCTTGGTTCCAGACCAACAAGATTGACGTTATGGAGTGGCCAGCCCAATCCCCGGATCTTAATCCAATAGAAAACTTGTGGGGTGACATCAAAAATGCAGTTTCTGAGGCAAAACCAAGAAATAGAGAAGAACTGTGGAATGTAGTCCAATCATCCTGGGCTGGAATACCTGTTCACAGGGGCCAGAAGTTGGGTGACTCCATGCAACACAGATGTACAGCAGTTCTCAGAAACAGTGCGACTACAACCAAATATTCATGAAGTGATTCAAAGGAAAGCAAAATCTTCAAACATTTTTCAGTTTATATAGTGAATGTTTGAGTTTGTAAAGAAGAATACAAACACTGCTATTTTTTTTTGAACAGTCTAATATTCACTTTTCTTCAATTTTGTTAGAGGAACAACACAAATTTGATATATTTTTTTTTCATGTTTTGATTTGGAATAGAATGTGTAGTGCTCCCAATGCATTTGTTTGTATGGAAATAAAAGCTATTAGCATAATTTTGAGCTTTTTTCACTTTTTTCAACACACTGCTATTATTTTGAACACAACTGTATATATAGTAGAACAAAACTCTTTTATTTCCAGTTTAGACTCAAAACAGTTTCAAAACTATGAGCGTTGCTGTAGAAACAAAGCACCAATATGATTTTGCTGCTCAGCTACAAAACATGGAGGAGTTGTTTACAAATTAATTAAAGGTGGTTTTCTGTATTCTCTTTAATACAATACCTCACACTGGCTCATTTCACAAAGCTGAAACAATTAATTCAATGAACGTAACAATAATGCAAACACCAGCAGGTATGAATCTCAACTGTACAAATAAAACAATAAAAAAAATAAAATAAAACAATAAAATAGTGAAAAGCTTTAGCAATGAAGCAAAGTCAAGGAATTATCATTTTTTGTTCTTTAACACAATACCACACACTGACTTAATTCACAAAGCTGAAATATCAGAATAAGGATCCTTAACGTTAAAAAAATTAAGAAAATTCAGCAGAGTTTTAATGATTAAATTTCACATTTTCATATTTAAAATTTTCGTATTTAAAGATCATTATCCTTGTGTTAGGCTTCAATGTACATAATAAAAATGTGTCAAAAAAGTATAAATCCCAGCTGTAAACAATAAAACCCTAAATAAATACCAATACAAACAAAACAAAGAAACATAAGAATGCCAAAACATTTGTGATTGCAACAATTTTCTGGGCGAAGTCGTACTTTGTCAGAAGGAAATGCAGGGTTGCCAATATTTTTGGCCATGACTGTTCAAATAATACTTGTGGGCTTGTTGAATTTTATTTCTATGGTTTGACCCTAAAATCCCAAGAGGTCATCCACCTTTAGTTTTCCTCCTTGTTCCTGCCAATATTCTGTATTACCAGCACTGTGCCTAACAGTGCTTGACTGCTTGGTTCACTTCGGGCAAGATAGCTTGCCTTTGGGAACCCATTAGTTTCTGTAGCAGGCTGTTTCACTCAGGTGCAATCTGGTCTTGGAAACTTATTGTAAAGCAACGGATTTCCAAAGGCATCCACAATGAATGGGGCTGCTTTGACTGGTGGTAGTCACCTCTGAGCAGCTTAGCGGCACCGTTAACCACTTCAGAACAAATGATTGTTCACCCATTATGGACCAGATCTGGTCTTACATTTCAGCTATGTGCCTTGTCATTACATATGATAACAAAGAGATATATATCAGGATTTTATTTTTAGCACAAACAAGCTTTTCTTTTGGTAGTATGGTGTTACACCAATTATTTTTTCTAAGTATTTTAAAGACAAATATATATATATATATATATATATATATATATATATATATATATATATTAGAACAAAACTCCTTTATTTCCAGTTTTGACACAAAACAGTTTCAAAGCTGTGAGCGTTACTGTAGAAACAAAGTACCAATATGATTTTGCTGCTACAAAACATAGGGGAGTTGTTTTTTGCAAATTAATTAAAAGTGGTTTTCTGTATTTTCTTTAACACAATACCTCACACTGGCTCAATTCACAAAGCTAAAACAATTAATTCAATGAACATATCAAAAATGCAAACACAAACAGGTATGAATATCAACTGTACAAATGAAACTGTAAATAAATAAATACAAATAAAATAGTGAAAAGCTTTAGCTAAGAAGCAAAGGCAAGGAATTAGCATTTCTTTTCTTTAACACAATACCAAACACTGGCTTAATTCACAATGCTGGAACATCAGAATAAGGATCCTTACTTTAAAAAAACGAAATAATTCAGCAAAGAGTTTTAATGTTTAAATTTTACATTTTAATATTTAATTTTTGTATATTTAAAGATCATTATCCCTGTGTTAGGCTTCAATGAACATAATAAAAATGTTTCAAAAACGTATAAACCTCAGCTTTGAAAGATAAAACACTAAATTAAAAAAAGTAATATTAGTAAAATAGTGAAAAGCTTTAGCTAGTTACGGGTAATTGGTGGTTAACAATGTTTAAATAAGAAGCATTTTTTAATTATTTTTATATCAATATTTATACATTTGCAATCCAGGCAGCTGTAGTACCCTATCTTTGTAATATGAATTAGTGAAATTGAAAGAGTTTGAGAGTCAATACAGAAAGCAAAATTAAAGTAGAACTTTAGGCAAAACCTTTATTTTGTCATTTTGGATAGAGTAATTGAGGGTTATAACCCCTGTCAGGTTTCTTTGCCATCTGTACCCCATTGTGGAGATTTTCCTTCATTTCTTGTCTCATAGCCAAAATATGAATTGATAGACAGTGAGAAAATCCCTAGTTTTCAACAATGTCTCCAAAACTAGTGTCCCCACTGGAAGATTTCCACTCTCTTACTGTTCTGGGGGATTTTCTTCTACTTTCACTTTCAACGATAACAGAATACATGACAAATAGAGAGGGTGACCCTCCCTAAAAGGGACATGGACAACAATAAAAACCTGACAGGGCTTATGCTTTAATGTGCTTCATTGGTAGGGGTTGCAGACTTAATGAGCTTTAAATAGTTCCTTGGGATTATAGAAGCTCCTCTACACTATCCTGGACCTGTTCTTGGCCAAAAGCAAACCCCTCTTTAACCTCATTATTTTACTTTTTAAACTGAAATCGGGGGAAAATGTGGGACAGTATCAATCAAAAGTATGAATAAGTGAAAAAATCCCACAAAAGCAGTAAACACTAAATGAAAAAAACAGCTCCTAATTACACATGTAGCGATGCTCCCATAGGAGCCTCTGGAGTACTGTCCAGGTCCTCCCCAAATACTTTACCCCACATCTGGGCACACAGACTCATTCACTAATTTCTCCAATAATCAGTCCAGGGGTGTTGTGTTTGTTGTTTTTGATTTTGAAGAATTGGGATAGGGATGATGGAGATGAGTGGGATACTCCAGATTAGGAACTATGTATATTGAGAACTTTGTTTAATCTTTAGAACAAACTGTATTGGAGTACTTGCTTGAATCAGTGGACTTCAGCTTAAGGCAGTTGCAACAGTAGTAGCAGTAGCTCCAGAGCAGTGTCCCTTTTAGAAGTAGTGGACAGATGGACAAAGCTCTTCAGAACACCTAAAACCCACAGCTGACTTCCTAGCATCAGACGGGGTTAAAATGCATACAGTCTCTAAGATCCTTAGAGATGTCTTAGGCGCAAGAGTAACTGTACACTTTCCACCATGATACCAGACCCAATTTTCAGTCCCTCAGTCAGCATAGCAGAACCCTCAGACATTAAGGCCCTCAGGTCATCCAATGTGCCCTCTCCCAGGCTTGGGGAAATCTAGCCAGGAAAGACCTAGAGCCCTGTGTCATCACTGAATATATACAGTTACCCAGCATGCTTTAGAGCCCTTCTCTCTGGGATAGGCTAAAGCTGTATCCATATTCATGTTGCCATCTGCATAGCTCTACACCTATTGTCCAGAAACGTCTGCAGTCTCTTGGATAAAGAGGAAGCTAGGTAGACTAGCAGCACCTGAACACACAAAGCAGACCTCACTAAATGATCACAGCTCACCCAGTACAGTGAACTGACCATACTTTTACCTAGCAATAATTACAGCCACTGTGCCTACAGATTGACAGCTAAATTTAGCTATCAATAAAATCCTATCTACCTAGGAAAAGCGGTAACCCCGAGCTACACTCGGGAATAGTCTGCAGCATTGCTCAGGAATTCCCTGCAGTGCTTACCTTGTCCTGCGCTCCCGTGATGTGTCCCCTGCAGCGTCCCCGGTCATCTCCTCCAGCCAATGCCGGCATCCGTCTTCCGGGTTCCCAGCGCTCCCTGCGAGCGTTGGGACGTACGGGGGACGGAACCGGCGGGAAATTTGAAAATTTTAAAAACGGACATTCACTAAATACACTAAAATCACATAGTAAAACATTACTGTATCAAACCATTTCACATACATTTTGTCCCGAATGCTTTGTCCTGTGCCCTGCCTGCATTTTTACTGTTCTTTCTGCCTGGAAACTGAGAAACGTCCATGGCGTCCAAAAAGGGTCCCTTTAGGTCAAGAGCGGTTTTAGACCGGCTAGAGAACAGCGATAGTAAATTAGAACCACTTGCAGAATTGAGTGATAATGATTCGTGGGGAAATTCGTAATCAGACACTGAAAACGATTCTGCGACTTTGCTCAGCGATGTGCGAACTTGGCGCTATATTTCACATTTTAGTGTTATTGGTTTGATTATATTATTGAATTAAATTTATTATTATTATATTATTATTTGTTGTGGTTATTTATTATATTATAATTTTTGATTTTGCGTTTCAAGTTATACCCTACCTGGGATGTTTACTAGACTCTTGTTCGGACAGATTTCAGTGAGTTATTCCTAAAAATTACAGGTCTACAATAAAAAAACTACATATTTCCATGTAAAAAAATGTACCGCTTTCAGCACAGAAATATGGACATAATCATACCGCTAGGGAGGTTAATGAGTGAATTTGAGTGTTTCCACTAGGGCAGAATTGGGAATTTCATGGGTAGATCAATTTTGCCCAAATCACTCTGCTCAACACTTCTTTGTAACAATTTCTCAAGGTTACTGTAATGACACTTGATGTTTCCACAATGCGTGACAAAGTCCACAGGAAACACGCTGCAAACGCACACTGCACTTGCAGTGCCATTAATTGTTAATGGCACCCCAAATGCGGTTAGCAGCCGTGCATTTTGTGACATGTCAAATGCACCAAAAGGCGTGCTGAAAACACGCAACACTCCACACCTGAAAAAGTCCTGGAATTTCTTTGGCATGTTTCTCACACATAGGGCAGCCGTAAGTGCAAAGCGCAGAAACACACGAAAAGTGCAAAAAACAACAACATGCGAAGTGCGAGTGGGGCCTAAATGATGACTGTAAATGCTCATAGTAGTGAATATTCAAGCAGGATGAGTTCTGCTTGACTCCTGCTTACAGATTGGAACTGCGACTGTCCAGTACAAAGGGAGGGAGAATCAATACATTTGTATAACCTTCTTGAACTCTTAATGTATACCTTTGGAGGAATTAAACAGACAAAACTGACCAGGCAGACAATGATAGTTATGGGCCAATAGTGAGACACAGACGGTGGGAGAAGATAGAATCCTGGAGGTGGTCATTGGTTCATTAAAAGAACTTTCAGATTTTTTAGGGGAATCGGGGTGCTTGTCAAAAAAATCCCAAAACATAGTTTTGGTTTAAGTCAGTTCCCCCATTATATCATGTACAGTAGAAAGCCCACAGATTAGATAAGCCTATTAAGTGATGGTCCCAAGTAGGATGCCCCTGCTGCTCAGAGCCCCTTTAAAGTACATTTGGTATGAAAGAAATACGTTGGCTGCCATTACTGGCGTTTTCATGAAAATTACAGTTATCTTGCTGAGCATGGCAGCAATTTTATGGACAACTGATGGAGAACGTGCATGCAGAAAAGGAGAATCAGAGGAGCTGACAATTCCTAATTTGTATATTTTTTCTAGGTCAGTGACTCAAAGGGGGAGATTTATTAAAACTGGTCTGTAATGGTCGTGCGTACCAGGTACCCAAAGAGCTGTGTGTGTAGCAGCCATTTTATTCACGTCACAAGTCTCCCATGCCATTTTGTCATAAGAAGGCATTGCCATATGACCTTTTCCCCCTCCTTCCTTCAGTTTGTACAATACACAAACTGTTAACTGATGCCAGGACTAGAGATGAGCGAATCGAAGTATCCGAAGTGGAATTCGAGTCGAATATCTGAAAAATTTCGATTCGTGCCGAATCCGAAAAATAGCCTAATTCGGACGCGCGAATCGAAATTTTTCAGAAAATGGCGGCTGACATGTGCGGCGACGGAGCGGGGATGTCTGGGAAGGCGCGCAGACAAGGCGCGCTGACCCATAATGCATGCCTCAACTACATGTGATCGCATCAGCCTATCAGCAGCCAGCCAGCATGCACTGTGTAATGGTCGAGCTATAAATAGCGGCCATTTTGGAATTCTTCATTTGCCTGCAGTTATTGAACAGAGGCAGACCGCTCTGTACTAGGGACAGGGACAGAGTTAGGGCCACAGAAACGATAATTGGGGACAGAGAAAAGTTACTTAGGGACAGAGAACCATTACTCAGGGACACAGACTTGTTAATGAGGGCCACAGAATCGTTATTTAGGGACAAAGAAACGCTAGTTAGGGCCACAGAATTCATAATCAGGGACAGACAGAATTGTTACTCAGTGCCAGAGAATTGTTACTTAGGGCCACAGAAACGTTATTGGGGCCACAGAATTGTTACTCAGGGACAGACAGAATTGTTACTAAGTGCCAGAGAATTGTTACTCAGGGACAGACAGAATTGTTACTGAGTGCCAGAGAATTGTTACTTAGGGCCACAGAAACTTTAATTAGGGCCACAGAATTTTTACTCAGGGACAGACAGAATTGTTACTCAGTGCCAGAGAATTGTTACTCAGGGACAGACAGAATTGTTACTGAGTGCCAGAGAATTGTTACTCAGGGCCACAGAAACTTTACTTAGGGCCACAGAATTTTTACTCAGGGACAGACAGAATTGTTACTGAGTGCCAGAGAATTGTTACTCAGGGACAGACAGAATTGTTACTGAGTGCCAGAGAATTGTTACTTAGGGCCACAGAAACTTTACTTAGGGCCACAGAATTGTTACTCGCACAGACACAGAATTGTTACTCGCACAGACACAGAATTGTTACTGAAGGCCACAGAACTGTTACTTAGGGCCACAGAATTGTTACTCGCACAGACACAGAATTGTTACTCGCACAGACACAGAACTGTTACTGAGGGCCACAGAACTGTTACTTAGGGACAAAGAAACGCTAGTTAGGGCCACAGAATTGTTACTCAGGGACAGACAGAATTGTTACTGAGTGCCAGAGAATTGTTACTCAGGGACAGACAGAATTGTTACTGAGTGCCAGAGAATTGTTACTTAGGGCCACAGAAACTTTAATTAGGGCCACAGAATTTTTACTCAGGGACAGACAGAATTGTTACTCAGTGCCAGAGAATTGTTACTCAGGGACAGACAGAATTGTTACTGAGTGCCAGAGAATTGTTACTCAGGGCCACAGAAACTTTACTTAGGGCCACAGAATTTTTACTCAGGGACAGACAGAATTGTTACTGAGTGCCAGAGAATTGTTACTCAGGGACAGACAGAATTGTTACTGAGTGCCAGAGAATTGTTACTTAGGGCAACAAAAACTTTACTTAGGGCCACAGAATTGTTACTCGCACAGACACAGAATTGTTACTCGCACAGACACAGAATTGTTACTGAAGGCCACAGAACTGTTACTTAGGGCCACAGAATTGTTACTCGCACAGACACAGAATTGTTACTCGCACAGACACAGAACTGTTACTGAGGGCCACAGAACTGTTACTTAGGGACAAAGAAACGCTAGTTAGGGCCACAGAATTGTTACTCAGGGACAGACAGAATTGTTACTGAGTGCCAGAGAATTGTTACTCAGGGACAGACAGAATTGTTACTGAGTGCCAGAGAATTGTTACTTAGGGCCACAGAAACTTTAATTAGGGCCACAGAATTTTTACTCAGGGACAGACAGAATTGTTACTCAGTGCCAGAGAATTGTTACTCAGGGACAGACAGAATTGTTACTGAGTGCCAGAGAATTGTTACTCAGGGCCACAGAAACTTTAATTAGGGCCACAGAATTTTTACTCAGGGACAGACAGAATTGTTACTGAGTGCCAGAGAATTGTTACTCAGGGACAGACAGAATTGTTACCGAGTGCCAGAGAATTGTTACTCAGGGACAGACAGAATTGTTACTGAGTGCCAGAGAATTGTTACTTAGGGCCACAGAAACTTTCATTAGGGCCACAGAATTTTTACTCAGGGACAGACAGAATTGTTACTGAGTGCCAGAGAATTGTTACTCAGGGACAGAGAGAATTGTTACTGAGTGCCAGAGAATTGTTACTTAGGGCCACAGAAACTTTAATTAGGCCCACAGAATTTTTACTCAGGGACAGACAGAATTGTTACTCAGTGCCAGAGAATTGTTACTCAGGGACAGACAGAATTGTTACTGAGTGCCAGAGAATTGTTACTCAGGGCCACAGAAACTTTAATTAGGGCCACAGAATTTTTACTCAGGGACAGACAGAATTGTTACTGAGTGCCAGAGAATTGTTACTCAGGGACAGACAGAATTGTTACTGAGTGCCAGAGAATTGTTACTTAGGGCCACAGAAACTTTACTTAGGGCCACAGAATTGTTACTCGCACAGACACAGAATTGTTACTCGCACAGACACAGAATTGTTACTGAAGGCCACAGAACTGTTACTTAGGGCCACAGAATTGTTACTCGCACAGACACAGAATTGTTACTCGCACAGACACAGAACTGTTACTGAGGGCCACAGAACTGTTACTTAGGGACAAAGAAACGCTAGTTAGGGCCACAGAATTGTTACTCAGGGACAGACAGAATTGTTACTGAGTGCCAGAGAATTGTTACTCAGGGACAGACAGAATTGTTACTGAGTGCCAGAGAATTGTTACTTAGGGCCACAGAAACTTTAATTAGGGCCACAGAATTTTTACTCAGGGACAGACAGAATTGTTACTCAGTGCCAGAGAATTGTTACTCAGGGACAGACAGAATTGTTACTGAGTGCCAGAGAATTGTTACTCAGGGCCACAGAAACTTTAATTAGGGCCACAGAATTTTTACTCAGGGACAGACAGAATTGTTACTGAGTGCCAGAGAATTGTTACTCAGGGACAGACAGAATTGTTACCGAGTGCCAGAGAATTGTTACTCAGGGACAGACAGAATTGTTACTGAGTGCCAGAGAATTGTTACTTAGGGCCACAGAAACTTTCATTAGGGCCACAGAATTTTTACTCAGGGACAGACAGAATTGTTACTGAGTGCCAGAGAATTGTTACTCAGGGACAGAGAGAATTGTTACTGAGTGCCAGAGAATTGTTACTTAGGGCCACAGAAACTTTAATTAGGCCCACAGAATTTTTACTCAGGGACAGACAGAATTGTTACTGAGTGCCAGAGAATTGTTACTCAGGGACAGACAGAATTGTTACCGAGTGCCAGAGAATTGTTACTCAGGGACAGACAGAATTGTTACTGAGTGCCAGAGAATTGTTACTTAGGGCCACAGAAACTTTCATTAGGGCCACAGAATTTTTACTCAGGGACAGACAGAATTGTTACGGAGTGCCAGAGAATTGTTACTCAGGGACAGACAGAATTGTTACGGAGTGCCAGAGAATTGTTACTCAGGGCCACAGAAACTTTACTTAGGGCCAGAGAATTTTTACTCAGGGACAGACAGAATTGTTACTGAGTGCCAGAGAATTGTTACTCAGGGACAGACAGAATTGTTACGGAGTGCCAGAGAATTGTTACTCAGGGACAGACAGAATTGTTACTGAGTGCCAGAGAATTGTTACTTAGGGCCACAGAAACTTTAATTAGGGCCACAGAATTTTTACTCAGGGACAGACAGAATTGTTACTGAGTGCCAGAGAATTGTTACTCAGGGACAGACAGAATTGTTACCGAGTGCCAGAGAATTGTTACTCAGGGACAGACAGAATTGTTACTGAGTGCCAGAGAATTGTTACTTAGGGCCACAGAAACTTTAATTAGGGCCACAGAATTTTTACTCAGGGACAGACAGAATTGTTACTGAGTGCCAGAGAATTGTTACTCAGGGACAGACAGAATTGTTACGGAGTGCCAGAGAATTGTTACTCAGGGCCCCAGAAACTTTACTTAGGGCCAGAGAATTTTTACTCAGGGACAGACAGAATTGTTACTGAGTGCCAGAGAATTGTTACTCAGGGACAGACAGAATTGTTACGGAGTGCCAGATAATTGTTACTCAGGGCCCCAGAAACTTTACTTAGGGCCACAGAATTTTTACTCAGGGACAGACAGAATTGTTACTGAGTGCCAGAGAATTGTTACTCAGGGACAGACAGAATTGTTACTGAGTGCCAGAGAATTGTTACTCAGGGACAGACAGAATTGTTACTGAGTGCCAGATAATTGTTACTCAGGGCCCCAGAAACTTTACTTAGGGCCACAGAATTTTTACTCAGGGACAGACAGAATTGTTACTGAGTGCCAGAGAATTGTTACTCAGGGACAGACAGAATTGTTACTGAGTGCCAGAGAATTGTTACTTAGGGCCACAGAAACTTGAATTAGGGCCACAGAATTTTTACTCAGGGACAGACAGAATTGTTACTGAGTGCCAGAGAATTGTTACTTAGGGCCACAGAAACTTTACTTAGGGCCACAGAATTGTTACTCGCACAGACACAGAATTGTTACTCGCACAGACACAGAATTGTTACTGAAGGCCACAGAACTGTTACTTAGGGCCACAGAATTGTTACTCGCACAGACACAGAATTGTTACTCGCACAGACACAGAACTGTTACTGAGGGCCACAGAACTGTTACTTAGGGACAAAGAAACGCTAGTTAGGGCCACAGAATTGTTACTCAGGGACAGACAGAATTGTTACTGAGTGCCAGAGAATTGTTACTCAGGGACAGACAGAATTGTTACTGAGTGCCAGAGAATTGTTACTTAGGGCCACAGAAACTTTAATTAGGGCCACAGAATTTTTACTCAGGGACAGACAGAATTGTTACTCAGTGCCAGAGAATTGTTACTCAGGGACAGACAGAATTGTTACTGAGTGCCAGAGAATTGTTACTCAGGGCCACAGAAACTTTAATTAGGGCCACAGAATTTTTACTCAGGGACAGACAGAATTGTTACTGAGTGCCAGAGAATTGTTACTCAGGGACAGACAGAATTGTTACCGAGTGCCAGAGAATTGTTACTCAGGGACAGACAGAATTGTTACTGAGTGCCAGAGAATTGTTACTTAGGGCCACAGAAACTTTCATTAGGGCCACAGAATTTTTACTCAGGGACAGACAGAATTGTTACTGAGTGCCAGAGAATTGTTACTCAGGGACAGAGAGAATTGTTACTGAGTGCCAGAGAATTGTTACTTAGGGCCACAGAAACTTTAATTAGGCCCACAGAATTTTTACTCAGGGACAGACAGAATTGTTACTGAGTGCCAGAGAATTGTTACTCAGGGACAGACAGAATTGTTACCGAGTGCCAGAGAATTGTTACTCAGGGACAGACAGAATTGTTACTGAGTGCCAGAGAATTGTTACTTAGGGCCACAGAAACTTCAATTAGGGCCACAGAATTTTTACTCAGGGACAGACAGAATTGTTACGGAGTGCCAGAGAATTGTTACTCAGGGACAGACAGAATTGTTACGGAGTGCCAGAGAATTGTTACTCAGGGCCACAGAAACTTTACTTAGGGCCAGAGAATTTTTACTCAGGGACAGACAGAATTGTTACTGAGTGCCAGAGAATTGTTACTCAGGGACAGACAGAATTGTTACGGAGTGCCAGAGAATTGTTACTCAGGGACAGACAGAATTGTTACTGAGTGCCAGAGAATTGTTACTTAGGGCCACAGAAACTTTAATTAGGGCCACAGAATTTTTACTCAGGGACAGACAGAATTGTTACTGAGTGCCAGAGAATTGTTACTCAGGGACAGACAGAATTGTTACCGAGTGCCAGAGAATTGTTACTCAGGGACAGACAGAATTGTTACTGAGTGCCAGAGAATTGTTACTTAGGGCCACAGAAACTTTAATTAGGGCCACAGAATTTTTACTCAGGGACAGACAGAATTGTTACTGAGTGCCAGAGAATTGTTACTCAGGGACAGACAGAATTGTTACGGAGTGCCAGAGAATTGTTACTCAGGGCCCCAGAAACTTTACTTAGGGCCAGAGAATTTTTACTCAGGGACAGACAGAATTGTTACTGAGTGCCAGAGAATTGTTACTCAGGGACAGACAGAATTGTTACGGAGTGCCAGATAATTGTTACTCAGGGCCCCAGAAACTTTACTTAGGGCCACAGAATTTTTACTCAGGGACAGACAGAATTGTTACTGAGTGCCAGAGAATTGTTACTCAGGGACAGACAGAATTGTTACTGAGTGCCAGAGAATTGTTACTCAGGGACAGACAGAATTGTTACTGAGTGCCAGATAATTGTTACTCAGGGCCACAGAAACTTGAATTAGGGCCACAGAATTTTTACTCAGGGACAGACAGAATTGTTACTGAGTGCCAGAGAATTGTTACTCAGGGACAGACAGAATTGTTACGGAGTGCCAGAGAATTGTTACTCAGGGACAGACAGAATTGTTACTGAGTGCCAGAGAATTGTTACTTAGGGCCACAGAAACTTTAATTAGGGCCACAGAATTTTTACTCAGGGACAGACAGAATTGTTACTGAGTGCCAGAGAATTGTTACTCAGGGACAGACAGAATTGTTACCGAGTGCCAGAGAATTGTTACTCAGGGACAGACAGAATTGTTACTGAGTGCCAGAGAATTGTTACTTAGGGCCACAGAAACTTTAATTAGGGCCACAGAATTTTTACTCAGGGACAGACAGAATTGTTACGGAGTGCCAGAGAATTGTTACTCAGGGACAGACAGAATTGTTACGGAGTGCCAGATAATTGTTACTCAGGGCCCCAGAAACTTTACTTAGGGCCACAGAATTTTTACTCAGGGACAGACAGAATTGTTACTGAGTGCCAGAGAATTGTTACTCAGGGACAGACAGAATTGTTACTGAGTGCCAGAGAATTGTTACTTAGGGCCACAGAAACTTTACTTAGGGCCACAGAATTGTTTCTCGCACAGACACAGAATTGTTACTCGCACAGACACAGAATTGTTACTGAGGGCCACAGAACTGTTACTTGGGGCCACAGAAACGTTAATCAGGGACACAGAATTGTTACTGAGGGCCACAGAACTGTTACTTAGGGCCACAGAATTGTTACTCGCACAGACACAGAATTGTTACTCAGGGACACAGAATTGTTACTCAGGGACACATAATCGTTTAATTAAAGAGTATGTCAGACAACATGCAGAGGAGTGGCAGAGGAGGCAATGTTTTAGGAGCGAGCAGACGTGGCAGCAGAGGAAGGGGTCGAGGCAGCACTATTCGCAGCCAGAGGCCAGTGCTCCCGGTGTCATCCAGCGGTCGTGTCTCCACCGACAACCCTGCCGTCGTCGATTGGTTGGCTCGGTCGTCTTCCTCTTCCCAGGTCACCTCTGACACCTACAGCCAACGGTCGGTGGGTACGTCAGACACAACCGTTAGTTGGCATGGCCCGGGACCAAGCCCACTGAAATCACGTGTCCTCTACCTGCCCCTGTCCTTTGGTGTTCCCTCACCAAGCGAAGTATCGCATGCTGTGGGCTCAGCCCCACTGTACAGTGAGGAAGAGCTAACAGAGGGCGGTCAGGAACGGGGGGAGACATCCGCCTTTTCAGCAGCCAGGCGAAGAAGTAGTGGCGAGGAGAGTGGCTCGGTAGCCGGTCTAGAGACAGGTCTGTCTCCTGACCCAGACGCAGCCGAGGGGGCTAGTAGTGAGGCGGAGACCCTACTTGATGATGAGGAGGTTGATCGCACTTGGCAGCCTCGTCGTCATCAGGCAATTTCTTCCGCATCATCAGGAGAAGAGGGTGGCAGCTTGGCAGCGAGCAAAACAGTCGGTGGGTTGCCCAGGAGACAGCAGCAGGGTCGCAGCAGTGTCAGTGGAGCCAAACGGCCACGGAGTAGAGCACCATCTCCACTGCAGCCTACCACCACGGCCAGTAGTGGTGCCGGTGTGCACGGAGGAAGCAGCAGTCAGCCAGTGAGGAGTATCGGGGGCAAAGTTTCCTACTCGGCGGTGTGGCAATTTTTCGTCAAGCCGCCCGAGGAAGTAAACGTAGCCGTATGTCGACTATGTGGCCAGAAAGTCAAGCGTGGCCAGGGGGCCCATGTTGGGACTACAGCGTTGCGGCAGCATATGCAGCGTCGCCATTTGGTGGCCTGGGAAAACCGTGATAAAGATACGGCGGTTCTGCCCGCCCCAGCCCCCGCTCCATCACCCGCTCCGTTACTTGCTCCGTCACCCGACGTCAATCGCCCTCCATCAGCCAGTCAAGGCTCCAACACCTCTGCTGAGGGGAGTTGTCGCTCGTTGGCATCTTCCGCTCGTTCAGATGCTCCTTCTCCTGCTACTCCTCTTCACGGATTCCGTCAGCAGTCTTTCTTGGAATCCGTTTCCAAGAGACAACAGTTTGCGAGCACGCACCCGACGGTGCAAAAGCTGAACGTCCTCCTGTCCAAGT
The DNA here is from genome assembly GCF_062004578.1 of Staurois parvus. Taxonomy (NCBI): domain Eukaryota; kingdom Metazoa; phylum Chordata; class Amphibia; order Anura; family Ranidae; genus Staurois; species Staurois parvus. Next base: position 2,185,771 of record NW_028318374.1, read on the forward strand.
TGCTGGTGCTGCAGTCCCTCCCTTTCCAAGTGGTGGACTCAGCACCTTTCAGAGAAATGATGGCTTGTGCCGCGCCGCGGTGGAGAGTGCCAAGCCGTCATTTCTTCGCCAAAAAGGCAGTGCCAGCCCTGCATTCACATGTAGAAGACATGGTGGGCCAGTCTTTGAGCATGTCGGTCTCTGCCAAAGTGCACGGCAGCGCCGACGTGTGGAGCTGTAACTACGGTCAGGGACAGTACATGTCATTTACGGCCCACTGGGTGAACGTGGTGCCGTCACAGCCGCACCAGCAACTTGGACAGGTCACGCCGCTTTTGCCTCCACGTTTGCACGTCCTTGGTCCGGCAAAGATGTCCGCCTCTACCACCTCTTCTTCCGCCGTGTCCTCAGCCGCCACCCCCGTGCCAAGTCCCATTACCCGACCGGCATATCACATGTGCAGGGCGCAACGGTGTCACGCTGTTCTGCACCTGGTATGCCTTGGCGAACGTAGTCACACAGGGGAGGAACTTCTGAGTGTAATGAACAGAGAAATCAACAGATGGCTGTCTCCGCGCAAACTGAAAATCGGAACCATGTTGACCGACAACGGAAAGAACATGGTGTCTGCTCTGCGACAAGGAAGGTTGTGCCATGCGCCATGCATGGCTCACGTGTTCAATCTGGTTGTCAAGCGGTTCTTAAAATCCACCATCCCACTGCAAGACATCCTTAAAATGTCACGTAAACTGTGCATGCATTTCAGCCATTCCTACACCGCAAAGAACACCCTCATTGAGCTGCAGCGGCAGAACGGAATTCCACAGCATCGCCTGATCTGCGACGTTGCAACAAGGTGGAATTCAACACTACACATGTTAGACCGCCTTTACGAACAGCGAAAGGCCATCACCGATTTCCTGATGTTACAAGCGGATAAAGGTACTCCCCTGTGTAACTTAGATGTCAGCCATTGGCAGCTCATGCGTGACACCTGCCGCTTGCTCAGGCCCTTTGAGGAGGCCACGCTATTCGTGAGTCGGCAGGACTATGGGATGAACGACGTCATTCCTCTGTTGCACGTCCTTGAACAAATGCTGTTAACAATGGCTGGTCAGGGTGCGGTAGACGTGGCGCACAGATCTCAACGCCACATGACCCCTGTGGGGGCAGGACAGGAAGAAGAGGAGGAGGTAGAGGAGGACATTTGTGCTCAGGAATTATTGAGTGAAATGGGTGGTTTTTCCACTCAGCGGACAGGAGTGGAGGAGCAGGAGCATCTGGTAGAGGAGGAGGAGGAGGAGACAGAGGACCCAGACGCACCGTGGCAGTATGCTGTGGAGATGGAGGCAGGGAGTCCCTCGCATTCCTTGGCACAAATGGCCCATAGCATGCTCGGTTGCTTGCGTAGCGACAGCCGAATAATAACCATCAGACAGAGGGATGACTTTTGGCTGTCCACCTTGTTGGACCCTCGCTACCGTTCCAAAATGGTGGCCTTTTTCACACCTGCTGAGAGGGAGGCCAAAATAACGTACTATAAAAACCACCTATGTAGTCAGTTGGTCTCTGCCTTTGTGCGCCAACGTCCATCCTCAGACACTGTGGGCCCTGTGCGCTCGCGTTCCGCTGCCATGGCAGCAGGGGAGGGGTGGGGTGGTAGGAGCAGTGGCAGCTCCACCAGCAGCAGCTGCCTCAGTCTGCAGTCGATGATGAGTAGCTTTCTTCACCAGCGCAGTGAGGAAACTACTAACCAGCCGCAGCAGCAGCAGCAGCATCAGGTGGACCTGGAGCAGGACCTCAAACAACAGGCTTGGGCCTACTTGGACAGCACCCTGCCAACCGAGGTAGACAATCCCCTTGACTACTGGGCAACGAAACTTGACCTTTGGCCCCAACTAGCTGAATTTGCCCTTGAAAGGCTGTCATGCCCAGCCAGTAGCGTGGCATCGGAGCGCGTGTTTAGTGCGGCAGGAGGTATTGTAACTCCGCGGAGGACACGACTGTCCACCCAAAGTGTGGAGAGACTCACGTTTGTGAAAATGAATCAGGCGTGGATTAGTCTGGATTTCAAACCACCAGTTCCTGACACAACTGACTAAATCCGCCATGAATCATGCCTCAAACATGTGCCACTTTGAGGTCTCCTCACACACTGCTGGTGTGTAGATTTTTTTGACATAGGGTGCTGGCAGATTATGGGCCTCCTATAGCTGCTGCCAGGCCCCTAATCTGCCATAGGCCCCTATATACCGCTTCCTCATGCTGCTGCCAGGTCCAGAGTCTCTCATGGGTCCCTGTACGGCCTCCCATTGCTGCTGTCTCCATCGCCACACTCTGCCATGTGCCACTTTCAGGTCTCCTCACACTGCTGGTGTGTTGAATTTTTTGACATAGGGTGCTGGCAGATTATGGGCCTCCTATAGCTGCTGCCAGGCCCCTAATCTGCCATGGGCCCCTATATACCGCCTCCTCATGCTGCTGCCAGGTCCAGAGTCTGTCATGGGTCCCTGTACGGCCTCCCATTGCTGCTGTCTCCATCGCCACACTCTGCCATGTGCCACTTTCAGGTCTCCTCACACACTGCTGGTGTGTAGAATTTTTTGACATAGGGTGCTGGCAGATTATGGGCCTCCCATTGCTGCTGCCAGGCCCCTAATCTGCCATAGGCCCCTATATACCGCTTCCTCATGCTGCTGCCAGGTCCAGAGTCTCTCATGGGTCCCTGTACGGCCTCCCATTGCTGCTGTCTCCATCGCCACACTCTGCCATGTGCCACTTTCAGGTCTCCTCACACTGCTGGTGTGTTGAATTTTTTGACATAGGGTGCTGGCAGATTAAGGGCCTCCCATAGCTGCTGCCAGGCCCCTAATCTGCCATAGGCCCCTATATACCGCCTCCTCATGCTGCTGCCAGGTCCAGAGTCTCTCATGCCATGTGCCACTTTCAGGTCTCCTCACACACTGCTGGTGTGTAGAATTTTTTGACATAGGGTGCTGGCAGATTAAGGGCCTCCCATAGCTGCTGCCAGGCCCCTAATCTGCCATAGGCCCCTATATACCGCTTCCTCATGCTGCTGCCAGGTCCAGAGTCTGTCATGGGTCCCTGTACGGCCTCCCATTGCTGCTGTCTCCATCGCCACACTCTGCCATGTGCCACTTTCAGGTCTCCTCACACACTGCTGGTGTGTAGAATTTTTTGACATAGGGTGCTGGCAGATTATGGGCCTCCCATTGCTGCTGCCAGGCCCCTAATCTGCCATAGGCCCCTATATACCGCCTCCTCATGTTGCTGCCAGGTCCAGAGTCTGTCATGGGTCCCTGTACGGCCTCCCATTGCTGCTGTCTCCATCGCCACACTCTGCCATGTGCCACTTTCAGGTCTCCTCACACACTGCTGGTGTGTAGAATTTTTTGACATAGGGTGCTGGCAGATTAAGGGCCTCCCATAGCTGCTGCCAGGCCCCTAATCTGCCATAGGCCCCTATATACCGCCTCCTCATGTTGCTGCCAGGTCCAGAGTCTGTCATGGGTCCCTGTACGGCCTCCCATTGCTGCTGTCTCCATCGCCACACTCTGCCATGTGCCACTTTCAGGTCTCCTCACACACTGCTGGTGTGTAGAATTTTTTGACATAGGGTGCTGGCAGATTATGGGCCTCCCATTGCTGCTGCCAGGCCCCTAATCTGCCATAGGCCCCTATATACCGCCTCCTCATGCTGCTGCCAGGTCCAGAGTCTGTCATGGGTCCCTGTACGGCCTCCCATTGCTGCTGTCTCCATCGCCACACTCTGCCATGTGCCACTTTCAGGTCTCCTCACACACTGCTGGTGTGTAGAATTTTTTGACATAGGGTGCTGGCAGATTATGGGCCTCCCATTGCTGCTGCCAGGCCCCTAATCTGCCATAGGCCCCTATATACCGCCTCCTCATGCTGCTGCCAGGTCCAGAGTCTGTCATGGGTCCCTGTACGGCCTCCCATTGCTGCTGTCTCCATCGCCACACTCTGCCATGTGCCACTTTCAGGTCTCCTCACACTGCTGGTGTGTTGAATTTTTTGACATAGGGTGCTGGCAGATTATGGGCCTCCCATTGCTGCTGCCAGGCCCCTAATCTGCCATAGGCCCCTATATACCGCTTCCTCATGCTGCTGCCAGGTCCAGAGTCTCTCATGGGTCCCTGTACGGCCTCCCATTGCTGCTGTCTCCATCGCCACACTCTGCCATGTGCCACTTTCAGGTCTCCTCACACTGCTGGTGTGTTGAATTTTTTGACATAGGGTGCTGGCAGATTAAGGGCCTCCCATAGCTGCTGCCAGGCCCCTAATTTGCCATAGGCCCCTATATACCGCCTCCTCATGCTGCTGCCAGGTCCAGAGTCTCTCATGCCATGTGCCACTTTCAGGTCTCCTCACACACTGCTGGTGTGTAGAATTTTTTGACATAGGGTGCTGGCAGATTAAGGGCCTCCCATAGCTGCTGCCAGGCCCCTAATCTGCCATAGGCCCCTATATACCGCTTCCTCATGCTGCTGCCAGGTCCAGAGTCTGTCATGGGTCCCTGTACGGCCTCCCATTGCTGCTGTCTCCATCGCCACACTCTGCCATGTGCCACTTTCAGGTCTCCTCACACTGCTGGTGTGTTGAATTTTTTGACATAGGGTGCTGGCAGATTATGGGCCTCCTATAGCTGCTGCCAGGCCCCTAATCTGCCATGGGCCCCTATATACCGCCTCCTCATGCTGCTGCCAGGTCCAGAGTCTGTCATGGGTCCCTGTACGGCCTCCCATTGCTGCTGTCTCCATCGCCACACTCTGCCATGTGCCACTTTCAGGTCTCCTCACACACTGCTGGTGTGTAGAATTTTTTGACATAGGGTGCTGGCAGATTATGGGCCTCCCATTGCTGCTGCCAGGCCCCTAATCTGCCATAGGCCCCTATATACCGCCTCCTCATGCTGCTGCCAGGTCCAGAGTCTCTCATGCCATGTGCCACTTTCAGGTCTCCTCACACACTGCTGGTGTGTAGAATTTTTTGACATAGGGTGCTGGCAGATTAAGGGCCTCCCATAGCTGCTGCCAGGCCCCTAATCTGCCATAGGCCCCTATATACCGCTTCCTCATGCTGCTGCCAGGTCCAGAGTCTGTCATGGGTCCCTGTACGGCCTCCCATTGCTGCTGTCTCCATCGCCACACTCTGCCATGTGCCACTTTCAGGTCTCCTCACACTGCTGGTGTGTTGAATTTTTTGACATAGGGTGCTGGCAGATTATGGGCCTCCTATAGCTGCTGCCAGGCCCCTAATCTGCCATGGGCCCCTATATACCGCCTCCTCATGCTGCTGCCAGGTCCAGAGTCTGTCATGGGTCCCTGTACGGCCTCCCATTGCTGCTGTCTCCATCGCCACACTCTGCCATGTGCCACTTTCAGGTCTCCTCACACACTGCTGGTGTGTAGAATTTTTTGACATAGGGTGCTGGCAGATTATGGGCCTCCCATTGCTGCTGCCAGGCCCCTAATCTGCCATAGGCCCCTATATACCGCCTCCTCATGCTGCTGCCAGGTCCAGAGTCTGTCATGGGTCCCTGTACGGCCTCCCATTGCTGCTGTCTCCATCGCCACACTCTGCCATGTGCCACTTTCAGGTCTCCTCACACACTGCTGGTGTGTAGAATTTTTTGACATAGGGTGCTGGCAGATTATGGGCCTCCCATTGCTGCTGCCAGGCCCCTAATCTGCCATAGGCCCCTATATACCGCTTCCTCATGCTGCTGCCAGGTCCAGAGTCTCTCATGCCATGTGCCACTTTCAGGTCTCCTCACACACTGCTGGTGTGTAGAATTTTTTGACATAGGGTGCTGGCAGATTAAGGGCCTCCCATAGCTGCTGCCAGGCCCCTAATCTGCCATAGGCCCCTATATACCGCTTCCTCATGCTGCTGCCAGGTCCAGAGTCTGTCATGGGTCCCTGTACGGCCTCCCATTGCTGCTGTCTCCATCGCCACACTCTGCCATGTGCCACTTTCAGGTCTCCTCACACTGCTGGTGTGTTGAATTTTTTGACATAGGGTGCTGGCAGATTATGGGCCTCCTATAGCTGCTGCCAGGCCCCTAATCTGCCATGGGCCCCTATATACCGCCTCCTCATGCTGCTGCCAGGTCCAGAGTCTGTCATGGGTCCCTGTACGGCCTCCCATTGCTGCTGTCTCCATCGCCACACTCTGCCATGTGCCACTTTCAGGTCTCCTCACACACTGCTGGTGTGTAGAATTTTTTGACATAGGGTGCTGGCAGATTATGGGCCTCCCATTGCTGCTGCCAGGCCCCTAATCTGCCATAGGCCCCTATATACCGCCTCCTCATGCTGCTGCCAGGTCCAGAGTCTGTCATGGGTCCCTGTACGGCCTCCCATTGCTGCTGTCTCCATCGCCACACTCTGCCATGTGCCACTTTCAGGTCTCCTCACACACTGCTGGTGTGTAGAATTTTTTGACATAGGGTGCTGGCAGATTATGGGCCTCCCATTGCTGCTGCCAGGCCCCTAATCTGCCATAGGCCCCTATATACCGCTTCCTCATGCTGCTGCCAGGTCCAGAGTCTCTCATGCCATGTGCCACTTTCAGGTCTCCTCACACACTGCTGGTGTGTAGAATTTTTTGACATAGGGTGCTGGCAGATTAAGGGCCTCCCATAGCTGCTGCCAGGCCCCTAATCTGCCATAGGCCCCTATATACCGCTTCCTCATGCTGCTGCCAGGTCCAGAGTCTGTCATGGGTCCCTGTACGGCCTCCCATTGCTGCTGTCTCCATCGCCACACTCTGCCATGTGCCACTTTCAGGTCTCCTCACACTGCTGGTGTGTTGAATTTTTTGACATAGGGTGCTGGCAGATTATGGGCCTCCTATAGCTGCTGCCAGGCCCCTAATCTGCCATGGGCCCCTATATACCGCCTCCTCATGCTGCTGCCAGGTCCAGAGTCTGTCATGGGTCCCTGTACGGCCTCCCATTGCTGCTGTCTCCATCGCCACACTCTGCCATGTGCCACTTTCAGGTCTCCTCACACACTGCTGGTGTGTAGAATTTTTTGACATAGGGTGCTGGCAGATTAAGGGCCTCCCATAGCTGCTGCCAGGCCCCTAATCTGCCATAGGCCCCTATATACCGCCTCCTCATGTTGCTGCCAGGTCCAGAGTCTGTCATGGGTCCCTGTACGGCCTCCCATTGCTGCTGTCTCCATCGCCACACTCTGCCATGTGCCACTTTCAGGTCTCCTCACACACTGCTGGTGTGTAGAATTTTTTGACATAGGGTGCTGGCAGATTAAGGGCCTCCCATAGCTGCTGCCAGGCCCCTAATCTGCCATAGGCCCCTATATACCGCCTCCTCATGTTGCTGCCAGGTCCAGAGTCTGTCATGGGTCCCTGTACGGCCTCCCATTGCTGCTGTCTCCATCGCCACACTCTGCCATGTGCCACTTTCAGGTCTCCTCACACACTGCTGGTGTGTAGAATTTTTTCACATAGGGTGCTGGCAGATTATGGGCCTCTCATTGCTGCTGCCAGGCCCCTAATCTGCCATAGGCCCCTATATACCGCCTCCTCATGCTGCTGCCAGGTCCAGAGTCTGTCATGGGTCCCTGTACGGCCTCCCATTGCTGCTGTCTCCATCGCCACACTCTGCCATGTGCCACTTTCAGGTCTCCTCACACACTGCTGGTGTGTAGAATTTTTTGACATAGGGTGCTGGCAGATTATGGGCCTCCCATTGCTGCTGCCAGGCCCCTAATCTGCCATAGGCCCCTATATACCGCCTCCTCATGCTGCTGCCAGGTCCAGAGTCTGTCATGGGTCCCTGTACGGCCTCCCATTGCTGCTGTCTCCATCGCCACACTCTGCCATGTGCCACTTTCAGGTCTCCTCACACACTGCTGGTGTGTAGAATTTTTTGACATAGGGTGCTGGCAGATTATGGGCCTCCCATTGCTGCTGCCAGGCCCCTAATCTGCCATAGGCCCCTATATACCGCTTCCTCATGCTGCTGCCAGGTCCAGAGTCTCTCATGCCATGTGCCACTTTCAGGTCTCCTCACACACTGCTGGTGTGTAGAATTTTTTGACATAGGGTGCTGGCAGATTAAGGGCCTCCCATAGCTGCTGCCAGGCCCCTAATCTGCCATAGGCCCCTATATACCGCTTCCTCATGCTGCTGCCAGGTCCAGAGTCTGTCATGGGTCCCTGTACGGCCTCCCATTGCTGCTGTCTCCATCGCCACACTCTGCCATGTGCCACTTTCAGGTCTCCTCACACTGCTGGTGTGTTGAATTTTTTGACATAGGGTGCTGGCAGATTATGGGCCTCCTATAGCTGCTGCCAGGCCCCTAATCTGCCATGGGCCCCTATATACCGCCTCCTCATGCTGCTGCCAGGTCCAGAGTCTGTCATGGGTCCCTGTACGGCCTCCCATTGCTGCTGTCTCCATCGCCACACTCTGCCATGTGCCACTTTCAGGTCTCCTCACACACTGCTGGTGTGTAGAATTTTTTGACATAGGGTGCTGGCAGATTAAGGGCCTCCCATAGCTGCTGCCAGGCCCCTAATCTGCCATAGGCCCCTATATACCGCCTCCTCATGTTGCTGCCAGGTCCAGAGTCTGTCATGGGTCCCTGTACGGCCTCCCATTGCTGCTGTCTCCATCGCCACACTCTGCCATGTGCCACTTTCAGGTCTCCTCACACACTGCTGGTGTGTAGAATTTTTTGACATAGGGTGCTGGCAGATTAAGGGCCTCCCATAGCTGCTGCCAGGCCCCTAATCTGCCATAGGCCCCTATATACCGCCTCCTCATGCTGCTGCCAGGTCCAGAGTCTGTCATGGGTCCCTGTACGGCCTCCCATTGCTGCTGTCTCCATCGCCACACTCTGCCATGTGCCACTTTCAGGTCTCCTCACACACTGCTGGTGTGTAGAATTTTTTGACATAGGGTGCTGGCAGATTAAGGGCCTCCCATAGCTGCTGCCAGGCCCCTAATCTGCCATAGGCCCCTATATACCGCCTCCTCATGCTGCTGCCAGGTCCAGAGTCTGTCATGGGTCCCTGTACGGCCTCCCATTGCTGCTGTCTCCATCGCCACACTCTGCCATGTGCCACTTTCAGGTCTCCTCACACACTGCTGGTGTGTTGAATTTTTTGACATAGGGTGCTGGCAGATTATGGGCCTCCTATAGCTGCTGCCAGGCCCCTAATCTGCCATAGGCCCCTATATACCGCTTCCTCATGCTGCTGCCAGGTCCAGAGTCTCTCATGCCATGTGCCACTTTCAGGTCTCCTCACACTGCTGGTGTGTAGAATTTTTTTGACATAGGGTGCTGGCAGATTATGGGCCTCCTATAGCTGCTGCCAGGCCCCTAATCTGCCATAGGCCCCTATATACCGCCTCCTCATGCTGCTGCCAGGTCCAGAGTCTGTCATGGGTCCCTGTACGGCCTCCCATTGCTGCTGTCTCCATCGCCACACTCTGCCATGTGCCACTTTCAGGTCTCCTCACACACTGCTGGTGTGTAGAATTTTTTGACATAGGGTGCTGGCAGATTACGGGCCTCCCATAGCTGCTGCCAGGCCCCTAATCTGCCATGGGCCCCTATACCGACTCCTCATGCTGTGACGTTGCAACAAGGTGGAATTCAACCCTACATATGTTAGACCGCCTTTACGAACAGCAAAAGGCCATCACAGATTTCCTGATGTTAAAAGCGGATAAAGGTATTCCCTGTGTAACTTAGATGTCAGCCATTGGCAGCTCATGCGTGACACCTGCGCTTGCTCAGGCCCTTTGAGGAGGCCACGCTATTCGTGAGTCGGCAGGACTATGGGATGAACGACGTCATTCCTCTGTTGCACGTCCTTGAACAAATGCTGTTAACAATGGCTGGTCAGGGTGCGGTAGACGTGGCGCACAGATCTCAACGCCACATGACCCCTGTGGGGGCAGGACAGGAAGAAGAGGAGGAGGTAGAGGAGGACATTGGTGCTCAGGAATTATTGAGTGAAATGGGTGGTTTTTCCACTCAGCGGACAGGAGTGGAGGAGCAGGAGCATCTGGTAGAGGAGGAGGAGGAGGAGGAGACAGAGGACCCAGACGCACCGTGGCAGTATGCTGTGGAGATGGAGGCAGGGAGTCCCTCGCATTCCTTGGCACAAATGGCCCATAGCATGCTCGGTTGCTTGCGTAGCGACAGCCGAATAATAACCATCAGACAGAGGGATGACTTTTGGCTGTCCACCTTGTTGGACCCTCGCTACCGTTCCAAAATGGTGGCCTTTTTCACACCTGCTGAGAGGGAGGCCAAAATAACGTACTATAAAAACCACCTATGTAGTCAGCTGGTCTCTGCCTGTCTGCGCCAACGTCCATCCTCAGACACTGTGGGCCCTGTGCGCTCGCGTTCCGCTGCGATGGCAGCAGGGGAGGGGTGGGGTGGTAGGAGCAGTGGCAGCTCCACCAGCAGCGGCTGCCTCAGTCTGCAGTCGATGATGAGTAGCTTTCTTCACCAGCGCAGTGAGGAAACTACTAACCAGCCGCAGCAGCAGCAGCAGCAGCAGCATCAGGTGGACCTGGAGCAGGACCTCAAACAACAGGCTTAGGCCTACTTGGACAGCACCCTGCCAACCGAGGTAGACAATCCCCTTGACTACTGGGCAACGAAACTTGACCTTTGGCCCCAACTAGCTGAATTTGCCCTTGAAAGGCTGTCATGCCCGGCCAGTAGCGTGGCATCGGAGCGCGTGTTTAGTGCGGCAGGAGGTATTGCAACTCCGCGGAGGACACGACTGTCCACCCAAAGTGTGGAGAGACTGACGTTTGTGAAAATGAATCAGGCGTGGATTAGTCTGGATTTCAAACCACCAGTTCCTGACACAACTGACTAAATCCGCCATGAATCATGCCCCAAACATGTGCCACTTTCAGGTCTCCTCACACTGCTGGTGTGTTCCATTTTTTGTCATAGGGTGCTGGCAGATTACGGGCCTCCCATAGCTGCTGCCAGGCCCCTAATCTGCCATGGGCCCCTATACCGCCTCCTCATGCTGCTGCCAAGTCCAGAGTCTCTCATGGGTCCCTGTACGGCCTCCCATTGCTGCTGTCTCCATCGCCACACTCTGCCATGTGCCACTTTCAGGTCTCCTCACACTGCTGGTGTATTCCATTTTTTGTCATAGGGTGCTGGCAGATTACGGGCTTCCCATAGCTGCTGCCAGGCCCCTAATCTGCCATGGGCCCCTATACCGCCTCCTCATGCTGCTGCCAGGTCCAGAGTGTGTCATGGGTCCCTGTACGGCCTCCCATTGCTGCTGTCTCCATCGCCACACTCTGCCATGTGCCACTTTCAGGTCTCCTCACACTGCTGGTGGGTTCCATTTTTTGTCATAGGGTGCTGGCAGATTACGGGCCTCCCATAGCTGCTGCCAGGCCCCTAATCTGCCATGGGCCCCCGTACCGACTCCTCATGCTGCTGCCAGGCCCGTAATCTGTCATGGGCCCCTGTTGTCGCTTGTTGGCATATTCCGCTCGTTCAGATGCTCCTTCTCCTGCTACTCCTCTTCACGGATTCCGTCAGCAGTCTTTCTTGGAATCCGTTTCCAAGAGACAACAGTTTGCGAGCACGCACCAGACGGTGCAGAAACTGAACGTCCTCCTGTCCAAGTTGCTGCTGCCAGGCTTGTAATCTGTCATGCGCCCCTGTACCGCCTCCTCATGCTGCTGCCAGGTCCAGAGTGTGTCATGGGCCCCCGTACCGACTCCAAATGCTGCTGCCAGGCCCGTAATCTGTCATGGGCCCCTGTACCGCCTCCCCATGCTGCTGCCAGGTCCAGATTGTGTCATGGGTCCCTGTACGGCCTCCCATTGCTGCTGCCAGGCCTGTAATCTGCCATGGGCCCCCCTACCGACTCCTCATGCTGCTGCCAGGCCCGTAATCTGCCATGGGCCCCTGTACCGCCTCCTCATGCTGCTGCCAGGTCCAGAGTGTGTCATGGGTCCCTGTACGGCCTCCCATTGCTGCTGTCTCTATCGCCACACTCTGCCATGTGCCACTTTCAGGTCTCCTCACACTGCTGGTGGTTTCCATTTTTGTCATAGGGTGCTGCATGGCCTCCCATTGCTGCTGCCTCCACCGCCACACTGTGGCTCCACACTCTGGTTTTGGCCCCGTGACTGGCCAAATGAGTGAAGTGTGCGGTGATTCTAAGATCGACGGCACTCATCTGCATGTCATACTGCCTGACAGTATTATTTCTCTTCCCCAGCAGACTCCAAGGGCATTTAAATTAAAGGTACAGTGTTCAGCACTAATATTAAGTCTCTCTGAAGCCTAGAAACACCCTTTTTTAAGTTAAATTCACAGCGAATATATTCGACTCGAATCGAATTTTTTCTACGAATTCGCCGAATCAGTCGAATCGAATTTTTGAATACTTCGCTCATCTCTAGCCAGGACCTTCTTATCAGTCCATTGATTGGACACACACAGACCCTTTCCATTACCAGTCAACATTCCCATCTGGAAACCCTAATAAAACCATCACCTTCCCAAGCATGAGTCACTGGAGTGTTACTGGACACTTGCAGTTCTTCCCCTATCGTAAATACTGTAGCAATCCACATTTCTGATAGACTGATTATTAGCCAAGACTCTAAAACAGTCATTCTCAATGTTTCTCAACACAGAGGAACCCTTGAAATGCATTTACAGTCTTAGGGAACCCCTGCTAAAAATGACTATTTCTACAACTCCTGATACATTAGTGTGATGGTCAGTGGGAAGAATGTTCCTTAAATTTGCAGTCATTGGGAAGAATTGCCCTCTGATAGTATAAAAGAACAAGTGTCAGTGGGATCTTATCTGGGAGGCAGAAACTGCTCATTGCTCAAGGAACCCCTAGCAACCTTTGGAGGAACCCTTGGGCTCTATGGAACCCTGGTTGAGAAACCCTGCTATGAAACGTCAGTATATTCCATTACTCATGACATAATAACAGCACAGCCAGAATAGAGACAGATTTACCTCCCTCGGTTAATTTGTAGCATTTTGAGCCCAAACATTGTTAACCTAGGAGTACAAGGAACAGAACCGGCCCAGTTCCTCTCCTAGGTTAACTAGACATCTTAGACCTGTCATATCTATATCCATTTTGAAGCTAATTTCATGCTGGACAATATGCAGATATTCAGAGATATTAATACTTCTAGAAAAGGTATCTGGCACTTGGTCATAAAAGTGGTAATATCCCAGCAACCACCCCTTTAGACTGGATGATTGATCAGATGGATTCTGTCAACACCCCCATTGATGTGAAGAAAAGTGGAATGACACTACAATTTGACAGGTCTCATTTTAACATCAAACCAAGGAACACCTAACAGGGTTTATGAGCCACTGTACTATTTCTGCTGAAACCAACACTTGCAAGTATTCTTCCTTTTCAACTCCTTTTTATTTCTCTGTTGCTTCATTGTAACACCCCTTTTCTGTAAATATTTTATTTGCACCATTTTGACCTTTTCATTATTAAACCCTATTTTGGAAAGTGTTGAAATTGGCTCTAGGGCTTTCATTGAAAACTAAAAGCATCCCTGTCTCTTGAAGAGCACTTCTGTATATAATAAATCTCTGAATATACCTGTCTGCAGTGACAGTGTGTGTACAGATGTTTATTTTTCATAATTATTCTTGCAAATATTGTGAACAGGTGATAGGCTGATCCTATATGGTGTCAGTTTGGAGCTTAAAGAGTTAATAGCTTAGTTAACTATACCCAGTGACAATCGCTGTTGGCACCTAGATTGTGGTCCCGCGGGCTGGAAAATCTTTGTGTAGTGTGGGTCTGAGAGTGGCATTGTTGTGTAACTGACAGTATGGGGTGAAGAAGACTAGTTTTTTGTCACAAGTTGGTGAAGAGGGAGGTGGTTTGACATCCACAGTAATCATATGGTGCACTCAGAATCCGGTTCAGCTCTGCATGGTAGCCAATCAGCTTCTAACTTCAGCTTGTTCAGTTAAGCTTTGACAATAAAGCCTGAAACCTGATTGATTTCTATGCAGAGTTGCACCAAATTTTGCACCATGCAGTTTTAGTAAATGACCCCCAAGGTATTGACGGTAAAGCACAAGCAAGTACACAAAAAATGGCAACCGTCCCAACCTATAACCAGCCTTAGCAGTAAGGTGCACATGGAAGGGCAATGCACATCGCAAACCAACAAAGGAATTCCCAGCAACACTTACCAGCCAGCCTGCAAAACATCCAATTCGGCCCTGTCTATCAATTTGTGTTAAAAACAAAGGGTTTTGTTTGTACGCATTTGCGAATACATGCGTAAGCCACAGTCCCATGTCAAGGGTCCTCTGTATACTCTGGATATAAAAGTAAAATTTCCAGGGCCTCCATAGTAGGAGCACATACAGTTGTGTTCAAAATAATAGCAGTGTGTTGAAAAAAGTGAATAAAGCTCAAAATCCCTCTAATAGCTTTTATTTCCATCCACACAAATGCATTGGGAACACGACACATTCTATTCCAAATCAAAACATGAAGAAAAATATATCAAATTTGTGTTGTTCCTCTAAACAAATTGAAGAAAAGTGAATATTAGACTGTTCAAAAAAATAGCAGTGTTTGTATTCTTCTTTACAAACTCAAACATTCACTATATAACCTGAAAAATGTTTGAAGATTTTGCTTTCCTTTGAATCACTTCATGAATATTTGGTTGTAGTCGCACTGTTTCTGAGAACTGCTGTACATCTGTGTTGCATGGAGTCACCCAACTTCTGGCCCCTGTGATCAGGTATTCCAGCCCAGGATGATTGGACGACATTCCACAGTTCTTCTCTATTTCTTGGTTTTGCCTCAGAAACTGCATTTTTGATGTCACCCCACAAGTTTTCTATTGGATTAAGATCCAGGGATTGGGCTGGCCACTCCATAATGTCAATCTTGTTGGTCTGGAACCAAGATGTTGCACGTTTACTGGTGTGTTTGGGGTCGTTGTCTTGTTGGAACACCCATTTCAAGGGCATTTCCTCTTCAGCATAAGGCAGCATGACCTCTTCAAGTATTCTGATGTATTCAAACTGATCCATGATCCCTGGTATGCGATAAATAGGCCCAACACCGTAGTATGAGAAACATCCCCATATCATGATGCTTGCACCACCATGCTTCACTGTCTTCACAGTGTACTGTGGCTTGAATTCAGTGTTTGGGGGTCGTCTGACAAACTGTCTCCGCCCACTAGACCCAAAAAGAACAATCTTACTTTCATCAGTCCACAAAATGTGGCGCCATTTCTCTTTAGGCCAGTCAATGTGTTCTTTGGCATATTGTAACCTCTTCAGCACATGTCTTTTTTTCAACAGTGGGACTTTGCGGGGGCTTCTTGCAGATAGCTTGGCTTCACATAGGCGTCTTCTAATTGTAACAGTACTCACAGGGAACTTTACACCTTCTTTGATCTTCCTGGAGCTGATTGTTGGCTGAGTCCTTGCCATTTTGGCTATTCTATTCATTCGAATGGTAGTTTTTCGCTCTCTTCCACATCTTTCAGGTTTTGGTTGCCATTTTAAAGCATTTGCGATCATTTTAGCTGAGCAGCCGATCATTTTCTGCACTTCTTTATATGTTTTCCCCTCTCCAATCAACTTTTTAATCAAGGTACGCTGTTCTTCTGAACAATGTCTGGAACGACCCATTTTCCTCAGAATTTCAGAGAGAAATGCACTGTAACCAGCATGTACAACATTTGCTGCCTTCCTTCCTTAAATAAGGGCAATAATTGCCACCTGTTTTTCAAAGAATGAATGACCTCACTAATAGAACTCCACACTGCTATTATTTTGAACATGCCCCTTTCAATGAGTGATTCAATTACACAGAATCAGCAGCATGCATGTCATGACTGTTGGGTCTGTTGGATTTCTATTACTCTACTACACCTGCTAGTAAATTATTTGCCATGTAGAAATATCATTTCTACCAAAAACAGTGATTGATCAGGTTAGTGATGTCTGACTGCTATTATTTTGAACACAACTGTATATCAATGGATAGATTAAGGGCAGGTGTGCAGGAGGAGCCCATCCCTCCTTAAAGGTACAGGTAAGCACGTGACGCCCACCTATACTAAAATTTCCTCAAATGTACAAACACAATGTCAACCGTCCCAAGCTATAACCAGCCTTATAACTGTAAGGTGCACATGGAAGGGCAATGCACATCACAAACAAAGGATTCCCGAAGGTCTGCAGTATACAGAAGACCCTTGACGTGGGACTGCGGCTTACGCATGTATTTGCAAATGCACAAAGCACAAGCAAGAGAGCCAAGGAACTGACATTTTCAGAAGTAGAAATAAGCAGCAATTGACCCCCTAATTTTTCTTGTGTTTCCTTCATAATTCAGCACTAAAAGAAATCATTAGAGTGGAAATAGTGAAAAAATTAAAAACTGCCGCTTGTTGGTAGAATTGTAGCAGCACTTTTTGTTTTTCTAAGTCTTTCCTGTAACATACTTTTATTTCCTGTTGCTCCTGCCAGTAGATCCATTATGATTCCACTTCCCTCTAACAGGCCAAGCTATCCAGTAAAAGGTCAGTTACAGGAGTTATGACAAACCATATTATACCTGTGACGGTGCTTACAGCTTTCATCTCCTATTTATACAACTTAAAATTTTCTTTCCAAAAATAAAAGTTTGCTGTAACTGCTTAAAAAGTGTTATTGGGGGTTTTCACTTGTTTAGCAGAACTAAACTCTCTCGATCAACTTGAACTATTGTTAATCTTTTGCTGCTAGCATTAGTAAATAGATAGGAAGCTATATTATAATTACTTGTTTAAAACTTTTTTTTTACATTTCTTCAGTTGCTTCCTGGTTTCTGGCCTAGGCAAATGATGTCACACATTCCAGGAGTCTTCATCTGGGGGAAGGGCTTTTTCAACTAAGCACAGACTCCTGACTGCATGCAAAAGCAAAAGGCAGATGGATTCCAGGAAGTAAATGCTACATGAATCATCTGCCCTTACTCAAGATGGCCATGGCTAGAAATGCTAGGGGGGTTGTTTTCAAAGTGATTTCTCAACAAAATAAAGCAAGAGGACATGGATAGATGGGTGAAAAGAAAGGTGCAACACCAAGATATATTACCCACAGACAGACCATCGCGACTCTGGCTCTATGTACCCTCTAAAAACACAGTCACAGCTTAACCCCTTGGTGCCAGCGCCTCCAGACCCTTTAAGGTTTTCACAAGCTGGGAGGTGGGGTGGGGTTTTAGGGTCATGTGACTGCCATGATTCACCGTCATGGCGGTCATATGATCGGGAAAGGTCCCGATCGAAAAAGGAGATTGTGACCTTTCCGTAAGTACCGGACATGTGTGCTGGGAGAGTGCAGGGAGCGTGCTCTCAGCACGTATGTTTTTCTTAATTGCACGCAAATGTGCGGCCGCTCAGCATCAAGGACAGACGCCGGGAGGCAACACATTTGGGTGCGGCCGGTGCCAAGAGGTGAAGAATGAAGACTTGGAGTGCCAGCTATTCATCTTTCTGAATGGTTATCTTTATTGTAATGAGTAAGATGCACAGATAAATTGGTTTACGCGTTTCGACGATAAGCCTTACTCAAAGTCATGATTAATGGCTATGATCAGAGGGTAGCACGAAAATGCGTAAGCCATTTTATCTGTACATCTTACTCATTAGAACAAAGATAGTCATTTTGGAAGAGGAGTAGCTGGCTCTTCAAAGTTTCATTGTAAAGATGGATGGGTGAGTTTGCTTTGAATATTAAAAAGTTACAGTTTAGTTTTGCTTTAAAGTTTGTTTAAAACTACATGTCTATCTAAGACTACCCGATCCAAAGGGTCACAATGCTTCTTCGTGATTTCACATCAGAACAAAAAAAAGGGGTCACTCTAATACATGAAGTAGACAAATAATGGATCTGTTGGCAGGGTCAACAGGAAAACTATACTACGGGGGCACTCCGAAAAACAAAACTGCTGTATTAGGCAGTGGTGTATTTTGGTTTTGTGCTGCTCCAGGCAAGACTAAAATCTAAATATGTCCCACCCTTTCATCTGCAAATGCCACTCCTTCCTCTTTAGGTTCCACCTCTTCCTATTAGAGCTCCACCCACTGACAACGATGGGGCGCTATTCCTGCCACTGACACCAATGATGGGACACTATTCCTCCCACTGACACCAATGATGGTGCACGATTCTTCCCACTGACACTAATGATGGAGTACTATTCCTCACACTGATACTAATGATGGGACACTATTCCTCCCACTAATACCAATGATGGTGCCCCATCATTAGTGTCAGTGTGAGGAATAGTACTCCATCATTAGTGTCAGTGGGAAGAATCGTGCCCCATCATTGGTGTCAGTGGGAGGAATCGTGCCCCATTATTGGTGTCAGTGGGAGGAATCGTGCCCCATCATTGATGTCAGGGGGAGGAATAATGCCCCATCATTGGAATAGTGCCCCATCATTGGTATCAGTGGGAGGAAGTGCCTCATCATTAGTGTCAGTGGGAGAAATAGTGCCCCATCATTGGTGTCAGTGGGAGGAATAGTGCCCCATCTTTGGTGTCAGTGGGAGGAAGTACCCCATCATTGGTGTCAGTGGGAGGAATAGTGCCCCATCATTGGTGTCAGTGGGAGGAATAGTGCCCCATCTTTGGTGTCAGTGGGAGGAAGTACCCCATCATTGGTGTCAGTGGGAGGAATAGTGCCCCATCATTGGTGTCAGTGGGAGGCATAGTGCCGCATCATTGGTGTCAGTGGGAGGAATAGTGCCCCCTCACTGACACTAATGATGGGGAACTATTACTCCCACTGACACAAATTATACTTACATCGCTGTGCTGACCTCTTCTCCAGCCTGGGCTCCCTCCTTCAGGCACAGACACTTACCCATCAGCTGTCTTCCTTCTCCAGCCGCTCTGCTCCTCTTCACAGGCTCCAGCTGCTCCCTCACTCGATCTTCAATCTTCGCGCTGCCGCTCAGCTCCTCCTCTCCAAGCTCTGCCTCCTCACCTGTGATTGGCTGCCTGTGTGCCTTTTCTGAGCTACAGTTCTGGCGGCCAATCACTGGCGAGGAGGCAGAGCTTGCAGAGGGAGATACAGGCTGCCATCGGCTGCCCAGTGATCCCAGGGTTGTGGCCAGATTCGAGGGGTTGCTTGTCATCCCGCCCACATCGCGATCAAGATCCAGGAAGATGAAGACACCAGACGGACACCCTCTGCACCCCTCCTCCAGCAGCACCTTGTGGACCGGATCGACGTGGGACACGGAGTCGAGGACACAGGTAAGACACAGCAGCCCCTGTCCCTTTCCCATGGAAGTGTCCCTTCTGTGGGAAGGGGGTGGGGACGGCGCTGCCGATGTGCTGCCCCCTCAAAAGTGCTGCCCTAGGCAAATGCCTTGTTTGCCTCGCGGCAAATACGCCCCTGGTATTAGGGCCACTTTACATCATAAGCTTTGGGCTGTGTTGAGCTGCATTGCTCAATGCAGACCTATTGCATTGACAAACTGAAATCCATTTTTTTCCAATAGGCCCAGCACATAGGGTTATGCTGGATGAAAATGGAGCATGCTGCATTTAAATGCAATGTGGCCTGCTGGGTTACAACACATTGCAATGCAAGTTATTAAAGTACAGCTGTGACCAAAAAAAAAAAAAAACAAAACAAAAAAAAAAGCACAGTAACTTAACACATAAAAAAAATGCATCTCAATGCTCATCAGTGCATTAGCGAGTGTAAATGTGTGCTAAATGCAATGCACTTGGTGTTAATTCAGTCAAAGTTCTAGTGAGAGATCGCATTGCAGATATTTGTCAGTTTTTATTTTGCACACAGTTCCACTTTAACGCAAGGATGATTTTGTCAAAGAAAATAAAAAAATAAATCCAGACTCGAGTCTTTGAGTGTAATTTTTCCTGGTGCTGTATTGAAACATATTTTTTATTTGCTTACCCCGTGTCGTGATCATCTTGATTTTTTACTTCAGCTGAATCATAGCCAGCATGAATGATATGTTATGATAAGAAGCCTTGAACAGAAGAAAATACATATTGATACATTTTGTGGAAAAGCAAAATTGCCCAAATACAATATCTTTTTTTTTTCCCTGCGTAATTTTCATATTTTTTTCATGGTAGTCCTATTGATTCTTTTTCCTTTTTTCCTTTTCGATTTTTATCAAAAACTCTACTTCAGAAATGGAAAATACTCAACATTAAGAACAATAGGTTAGCCATTATTATTATAAATGTGTACAAAACAAAAAAAAAAAATATATATATATATATATGTGTGTGTGTGTATATAAATATATATATATATATATATATATATATATATACACAAATACAAAATATATAGTAATTATTAGGTATCATAATTAAATTATAAATGATTCCTTTACATAAAAACAATAAAATTAAATATATAATTATTAAAATATTATGATTTGAGGAAAATAAGAAATATTGCAGATGAATTGTTTTTCTATATCCAGTCAGCAGGTGGAGCTATTGCCTTCTTTTCATGTATTTTCCACTTTTAACTTTAACATCTGTAGAAAAAAATCTATTGTTTACATAGCTCAATGGCTCAAGCTAAAAATATGCATAAATGGATAGCTGATTTACTGAGGGATTAGAGACTATTCACATAGCATAGCAAATGTCACCTGCGCTTAGTGACTAGGATGAATTTGTGCTCACTTCTATCATCCAATCATATGCAAGAAACACCCCTCTTTTTTCTTTCAATTTCCCTTAAGCTACATTCATGGCTGAACATCTTATTGGTGTTTGTAAATGCTGCTTGTGCCCATCGTGTGCAACCAGTATGTAGGCAGGTGCAGTCTTTTTTCTCTACTGCAAGTGGCACTCAACCGCAGCGGCATTGCAGAAGGAGAGGAAGTCAGGAGGAATCTGTTCCTCTATGGTTTCCTGTGTAACTGGGAAAGCGATCTGGTTGCAAGATGCTGTCCCATGTGACTTTGGCGGACATCTTGGCTCAAGCAGAGTCTATTTAAGACCCTGGTTCCTGGGCTTGGCGTGTATTTTGTGAGTTGACAGTGTAGGGACAGGTTGCCTGTCCGTCAGGAAAAGTATAGCGAAAAAGTATAGGAAAAAATAGCGATAGGGAAAGGTTCTAAGCGACACACTTTCCTTTCCAGGAATGCTGTCAATTGGGAACACACCGTCCAGGTTGCATTCCACCCTCAAAGACAGATGCTTTTGGCACATTGTGACCTGCTCTGCTCTTCATTGCTGTTCAGAACTGTGAGTGTTCCCAGTTGGGTGTCCTACAGATGGGCTGTTTGTACTTTTGGGCCATGACTTCAGGTGAAGTCGTCTTATTTACACTGGACTGTATTTGCTGTCGCCGCACTATACTGCACCTACCCACAAGCAGTGGCTGTCAAATTTATACTCTGTACAAATCAATGGCAGGCACTGTTGCTGTTTGCATGTAAAGAACTGGAAGAACTTAAATCCTCCTGTGCTTGGGGAGTAGGCCCAAGAAGGATAAATGGGCTGCAGTCAAAACTTGGCCTTCATGGGGTACACTCACCTTGCTGCCCCCACAAGATTGGGGGAGTCTAGAAGCACTGCAATAATAATAAACAATTAGCCTACCTCTGAGGAAGAGGATAAGTCCTCGAAACGTGTCAGCCTGTGGATGTTCCATCATTCTGTAACATCTTGATGTTTGAGTACTGTTTGTGCTGTACTCATGAGATGAACTTATACCTTTATTTACTTTGTGAGTATAATACTTACCTTTTTATATATTAAAGCCTTAAAAGGACAATGCACTAGGCCAGTGCACCCTTATTATTGTTTATTAAGTGTTGTTGCATGGCAAGACCACTTACTGTTATCTCACATACAGTTGTGTCCAAAATTATTCAACCCCCAATGCTGTAAAGGGGTTTAGGGACTATAGTGTACATTTGGAATTGTATTCAGAATCAAATCCTACAAGGACGTTGTAACTACCCAAATGCAACTAAAATGACATCAATTGTTTATGTAATACAGTAGTAAATGGTTCTTATGTGGTTTCTTCATTGCCACAATTATTCAACCCCTTAAAGACTACCACTCTGAAGAACAGAGGTTCATACAGGTGCTTTCCATCAGGTATTGAAAACACCTGTGGATGTCACCGAGCAGCAATCAAGCATAATAAGCACCAATTAGGCAGCTTTAAAATGACTGTGATACTCAGCTCCTTCTAGACATTTACTGGTGTGGTTACAAACATGGTGAAGGCAAGAGAATGGTCCAGGAAGACAAGAGAAGAGGTGATTTCTCTTCACAGGAAGGGCAATGGCTATAAGAAGATTGCAAAGATGTTAAACATACCAAGAGACACCTTAGGAAGCATCATTCGCAAATTCAAGGCAAAGGGCACTGTTGAAACGCTACCTGGTCGTGGCAGAAAGAAGATGCTGACTTCGACTGCTGTGCGCTACCTGAAGCGTAGAGTGGAGAGAAGTCCCCGTGTGACTGCTGAGGAACTGAGAAAAGATTTGTCAGATGTGGGTACAGAAGTTTCAGCCCAGACAATAAGACGCACACTGCGTAATGAAGGCCTCCGTGCCAGAACTCCCAGGCGTACCCCCTTGCTGTCTCCAAAGAATAAGAAGAGTCGACTGCAGTATGCCAAAAGCCATGTGGACAAACCACAAAAGTTGTGGGATAGTGTTCTGTGGACTGATGAAACAAAATTAGAACTGTTTGGGCCCATGGATCAACGCTATGTTTGGAGGAGGAAGAACAAGGCCTATGATGAAAAGAACACCTTGCCTACTGTGAAGCATGGTGGAGGGTCAATCATGCTTTGGGGCTGTTTTGCTTCTGCAGGTACAGGGAAGCTTCAGCGTGTGCAAGGTACCATGAATTCTCTTCAGTACCAGGAGATATTGGATGGAAACGTGATGCAGTCCGTCACACACCTGAGGCTTGGGAGACGTTGGACCTTTCAACAGGACAATGATCCCAAGCATACCTCCAAGTCCACTAGAGCATGGTTGCAGAGGAAAGGCTGGAACATTTTGGAGTGGCCATCGCAGTCACCAGACTTAAATCCGATTGAGAACCTCTGGTGGGACTTAAAGAAAGCAGTTGCAGTGCGCAAGCCTAAGAATGTGACTGAACTGGAGGCCTTTGCCCATGAAGAATGGGCGAAGATACCCGTAGATCGCTGCAAGACACTTGTGTCAAGCTATGCTTCACGTTTAAAAGCTGTTATAACTGTAAAAGGATGCTGTACTAAGTACTAAGATTGAATGTCACTTGGGGGTTGAATAAAACTGATAATGCTGTGAGCACAGAAAAGACATTTGTGGTTATTTCATTATAACTGTTATGTTATATTTGTCTGACCTACAAGTGCCTCTTTAATGTAAATGTAAGCAAGATGACTGAATGATCAAAAGCAATGTCAAACTGGCCAAAACACTCAATTTCAGTGGGGGTTGAATAATTTTGGACACAACTGTATATATTCTTATTATTATAGCCAAATTTACCACCCTAACTCCTCCCACAGTTTTTACACTACATAGACAGTAATATACCGAAACGTGCGGATTGTTCCCGATTGGTGTACTATTACTTTGTGGAATGTTTCGCCAAATGGTTCACGAAATATCAGCGTTTTTGTGGTGAAATTGGTCCCATAGGAATGAATGGCGGAATGTTCAAAACTAGAGTGGGAGCTGACAAAAGCTAGAGTGTGAGCTGGAAAATCAGGACATGATTTCTAAACTGCCATCACTCCCTCATTTTCAAGCCCACCTACACAAATCTTAAATCAAAACGTTTAGCTATCGCTGCTGCCACTAAAAATGTCCACAGCTAAGCCATAGTCCTGATAGTTTTCACAATATGACCATTTGTTTGCAACTCACGCCGCCCATTGACCTTTCCACAGTTACTCCAGCCACTCTAACCACAGAACAGTTACTCAAGCCACTCCACCCAGTTACTCCGCCCACTCCAGTTGTAGACTACTGGTGGAGGCAAGAACACTTCACACAATTTCCCCAGAAATTGTAGCTTTTTATTATTGCAGTGCTGTTTGCATGTAACCATTTATCTAAGCCAGGGGTCTCCAAACATTCTAAACAAAGGGCCAGTTTTTTGTCCTTCAAACTTTAGGGGGGTCGGACTGTGGCCAGCGGGAGTGGAAATTTTCCTTTTATCAGTGGGAGTAAGCATCACATTTGGTTTAGGAATAGTGCATCATTGTTTGTATCATTTGGAGAAATGGTGCCGCATTGATGGTGCCATCGGGAGAAATGGTGCCCCATTGTTGATGTCAGTTGATAGAATAGTAGCTGGTATCAGTGGGACGAATAGTGCCAGAAGGGCAAGGTAAAGGCAAGCAAAGCGCAGCATTCAGCCCCCTGGGCTGCAGTTTGGAGACCACTGATCTAAGCAGTTAAATGTGAATAAAGCCTCTGACCAACCCTGGTTGCAGACAGTGTAGGGCGATTCCATAAAGTTTTGGCTGAAACATAAACAGGCCACAACTAATCAGCCAGTTTGTATGTGGCCATAGCACAGAGTGCTGCATCCAGAAGCGGCATTCAACTGCCACTGACTCATTAATCTAGCCACAGATATTCAGCAGTCTGATTGCACATGATCTTACACCAGGCATTCAATGTGAATGCAGCTTCATTTTATCCAGTAGTCTAAAGCACTATACACCCCTTCAGGCCGGCCCACTTTTCTCTGAACCCAAAAGATCAGGTGCTGGTCCGACTTGTACCACAGGACATGAACAAAAGTGGATGACCGCATACTGATATCACTAAGATCTATCGAATTTATTTTAAAAATTTAAAAAAATTTAAATAGCATAGCACACAACAAGATGCATTTCACGCCAATGGGTGCCTAATCATAAACATGTCCTGATTAAGCACCTGCTGGCATGAAACACGTCAAGATTTGCTCTTGTTGTGGATTTGTAAAAAAAATAGGTTTATTCAGTATGTTGTGGAAAAAAATGGGGTACCAAAGTTCATTGTTATTTTAAGGGCATGTGTAATTTTAAAGCTAGACATGCTGGGTATCTATTTACTCAGCACAACCTCGTCTTTTATAATTTACCAAGAAATTGGGTAATATCGGTTAAATATCTTTATTAAATTCTTTTAAAAAAATTTGCTTTTGATAAACCATTGTACTAATATTGTGTGACACAGGGGCGGACTGACAACTCATGGGGCCCCCAGGCAATAGGAGATCATGGGGCCCCTGTGTCCTTGCCCAAACTCAAAAAAGCCTATGAAAAAGGTACCAGGGGCATCTCATGGGGCCCCCAACTGGCCCGGGGCCCTCGGGCAGTGCCCGAGTTTCCAAATGATCAGTCCGCCCCAGGTGTGACATGTATTCCACCATAAAGTATACCTATGACATACCTGTTCCCTGAAAACGTCCCATTGTCGACAAAACGCGTAATGCAGGGATTGCAGCCTGTGACATAATTCTGCCCATCGGTGTACAACAGTGTGGCATTATATGCTTTTTACCATGTGATGTTTGAGAGTTGTACATCCTATTGAATTGAGAAGTAACTGGAAGAGACGAGCTTGGAGAGCTTCAGTGGATTCCGGAGTAATTCAATGCACTTGTTAAAGCACATTGGATCTCTTAGTAATACAGAGATATCTTTCTAGTAGGAAGTTGGCACTTTCTAGTAGGAAGTTGGATTTCAGGAAGCACTGCACTCTGAATCATTTATTCACAAGTTATATATACACTGCTCAAAAAAATTAAAGGAGCAATTTAGCATCAAGTCAATTAAACTCCTGGGATATTGATCTGATCTGGTAAGTAGCAGAGGGGGTTGTTAATCAGTTTCAGCTTGTTTGGTGTTAATGAAATTCACAACAGGTGCACTAGATGGGCAATAATGAGATGACCCCCAAGACAGGAATGGTTTTACAGGTGGAGGCCACTGACTTTTTTTCCCTACTCATCTTTTCTGACTATTTTTCACTAGTTTTGCATTTGGCTAGGGCCAGTGTCACTACTGGTAGCATGAGGCGATACCTGGACCCTACAGAGGTTGCACAGGCAGTCCAACTCCTCTAGGATGGCACATCAATACGTGCCATTGCCAGAAGGTTTGCTGCGTCTCCCAGCACAGTCTCAAGAGCATGGAGGAGATTCCAGGAAACAGGTAGTTACTTTAAGAGAGCTGGACAGGGCTGTAGAAGGTCCTTAACCCATCAGCAGGACTAGTATCTGCTCCTTTGTGCAAGGAGAAACAGGATGAACACTGCCAGAGCCCTACAAAAATTTTTTTTCGGGGTGTCTTTGAATTCAGGCCTTTGTAGGTTGGTAATTTTCATTTCCATCAAACAATGGGGCGTCCTTACATTCCTAACACATTACTCAGTCCATATCAGTATAAATGTCCAGCATGAGATTTTTCCCCATTGAGATCTGATGCATTTTCAAAGTGTTCCTTTAATTTTTATGAGCAGTGTATTTGGACTTCATTTGGACACTGGGTGTGGACCATTTATTTTTAATTTATTTTTTACATATTTTTCATTCATTTAATATTTGGACTTTTTCGTTTAGTTATTTTTTATTTTTATATAGATATTTGATTCATCTAATAAGTACAAATATTGTGTGATGGGACAAATCATTTTTGTTCATCTTTTAAATGAGACTGTGCACCTTTTTTCTATATTATACCTATGGTATACTTTACTCTAATACATAGAAGGCTGTCAATTAAAGAACCTTAGCAGTCGGATCATGCGGTCACTTCTGGTCTGGCATGGTAACGTCACAATGCTCTTCCCCAACCTGTTTCGTCACATTTGCCCATGACTTTTTGAAGGGTACTTGTACCTTTGTTCAATTTTGTTTTTTGAAGTACACATTTCAGTATGACAATTTTAAAATATTCACAGTGTTATGTATAAGAAAAGATTCTGCTGCTCTAGTTTATAAATATACTGTAAGCTTCTGATTTATGTAAGAATCACAAATCAGTGATAGCTGCAATTACAAATACAATTGTTTGATGAGAGGGTTTTCACATTGGTTTGAGCAGAGATCTTTTGAGAATTGTATCTAAAGATTCAGAGGGTGTTCTAAAAGTAAATCAACAACATCAACAACCACATTTATATCCCTACCCCCCACTTGCCCTTCAGAGGATTTACCCCCCTTCCTGACCAGGCCATTTTTTGTGATACGGTGCTGAATTACTTTATCTGATAATTACACGGTCATGCAATGCTGCACTCAAATGAAATTTACATCCTCTTTTTCCCTCAAATTGAGCTTTCTTTCAGTGGTATTTGATCGCCTCTGCGTTTTTTATTTTTTGCGCTATAAACAAAAAAAGACCAACAATTTTGAGAAAAAAAACAATATTTTTGAATTTTGCTATTAAACATGTCCAGTAAAAAAAATCTAAAATCAAATTTCATTATAAATTTTGGCAAAAATGTATTCTGCTCCATGTCTTTGCTAAAACAAAAATCCCATTACATGTAAATTAATTGGTTTATGTGCAAGGTATAGCGTCTACAAATGGCGGTATATATACTGAAATTTTTTTTTTCGTATACTAGTAATGGCTGTGAACAATGACTTATAGCGGGACTGTGGCGGGCATTCTAACACTGGGGGGAACTGACAAACTGTCATTGATATCCCCAGTGACACTGGTACAATGATCAGTGCTAATAAAAAGCTTACTAATGACACTTGGCAGGAAGGGGTTAACATCTGGGGCGATCAAAGGGTTATCTGTGTGCTGTGTGTGTTTTACTGTGTAAGCATGCTGCTTTGTATTGCTATGCTATTCAGAGCAATACAAAGCAGCATGCTGGTGCTGACAAGGGAGAGATCTGTATTGTTTACAGGGACGTACTGACCATTTGGAAACTCGGGCAACGCCCGAGGGCCCGGGGTCAGTAGGGGGCCCCATGAGATTCCCTTGGTACCTTTTTCATAGGCTTTTTTGAGTTTGGGCAAGGACACAGGGGCCCCATGATCCCCTATTGCCCGGGGGCCCCATAAGTTGTCAGTCCGCCCCTGATTGTTTACATACAGACCTCTCCCCTGTCAATGATACTCAGTGATCGCCGGGTGCCGGCGGGGAATCTCCGGCCGGGACCCGGTGATTGACAGTTTAAGCCGCCAATGAAGGCGTGGTTAGGGCACGTGCATGGCATGTGCACGCCCCCTACCCGGAAATACAAAATCACGTATATATATATATATGTGATTTTGCGTAGCCCTGCCACCCTGTAGCAGTAGTTCTCCTATAGGGCAGTTGGGAAGCGGTTAAAAAATGAAAAGGCTACAATGGTGAAGTGGAGGCGGACAGCAGGATTCAAGTCCAAAACTGTTGGGATCTCTGAGAAAAGACTCTTGGAGCTGTTGTTTAAAAGTCCTGTCATGGCTAATTACGGTATCTTCACAAATATATGTCAAGGTATGTTACAGATGTCAGAAGTGACACTGATGAGATTGCTATCGATGGCAAATGAAGAACTTGCGTCAGTGTTAAGAAAAAAAAAAAAAAAACTTCTCATTTTTCAAAGTGAATTTTCAAACTGCCCTGAAATGTTTGAACTCGCCGGTTTCAAAGACCCTCGCTGCTAATATTTCTGTTTCTATTTTAAGGAAAGGAGGAATGAAGCCGAAGCTTGGGAATGAAAGTTTTACAGTCATAATAAGTATAGGGAACGCAGCCCTATGTATAATGGACTGCTGCATGCGAATAGCGAGGTGTGAAATTGTTCTGCGGACTCCGTACCGATTCAGCACCGGGCTAAGAAAGAAGAAAAAAAAAAAAGATGGAGCCCGTGCAGAGTTAATCTTTCCAAAATGAAATTGAAAATTTAGGTTTGTAAGCTGCAGAGAGGTTTACAAGCTTTTGTGAAGGTGCATCAGATCATACAGCAGAAGGGATTTAGATAGAATTTTAGATGTAAGGAATAAAGATAAAACAGGCCAACAATCGAACGTAGTTGTAAACTCTAGCTAAATAACATTTAATTTGTTAAAGGATGGTGTATCATAAAAAAAAATCTTGTTTTATTTAATAAAATAATTCTGTAGGCATCTTTTTTTTCATTCTTTGTTGCAGCTCAGTGTTGCTGCTCTCCTGCAGCTTCTTTGCAGCCACTTACTATCTACATGCTATGACAGCATGGCCTTTCTCAGAACGGTTTGCTGATGCTGAGAATAATGGACCAGGTCTATGCAATGTGTGCTGAGCAGTTGGGGAAAGAGAAAAAATAGTGCTGGACCCATAGGGACCAGGCGCTGTGTAGTTTTGTGATAGAAATAATACACCTTGTATGGAGGTGTGTCTTTAATAAGTCATATGGTAAAACAATAATAAATAACCAGCCTGTGGCTTTAGGAAGCCAGGTTCCAAGATGGACGGCCCGTCCGCTCAGAGGGAAGCAGTGGAGTAGAATGCCTGTCAGTGCAGGGACCACGTTTACCCGACGTCCCAGCGTCCTGGATGACGTCACCACAATGTGGAGAGACAGAGGGGGGGAACTCTTGCTGGAGCCGCAGCTTTAGAAGGAAGAGGTCGGTTGCTGGGACAACATGTTTCGCGCGCATGCGCTTTGTCAAGTCTTGACACATCGTGGTGACGTCATCCAGGACGCTGGGACGTCGGGTAAACGTGGTCCCTGCACTGACAGGCATTCTACTCCACTGCTTCCCTCTGAGCGGACGGGCCGTCCATCTTGGAACCTGGCTTCCTAAAGCCACAGGCTGGTTATTTATTATTGTTTTACCATATGACTTATTAAAGACACACCTCCATACAAGGTGTATTATTTCTATCACAAAACTACACAGCGCCTGGCTCCTGTTCATACCTCCCACAAACCGATGTGTTTTTACCATGGCAGCAGTGAGTTTTTTCCCCACCAATCATAGTTGACATATACCATTCACTTATTTCCTTTGGGACACATCTGTGCGCTTTTATCCAGACCGTTCTGAACCCATAGGGGGAGCTTTACTAAAACTGGGGCACATAGAATCTGGTGCAGCTGTGTCTAGTAACCAATCAGCTTGCAGGGTTTTTCTTTTTTTTTGTGTCAAAGCTCATTTGAACAAACTGAAGTTAGAAGCTGATTGGCTACCATGCACAGCTGCACCAGATTTTAAGTGCTGCAGTTTTAGTATATCTCCCCCATAGGGTTATTATTAATATTATTATAATACAGGATTTATATAGCGCCATCAGTTTGCTCAGCGCTGTACATTATGGAGGGAGACAGTACAGTAACAATACAGTTCAATACAAGAGGGATTAGAGGGCCCTGCTCCTCGGAGCTTACAATCTAGGAGGGAGGGGATAGTGGTACAAGAGGTAATTAGCTGTGGGGGATGGAGTAGTAGGAAGAGTAGAGGATTCAAATATTAGCTGGGGTTGGGGTAGGCTTCCCTGAAGAGATGGGTTTTCAGAGTGCGCCTAAAAGTGAGCAGAGTAGGCGATAGCCTGATAGATTGGGGTAGGGAGTTCCAGAGGATGGGTGAAGCCCTTGAGAAGTTCTGGAGACAGGCATGGGAGGAGGAGACAAGGGAGCTAGAGAGTAGGAGGTCTTGTGAGGAGTGGAGAATACGGTTTGGGTGGTATTTAGAGACAAGGTCAGTGATGTAATTAGGGGCAGTGTTATGAACGGCTTTATACGTTAGTGTTAGCGTTTTGAATTTTAGCCGTTGGGCAATGGGAAGCCAGTGGAGGGATTGGCAGAGAGGGGTGGCAGATACAGAGCGGTTAGTAAGGTGAATGAGTCTGGCAGCAGCATTCATGATGGGTTACCTCACTGGTGTTGCTATCTTGATGTAAGTGATCTTTTCCAGACAGGCGGATTCTACACCCTAAAGGATCTCCATGGTGTCAGGGCAGGGGCCGAGGAACGGACAGGCAGGCCTAACAATGTAACGCACTGGCTGACGACAACCACCACCCACAGACCGAAGTCCCTCAGGGCGCGGAGTCTAAGTCCCAGGCTGCCCTTCACCAGGGCCCTTTATGGTGGGCATGGACTTGACGCAGCCAGGAACCAGGTCGCGGCCCCCGAGACACCTCAGCTGCGGTAATGGCCGCCGCCAATGGCGTGTAGCTGGTGGAAGAGACAAAAGAGTAGTCAGACAAGCCGGGTCAACAACAACAGGACAAAACAGTACAGGACAGCAGACGAGAATCACAGGTCACGAGCCGGGTTCAGCAACAGAGGGTCAGATCAAAGGAGAATACAAAGAATAGTCGAGTCACAAGCCGAATCAGATACCAGGAGAGTCACAAGAGTCAGAACAGAGTAATAGCAACACAAAGACACAAGACACAAGTGCAAAGAGCATGTGCGGGCCACAGGCTTATATGTCATCAGCCACACCCCTCTGGGGGATGGACC
The DNA here is from genome assembly GCF_062004578.1 of Staurois parvus. Taxonomy (NCBI): domain Eukaryota; kingdom Metazoa; phylum Chordata; class Amphibia; order Anura; family Ranidae; genus Staurois; species Staurois parvus. The sequence goes on from NW_028318374.1 coordinate 2,217,272, forward strand.
ACAGAGACCTGAAGGCATAAAAGGATTCCCACCATGCACAGCAGAATCCAAGATGGACGCCAGCACATGGAGTAACATAACCTCAGGGAAAAGGTAGGACCTTGACACATGGTCTCCTTGGCTTGTAGTGTAATGTAACATCAATGGAAACTGAAGCGCTGCACCACTGTTAAGAGGTCCAGATACAACTTTGTTCTAATAAAAGTAAGGGGGACAATCCAAAGATTTGCCAACACATTTCATCATCAGGGCCCAATTGACTACCATGTGAACAGACTAGAAGTGAACTGGACCAGTGGCGGACTGACCATTTGAAAACTCGGGCACTGCCCGAGGGCCCGGGGTCAGTAGGGGGCCCCATGAGATGCCCCTGGTACCTTTTTCATAGGCTTTTTTGAGTTTGGGCAAGGACACAGGGGCCCCATGATCCACTATTGCCCGGGGCCCCATGAGTTGTCAGTCCGCCCCTGAACTGGACCTTTAATGTTTTAATGTTATTTTTTCCAGTGTGATTGCAAGAAAAAGCCATGTCAGCAGCTGGTTTGTACCACATCCCTCATATATTATAAACTGAAAAATTGCAGCGCTAATTAAAAAAGTATAAAGTCCAAATTGAAGTCTTTTAAAGTCCTCAAAGAAATAGGACAAGATGAAGGAGAATGGTCTTGATCTCATACACCATCACCGTACGCCCGGAAAAAATTGACCCCTTACCGGACACTTTGACCGTATACAGCGGTCGGTATGCGCAGTGTAAATGAAGAATAGACGTGGCGAATAATTTCCATTGGATATCGTCTCCCAGATAAGGATAATGGCTCAGCTATGAAAAATCCCCAACACCAGTCAGTAAGAACCATGTAATAGGGACTCAGAATGGCAGGCGATCCACAAAGGAAATCCTCTTGCACATATAGAAAGAACTTTCCACTTTAAAACTCATTAAATTTCCAAGAATCTCCCATCCGGCAATCAGAAAAGGAATAAAGAACAGAAAGAACTCATAGTGTTGTAAGCTCGAAAGAGCAGGGCCCTCAAACCCCTCGTACATTGTTTTGTTACTGTATTGTCTCATGTACTGTCCCCCACGATATTGTACAGCGCTGAGCAAACTTTTTGGCGCTATATAAACACTGTATAATAATAATAATAATAGTGTAGTAATCAATCAAAACTTTGGCCAATTTATTAAAGGATCCATGTACATCAACTCATAATATAACCAGCATTGAACAAAAGTTTCAAACCAAGAAAATGGCCGCCGTCCCTCCAGAACGCAGTGACATCACACTCCGAAGCTCCACTCGTATACAATGGCTGACCCCAAGAATAAAAAATGGGGCTTTAAGGGTCCATTCCCACCAGATGCACTGGCATGCATTAATCAACACAGGGCATATAAAAAGTCTACACACCCCTGTTAAAGCGGCAGGCTTCTGTGATGTAAAAAAATGAGACAAAGATAAATCATTTCAAAACTTTTTCAATTTTTAATGTAACCTGTAAACTGTACAACTCAATTGAAAAACAAACTGAAATCTTTTAGGAGGGGAAGTAAACATAAAAAACTAAACTAATATGGTTGCATAAGTGTGCACACCCTTAATTTGTTGAAAAACTTTTTGATGTGATTCCAGCACTCAGTCTTTTTGGGGAGGAGTCTATCAGCATGGCACTTCCTGACTTGGCAATATTTGCCCACTCTTCCTTTCAAAAACACTCCAAATCTGTCAGATTGCGAGGGCATCTCCTGTGCACAGCCCTCTTCAGATCACCCCGCAGATTTTCGATCTGATTCAGGTCTGGGCTCTGGCTGGGCCATTCCAAAACTTTCATCTTCTTCTGGTGAAGCCATTCTTTTGTAGTGCATTCCAGTCTCCCACAATTCCCTTGGAAAGCTCTCAGCCTCCTTAAGAAGCCACATCCCCAACAGAAGCCCCCAGCTTCCTCCAGAAACCTCATCCCCTACAGGGCCACTAAATCTGCTGCAGAGTCACCTCCCTTTCTTCAGAACCCCCATCCTGCCACAAAATCACCCAGCCCCATCCAGAGCTCTGCAGCATTTCAACACATTTTGTATTCTCATACTTTTCTTGGATGAGTATAAACTTTTCTTTACTGTTGGGGAATGGAGGGTTTTCATCCCATTTTTGTTTCTTGGGCCTGGCCATTGCTATCTAAGATACAAACTTAATGCCTAGCAGTTTGTTTGAAGACAAAAAGTACTACTAAGTTCCAAAATCCTTATATTTGAGACATCACACAACAATTCTGGTCTAGGTTTTCATAGTTTCTCAACCAATTATACTGGAATTATATGAGCTGTGGTATATTATTGTGCATTTATTCCTGTAAACAGTCTGAGTGTTCTGTATTTTTCTGTGTTGTGTTGAAATGTACCATGTTACTATTGTTTTGATGTAGGCTGACAGTGTTGGTTTTGGCCACTACAGATGGTTTACTGTTGTGATTTGGTATCTCCCTCTGTCCTCCCTTCCTGTTTTGTTCTAGTTAGTTCAGTCCTACCTACTTCTTCCATGTTCCCTCAGTCAGTGTTAGTTCTTTGCAGAGACAGGGCTTAGGAAAATATTTGTCTTCCTACACATCAAAATACTGGAAAAAAAACTGTACTGCATTAAGCTGAAGTAAAATTGTGTTAGATTCAACTTCTGTGTCTTATTGAAGAGCTAAACTGCCTGTGGATGGTGCCAAGTCAGCAGGTGACCCTACTGTCTGAACATACTTGGAAGTATGTCAATGCATAAAGTGGAACACTGTGTTTAGATCTCACATTTCTTTTGTCTTAAGCAGGTTGATAACTTGTCAATTGTTAATTTTAATTCTCTGCCTGCTGGAGTATAGAACACCTCCTCTCTCCTTCACTCCATATCATAATGGGAAGGGGGGGGGGGGTTCTGTAGTTCAGCAGGGGAGATTAGGTAGGGCTGAAAACACAGTTTGGGATTTCAATGCAGTAGAGAGGCTGTTGAGTTGTAAGCTCACTAAAAAAGTTAGGAACTTCTACAGTTGGCACTTCCACAGGTGATGCACATTTTTCTGTATCTGCAGCATATTTTAAAGGAGAAATCCTTTGGAAATACATATATTGCAGAGATGTACTGCATATGTTCTTTTTATTTTATTCATTTTGCCCAAACATAAACTCAGCAACGCCTCTGGACATTACAATGTAAGTTCTTCCGGAGCAGGGATTGATGTGAATGGCTCAATGGACTCTGTAAAAGTGTTGTAGAATGTGTCTGCAATATGAGGAAACAAACGAGCCAAAAAAACCTTTTCCCCTACCTCAATGGAGAGGTGTGCAAAATTCCTGCGGCTCAGATCACAGCACGCCTGAATATGGCTGTCCTCGCCGAGATCAAGGATAAGCTTCAGGAAAGATGTACTATCAGTAATGAAATTTTCACCCTCCGGTTGTCCTAGCTGCTCTAGTGCAAAGTTTGTTCCATTCCCTCCCTATCTGCTTAATGCTCTCTATTATATCGGCACCCTGGCTTGAAATGGCATCAAAGATCTACCACAAATCAACAGTATCCACACAAAGGGAGTAAATCCTTAAATAAGGCGACTAGCAAAGTTTCTTGACCTCCTCAAGTCTCAGAGGACCCAGGCATTAATGATTATAGGAAACATCTGCTCTAAAATACTAGATGGCAAACAAAATAGAAACGACAAGCCATTTCACAATACATTATTATTCAGTGGGGTCACTAGCAGGGGTGGACTGACCATTTGGAAACTTGGGCACTGCCGGAGGGCCCGGGGTCAGTAGGGGGCCCCATGAGATGCCCCTGGTACCTTTTTCATAGGCTTTTTGAGTTTGGGCAAGGACGCAGGGGCCCCATGATCCCCTATTGTCCGGGGGCCCCATGAGTTGTCAGTCTGCCGCTCGTCACTACGGTTGGTGTCATCTGGTGCAGTAAAACATGATGTCACCTTTCCCCCAATAATATTATATATATACTGTATATATATATATATATATAAAATTATATTAATATTAGTTAATCTAATTTTTACCATTTAATCCACAGTCAGCTGTCCAAATATTTGAATATGGCTTCCTTGAGGCTAGGGATGAGCTGGAGTCAGATCCAAACTCTATCCTAGTCCACCCAAACCTGTGGGAAACTGTCACATGGTCCCATCCCCACCTAAACAATGACCTGCGCAGGAAGGTCCACCTGCTACAGTCTCATCATCAGTCCGACATTTGTAGTAATAAAAAACTGTTGCGAAAAGAACATGAGCAGGAGATATCATTCCTGGGGTTTTGTGTGCAGGGTACAGCACCCATTGTTGTCCATATTTACAAGCAGGGATGAGCCCATACCCGAAAGTTAGCCCTACTGTTGGCCCAGTGAGCTGCGGGGAGGAGATTCCTCACCCCGCAGCTGCTTGTATACATAGTGGCCAGGGTGCTCTTGACACCATTGACCTTAGTCCTGAAAGTATTATTGTCTCAATATGGCCACATGGCAGTATTAGGATAATGAAACTTTAAGGACAAACTTGTCACATGATCACATCCCCGTTGGCCTAGTGATCTGACGTCAATGACCTACTATGGCCACATGACCATATTAGGTCAATTATGTCACAATCATCCCCATCCTTTGTTACGTGCAGTTGTGCAGTGGGAAATCTCCAGCCCATAGATCACTGGCCCAGTGGAAAGGCAGCCATGTGACAGCTTTGTCCTTATGGCACCATTGTCCTAATATGGCCATATTAGCTCAATAAAGGAAAAGAGCATCCCTGCTCCCTTGTATACGAGATGCGGGGTGGGGAATCTCCTGCCTGCAGCTCATTGGGTCAGCAGTATGGCTAACTTTCAGGTATGGGGTGCTTGTAGCAGAGGCAACAACAACCCCCCCCCCCCTTCATTGGTGCTAGTGGCAACAATAATAACTCTCAGCATTTGTACAAGTGGCAGCAATATTAATCCCCACAGTTCAAGCCATAATAAACCTCCCTTCATCGGTAGGCATGTGCTATTTGTTTCTTTACAAATCAAAATGTGTGCGAAATTTGTGTATTCTGATACTCCGAATTTCCAAATAACAATAGTAATGAATTTTAATGAGTCTGAAATAAAATAAAACAACAACAATGAATTCATTTGTAGTCATTTCTTTCATTTGGATGACAGGATGCGGTAGTTTGGACCTTGTGGTAATGTTTGAAACATCTGAAAAAATGTGACAACTTAATGAATGATCCGTATTTACTTGAATCCATTAAGTGTTTTTTCTAGTTTTCTCACACTCTGTATTTTTATGATTGGCCAAAGCTGCAATACGTCAAAGTCGCATGAAAGTCGCATTGAAATTGCATGCAAAAGCTGCATGACTTTGGGGTCACAGCAGTGTTAACCGAGCCTAAAAGTGAAATGAGATGATTGCTACTAATTGTGTTTGGGTTGAATGGAGGTGGATCCATCACAATCTCTGAATCATAACATAACGAATGAATCTGAATCTTCCGAAATAACTTCCAAACATACAAATCGATTCGGAACAGTAAAGATATGAAACATATCCAAATATACAAAACTAATTCTGAAAATGAGTCATTCTAACATAACAAAGATGATGAAACAAAATGATTTATTTAATTAATTAATCTGAAACTAAACAAAATATGTTTTCCGTCATGCACATCTCTAGTCATTGGTATTCAGTGGCAGTGATAATAAAAACCCTTTATTGGTATTAAGTGCCGAAGTCAGCAATAATCACCGTCACCCTTCTTTGGTGGCAGTGGCAGAAAACGTAACCCCTCTTCATTGGTGGGAGTGACAGCAATAATAACCCCACTTTTTGGTGGCATTGGTAGTAATAACCCTTCTTCATTAGTAGAAGCAATATTAACCACCCTTTCATGGGTGTTCTGTTGGAACAAAAATAAACCCTCCTCTACTGGTGTTACCTTCACATATGCTCCTTCACTTTTACCTCCCTCCCTAAAGATGTTGGGCCAAAACTACACTATCCTATCAGGCAAAAGATCACTGTGCCCCAAAAGGCAGTCCACCATTCCAGTGGAACGCACTACTGCTACTCTGCATTGTGGAGGAAGCTGGATTCCATTCTGGAAGCTCTTGGATAGCCCATAGGGATGCCAACACTGAGGCCAACACTGCCCCAAACTACCTCACTGACCTGATATCCATCTATCACTCAAAACGCACTCTCCGCTCCTCACAAGACCTCCTACTCTCCAGCTCCCTGGTCTCCTCCTCCCATGCCCGCCTCCAGGACTTCTCCAGGGCTTCCCTCATCCTCTGGAACTCACTACCCCAATCCATCAGACTGTCACCTACCCTCCTCACCTTTATGCACACCCTGAAAACCCATCTCTTCAGAGAAGCCTACCCCGCCCTCACCTAACTGCTGACCTCCTCCACTCTCCCCACCACTCCATCCCCCACAGCTATTTCCTCCTGTACCACTCTCCCCTCCCTCCTAGATTGTAAGCTCCAAGGAGCAGGGCCCTTGAACCCCTCGTGTATTTTATTGTATTGTTACTGCACTGTCTCATGTATTGTCTCCCATTGTAATGTACAGCGCTGAGCAAACTGTTGGCGCTATATAAATGCTGTATAATAATAATAATAATGAGGGACAATGTACAAATGTTGGCAACTATGAAGTTAGGATCTCGTGGACCACATAAGAAGGTCCAAAGTATTTCCACTTTATCAGCCCTGAACAAGGCTTCCAGGTCATTGTGACCACGCAAGTAAGTACTATTACGTTCTACGCTCCTCCCCATGACCATGGGTGCCCAGGCAGTAGGGTGAATTGGATGTGGGCAGGGAGGGTGAACAGCATTGTGCAGGAGGATGGCAGTTATTGGAATGTGATCCCCTGTATGGCTCTCTCTGCAGTGGCGGGAAAGCTGTTTCTTCTCCTCTCCCTCCCACCATACTGATCACCCTCCCTGTGCACCATAAATTTCCCCCTGCTGCCCAGGCCCCCCCTGTGTGCCCCTCCTACCTTTGCAGTGCTTCTGGCTTCCCTCCTCTCCTTTCCACCAGCAGCTTCAGCACACAATAGGATTCTTCAGGATGGGAAGTGGGGGAAGGGTCCGGTAAATATGTCACATTTACCAGCTACTTCCTTTCTTGAATGAACTCAATGAGTGATCATTACCAATCGCTCACTGTGTTCATTCATAACTGAAGCATAGTATACTGTGTTTATTTAGGAGGGCCCTTTCAGGTTGGCTGTAAGGGGCCCCATGATTTCTTATAGCATCCCTGCTTAGAGTATACAATATAAACAACCTCTGTGCAAGGATGCGGTTAAAGGCTAGTTAAGGCTAATCTGTCAGAAGTGAAGATGATGCTGTTTCCTTTCAATGCTGGAAGAAATTAGCTTGTATTTGAATTTATTGCTGTCAGTTGCTGTTGTTCAGCTTGAAAAGAATCCACTGAGAAAGCATCAGACTGATACAGTAAAATTAATGTAGCATTGACGACCTGTCTCCTCCTTAAACTTAGAAATACAAGTTATTTATATGCCTGCTTGTCTGTTCTTGTAAATAACATCAACAGTCATGATGCCCGGTGTTCTCATCCGGTCACCAGTGCAAGTGACAAACATTCTGTCATCAGCATCGAGTCAAATGAAATAGCTGAAATAATGGCAGGCTACATTATAAAATAAGGACACGCAAATAACATCAGGACCCTTCATGTAAACTATCAACTATTTAATATATAGTGAGTCTTATTTCAAAACTGCATCGGACAGGTCTAAACGTGGAAAGGTTACAAGGCTCAGTCTATAGTTTCTAAAAAGTAGCAATTAAATCATCAATGATCTTATGATCAAAGTATATTTACTACTATATTTACAAATCAGTGTGTTATATAGGTTCTTGCAGTGCTTAGTTCCCAGTGCCAGTCCATACAGAGGCATGGAACTTCTGTTATAGGTTTGTAGGAAGTGCGTCTACAATTGAGGTGACGCCACCACCCTACTGCCGCCGCGCTCTTCTACGTCCCTCTGTTACGGTGGCAGATGGGACATATAATAGCTTCCATTCATTGTTCCCAGAACTTGATAATGCCTCCTAGATTGTAAGCTCGACTCCTAGATTGTAAGCTCGAAAGAGCAGGGCCCTCAATCCCCTCATGTTTTGCATTGTATTGGTATTGTTCTGTCACATGTTCTGTCCCCCTTTGTAATGTACAGCGCTGAGCGAACTATTGGCACTTTATAAATACTGTATAATAATAATAATAATGCAGCTGTGCCGGTAAAGCCAACATCAGGACCCTTCATGTAAACTATCAACAATTTAATATATAGTGAGTCTTATTTAAAAACTGCGTCGGACAGGTCTAAAAGTGGAAAGGTTACAAGGCTCAGTCTATAGTTTCTAAAAAGTAGCAATTAAATCATCAATGATCTTATGATCAAAGTATATTTGCTACTATATTTACAAATCAGTGTGATATATAGGTTCTTGCAGTGCTTAGTTCCCAGTGCCAGTCCATACAGAGGCATGGAACTTCTGTTATAGGTTTGTAGGAAGTGCGTCTACAATTGAGGTGACGCCACCACCCTACTGCCGCCGCGCTCTTCTACGTCCCTCTGTTACGGTGGCAGATGGGACATATAATAGCTTCCATTCATTGTTCCCAGAACTTGATGATGTAGCTGTGCCGGTAAAGCCAAGGAAGATGCATCAAGGTAAGGGGGTGTGGATTTTGGAGATGGGGTATGCAAACATGTTGCATGCTACACCTTAAATATGAGTGTAACATAAAATACGGTCCAATAGGAAGACTTTGCGGATGGGGTGTGCAACCATGTTGCATGTTACACCTTTGGATCCTTTCACATGGGGTGGACTCCACCTGCGATCCACTTGCTCAGCAGGGGATCTGTTTGCTTGTTCCCGAGGAACAGGCAGATGAAAGGTCCATGTCCGCTCCGCTTATGCTGAGTGGACACGATAGAGTTGGCTCTCCTCTATGGGCAGTCAAATGTAAACAGACCGACTAAATAAAAAGGAAACAAACAGAGGGTGCACCGGCCTAGTGCATTACCTTAAAAAACATTTATTAAAGCAATAAAAATAGGTATTGTACTCACAAACGACAATATTGCCAAAGGCACATCATGAAAGAACAGACCTGTCCAATCCACACTACGTGTATGTCCTCAATGGGAACCCTGGACTTCCAACCATTGGAACATGGTAGGCATGGAATATCTGGAGCAAGGGCCGGTGCTAGACTATTTTGCACCCTATGCAAGACCAGCTACTTGCCCCCCCCCCCAAAAAAAATACATTTTCACCTACAGTTCTACTTCACCTCTCCTAGCACAAATCCTCTCCCCCAAATCCCCCCTCCTAGCATACATCCTCCAAATCCCACCTCCTAGAAAAACCCCCTCCAAATTACCCTTCCCAGCACAAATCCTTGCCCACCCAAATCCATTATCCTCGCACAAATCCCCCCCCCAGCATGTTCACTCCCGATCCCGCCTCCTAGCACAATCCCCCCATCCACCTCCTAATACAACCCCCTCCCCCATCCCCCTCTCCTAGCACCAATTTCCTCTCAATCCCCTCTCCTAGCACAAATTCCCCCCCAAATCCCCCCTTCGAACACACCCACCCAATCCCCTTTCCGAGCAAAATTTCCCCCAATCCTCCCTCCTATCACAAATCCCCCCTAACACAAATCTCCCCCAATCCTGTCTCCTAACACAAATCCCCCCCAATCCTCTTTCCTAACTCAAATCCCCCAATCCCCTTCCTAGCACAAATACCCTCCCATCCCCCCTAAAACAAATCCCCATCCTAGAACAATTGTCCCCAAACCCCCCTCCCAGCATCACTCTTCTTCCTTTAATCCCCCCACCTAGGACAAATTCCCCCAATCCCTCCTCTAGCTAAACCTCCTCCAAATTACCCTTCCCAGCATAAAATCCAACTTACCCAAATCCCCCCAAAGCCCATCCCAGCATCCTCCTAGATCCATGGCATAGAGTAGGGAAACCAGCGGCCATGGCTGCGCCCCTAGGTGGCAGTGTGTTCCAAACTAGGCAGGGCTGCCTAGTTTGCCTAGTGGTAGCACCGGCCCTGTCTGGTGCCCATAGGACCTTGTCTGCCTTTTGCTAGTCACTCTCCTCTGAAGAAATCCAAGTTCACATCACTTCTCCACAGTCCCAGATCCACAATGCTGTAAAAACCATAGCAGCTATTCATGAACAGAAATTGGTGACCTTTGATGCTCTCCAAAACTGCCACTATGTCTCCCCTTCATATTTTATCAGATATTTGCAGCTCACATACACCTTCAGTAGTCAGGTTTCCCAACTATCATTTTCACTTTGTAGAAGACTTGATTTGCTTTGCTTTGGTCCTCTCCTGAAACCAGCCCTAACTATCTACAAACATACGCTCCTGAACTTAACAAACTCAAGAACAAATGGCAGTCAGATTTTCTGAATCCCAACTAGGGAGACTGGACAGGCATTTGGGGTTTGCCCTTCAGACATCGAGGGGTTTATTTACTAAAGCTGGAGAGTCCAAAATCAGACTCCCTTCTGCATAGAAACCAATCAGCTTCCAGGTTTCATTGCCAAAGCTTCATTGAACAAGCTGAGGTTAGAAGCTGATTGGTTTCTATGCAGAAGGGAGTCTGATTTTGGACTCTCCAGCTTTAGTAAATAAACCCCCAAGTGTCTGCTAGAGATAAACTTATTGAATTTAATCAACTGCACTGTGCATATTTTACACCACACCAAATCAAAAAGGTGAATCCTACTATAGCATCTCTTTCACATTTATTCTTTTACATTTTCAAAAGTTATACAGAAGGTTCTTCCAAAATGTGGTTGACTGCATCATCACAATTATGAAGATTAATCTTACCTTCTCTCCTAAAGTATACCTTCTGGGGCTGGTAGATGACTTGGTTCCCAACAGGGGCGGACTGACCATTTGGAAACTCTGGCACTGCCCGAGGGCCCGGGATCAGTAGGGGGCCCCATGAGATGCCCCTGGTACCTTTTTCATAGGCTTTTTTGAGTTTGAGCAAGGACACAGGGGCCCCATGATCCCCTATTGCCCAAGGGCCCCATGAGTTGTCAGTCGGCCCCTGGTTCCCACCACAGCTGAAAGGACACTTCTTAGCCAACTTCATTTTTATGCATGCAGAGCCATAGAAATGTGGCAAAAGAAGCAAGGCCCTCACCTCTTACCTCATGGAGAATACTAATAAACTCCTACGGCTCTACTACAATACAGAGAAAGATTGCACAAATACATTCTTGAAAGTTTAAGCATCATGTCTTGATGCTTATGGTGAGAAGATCTGATCCCCTTCTCACACTGGATCCCAAGCCCCTTTAACCTTTTGATGACTTCCTCATTTTCCGAAATCTACTAGCATACACAGGAGATGTTGCTCCTGTAAGAATGAGGACTGGATATCATCACACAATACACATTAGCCAGTTTATTTTGTTATAACTGTTTAATATGTATTAACCCCAGGGACTCTCCATGCGTGGGTGAAGCTCCTTGGAGTGTGTACATTTTTTTCATCTTACTGCAAAACAATAAAAAACCAATCCCTGTTCTATCAATTCTCTCTGTCTCTGTCTCTCTATATACAGTGTATATGTATATATATATATATATATATATATATATATATATATACATTATACATATACTGTACATACAGTACATACATATATGCCATTTTTTAATGTTGTGTGCACATGCACATTTTATATTATATATAAGTAGCATATAGATAGCTTGCCTACATGATGTTAGTTCAGCTGTTGTCTGGCCCAGGCTGGAAAAGGGATTAATGGTCTGTGCCTACATTTTTGGACCCAGCCTACCTGCTCTGAGCTATATTTTATATATAAAGGGGATAGGCTTGGTTCCGAGGCTTGTCCCAGGTCAAGAAGATGTTGTAGATGCTGTGGAGCTCTGTAGGGGGAATACTGCGCTCCGCAGTCCGCCAGAAGGTACTGGAAGACCAGAGAACCGCCTAATCTTGGGAAAAGGCCAGAAAGGGACTCACAGGAGGCAAGCTATAAGGCGAGATCTAGATGGAACCGCACACACAAATTGTTACATTCCATGTACCCATCCACCTCAGACAATTGTTGGCGATGTGATGCAGTTTAGGCACATTTACTCCACTTATTCTGGTCTTGCCTCAAACTAGATAACTTTTGGATCTAAGTACATACATTTACCCAAAAGTTTACCACCCATACAATCCCTTGAGACCCAGATTTTTTCCTTATTGACCACAATTTTTCAGTTAAAGCGTATAAAAAAATCAGTCATCATCCAGCTGGTCAAGGCAGCATGCTCTTGAATCCTTGCCCTGTGGAAATCTCCTTCACCACCCACGATTCAACAGTGGCTCCACCGCATTGAGGACAGAATGCAAATGGAAGAATTGACTAGCTCTATTATAGGGACTTTGAATGAATTCACAAAAACACGGTCTAATTGGTTGGATTCCTCCTACCCGTAAAGTTACTTTCCGTATACAATATCTCATTAAACCCTCTTGACTCTCTAAGTATTATTAGGTCTTTATGCACATTTACACCAATTGATAATTTGAACAGCAACTTACTGACTCGAAGGTGAAACAGTGGTCTAGGATATCCAAAGTGGGGAGGTTGAAAACCACAAATTGTTTCACGGGAGCACCATCCCTGTCAACCCAAGGTGTTGCAGGTGGGAGAGTCCTCACAGTGGCACTTAAGAAAGGGGCAGGGATGTTGGTGACATCACTGAACTAATATGGCCATATGGCCGTATTAGGTCAATAATATCATGATCATTGTATACATGCAGAGAATCTCCCACCTGTGTGAAGATGCCCATGGAGTTAGGGAGTTTGATCCCTAGAGACCAACAGCCATAAGCTCTTCACACTTTGGTTCCTAAATAATAATATTCAAGCGAGCGCTGTTATAATTAAAATAAATTAATTAATTAATAAACCAATATAATAAAGCAGCTTGCAAAAGGAAAACACCTCTAAATCCTTAAAAATATCTATATCATAATTGCAGCGCTAAAATAATAATAACATGAAGAGGATATAGAATCAGCTTTGGACATTGAGATATTTTATGGGCTGTATATATTCTGGCCAGTGCTCGCCATGGAATGTACATGAAGAAACATAAATCTGAACAAAATGGATTCCAGCACAGAGTCCAGACTTTGTGCCTGAAACATTTTTGAATATGAGTGATCCCTTCTTCTGGAAAAAAGGCAAACTTTTCTCTGGTGGCTTATTCCTGAAGCTGCTATAAGGTGGATATCCAGCGTTGCTAAGTTGCCATGATACCAGGTGGAGTTAATACCGAGGAGCTGTCGTTTTTGCTGTGAGGGTCCCACAGAGAGGTCTGAAGTCCGTTTAAGGGTGTAATGAGTACCTGAGAAGTACCATATCCCCATCGGTTCCTAGATGACCACTAGTGCCCTACAGAATACCTTTTACATGCACATTTTGGTTGTGCGTCCGGTGAGTGCAAGCACGCCTCTTTTTCCTTACCCACAAGGAGTCACGAGCACCTTATTTGTCTGAATCTGTAAAGGAGCTACTAAGTATCCGTACACACTGGATGATATAAGCACATGTCTAAGGAAGAAGATGTGTGGACTACTATACATTTATATTGTGCGTTTATGTCACTGGTTTTTGTCCATATAGGACGACGCACTATTGTCACTTTATTGCGCTCCTTGTTAGCGCTGTTTCACTAATCACTTTATATTGCTATTTGATATATTATTATTATTATTTTAGCGCTGCAATTATGACATATATATATATATATATATATACACTTTGGTTCCTGCCTGGAACCAACAGATATTGTCATATCCTCTTCCTCTATTCCCAGGTGATTAACTGTTACAGGATGGGAGTGCAAATCACACCCTATGCCTTTCCAGTCCTCGTATCTCTCTGAAGACACTTATTGCATTCATTCTAGAGTCACTTGTGTATTGATCCTATTTCATTTTACACGCTGCAGGAAGCAACCGCGTTGTACATGTTTCAAGACCTTGCCCTCATGACTATCCAGACCTGGTCCCTAGGTGGACCCTGGGTGGCAGTGGATCCCAATATGAGTATCCAGACACAAGGTGAGGGACATAAAGTGCATCTGTCCTCCAACTCCAACAAGGGAACCATAACCTGCCACCATCACCAGCTTCCACTTCAGACAGGCTATCATCTGTGGTAGTGTGCCCCAACCTTGAAGGTTAATGTATGCATATCTGCAGATGTACTTCTTTTAGAGAATTCTCTGTACAACTGTTCTGTGCAGTGCAAAGCTGCTCAACCTGAAGGGTCGCATGGCTTGGTTCCTATTGTGAGGTTCTCTGGATACACCAGGGTTACACCTAATTTATGATGCCACTTCTATTAGTAACCTCTTGCTTAAATAAAGTTTTATTAAATAAAGTTTCATTTTACTGTAAAGTTCAGTTTCTTTACGTACAAATCACATTACTCTTCAGTCACATGAACCATGTGAATACCATGCCCTGCTGATTGTTACTTAAAATGTGATTTAAGATAGTACTCTTGTCCTGGGGGTGTGCTTGGGGGCAGTGGAGAACAGATTTCACCTGCTCCTCCCCATTTTTTCCTAGGAGACATTGGGGTTAATTTACTGCTAATGGAATGGCAGAGTGCAACTGCACTTTACAAAGGGCAGAGTCTGTTTGCTTTTGTAAAAAAACCCTATTGCCTCCTCAGTTTTTCTGCTAATTAAATACTAGTCATCTAGACAGTGAATGCTTTGTTAATGGATCTTACGGGTCAACAGGTATGTGAAATGGCAGCAGAAGCATACTCATTTGGTAGAGTCAGCCCCCTTCCTTAGGACCAGGGGCAGACTGACAACTCATGGGGCCCCCGGGCAATAGGGGATCATGGGGCCCCTGTGTCCTCGCCCATGTTCAAGCCACACCCAAAAAAGCCTATGAAAGGTACCAGGGGCATCCCATGGGGCCCCCTACTGACCCTGGGCCCTCGGGCAATGGCAAAGTTCTAGAATGGTCAGTCTGCCCCTGCTTAGAACACTGTTTACCCCTATGGGAGTTGCTCTGGATTTCTAATAACATGCTGTAATAAGCCCACTTCCACAGTGTTATGCATTCTTTAATGTGCCTTATTCACATCTTCTGTATGACTGCAAAAATTTTAAATAAAGAATAAAAAAAAATAATTGGCATGTTGGCATAGGAAGAGAAACTAGGAGATGGCAATATAACCATATTAACCTTCAGCTTGAATTACTTCTGGACTTCTAAGCCCCTGGTGTCCAACCTGCAGCCCAAGGGCTACATGGGGCCATGTGATGTTTGAAGTGTAGCCCTTGGGCCCCAGCAGTCAGTACAGGAAGCATTGATTTATAAAGAGTCCCTTAACTATAGTAAAGTCCAGAGCAGGGGCGGACTGACCATTTGGAAACTCAGGCACTGCCCGAGGGCCCGGGGTCAGTAGGGGGCCCCATGAGATGCCCCTGGTACCTTTTTCATAGGCTTTTTCAAGTTTGGGCAAGAACACAGGGGCCCCATGATCCCTTATTGCCCGGGGGCCCCATGAGTTGTCAGTCCGCCCCTGGTCCAGAGGTTTCATGCAACATGTCTCTAGTCTCTGATGGTCTCCAATAGCATGACTTCAGTCTCCAACCACCCTAGTAGAACAATCTCTGAGCATTTACTCTAGTAAGTCTTCGGTCTGTGACATTTTTCTGCAGCAGTACATGTAATAAATATTATTTATGGCCCTTTGGAGATATTAGGGGCCACACTTGAAGCCCCCTTTCCCTTGCAACTTGAGAACCGATGCTCTAAGCTCTGTAAAAGTACACCAAACCTTTAAGTGCACTTTAGGCCAAGTGAAAAAGAAAACTACTTCTCTATTGCAGTAGGAAACGCTGAGCAATGCTTTTGTAATCCCATGCCTTATTCCACTGCAGCTTTCTATACCATAAATCTCTTTAAAAGCATACCGTATACATATAGATTTTTACAATCAATTTCTATTTGAACAATGGCTCGAATCCTCGGAAACTTTTCCCCGTTGCATCTTTCCGGATCTCATTGCCTCTCTCCTTTATTCTGTCTGCACCTCGGAACGGCGTTGCTCCCAGGTTTTACCCTTTTATTACCTCATCTTGCAAGAGCATGAAGAAGACTGACAACTTTCATTTACCTGTCAAGTCCTTCTAGGGTCCGAGCAATCGCATAAAATAGCCGTGCGTTGTACTTAACCAAGCATGATGGCACGAAGCAATAAAAACTATCGGATTCTTTCATGGCTTAAGAGCAAGAGATTGGATTCAGTTTCTATTAAAGCAGTTTAACAGCCCCAATCTACCGGTGGAGATATTGGAAAAGGTTAAAAGACGGTGCACTGAAAAAAACCTCAACTCCTGTAACGAAGCATCTGTTCTAAAAATATATAGAGACACATTTCTTCTTGATAAGAGAACTTTGTTGGGGCTAGTAAATAAACACACTCAGAGGGAACAGAGACTCCAGCTTTGTTAAAAGAAAAAAATTGACCTGAATATTGGGAGTATTTTACGAACTCTGGCAAACTTTATTGTAGATTCCTACCAACTGCTTTTTTGAAGATACACAGCACAGGCCATCGTATTGTACTCGCTAAAATTTTTCAAAAGAAGTGCCAAGTAAGAGGTTGTGCATTTATTATAAGCACATGTTCATACCTAGCATTCTGGCTTCTCTGTGTAGATAGCTCATCAAAGATTGCTCTTACAGTACAGTCAACTCTTTAAATGAACACAGGCTTTTTAAACCTGAACTTTAGGTGAGCAGTTGAATATAAAGGAGAAACACATACATGGGAGCTGGTTTAGCTATCAAACAATTCATTCTTCTGTCCATCCAGTCTGAGATATACACAGCTCTTCCACAGAGAGTCTTCAGAACATGAAGACTTGATTTTTCTCTGCCGCAGGTTAGCATTTTTTTTTACTTTTGAATAAAGTACGGAAGGGTTAGACCAGGTTTCCTCAGCCTTTTTACACCAGAAAAACTATTTAAATATTTTTTAGGTCTCAGAGAACCCCCCACTAAAATTAATTCTTTGGGGGTTAGTGGAAAGAATGCTGCTTACATTGGCAGTTAGTGAGAAAAATGTCCCTTACATTGGTGGGCATTAGGAAAAATGCCTGTTAAATTGGTGGTCAGTGATAAGAATGTTCCTTAAAATGAAGGTGGTCTGTGGGAAAAAAGTTCCTTACATTGGTGGCCAGTGAGAAGAATGTCCTCCTTACAGTGCTGGTCAGGATTTCATCCTTACAGATAGCTAAAAAGATTATCAGTGTCATGCTGCTGGCTCTGCCAAATAGCACTGGACTTGGAACTATGATGGCACCATCAGATGGGAGGTTGGTTGGTAAGCCACACCTAGTGGTCAGTGATGAATGCTCTATACATTGGTGGTCAGTGAGTAGAATGTTCCACACATTGGAAGTCAGAGAGAAGGGTGCTTCTTACATTAGTGGTCCGAAGGAAGAATGCCCCTTCCATAGGTGGTCAGTGGGAGAAAGCACCTTACATTAGTGGTCAGTAGGAAGAATGTTCCTTACAACAGTGGTCACAGACGAATGCTCCTTAGATTGGTGGTCAACGAGAAGAATACCCCTTACATTGGTGGCCAGTGGGAAGAATGTCCTCCTTACAGCGCTGGTCAGAATGTCATTCTTACAGACAGATAAAAAGATTATCATTGTCATGCTGCTGACTCTGCAAAGTAGCACTGGACTTGGAACTATGAAGGCACCATCAGATGGAAGGTTGGTAAGCCACAGCTCAAGGAACCCCTAGCAATCTCTGGAGAAACCCTAGGGTTTCATTGAACTGTTGTTGAGTATGACTAGGTTAGACTCACTGTCATGCTCCTATTTCTTACTGTGTACCTATTGAGTAGTTGCACCCTCTTTATTTCTATTGGTGACTATTTTCAATTGTCAAGTGAGAAGAAACACAACATTTTGTGTTAGCCAAAAGCCACCTTATTGGCTCTTGTAAGCCCACAGGCTATAGTCCAAAGGCCTTGCAATGTATTATTGCTTAAAAAATTCTCCCAAGTGAATCTGCACATAACTTCACAGATTTGTGGAACCACAGATCTCTAACCTGCATGGTTTTCTCTAACCTGACCCTCATCCCTGCTGTCTGGTGAAATCATTGACAGCAGTCAAGTGAGGGTTAATCCCTGTTATGGAGCCCTCAATAGCTGCAAAACACAGCAGGAATTTTAGCCCTTTCCCACACTATCCAATAACAGATAGAATTATTATTAATATTATTATTACAGGTACTTATAGAGTGCTGTCAGTTTACGAAGCGCTTTACATAAATATATTGTACATTCACATCAGTCCCCAACCCTTAAGGGATGTACAATCTAAGGTCCCTAACTCAATTACAGATACTAGGGCCAATTTAGATAGGAGCCAGTTAACCTACCAGCACGTCTTTGGAGTGTGGGAGGAAACCGGAGTACTCGGGGGAAACGCATGCAAGCACAGGGAGAACATGCAAACTCCAGGCAGGTGGTGCCATGCTTGGGATTCTAGCCAACGACCCTACTACTGCCAAAATGTTTTTGACTTCACATCCCAGCCACAGCACCAGCTGCTTGGAGTTTGTATGTCCTCCCTGTACCTGCGTGGGTTTCCTCCAGGTACTCCGGTTTCCTCCCACACTCCAAAGACATGCTGGTAGGTTAATTGGATCCTGTCTAAATTGGCCCTAGTATGTGTATGTATGACTGTAAATTAGAGACCTTAGATCAGGGGCGGACTGACAACTCATGGGGCGCCCGGGCAATAGGGGGTCATGGGGCCCCTGTGTCCTCACCCACACTCAAACCACACCCAAAAAAGCCTATGAAAGGTACCAGGGGCATCTCATGGGGCCCCCTACTCACCCCAGGTCCTCGGGGAGTGCCCGAGTTTCCAAATGGTCAGTCTGTCCCTGCCTTAGATTGTACGCCCCTTGAGGGTTAGGGACTGATGTGAATGTGCAATATATATATGTAAAGCACTGCATAAAATATATAAGTACCTGTAATAAAATAAATAAATCCCTGGAAAATTATCAAGGACAAGCTGAAGTGCGAATGCAGCCTTATAGTAAAAATGACAAAGTATTTTTTTTTCAGCATTGTTCACCTTCAGTCCGAAGCTGCACCCCTGCAGTTAAACCTTTCCCCCACTAGATGTCACCAGTCTTCTTGTTTGAATGATGGCCAGCACTGCCTAGGGGTGGAGTTGGGTACTGCTGGAGTTCCACTTAAAAAAAAAAAAAAAAAGCATGTCACAAGCTGGACTACCCCTTTATTATGTAAAGCACTGCGTAAATCGACAGTGCTATATAAGTACCTGAAATAATAATAATAATGCACTTTAAGCAATGTCAGCCTAGTACAGGAAGTGTGTTGCTGGCAGGATCACCAAAAGAAAATAAAGGGAAAATACCTGAAAAAAAGAAATTATAATCTTCAATGTATTACAGTTTTGTTCTTGGTTTAAAATATGATTTAACTCAGTTTTTAGGTAAAAAAAAAAAACTTTCGACAAATAGTGTAAAAGGTGAGAAGTCTGTGTGCTAAAAAAGCCTCAACTTCAGTAATGAAGTGTCTGTTCTAAAAATACATAGATGTATTTCTCTTGATAACAGAATTCTGTCAAGGCTGGTACAGGAACCTGCTTGGAGTTAAGATGGAATATTTTGTCCAAATCTTGAACACCGAGCCTATTCCTGCTCTAAAAATAAAATCAGATAAAGCAATTTAAAAGGGATATATTTCATTGTAAGGGAGAGGAAATATCTGTGCTGTGTTCAGAACGTCTGCATTTTATTACATTCTGCGCCAACTTCCCAAACAAAGTCATGCATATACATCAGTTGAATGCCGGTTTTCAGGTGTAATTGAGTGGAGGCAGTCAAGGAATTTCGGTTTTTGTAACGCGCAGTCCAGCACCGGAACATACATAATATGTACCAAGGGAAATTAGTGAATATGAAACATCTCCGGCAATCTGTTCAATATGAATCAAGAGGTTGGATGCACAGATGAAAATCTAAAAGATCCTACTCAATAAGGTTCCTTGACACGTCTTGTAGTCAAGTGCAAGTGCTTGTCATACTTTAAACAAAGTTTTTTGGAGAGTGGATTAAGAAGATCTACAGACAAGGCAAAAAAAAAAAAAAAAAAAAAGGATAAGTGATCTGCCCAATCCAGAAGAGTGGCACTATAAATAAAACAAAAATTGTATTGTTAATTTCTGAAGTATATATTAACAGCAGCACCTTCATGTAGTCAACAATAACTTTCACTAAAAAAGTGCAAAAAGCATATTTATATTGTCCTGCAAATATTGACCTTTCCAGACGAAACAGGTAGGGTGGAGCTTGGGGGCGTCGACATCACATTGTATAGCAGGATTGTGTTGTTGAGCCTTTTGTAATTTTATTAGTTGAATTTTATTTTATTTTACATAGAAAATTTTAAATAAAAAGATTTTTTGGATGATTTGCGCCATTTGGAGCCTTTCCTCTTTTTTAATATCTTGAATATACCGGACACACTGGAGAAGGAGTGAATGGTAAATGCTTGAGATGGGGATTGCTGTCATCTCCCACTGTATGGGGGTTATCCTGTATGGGGGTTTAGTTTATATACAAATATGGATGAGCTGAACTACTCTGGGTTCGACTCGAGCAGTGTTGAGCTGCCAAACCCAAACTCTGCTTAATGTAATAGCATATTTCAAAACCAGAAATGCCCATTTTCCGGGCTAATAGGCAAAGGGTTGTCAATAAAATAGCCTAGGGGATGGACACTGCCTTGAGGCACATGTACCAGTGCAAAACAACTTTTTCAATTTCTTTTACAAAGAATTTTATTATAGAAGAGGAATCAGCAGTGAATCAGTCAAAAATATATGCAATGACCAGCAGGAATATAACATACAAAGGATTCGATGAATAATACAGAATATGTATTGATGGGAAAGCATGAAAATAAACTGCGTACATAAGTGCCGTATAGGAAGAAAACACAATAAATTTCAAAAATGATAGAGATTTAGAGACCAATAACATAATGAACTCTAAGGAAAGATTATTACTGTATCTGCATACAGAATGCGAGAAGAATAGAAGAAGGAACCTCTCTGAATACAGAGAGGTACTGAACACGCAGGGCTCTCTAAGGAGTCCAGCACATGGATGCAGTATTGCTGGTACGGGGCTCAATACAGGGATCACAATCAGCACAAATAGCCTGAAGAAGACAAACTAGACAAGAGGAAAGAAAAGAGCGAAGACAAACAAACAACAACAAAAAAAAGGGGGGAACCGCAGCAGAGAAAAAAAGAAATAGAAAAAAAAAATAAACTGGTATATAAGGTTTATATCAACAGGAGGGACTGGTCGAATCTCGACAGTTGAGCTATATCAAGCCAAGGATGCCATGTCTGTAAAAATTTTGTATGGGTGTCTAACAGTATAGCTGTCAACTTTTCGTTGACCATTATAAAGTTCATCCGGTTTTTGACAGCCTCGAAGCTGAGGAGGGGAGTCTTCCAAGCCCTCGCAATCGTCAGCTTGGTGGCCATGAATAAGTGCAATGCCAGCTGCTGTTCGGGATGAAGTAGGCCCACTAATGGTTTAAATAACAGCGCTTCGTACGGGTTACACTTAATATCTGTGTGAAACATAGTGCGGAGAAGGGCGTAAACTCTGATCCACAATCTGCACACCTTGGGGCAAGTCCACCAAATATGGACCATGATACCCGTTTGTTGACAACCCCGAAAGCAAGTCGGGGAATATGTGGGAATAAAACGAGCCAGACGAGCAGGCGTGTAATACCATCTATAAAGAACCTTATAGGCGTTTTCTAGAATGATAACATTCCTAGAACATTTGGATAATTGTTGGGTCATGGTCCACCAATCCTGCTGATCTAGAGTGTCCCTGATTTCTGACTGCCAACGCTGATGATAAGAACAAACTGAAGGAGTTCTATGAGAAATAATGGAAGAGTAGACTAGAGAAATTAAGCCCGGAGCATGGGGTCTATGTCTACATTGACTTTCAAAGGGAGTCAACCTGTAGGGTCCCGAATGTGTCCGTACTAATGTACTGATAAAGTGGCGGATTTGAAGGTATCCAAAATGTTCCCGCAATGGGATACTGTAAGAAGAGCGCAGAGTCTCAAAGGCAAGTATCCGAGTGGGAGAGAGCATGGAATGTATATTCATGAAAGCCATTTGCTTGCCACCAAGCAAACTGTTCAGGATTGTCACGACCTGGGGGAAATAATGGGTTGTGTAGCAACCGTAATAATGGTAAGTGGGCAGAAATGAGGCCAGCTGAATATTTAATAGAGTCCCAAAGACGGAGCGTTAGCATCAGCGTCGGACTAAGGAATGAGTGTCAATGAGTAGAAGGAAGCCACGGTAGAGAAGAGAGTGGAATTGGGTGGGAGTCCATCAAGTCCACAGTAGCCCACAGGGGAAAATGGTGAGATGCATGGAGATGGGCTAGGGGGGCAATATTGGCAGCCAGATTGTAAGACTGAAGGTTTGGGACAGATAACCCACCCTCGGTCCTACGAGCAAATAATATTTGTTTGCTGATTCTGGGTCGAGAGGAACTCCAAATGAAAGACAGGAGTTATCGCTGATAAATACGCAATATATGTGAGGAAACAGGGACTGGTAAAACTCAAAACACGTACAATAATTTGTGAAGATAGGTCATGCGGACCGCATTGATTCTACCAAACCACGAAAGCGGATAGTGAGACCAGGAGGACAACAACTCCGTTAAGTCATTAAAAACAGTGGGGAAATTAGCCCGATAAAGTCCTTTGTAAGTCAGAGTAAGCTTGATTCCTAAGTACGGCAAGGCAGGAAGCCATTGAAAAGGGAATTAATGTTTCAGAGTCTCCAAGAGTGATGATGAGAGGGTAATTGACATAGCTTTGGACTTGGCAGGGTTAACATGGAGGCCTGAGAGAACTGCAAAGGAATCCAAAATCGCAAGTAAGTTTGGCAAAGTAACCCCCGGGTTCGTAACAGACAACAATATATCGTCAGCGAACATAGATAACTTGTGTTGGGAACCAGCTACATCTATTCCCTTAATATCAGGATGCATACGAATGGCTTCTGCCAAAGGTTCCAAAGCCAAGATAAATAGTATGGGAGAAAGCGGGCAACCTTGTCTAGTCCCCCTGCCAATCGAAAATGTTGAAGACTCAAAACCATAATATTTAAGTTTTGCTTGAGGGGATGTATATAGCGAGGAAATCCAACGCAAGAACGAGGGACCAAAGCCAAAATGATGAAGGACCGACATAAGATAAGGCCAGGACAAGGTGTCAAAGGCCTTGTTGATGTCTAGAGATAGGAGCATCATATCAATTTTGCGAGTATGGGCCAAGTGTTGTAACTGTATAATACGTCTGATGGCATTTCCGGCTTGTCTGTGGGGGACGAAACCCACCTGATCCTTCTTATTCAAATGAGAAAGAAAAGAATTCAAACGAGTGGCTAAGATCTTAGTAAGGATTTTCATGTCAATGTTAATAAGAGAAATTGATCTGTAATTTGCCCAAGAGGAATGAGCCCGATCCGGTTTGGAGATCATAACCACATTAGCAGTCAAAGAGTCAGGGGAAAAGTTTGAACCTCTCTTCACTGCATTGAACATAGAGGCAAGGTGAGGGGCAAGCACATCAGCCAATTTTTTGTAATATGAAGCCGTCTATCCATCTGGACCTGGGCGTTTGCCCGTCTTCAGATCTGCAATGCAGTGCAGGACTTCCGATACTTGAATATCACGGTCCATCAGGTCCTTATGAGCCTGCGTCAAAGTAGGTAAGGACAATGAGATAAAAAATCTGAGATAGATTGGGGATCAGCCCGTGTAGGATCCGCATAAAGTCTGGCAAGTCGATGCCGGAACTCCTCCAATACTACTACAGGATTACTGGTGAGAACATTCTGATGAGTGCGCAGAGAAATCGGTTTAGGATGGTGCGCGAAAGAGCGTAGTCTACAACTTTTTCAATTTCAGTTTGGCCAGGAGCAGTGATTTTTTTTTAAAGCACTGACATTTACAAAGAAAAAAATTCTTTTAAATTGTGTGCAAATGACATTCAGACATCCAAAATGCCACACAAACCCCTCCAAAGGCCCCCAAAATATTTCTTTTTTATTATCATTTTTATTTCTTTTCAAATGTGTGCTATAGCATATTCTACTGCAAAAATGAAAAAAAAAATGTGTAGAATCCAACCCAAAATGCATACAAGACACTTTGGGTGTGGTATGGATTTTAAGAGGGTTACTCACACAAAAAAAACAAAATAAAATTGTGCGGTCTCCATAACAATCCATACCAGACCACTAATCCAAGCATGCAGCCTGACTGGTCAGGAATGGGGAGGGGGTCAAGTATTCAATCATCTGCCCTCCCGAAGCATACCAGGGACCATGCCCTCAACCTGGGAAGGTGCCTTAGCAGGGGGAAAGCACTTTGTCCACATGACAGTAATGTACCAGTTATAGTAACAGTTGCTAAGGAAGGGGGGGGTGTCAGCACCTGCTGCTTCCTATGGAACCATTGACAGTGGCAAGCTGTCATAGAAGCACCTCTATATATAAAGCTTGGCTTCTGCCAAACAGGGGACCAAACAGGCAAAAGTTCTGATGTTCACCTTAAAACCCGAAGAGCCAATGTTAGGTCCAAACCTCGGTTCATCCCTATACACAGAAGTGCATTGACCTCTTATATTTAGGGGTAAAATTGTCCGGTAAACTCTTTGTGGTGACGGTGGTGGAGAGAGGAGTTTCACTCCCTTTGCTTAAGCACTGCACATTTGATTAGAGGATATTCAAAATATTGGGACAATATACAGTATATGTGTTTTATGCACTTTTTTGGTCGAAGTTATTTTTCAAAACACAGAAGTGCTGCAGTTATTATACTGTTAGGACCAATAAACCTTATATAAGGTTCTTCATTAAACGGCTATTACAACTGATGACTCTATATTTTGATTATATTGTAACTATGTGCAGTTTTTGTACATCATTTTTTGCATTAATTTCCAAAGCTCTAGGAGTTCAGGTCACACAACCAGGACAATAGGTGGCCCACTCTCACTTACTGTCCTGCGGTCAGAGAGTGAGTAACGCTATGTAGTGCTACCCCCCAAGGAGCCGCTGATTTTTAACTGGTTCTTCCCAAACAGCGCAGAGGCTACCAATAACACAAGTAACAGTCCATTCACTCCATTAAACAGACTAGGGGATGTCTTTTTACATTGTATTTGCTTGTAGAACCTGTAACAGCAGAGGGATTGGAGTGGTATGGGATACTCCAGAACTACCGACTTTTAACAGAAGGACACACTCAGCTAGATGAAACGTCCTTGAACAGTCTTTAAACCAGAAACAAAGGGGAAGAACATAATGGAGACTCAGTTGAAACAGTCTCAGATATAGCTCAGCTGGCACCCCAGAAGCACACGATCACTAAATCTTGAGCTTGGGTCAGTATTCACAATATTTCAGGGCACCTGCACATCTCCCAGCTTCCACCAGGCATCCTCAGTGAGTCATCCAGACAGAATCCTCAGCTCCAGGTAAAATTAGCTTGGACCTCAATGACTATCAGACAACTTTAGTGGGAATGCCTCAAAAAGGCAGTAGCCCCTAAAGCTGGGAACTCCTCCAGCAGGACCAGCCCCAGGCTGCTCTTGGTCTCAGACTATTTATGTCCCCTTTAAACCACCTACTAGGCACACCTCCCCTGGTATTGACAAGGCACCATAAATACTGCGGCTGTCCATTTGACTTTCCCAACCCTCTATGTTCTAAAAGCCTCCAGAATGCGGGTGGAAACAATCAAACCAGTAGCCTGTGAAATGCAGAAAAGCTCAAAGACATCAATAGCTGTTCTAAAGACTACAGAGGAGCCAAACACTACATTTCCCTAGCATCGTATACTGCCACACTTATGAGTGGAATCTTGGAAGTCTAAACCCAAAAACAAAAATGTAATATATTACAGCTTACTAGACCTTAGATGTAGTAGCCTCATTTTCTTTCTTTTCTTTTTTTTTTTTATTGAATGATTTACAAATCAAAGTTTGACATAAGAAAGGTGGAAGTACAGTAGTGCAAAAAAAATGTAAATGAGTAATGCAAGAAAATATGAAATTGTAAATGAGAGGGAAGAAGAGAGGGTTCAATAGTGAGAAATGTTCAAAAGTGAGAAGAGTCCCAGGGCAGCTACAAATCCAGAGGCTGGTTGCCAATTTTCTGGCAGGTGAGTGTCCTGTGGTCACAGCATAGTGGTAATGCTAGGAAGAAAATGGCAGGCACAATGCAATAGTATTCAAACAGCTCAGGGCAGCCTTTCTCAACATTTTCAAAACAGAGGAACCCTTAAAATAAAGACTTTCAATTTCTAAAATTGCCCATGGGGTTTAATGGAATATTTTTCTATAATAAAACAATTCATTTTTATTGTAGAAAATATAATAAAAACACAATAAAATGCCAAAGGGCATGTCAATATATGAAAATTGTGTTACAAAATAATACATACACAAAACAGGCTAGACAAATGATATCCTAACACTCAACTTTTTTTGTGAATTTTTCATAGAATTTCTGTGGTGAGGCCATACCAGTTAATAATAAAAAAAGAAACTAAAAAAAACAAAACAAAACAAAACAAAAAAAAATTCACTACATGGAGTGGTTTCACCGAAAACAAACCAAAACCGTCAAAAACAAAACCTACTAAGTAAAGTCTGTGTACATTAAAATCATATATCCTTTTCTGGCAAACAATGCTGGGATGCAATGGGAAAGGCGACACATGGATGCGGACATGCTCATTCCAGGAGCTGTAGAAAGGGCAGGGAGAGGCCACACCAAGAAAAAGGTAGACCAGATTGAGTAGGATCAAATGGTTGACTGAAAACAAACAAAACAGGGTCTAAAAGTACATGGTCTACTAAAAAAATATATATAGTTCAAATAAAACACACAAAAAAGTGAACCATGTCATGGCCACCACTGACAAGTGCACTAAAGAGAGAGACTCAATAAAAACAGATGGGTCCATAAAAAATGGAGAATTAGAGAAAGAGCCAAAACTCCAGAGTGAAGAGTATATGAAGACTTCCTGAACGACTGTCAGAAACCTAAGTAGGAGTGAAGAGAACTATGTGAACCTCATTGAGGATAAGGAAATAAAAAACACAGAGTGTGTGTGTGAATAGTGAATAATCCAAATAGAACCCAAAAGACATAGAAACAGAAAAAAAGAGGAAAAGACCAAACATAAATGACCGAACCTCACAATAGGGTAACCCAACCAATGAAATTACACCAGAGTATATATAGCAACCCTTAAAATATAATTCCTGTCTCAGGGAACCCATTCAAAAACTGCTATTGTTGTGGGGGTCCATTGTTGCTGGGGGTGGGGTCTATTGTCATGTGGGTGATCATTGTTGCTGGCTGCAGGGGATCTGCTGTATTTTACTGCTTTTCTTGCTATCATAAACACATTCCATACAAATTACTTAGCACCACAAAATGATACTTGGTTTTGTATTCTGTAAAAAGTGGTGGTACTGGGAGGTGGGTAGGGGGTGGAACCCAGGGACAGTACTCGGAGGTGGGTAGGGGGCGGAGACAAGGGGTGACTCAAAAGGTGGGGAGTTCCTGCACCTATTCTCTGAGAAAAAAAATTCCCTGTCTACAACTCATGATACATTAATGTGAAGGTCAGTGGAAGAATGCTCCTGGTCATTGGGAATTACCAGATAGCTAAAAAGATCAATGGTGTCAGTGGGAACTTATCTGAGAAGCAAAAATTGCTAATTGCTCAAGGAACCCATAGTAACCTCTGGAGGAACCCTAGTTGAGAAAACCCTGGCTTAGTATGATTGTATGGTACCCATATGCTGGTTAAGGTTGTATGGAAGAGGGATAGATGTCTTTTTCCTTTATTTTCACCTGGTGATCCTATCAGTACTTTCTGTCTAGGGCAGTGATGGCGAACCTTTTTGAGCCCGAGTGCCCAAAACTGCAACACAAAACCAACTTTTTTATTTCAAAGTGCCAACACTGCAATTAACCACTTGCCTACCGGGCACTTCTACCCCCTTCCTGCCCAGACCAATTTTCAGCTTTCAGTGCTGTTGCACTTGACAATGACAATTGTGCGGTCATGCAACACTCATTTTTTCACACAAATAGAGCTTTTTTTGGTGGTATTTAATCACCACTGGGTGTTTTATTTTTTGCACTATAAATGAAAAATGAGCAAAAAATTAAAAACATAAAAGGTTTTCTTTGCTTCTATTATAAAATTTTGCAAACAGGTAATATTTCTTCTTTGATGTGCATTGGTGAGGCTGCACTGATAGGCAGCACTGATGGGCATTGATGAGGCGGCACAGATAGGTAGCACTGATGAGGCGGCACTGGTGGGCATTGATGAGGAGGCACTGATGATGCACTGATATGCAGCAATGATGGGCACTGATAAGCGGCACTGGCTATAGCATGGTTGGCAAGCAGTTAATCTCACCTCTGGCAGTGTCGGTGTGGCTTCCAACCCAGCAGCTCATTCCCATCCACGCTGAACACATCGCCCCTGGCCCCGGAGCAGTGTGGGAGCCTCTTCCTCGCCCATCCCCGGCTACATCACCCCTGGTGCCAGATCCGCATAGGAGCCGTTTCCTCTCGTCCACACCCACCCTGGCCCCAGAGACATGTGGGAGATGTAGTTTGATGGGGGTGTGGACGAGATCTGGATGGCCGGTCAGTGTGCGTGGTCCGTGTGCGCTCATCTTCCTCTTCTTCCTGGCGTGCCCACTGAGATGGCTCTGCGTGCCAGCTCTGGCATGCGTGCCATAGGTTCGCCATCACTGGTCTAGGGTGTCAATGCTCACTCAATGTACTGTATTTATGGAGGATCAGTATTGTCACCCTAGGACAGGAAGTTTGTTAGAACTATGGAACACCTCTCCTCTAGCTGTAGTAATAAATGCACATCCTAATAACTTTTGAATTAACACTGCAGAGGAACCAGATCAGTACAGGATCATAGTCCTCTTGTTAAATTTTCCACAAATGCCGAGAGGTGACCAGAAGAGGAAATCACAGTTACTACAATGTGTAGATTTGGCAACAAAATAAATAAATAGTTACTACAGTTTATAGATTTTGAGGGTTGCTGCTCCCTCTAGCCCTCATATCCTAGGTACTGTGCCAAGGGTGCTACTATAAATAAACAGAGACTTGCTTGACTTTAGAAGTCAGCACTACATGTTGATATTTGATTTGTTGTCCCTTGAGAACTCAAGGCTCTTGAAAGAATTCTAATACAGATGATCTGAAATTGAGAAATATAAATGAAATTACTGTGCAGAAAAAATAATCAATTCAACCATTAAAACTATAAACTGGCAATGTATTTGTTTCTGTAATCCAATAAACTATAATGCAGCTGCCGATGCATTATTATTGAACTGTCTGCTTTTCAGAGACTGTGCCTTCGTGGGCCAGTCTTGGGACCTGCGCCATCACCTAATTTCTCACAGCGAATGACCCATTTGTGTGTGGATAATGACTGTGACCTTAGACTCATAATGGCCCGCTGATGGAACATCGTAGCATGATATCCTGTAAATCGAGGCATGTTGGCGCTAAAATAAAAATGCATTTATATTGCGCTCAATGAACTCTGTTCTGAAAATAAACCAAACGTCTGCAATAAAAATGCCTTCAAGTAGAACTTAACCCAATATTTAAAATCTCTTAGGAGCTTTAACATGTTTAAGTCGTATTTTAATACCAACTATTTGTTGTTTTTTTTTTTTTTAATCGCCAGCTTTTATTTAACTAATGGCAGCTGATCCTGTCATAAAGGTCTTTGTTCAGTCACTTCCTCTAATAGGGTGACAACTGTCTCACAACTGTGCTCCTTTGTTGTCTTATTGAAAGTGCCTCTGGAATAAGTGGATCTAGGAGAGAGATTTTTTAACTTTTTAAAAAAGAAATGTTATTTCCCTGTCTGCCTAAACTGAGAGAGCATATCTATTGCTATGTAGAGTAAGGAGATGCCTGCTAGAGGACATCAGTGCCTTTCTTTGCCTATAGTACTTCTACACAATGGGACACTGGGGGAACAGCTAGATATACAGGGCTAAAGTAATGCAAAACTGAGCATAACTTTTTTTTATTAACTTACATACTGTAGGTTGTTCAAATTTCACATGTTGGTAGAGTAACTTCTCATTTTAGGCACTTTTCTTCTTTTTCTTTTTCATTACAGGTAAATATTGGATTCCAAGCAGAAGCAATGTGCTGTCATTAAGTTCTTGACAAGGAAGGGGTGCAGGCTATCAACATCCACAGAAGGCTACAGAACGTTTACGATGATTACACCTGTAGCGCACTCTAAGTAGCCTAGGATTGTTGTTTTGTAGTTAGAGGCTGGGTAGCAGCCTGGGATGAGTCATCCTGGGAGTGAAGAAGTAGTTCACCTTAGTACAGGCTGGGAGGCTCTACAGATCAGGGCTTCTGGATCCCTTCCACCTTTCCAGAAACTGAGAGAAAGGGGGGACAGATCCCCCCTTTGTGGAAGGGGGCAGAGAAAGGGGGGACAGATCTGCATGTTTGAGGGACCTTGGTCAATCCCCAGGCAGGAGGCTGGGCATGGTGACCAAGGACAACCCTTAAATGTGGAACAGCCTGAGCAGCAGGGGAGTTCGGTGGAAGATGGATTGAGAGAAGGGTGGTGTGTGGAGCCTGGGAGGGGGCCCCAGGGTGGGGAGCCTTCCTACAGGCTGGTTGCTGACAGGAGGATTTTTACTGTTCCACTGCCTCTTAGGGAGGACAGCCTGAGCAGCAGGGAAGGAGCCAGCCCAGTGAAAGGCCTGAAAGCAGCTGCTAACCCACAACACTGACAGGACAGGACAGTGAGTACTCCTACACCCCCTGGGCCAGATATAGGAAGAGGGCGGTCTGGTGCAAGACCCAACAAGTTCTCATTTGGGGCTACGTAATTGCTAGATCTTGGAATCCCTTGCCTAGGACCCTCAGTTACCCTCAATGCAGGCAGGTGAAGAGGCGGATTCATCTGGGATCTGTGGAGGTATACCAAGGGGGCTTTTGAGTTCCTTAAAGAGATTGTGCTATATTTTGCAGATCCACATCTTTCTTTACAGTGTATAGGTTGCTAAGAAGTTGTCCTTGAGTCTGCAGTTTCTTGGGTATCCCATATACCCCTAGACCTCATCCATGTTGCTAACCCCTTAATAAAAACTAAAAAATAGCTCAAGGACTGTTCGTTAGTATGTAAAATACATGTTGCCTGGCTGCGAGGCATTTAGGGGGACCCAAAACAAATCCAGCGGCCCTCAAGAGGATAGCACTACACACTATTGACAAGAGCAATGTGCACAGATGGATGAAGAACATTTAGCCATTTCAATACTAGGCTCTTTCACCCCCTTCCTGCCCAAGCCAATTTTTAGCTTTCAGCACTGTTGCACTTTGTACCATATTAAATTTGAGGATGTTTTCACACAACTAGAGCTTTCTTTTGGTGGAATTTAATCACCACTGGGTGTTTTTGTCATAAAAAATTGCAAATAAATAATCTTTCTTCATATATTTAGGCCAAACTGTTTGCTGCTACATTTCTTTGGTGAAAATAACCCAAACCAGTTTTTATTACTTAGTTTGTAGAAGAGTTATAGAATCGAAACAATGGTGTATCTCAGAAAACTTGATCCGTCCTGATCTACTAACGGCCTATCTCGTTTCTTGAGGCCTAAAAACGCCAGGACAATACAAATATCCATCAAATGACCCCTTTATGGAAATTTGATAGCCCAAACTGTTTAGTAAGAGGCATGGTGAGATTTTTTAAATTGCAAATTTTTGTCACAATTTTTTTGAACATGAACCTCCTGCGCAGAGACCAAGAAACAGTTTGATATAAGGGGAGACGGATTAAGAATTCACAAATTCTCAGCTTGATGGATGATAAGGGGATGGATACTCCACAAGTATTTGTCAGATAAACTGGCTGATCCTTGAAAATAACATCTGATGATTACACCAGAGAGAGATCACATAAAGTGAGTCCTCAGGCTGTCAGCAGTAAAGACCATAGAAGCACATCTCAATCTTTCCTCACTCCTGGAATCTCACTTCTGGAATCTCAAAAAAGACGATTCAGCCGATTCTTAATCCTTCTCCCCTGATATTGTGCTGTTCCTTGGTCTCTGCACATGTCTCTGCTTGGGTGTTTTCTGGCTACATCTCAGCTATACGTGCTCATTTTCTCCTCCTTGGGTTCGGTGTAGATGCATGGACAATCAGTAGCATGGTGTTTCTCCCTTTTATGAACCCCTGAAGAAGCCAACCCGGTGAAACATGTTGGGACAAACCATCATATCACCTCCCTATTTTCTACCATCTTTTGTAAACTATGTAACTTTGTCTTACATATCATATATTAAGTTATAGGGGAGGTGCATTGGGGTTCACTGTACTGAAGGGTTGCCATCATTACTTAATGTTTTTAGGGGAGGACTTACACATGTGTTTTTATTCTTAACATTATGGAATAAAATGTATATATTTTTAGCTGTAGCAAGGTTCTGTCCTACTAGATCATGTCCATTTTTCCCTGGATGTGCTGCAGTATATTGTTTTTCGGTATGCCGTTTTTCACCTTTCTGGTGATACGGCTTCTGTCTTTCTTACATACACATTCTATGTCCGGGGTTTATGTGCTACAATAAAATGGCCGTGGGAGCGCCGCCCAATACTCCTGATTGGTGCGACACCCGGCCTTTATATGGAAGTGCGGTCGACCTATGGCGATGTCCTTATGAAGTCACGAGATCACGTGACGCAACACGTCGACGACCTCTGCGTGTGACGCACTTCCGGCGTGGCGCCGTTTTCGAATCTACCAGCGCTTTTTTCTTCATGCAGTATACCTTGCACATTGGATTTTATCCTGATTACAGCTGTACACCTTGCTCATTGGATTCTACCTTGATATACTCAAGCTACATTTATGTGAGTGCACTTCTGGTTCTTTATTATATGGCATTAAACATTATTACACTATGGGATTTTGTTCTCTCTCTGTTCTATGGGCATATGATCTATGGTACCTATATGAGTGCTAAGCTGCCTGGTGACTGGTCCGGTGGAGTGATGATGACCTATTACATGTGACATCGTCTGGTTATCAAAGGGGCACCTTAAGGATCCAGAGGAGAGGTTTATTTGCTTTGTGGCCCTGCAGGGTCATGATGTGGAGGTGAGAGGCCATTGCAGCCATACCTTTTGGGTTCACAAGGAGGGTGCTTGGATACCCACATCCTGCAAGAATAAGAAGATCACCACACCATTTATGGACTTCTTTTACACTATATATGTTTAATATGTGTTTCACATGGTGCTTGTTTCTGCCCTCATAGCAGGGACTCACATTTGTTTTTTCAGCGTGTCCCTTATAGGACGCTTGGGGGTCACGATTTATTATATCCTTATGTGGATTAAGGGAACGTGTGTTGTGTGATTATCAGTTGATCTTATATCTATTTTATACAGTATATTGTTTTTTATATCACAAAACAAGGAGTGCAGCGCTATATGAAAATAAACCTTAATAGCAGAAATTTCTAACGCTGTAGATGTAATCCGGTCTCCCGTTGTGGTAATGTGAATAGATTGCCTACTCACCAGAAACACAGTACAAAAACGCATATCTGGATCACATGCATCCTAGGATCTTGGATAAGGACAGCCCGGTAATGGAATCCTCTGGTGGTCCCTCAATGGTGTAAGAAAAGGATACCGATCTGGTCTCAAAGTGCTTACTTCCTCAGGTCCGCAGCAATGCCTAAAACACTGGGGCTGAGGTGTGGAGGCTCAGTGCCAGATACGGAGAATAAAGGTGCTCATAGTGTAGTATTTATAAACTGTAAATTTATTGCGTTTAAAATCTGAGCAATATTATACATACATAAATGATTGTATATGATAAAAGACTGCTGCGAGCAGTAATAAAAGCACCCAAAAACACTGACCAGTATACATCTAATGTGGGCCGCCGGACCTACTGATCCGGCGGCGTAGCGTCAAAGCGTGCAGAGGCTCCTCCTAGACGCGTTTCGTGTAAACACACATCTGCAGTAGGGGTGATGCCATCACTGCTGTTTTTGGGTGCTTTTATTACTGCTCGCAGCAGTCTTTTATCATATACAGTCATTTATGTATGTATAATATTGCTCAGATTTTAAACGCAATAAATTTACAGTTTATAAATACTACACTATGAGCACCTTTATTCTCCGTATCTGGCACTGAGCCTCCACACCTCAGCCCCAGTGTTTTAGGCATTGCTGCGGACCTGAGGAAGTAAGCACTTTGAGACCAGATCGGTATCCTTTTCTTACACCATTGAGGGACCACCAGAGGATTCCATTACCGGGCTGTCCTTATCCGAGATCCTAGGATGCATGTGATCCAGATATGCGTTTTTGTACTGTGTTTCTGGTGAGTAGGCAATCTATTCACATTACCACAATGGGAGACCGGATTACATCTACAGCGTTAGAAATTTCACTGTGGACTGAGGAATTCGTATTTTGATATTACAGTGGACTTATTTTCATTTTCATTTTCATTTTTATTTTTCTGCAATTAAGGTTTATTTTCATATAGCGCTGCACTCCTTGTTTTGTGATTTTATTAGAAAGGTTTTTGTGGTTCCTTTTAGTGCATTGGTCGCTTTTTAGATTGCGCTCACTAACTTACATTTTCTGATCATTGTTTTTTATATGAGGATTAGCGCTGCATCAATTTTATGTGTATATATATATATATATATATATATATATATATATGTCTGTTTGAGTGTGTTTAACGAGGGTATTAGAGCACAACAAAAGTCAGACATGCTTCTTCATTTCTTTTTGGTCTCCCTGCTGACACCACCATAAACCTTTGACCGGGCTTGGAACCATAAAATATACACACTCAGTCTAGGGTGAAGAAATATTCTGGTTATTTTGAGGTCAGAATAATAAGAGTGCAAGCACAACAAAAGATACTAGTAGATGAGCATGCAATATGAGTTAAATGCTCTAAAAGGTTCAGATTTTTTCCTTGTGTAAAAGCAAGTTTCCAATGGGATGGTGTTGTCTCAGAAAAGGAAAACTCCTCCTTGATGCTGAATTTAAATGAAAACTCTTTAATACAAAGGGTGAAGGCAAAGATTTACTAAGAGTGTAAAAAGGGTGGAACCAGACTTTAACAGAGGTGAACTCCTCCTCAAATATGGTGAGCTAGTCTGAAGAAGCAAGTTCCTTGGGCGTTACAAGAGACTTGAAAAGAGACACTAATGTAATTCTGTCTGCAGGGTGCATATACTGTAGCAAAGTCCTGCGGCTTGCGATGTTAATAAGGCACTAATCAGTAGGCTGGAATAAGCTGGACAGTCTGGGCCTCAGTGTGATAAACTGTGATGTAAGGTGTACTGAACTGAGAGGAACAATTTAACTGAACACAGTCACTTGCAACTTGTGATGATCTGGGTATGGAACCTTCTCAGCCTCAGAAGTGTAGTAGGTAGTCTCTCAGTAGAGAGGTCCCCATATTCTCTTGGTCCCTCTGTTAACCTCCTTGGTGGTATGATTCTTTCCAATTTTTTGTGCTGAAAGCGGTACAATTTTTTTGCATGGAAATATGTAGTTTTTTATTGTAGGCTGTAATTTTTAGGAATAACTCACTGAAATCTGTCCGAACAAGAGTCTATTAAACATTCCGGATATGACAAAATTTGAAACACGAAATCATAAATTATAATTTAATAAATAATCATAAAAAATAATAATATAATAATAATAAATTTAATTCAATAATATAATCAAACCAAAAACACTGAAATTTGAAATACAGAGGCAAATTCGCACATCGCTGAGCAAAGTCGCAAAATCGTTTTCAGTGTCTGATGACGAATTTCCCCCACGAATCATTATCACTCAATTCTGCAAGTGGTTCTGATTTACTATCGCTGTTCTAAAACCGCTTTTGACGTAAAGGGACGCTTTTTGGACGCCATGGACTTTTCTAAGTTTCCAGGCAGAAAGAACATTCAAAATGCAGGCAGGGCACAGGACAAAGCAGTAGGGACAAAATATATGTGAAATGCATTGAAACAGCAATGACAGCAAAAATGACATTTTTTAAAAATTTCAAATTTCCCGCTGGTTCCGGTGCCCGTACGTCCCGATGTCACAGGGACCGGAACACAGAAGCCGGATGCTGGCATCGGCCAGAGGATATCAAAATCAGCCGGAGGATATCACTCAATTCTGCAAGTGGTTCTGATTTACTATCGCTGTTCTCTAGCTGATCTAAACCCGCTTTTGACCTAAAGGGACACTTTTTGGACGCCTTGGACTTTTCTAAGTTTCCAGGCAGAAAGAACATTCAAAATGCAGACAGGGGACAGGACAGAGCACTAGGGACAAAATGTATGTGAAATGGGTGAAAGAGCAATGTTTTACTATGTAAAATCGTTTTGAAAAAAATGACATTTTTTTTTAATTTTCAAATTTCCCGCCGCTGGCGGCGCCTGTACGTCCCGACGTCACAGGGACCGGAACACAGAAGCCGGATGCTGGCATCGGCCGGAGGAGATGGCCGGGGATGCTGCAGGAGGGACATCGCGGGAGCGAAGGACAAGGTAAGTGCTGCAGGGACCCCCAGAGCAACGCCGCATGGTAAGCCCGAGTGTAGCTCGGGGTTACCGCTCTTGGTATAGAAATTTTACCCCGAGCTACACTCGGGAATACCGCTAAGGAGGTTAAGGAGTGTTTCTGATGCTGATGGTGATCCTGCTTGCAGGATTGTCTGTTCTGTTTGATAGTGATACCAGTAGTTTGCGATTCCTCTTCACTTTTCCACTCTGCGGCCTGGATCTCCAGCATCTCCAGGAATGCCATGCGTTGGTAAGGTGTCCTTTCATCACACTGCAGGAGTGTGCAGGCTGGGTTGACAAGTCTGTCAAAGGAAATGAACCCTGTGGTCAGCACTGTCTCCTGCTAGATATAGGTGAACCAGAGGCGATAGTCGCTATGTCTCACTGAAATTCTTCATATCTGCAGTATAGTTCCTGGGGGCATCAATACTTCCAGTAAGTCAGCGAATACAATCATCATTTTTTGTTCTGCTTCTTCCTCTCACACTCCAGCTCTGCACAGGGAGTCTAAGAGGCTGATACCTGGTCCTATTCCGGTACTTACACTGCTTGCCAAAAATGGATTTAATGTTGTATTACAGAGCTACATTCATTATTGTCGTTTATATCTGCCCAGAGTTCAGCTTTAACATTTACATTTTGTACTTACAGTCAACAGAACAGGCAAGAAGCACTAAAAATGATAAATATTAATCAACATTCCTGTTACATTTTTCCACTGCTTCAGGCAATGTTGAGGCAAGATTGACTTTTTGCCATTTTCCTGTCACTCTGGACCAGCTGAATGAAACTAAGATGTAGACCGGAAAATGATGTAAACTAATTCAACATGATCATACGGCTGATATTTTCAACTCTGCCAAACGCTGCTAATAGCACTGGGCTCGCTCTCAAAAAAAAGCAGCATTGAGATCTGGAAGTTCTGTTTGGGGAGAGCGAAGGGATAGCTAATGAATCTTTATAAGGTGTATCTAGTGCAGAAGAGATAAACCTAGAGGAAGTCAGCGCTGGAGGTGAAGAATTTATTCACAATTTATTCAGATGGCAGTCTATCATCCTGTCTGCCTGTCTAAGAGTGGGTTCACCAATTTGAGGTCTTGTGATTTATCTATCAGTTCCCTGGTCTCCTCCACCCATGCCCGTCTCCAGTACTTCTCCAGGGCTTCCACCATCCTCTGGAACTCACTACCCCAATCCATCAGACTGTCACCTTCCCTCCTCACCTTCAGGCGCACCCTGAAAACCCATCTCTTCAGAGAAGCCTACCCCGCCCTCACCTAATTTGCTGATCTCCTCTGCTCTTCCCACCACTCCATCCCCCACAGCTATTTCCTCCTGTACCACTCTCCCCTCCCTCCTAGATTGTAAGCTCCAAGGAGCAGGGCCCTCGAACCCCTCGTGCATTGCACTGTATTGTTACTATACTGTCTCGTGTACAGTCTCCCATTATAATGTACAGCGCTAAGCAAACCGTTGGCGCTATATAAATACTGTATAATAATAATAATAATAATCTATCCAACAGGTATATGGTGCTGAATATGCAGATTCCTTTATAAGGGCTAGTTCATGTCTATGCATTGCAATAACAAGAGTGTTAGGTTTCATGCACATGGCTACCAATCAGGGCCGGATCTAGCCAGGGGGTGCATTATAAAAAGTCCTGTCTTGGAACTATCATGTTCTTATCATATTGCATGTAAAGGTTTCCAATAAAGGATTTCATCCACCACATTGCTGTTTGTGTGGCCAACCATTCTGTTTTTCCATTGCATCTGTGATCACGGATCGGGCCAGAACCTGCATGTCTGCGGAGGGGTTATACAGATTCAGCACTCACCTGGAGCGAATCGTTTGCTCTTTCAGTTCTTGCATTATAAAAAGTCAGGGGGCATAATGATTGTGATGCTGGGAACCAGTATTCCCCAATCATTCAGTGCACTTTAGTACCATAAGTCACAACCTGGGAATAACGTCTGACAGGTAGTGCAGAGGTAATGCAGAAGTGGACAGGGAATGCAAATATGTATTAGGTTGTCATGGATTGGGATGCTTAAAAGGACCTGTGCCTCCTTATATCAAGAGTTCCACCTTACATGAGGGGTACTCACCAGAATAAATTCATTTTCTGGCCACTAAAAGAAATAAACACCAAAATGCCTGACAAACCTGAACTCCTCTAAATGTGCCAAAAATGTGGCAGGAGGAAGGCATTCAGAAGAGCTGGGAAAACACCCAACCTTATGGTTAGGAACCAATCACAATGGTTCCTGATCATGTGATCACCATGATAGTCAATTGTGGTGACCAAAAGAAATATGCTTGTAAGCAAACATCTCTAGTATGGATGGCACTCAATACTTCAATTTCTCTGCACAGATATTGGGGCTGATTTACCAAAGGCAAACAGACTTTCACTTTGCACTGGAATCTTTCACTTACTTTAGTGAATGAGGTAAAGATCTGTTCACTTCCATCATCCAATAATGTGCAAGAAAAAAATTATATTATGATTTTTCTTGTGCGTGATTGGGTATCCTCCAAAGTACATTTTTACAGTTTTCACTAAGCTAAGGGAACATTCCCTTGCAAAATCAAAGTTCTCTTGCAACAGTTTGTTTGCCTTTAGTAAATCAAACCACAGTGTTAGAAAACAATGGGGTAGATCTACGAAAACTGGTGCAATCAGAATCTGGTGCAGCTGTGCATGGTAGCCAATCAGCTTCTAACTTCAGCTTTTTCAATTAGGCTTTGACAATAAAACCTGGAAGCTGATTGTTTTCTATGCAGAGTTGCAACAGATTATTCACTTTTTTAGTAAATCAACCCCCATATGTCAAGATTTGTGCTCAAAGTGCCATCAGAGCTACATATAGTTACACAGTTCATAAGGTTGTGTGTGTGTTTTAGAAAATAAACCCCATTATCTTACATTATTATTATTATTATTATTAATAATAGTAATAATAATATTACTACTATTATTATTATATTATAATTGTAATAATTTAATAACAAATATAATTTATTATATTATTATTATTATTATTATTATTATTGTTATTATTATTATTATTATTATTATTATTATTATTATATTGTTATAATTGTAATTATATAATATCAAATATAATTCAATATAATAACATTATTAT
Source organism: Staurois parvus (assembly GCF_062004578.1). Taxonomy (NCBI): domain Eukaryota; kingdom Metazoa; phylum Chordata; class Amphibia; order Anura; family Ranidae; genus Staurois; species Staurois parvus. Next base: position 2,257,372 of record NW_028318374.1, read on the forward strand.
TATTATTATACAGTATTTATAAAGCGCCAATAGTTCGCTCAGCGCTGTACATTACAAAGGGGGACAGAACATGTGACAGAACAAAACCAATACAATGCAAAACATGAGGGGATTAATAATCAAACAACTAAAGTGCCTATTTTTTCACATTTTGCAACATAAACATATAAAAACATAAGCAGAAAATGTATTACTAAAGTTTACTATAGAAAAAACATATATAGCCATAAAAACAATGTAAAATTATGAATTATTTAAAAATAACTTTCATCCAAGATTCATCCATTTTCATCCAAGATTCATTTTAGGAAATGTGTGAATCTTAGGTCAAAACATTGATAAATAGACCTTATTGTCCATTTACCTGATTCCTACTGAAATTGCTACATTTGCTCCTGGAGTCCAGGCTTTAATGACCTCTGGCCATGAAAGGGTTGACCAAGTATAGGAGAAAAATGTTAGAAATTCCAACAACTTTTAACATTATTCTTTTTTTTTCCCTTTAACAATGTAACTACAGCCTGTCAGCCCCCTGCTAACAGCTCAGAACAATGCTTCCTTGTTGAAGAGGTCTGATTTCAGTTGGCTGTAATATGACATACCTATATTTAAGGTGAAGTAATAAAATACTGTCAGAGAACAGCTCTGTAATGTGAACATGTTGTTGCGTCCTCCTATATCATTATTTACATTGTTTTCAGTTTGACTGGTTGGCAGAATAAACACAGTAGCTGCTTTCTTTGAAAAGGTTCCTGCTGGCCAAATTCCACCCACACATGGCAGCAAAATTTCCTCCATGTCTCAGGTTCTGCTTGCTATGACTGGTGGAATTTTAGGGGGAACCTCCAGAGCAGAGATAAAATGAAAATGTTATTATTTATATCAACTTTTAGTAAATAATGTATTGATTAGTGCAGGGGCGGACTGACCATTTGCAAACTCGGGCACTGCCCAAGGGCCCGGGGTCAGTAGGGGGCCCCATGAGATGCCCCTGGTACCTTTTGCATAGGCTTTTTTGGGCAAGGACACAGGGGCCCCATGTTCCCCTATTGCCCGGGGGCCCCATGAGTTGTCAGTCCGCCCCTGGATTAGTGGCATAACCATAAAAAAGTTAAAGCGGCCATGCATTCTCTTGTACAAAAATAATAGCACCTACACCCAGTGCTGGGACAAGGTCATGTAGCACCCAGGGAAAATATGCAAAACAGCACCCCCCCCCTTTGTATGAGCATTATTTGTCAGCAAAAATCCCCTCCCTCCCCTCCAAAAAAATTTGAGCACTAATCTGCATGCTTACCCCCAAGCCTAAATTCCTTTTGCAAGCCAAAATTCTCCCCAAACAAAAATTACCCCACTTACAGTACACCTGCCAGCTTGTAGGAAGGCGCTCTCTCAGGGCAGCCACCCCTCCTGCCCACCCCTGGTCCTGGCCCTGCCTACCCCCAGTGCTGGATTTATAAAGGAGCAAAAGAGGCAACTGCTCTGCCCCCCCCCCCTATAAAAAAAAAACAATATAAAAAAAATAATTAATTGTGGCTAAATAGGTAGCACTTCCGCCTAGCAAGTACTAGGGCCGTTGGTTCGAATCCCAGCCACCTCCTGCCTGGAGTTTGCATGTTCTCCCTGTGCCTGCATGGGTTTTCTCCAGGTACTCCAGTTTCCTCCCACACTCCAAGGACATGCTGGTAGGTTACTTGGATCCTGTCTAAATTGGCCCTAGAATGTATATGTGAGTTAGGGACCTTAGATTGTATGCCCCTTGAGGGTTAGGGACTGATGTGAATGTACAGTATATATGTAAAGCGCTGCGTAAATTGATGGCGATATATAAGTACCTGAAATAAATAAATAATATTAATAAGATAAAATATATATAAAATTACTTTCTTTTATTAAATGTATCTTGGGAAGCAATATTTTGCTTTCCATCATCTGCAAAAGTTTTTACTCTGGATTGGTAAATGTTTTAAAAATGAATTTTGGAAGCTCAAGCGAACTACACATAAAGCTCCTATGCTCTCTGGGCTAGTTCACTTAATGCCTGCACATGAATTGTACAGGAACGTGCCGTGTATTCTGTGTGACAGTTCACACTGCATGCAAAATGCACTCCATTTGCGATCTGCAGCATTTATCAATAATGTTAATGACACCCCAAACGCAGGTCGCAAATACACTACGTTTGCTTGCACCGGATGGCATGGCACTTTTGTACCATATGATCCAGTTGCAGTGCATTACAAAAAGTAGTGCATGTGCTATTTTTGGAAATCACACCACCATAACCATGCATTCCTGTGCCATTCATGTGTGGGCATTGGTGTGAAGTGGCCCTTAACCTCCCTGGTGGTATGATTATTTCAGATTTTTGGTGCTGAAAACGATACCATTTTTTTGCATGGAAATTTGTATTTTTTTTATATTGTAGGCCTGTAATTTAGGAATAACTCACTGAAATCTGTCCGAACAAGAGTCTAGTAAACATTCCGGATATGATAAAACTTGAAACACAAAATCATAAATTATAATTTAATAAATAATCATAAAAAATAACAATATAACAATAATACATTTAATTAAATAATATATTCAAACCAAAAACAGTGAAATTTGAAATATAGCGCCAAGTTCGCACATCGCTGAGCAAAGTCGCAAAATCGTTTTCAGTGTCTGATGACGAATTTCCCCCACGAATCATTATCACTCAATTCTGCAAGTGGTTCTGATTTACTATCGCTGTTCTCTAGCCGGTCTAAAACCGCTTTTGACCTAAAGGGACGCTTTTTGGACGCCATGGACATTTCTCAGTTTCCAGGCAGAAAGAACAGTCAAAATGCAGACAAGGGACAGGACAAAGCACTAGGGACAAAATGTATGTGAAATGGTTTGAAACAGCAATGTTTTACTATGTAATAATCATTTTTAAAAAAATGACATTTTAAAAAAAATTTCAAATTTGCCGCCGGTTCCGGCGCCCGTACGTCCCGACGTCACAGGGATCGGAACACGGAAGCCGGATGCCGGCATCGGCCGGAGGAGATGGCCGGGGACACTGCAGGGGACGCATCGCGGGAGCGAAGGACAAGGTAAGTGCTGCAGGGACTCCCTATGCAGCGCTGCATGGTAAGCCCGAGTGTAGCTCAGGGTTACCGCTTTTGGTACTGAAACTTTACCCCGAGCTACACTCGGGAATACCACCAGGGAGGTTAAAGAAGGTGGCCAATGACTGTGCATGTGTGTTTGTGTGCACATGTGATGTTGTGTCATGCATTTTGAAAATGTGTGACTGTCATTGAGAATGTAAACCAACTCTGTGTATGAGAGCCCCCCAAATCTGAAGTGCCCAGGGCTCCCCAAAGTCTAAAAATGGCCCTACATACACCCTCTAATGAAAATTTAATTAAGTTTAACGCTTTTGCTGTCAGAGCTATTTCTGCATTGTTTTGTTTGCACGTTTGCTAAAATGCAAAGTTTAGGCCTAAAGAACAGTTAAAACTGCCAAATAATATGTATTTTCTGGAAGCTGAGACCCCTAAGAATAAAAATTTTGTAGTTGCTTCTATGTCACACAATGTTAATGAAACTGTTTATCAAGAGCATATTTTCAAATAAAAATATAATTAAGTTAGATTTAGTGCACAAAAACACATTATTTACCCTTTTTTTTGTAAAATATAAAAGACGAGGTTTTATAGTGCAGTCATGGCCAAAAATATTGGCACCCCTGTATTTCTGTCAGATAATGCACCACTTCACCCAGAAAATTGTTGTAATTACAAATGTTTAGCATTCTCATGTTTATTATTTTTTTGTTTTTTTTGGTATGACATAAAAAAGTGGAGAAACAAAATGCCAACATTCCACTCAAAGCCCCAAAAATGGACTGCACAAAATAATTGGCACCTTCTCAAAATTGTAAGAAATAATTGAATTCCAAGTTTCTGATACTCCTGTAATTTGTGATTAAACTCACCTGTATCAATTAACAGATCTTAATGTTCCTGTGTCCACTGTGTGCAACATTGTCAATTAGTTTACAGCACATGGCACTGTAGCTAATCTCCCTGGATGTGGACAAAAGTGAAAAATGTGAAGAGAGATTGCAAGAAAGGATTGTTCGAATTCTGGATAAAGAACCCTGATCAACTCCCAGACAAATTCTAGCTGACCTTCAGGCACAGGGAACAACTGTGTCAGCTCGCACTATACATCACCATCTGAATGAAAAGGGATGCTATGGTAGGAGACCCAGGAAGACCCCACTGCTGACACAGAAACAAAAAAGCCAGATTGGAGTTTGCCAAAACTTACTGAGGAAGCCAAAATCCTTCTGGGAGAATGTGCTGTGAACAGACAAAACAAAATTACAGCTTTTTGGCAAAGCCCATCATTCTACTGTTTTCAGAAATAGAAGTGAGGCCTTTAACCTCCTTAGCGGTGATCCCGAGTGTAGCTCGGGGTAAAATTTCTATACCAAGAGCGGTAACCCCGAGCTACACTCGGGCTTACCATGCGGCATTCTCTGGGGGTCCCTGCAGCACTTACCTTGTCCTTCGCTCCCGCGATCTGTCCCCTCCAGCGTCCCCGGCCATCTCCTCCGGCCGATGCCGGCATCCGCCTTCTGTGTTCCGGTCCCTGTGACGTCGGAACGTACGGGCGCCGGAACCGGCGGGAAATTTGAATTTTTTAAAAAATGTCATTTTTGCTGTCATTGCTATTTCAATGCATTTCACATACATTTTGTCCCTACTGCTTTGTCCTGCGCCCTGCCTGCATTTTGACTGTTTTTTCTGCCTGGAAACTTAGAAAAGTCCATGGCGTCCAAAAAGCGTCCCTTTACGTCAAAAGTGGTTTTAGAACAGCGATAGTAAATCAGAACCACTTGCAGAATAATGATAATTCTTGCAGAATGTGATAATGATTTGTGGGGAAATTCGTCACTGAAAGGCACTGAAAACAATTTTGCGACTTTGCTCAGCGATGTGCGAATTTGCCTCTGTATTTCAAATTTCAGTGTTTTTGGTTTGATTATATTATTGAATTAAATTTATTATTATTATTTTTTATGATTATTTATTAAATTATAATTTATGATTTCGTGTTTCAAATTTTATCATATCCGGGATGTTTACTAGACTCTTGTTCGGACAGATTTCAGTGAGTTATTCCTAAAAATTACAGCCTACAATAAAAAACTACATATTTCCATGCAAAAAAATGGTACCGCTTTCAGCACCAAAAAATGGAAAGAATCATACCGCCAAGGAGGTTAAAGAAAAGAATAAAGTCACTACAGTCACACATGGTGAAGGTTCACTGATGTTTTGGGGTTGCTTTGCTGCTACAGGCACTGGATGTCTTGACCGTGTGCATAGTATTATGACATCTGAAGACTACCAAAGAATTCTGGGGCACAATGTCAGAAAGCCCCCAGAAATGGTTTCAGACAAAGCACTAGAGAGTACTGACCTGGCCAGCAATGAGTCCAGATCTCAATCCCATAGAGCACCTGTGGAGAGATCTCAAAACAGCAGTTGGGAAAAGGAACCCTTCCAATCTGAGAGACCTGGAGCAGTTGGCGAAAGAAGAATGTTAAGAAACTCATTGATGGTTGTGGGAAGCGACTGATTTAATTTTTTTTTTTCCAAGGGGTGTGCTACCAAATATTACATTGACGGTGCAATAATTTTGTCCAGTCCATTTTTGGGGTTTTGCATGGAATGTGTCAGATTTGGTTTTTGTTTCTTCACTTTTTTGTGTCATGCGAATACAAACAAAAGAAATAAACATGAGAATGCCAAACATTTGTATTTGTAACGATGTTCTGTATGAAGTGGTGCATTATATGACAGAAATGCGGGGGTGCCAATATCATTGGCAAGGAAAGGGTTATTTTTTTTTACCTTTCCAGTGTGCAGTTATTTTTTCCTTTCTTGAAGAGCTATAGGCTCCACAACGGGTATCCAACACTTTTGGGTATGCTGAATGCCTGGTCCCCTGCGGGGTGCTGTGGTTCCTCCCGCTGAACTCTGAAGGTGGTCATGTGAGTGCAGGCTCAGGTAACTAAAAGGAGTGACTTTTTTCCTAAAAACTTTGGAGTGGTGGAAAGGGGAGATATGAAGATTTTTTTTTCAAAGACGGATTCCCCCACATGTTAGTACTTTTGTGCTTAACATGACGGGTAGATATTTCAACTTGCAAGTTGTTTAAGAGTAGCTCCCGGCAAAAAGTAACATCAATCAATCGTCTTTTTATCAGCCAGTGCAGACACTTCCACTGTCAGCCTAATGTGAAATTTTAGCTGTTACTTAAGAAACACTTTGAATATAATATAAAAGAGTCTAAGGATAATTCAGTATAACAGGGTTAAGAAAATACATCAAGCAATTGCTTAAAATATACTAAAGGACTAAGCCAAGGCTCCTGCGTTTGCCTGGGGTTCCTCTTTAAATGTGACTAAATTAGTTTCCTATAGGGAAACACATTGCTTTCCGTACTGCAGGTAATTTGATTTGATACCTGGCATCAGGAGAGAAGAAAGATGCATAAAATCAGAGGTTATTATCTGTAATTGCCTCTTGTGAGTAGACACATATACACAATCTCCTGAATATGAAGGAAAGCGGCAGAGCTTTTTGGAAGAGCATGGAAGCTATAGACATTCTCTGTGTTATTATTACTACATGTGTCAGTAATACAAGAAGCCAACCCAAATTACTCTTCTGTGATTTATTCCTGCTCCTCGCTGGCCTTATAAATACTGTCACCATGTAAAACCCAGGGGAGTCTTCACTGTGTAGCTGCAGGCAAGATACTTGACTTGAAAAGGCTAAACACTATTTATTGAGCTTGAGTGACCCAATGGATAACAAATAGGAAATGTGACAGGAAAGGAAGTAAGAAGAGAAGAGGAGGGAAGGGGAGGGGAAGGGAAGAGAAGGGGAGGGGAGGGGGAAAGGAAGGGAGAAGAGAAGAGAAGGGAAGGAGAGAGGATCGGAGGGGAGGGAAGGAGGAAGGGGAAAGGAAGGGAGGAGAGAAGAGAAGAGAAGGGAAGGGGAAGGGGAAAGGAAGGGAGGAGAGATGAGAAGAGGAGAGAAGAGAAGAGAAGAAGAGAAAAGAGAAGGGAAGGGAAGGGGAGGGAAAGGGGAAGGAGAAAGAAAGGGAGAAGAGAAGGGGAGGGGAGGGAAGGGAAGGAAAGGGGAGGAAAGGGGGAAGGAGAAAGGAAGGGAGAAGAGGAGAAAAGAGAAGGAGAGGGGATCGGAGGGGAGGGAAGGGGAGTGGAGGGAAGGGGAGGGAAGGAGGAAGGGGAAAGGAAGGGAGGAGAGAAGAGAAGGGAAGGGGAAAGGAAGGGAGGAGAGACGAGAAGAGGAGAGAAGAGAAGAAGAGAGAAGAGAAGAGGAGAGGGGAGGGGAGGGGGAAGGAGAAAGAAAGGCAGAAGAGAAGAGAAGGGAAGGGGAGGGGGGGGAAAGAGAGGGGAGGGAAGGGGAAAGGAAGGGAGGAGAGAAGAGAAGAAGAGAAAAGAGAAGAGAAGGGAAGGGAAGGGGGGGGAGGGAAGGGGAAAGGAAGAGAGGAGAGAAGAGAAAAGAAAAGAGAAGGGAAGGGAAGAGAAGAGAAGGGGAGGGAAAGGGGAAGGAGAAAGAAAGGGAGAAGAGAAGGGGAGGGGAGGGAAGGAGAGGGGAGGTAAGGGCGAAGGAGAAAGGAAGGGAGAAGAGAAGAAGAGAAAAGGGAAGGGAGGGGGAGGGAAGGGGAAGGCAAAAGAAAGGAAGGAGAGAAGAGAAGAGGAGAGAAGAGAAGAAGAGAAAAGAGAAGAGAAGGAGAGGGGATCAGAGGGGAGGGAAGGGGAGTGGAGGGAAGGGGAGGGAAGGAGGAAGGGGTAAGGAAGGAAGGAGAGAAGAGAAGAGAAGGAAAGGGAAGGGGAGGGGAAGGGGAAAGGAAGGGAGGAGAGAAGAGAAAAGAGAAGGGAAGAGAAGAGAAGGGGAGGGGAGGGAAAGGGGAAGGAGAAAGAAAGGGAGAAGAGAAGAGAAGAGAAGAGAAGGGGAGGGGAGGGAAGGAGAGGGGAGGAAAGGGGGAAGGAGAAAGGAAGGGAGGAGAGAAGAGAAGAGAAGAAGAGAAAAGAGAAGAGAAGGGAAGGGAGGGGGAGGGAAGGGGAAGGGAAAAGAAAGGAAGGAGAGAAGAGAAGAAGAGAAAAGAGAAGGGAAGGGAAGAGAAGAGAAGAGAAGGGAAGGGAAGAGAAGAGAAGGGAAGGAGAGGGGATCGGAGGGGAGGAAAGGGGAGTGTAGGGAAGGGGAGGGAAGGAGGAAGGGGTAAGGAAGGGAGGAGAGAAGAGAAGAGAAGGGAAGAGGTGGGAAGGGGAAGGGGAAAGGCAGGGAGGAGAGACGAGAAGAGGAGAGAGGAGAAGAAGAGAAAAGAGAAGAGAAGAGAAGGGAATGGAAGAGAGGAGAGGAGAGCAGGGAAGGGAAGAGAAGAGAAGAGAAGAGGAGGGGAGGGGGAAGGAGAAAGAAAGGCAGAAGAGAAGAGAAGGGAAGGGGAGGGGGGAAGGAGAGGGGAGGGGGAAGGGGAAAGGAAGAGAGGAGAGAAGAGAAGAGAAAAGAGAAGAGAAGGGAAGGGACGGGAAGGTAAGGGAGAAGAGAAAAGAGAAGAGAAGGGAAGGGGAGAGAAGGGGGAAGGAGAAAGAAAGGGAGAAGAGTAGAGTAGAGAAGTGAAGAAAAGAGAAGAGAAGGGGAGAAAAGGAGAGGGGAGGAAAGGGGGAAGGAGAAAGGAAGGGAGGAGAGAAGAGAAGAGAAGAAGAGAAAAGAGAAGGGAAGGGAGGGGGAGGGAAGGGGAAGGGAAAAGAAAGGAAGGAGAGAAGAGAAGGCCAGAGAAGAGAAGAAGATAAAAGAGAAGAGAAGGGAAGGGAAGAGAAGGGAAGGGAAGGGAAGAGAAGAGAAAGGATGGGGAGGGAAGGGGGAAGGAGAAAGAAAGGGAGAAGAGAAAAAGAGAAAAGAGATGAGAAGAGAAGGGAAGGGAAGAGAAGAGAAGGGGAGGGAAGAGGGAAGGGGAAAGGAAGGGAGGAGAGAAAAGGAGAGAAGAGAAGAAGAAAAAAGAGAAGAGAAGGGAAGGGAAGGGACGAGAAGAGAAGAGAAGAGCAGGAAAGGGAGGAGGAGGTGGAGCAGGGACAGGAGGAGTGGAAAGGAGAGAATGATCACATTACAGCATTAAAGGTGCAACATTTCTTGGCTGTGCAGGACCCCTTCATCAAGCATTCTTGCTATCATGGCTCTAGCTGAATGTCCTCCTTAGTGATTTGATATCTGTAGCATTTTGGGCTATAGGTCAAAAAATGTACTGTTTGAGAAAGAAGAAGAAGAAGAAGAAGAAAAGAGAAGGAAAGGAAAAGAAAGTGAGGGAATGGAAGAGAAGGGGAACAGGAAGAGAGAAGTGGAGTCGGAGAGGAGAAGAGAAGATATGAGGGTAGAAGAGAAGAAAAAGAAGGGAAAGAGAGGAGAGGGAAAGGAAGAGAGGAGAAGAGTGGATTGCAGGGAGAAAAGAAGAAAGGATAAGGTGGGGGGAAGAGGGGAGGGAGTCAAGGAGAGGAGGGAAAAGAAGGGGAGGAGAAGAGGGAAAAAGGAAGGAGAGGGATGGGAAGTGGGGAAAGGATGGGAGAAGAGAAGAGATAAGGAGAGGATAGGAGAGGAGAGGAAAGTATGACGAGTACAGTAGATAGGAAAGGAAAAGGGAGAAGAGGAAGGAAAGAAAGAAGGAAGCAAAGAAGGAAGGAAGGAAGAAAGAGAAGAGAAGAGACAGAAAGATGGAAAGGATTTGAGGAAGAAAGGAGAGCCACAGGAAAAGTAAAAGAAAGACAAAAAAAAAAAAAAAAGAAAGCAAAGAGACAAACCAAGTATATTTAAATAAAGAGGGAAGAATAAACTTTCCATATGTAAGAATGCAGAATATATATACAATATATATATAACTATATTGCCAAAAGTATTGCTCGGCCTGCCTTTACACGCACATGAACTTTAATGGCATCCCAGTCTTAGTCCGTAGGGTTCAATATTGAGTTGGCCCCGCCCTTTGCAGCTATAACAGCTTCAACTCTTCTGGGAAGGCTGTCCACAAGGTTTAGGAGGGTGTCTATGGGAAGGTTTGACCATTCTTCCAGAAGCGCATTTGTTAGGTCAGGCACTGATGTCGGATGAGAAGTCCTGGCTCACAGTCCCTGCGCTAATTCATCCCAAAGGTGTTCTAATGGGTTGAGGCCGGTCGAGTTCCTTCACCCCAAACTTGCTTGTCCATGTCTTTATGGACTTTGCATTGTGCACTGGTGTGCAGTCATGTTGGAACAGGAAGGGGCCATCCCCAAACTGTTCCTACAAAGTTGGTAGCATGAAATTTTCCAAAATGTCTTTGTATGCTGATTCCCTTAGTTCCCTTCACTGGAGCTAAGGGGCCTAGCCCAACCCTGGAAAAACTAACCCCACACCATAATCCCTCCTCCACCAAAATTTACACTTGGCACAATGCAGTCAGGCAAGTACCGTTCTCCTGGCAGCCGCCAAACCCAGACATGTCCAGCAGATTGCCAGACAGAGAAGCATGATTGGTCACTCCAGAGAATACATCTCTACTAGAGTCCAGTGGTGGTGTGCTTTACACCACTGCATCCAACGCTTTGCATTGCACTTGATGTGATGTAAGGCTTGGATGCAGCTGCTTGGCCATGGAAACCCATTCCATGAAGCTCTCTGTGCACAGTTGTTGTGCTAATCTGAAGGCCACATGAAGTTTGGAGGTCTTTAGCTACTGACTCTGCAGACAGTTGGTGACTTCTGCGCCCTGTGCGCTTCAGCATGGGCTGACCCCCTCTGTCATTTTACGTGGCCTACCACTGTGGCTGAGTTGTTGTTCCCAGTTGCTTCCACTTTGTTATAATACCACTAACAGTTGAGCGTGGAATATTTAGTAGCCAGGAAATGTCACGGATGGACTTATTGCAGAGGTGGCAACCTATCACGGTACCACAGAGTCACTGAGCTCCTGAGAGCGACCCATTCTTTCACAAATGTTTGTAGAAGCAGTCTGCATGCCTAGGTGCTTGATGTTATACCACTGTGGCCATGGAGGTGATTGGAACACTTGAATCTAATGATTTGGAGGGGTGTCCTAATATTTTTGGCAATATGGTGTATATATGCACAGTTGTGAAGGGACTCAATGACAGGTACAAACATTCCAGATGCTGCAGCATCCCTGTATCAGCATCTGTTCATACAATTACAAGATTTTTTATTTATTTTATTGTCTTTTAAAACTAAATTCAGGTAATTTGTTAGTAAATAACATTATTTAATAAAAACAGCAAAGATAAATATAAATGAGAAATATCCAGTGAATACTTGTGAAAGAAATTTTAATGCATATACAGTACATGTATTTCATTTTGTATGCTTTTGTACTTTAGCCAATGACCTTGACTCGTGCTGACTTCTTCTGCCACATACTCTGCTACATATTAGCTCACCTATGTACTGCTTACAATTGTAATATTAATGTGATACCTACAAAAGCATTTTTAAATATGTGCCAATTAAACAGAACAGTTATTTGGAAAGATGTTGGGTTTATCCAGTTCAGCTCTTTGGACGTACGTCAAAGATTGAACTTTTAATCACAAGCTGATGGCTGCTAGTTGCTAATTATGTCCATGAATACACCTTTGGTTTTCCATATGTACAGAAAAATTCCTGCTTTGAGTATAAATTGGAAGTTGTAAGTTAAAGCAAACCTATGTTGGCCAATAAAAAAGAAAAAAAAATACAATATATATAATTACAAGCCACTTTATTAGGTACACCTGTTCAGTTGCTTGGTAACACAAGTTACTAATCAACCAATCACATGGCAGTAACTTAATGCATTTAGGCATCTAGATGTGGTGAAGACGACATGCCGAGGTTCAAACTGAGCATCAGAATGTGAATTAAAGGGGATTTAAGTGACTTTGAACATGGCCTGGTTGTTCGGCTTGTCTGAGTATTTCACAAAATGCTGATCTACTAGGATTTACATGCACAACCATCCCTAGGGAAATCGAGACTCATCTGACCAGGCAACATTTTTCCAATCTTATATTGTCCAATTTTGGTGAGCCTGTGTGAATTGTAGCCTCGGTTTCCTGTTCTTAGCTGACAAGAGTGGCGCACAGCCAGTGACAATTCTTGCTGCAGCGTGGCCCCGCGGGCACACTCAAGGTGGTGATCTGAGAGGACATCATATGACGACCACTTGGATCAACCAGAGTCCGGCTCAGCTGCCAGTCTCCTATAGGCCAGGTGGGAACTGGTTAAACAGGGCTTTAGCACTGGGTCATTGCTGTTTGGTGTACAGGGTTCTGTGTGCTTGTTCCTGATTGCTGTGCCTGACCTATGATCTTGACCCGGCTTGCTCCTGACTACGCATGTCTGCTACCTGCCCTGACTTTGGCTGGTCCCTGGATTCTGCTTCTGCCTCCTGTTCCTGCTTGATCTGCTTCACAGTTGCTGACACTGGCCTGTGACCAAACTACTCTTCTGCCTGTCTTCTATGCCTGATCTGCCTGTTTGTTATCAACCCGGCTTGTCTCACTCTGCATCCTGCTCATCCAGCTTGCTACAGCTACTACAGCCCAGCACGCTCTCTTCTGGCTTCTGCTTCCGGACGTGCATCTGCAACCTGCCACCAGCCAAGCACTGTGCCAGCCGTCTATCACTGGCCTGTCCTGCCTGCTACATCTGTATTCTATCAGCTGGTCCTGTCTCCTGGCATCCTTCCAGAGAAGTACTGGCTACTACCAGCACAGACTACTGGACTGATCACAGGTACTCACACCTCACCTTGCTCTTGCAGCTACAGTTCCACTATCAGTGGCCCCTGAGCTGGAGCTGTACAAGAGGCCTTCCTCTTCATGTCAGGCTCACTAACCAGATATGTGAAACATGGTTTGTAAGTAGGGCCCTGATTTATTGTCACCAACACCCATGTTGGCCAAGGGCACCTCCCACCTTCCTCCAGCAACAGAATCGGGTTAGAGTACTAGACACCTATGAAGTGGGGGAACTCCATCATTTTGGTTACTCACAGTGTCCTGGCCAAAGGCCCGCCTCCAGAAATAAAGGAATGTCCACATATTCAGCCTTTTTACCATTTTACTGAGGCAGAAACATAATGTATGTTTCTATCCCAAAACAAAACTTTGTGTCTGCCTATTTACCCCTGACATAAGTAACATGGCCTGTTGTCACCTGCTGCTGTTTCCTGGCATCCTGCCAGTGAAGTACCGGCTACTACCAGCACAGATTACTGGAATGATCACAGGTAATCATACCTCACCTTGCTCTTGCAGCTACAGTTCCACTATCAGTGACCCCTGAGCTGGAGCTGTACGAGAGGCCTTTCTCTTCACGTCAGACTCACTAACCAGGTATGTGACACATGGTTTGTAAGTGGGGCCCTGATTCACTGTCACCAACATACATGTTGGCCAAGGGCACCTCCCACCTTCCTCCAGCAACAGGATTGGGTTAGAGTACTACACATCTATGAAGTGGGGAAACGCCACCATTCTGGTTACTCACATTCTCCTGGCCCAAGGCCCACCTCCAGATATAAGGGAATGTCAAATTTTTCAGCCTTTTTGGCATTTTATTGCAGCAGGAACAGAATGTACATTTCTTTGCCAAAACACAACTTTATATCTGTCTATTTACGCCTGACATATGTAACATGGCACAGTTCAACCCAAGGTTGGATTGCCAACCAGCCTTCCAGTTTCCTTGCTGTAGGTCCCCTTAGGGGGGGTTTTACAATGAAGCCTATACTGGGCCTACCTCGAAGGATTCACTTCCTAAGGCTACAAGCCTTCATTGTAGTATGTAGCCTGTCTCATGTATTGTCTCCCATTGTAATGTACAGCGCTGAGCAAACTGTTGCCGCTATATAAATGCTGTGTAATAATGATAAATAGTATACTGAGGGTAGTCTCTTCCCATCAACCTCTGCCTCAAGGTCTTATGACTCTAGATTATAAGGGACACAATTAGCCACACCCACAGTATCCACCAAGGAGAGGAATCTCCCTAAAAGAGGTACCAACCCCTACTTACAGGTTTGCTTACATACAGTGGATTTATTATGGTTTTATTGTGGATAAGGTTCTTAAGGTGTAGAACCCTTGTCAGATTTTTGTTGCTTTCTGTGGCACTACTCTCTGTATTTGTCTTGGTGATCATTATTACTGGGACTGAAATAGGGAAGAAATCTAAAATGTTACAGTTGTCATCAGAACAGGAGGCGAGGGCAAATATTTCGATGGGAAAACCAGTTCCAGTGACAAGAGGCACATTCCTGACATTTTTTAAACAGATTTTCTCTCACTTCCTGTTGCGTATTCCAGGACAGGAAGTAAAGGTAAATCTCCCTAGTGGATGGAGGATGATAATGCTTTGGGTATGGGCTTTACATACATTTTAAAATTTGTATTATCATATTAAATAGGCTTAATAATATCTGACAAATCAAATCCCCTAAAGATAGGTTTCAGATATCCAAACAGCCAATTTGATTCATGGACAATTTCTACCTTTTACCTTTTCTCCCGTAAATATTTGAATGTTTAAACTGAGAACAGGTTTATTGTTAGGAAAATCAAATCCTCAATTCCCTACAGACTCAAACAAGTTATATAGTCAAATAACGTCTTACTGGTTATGATATCTCCTAGATTGTAAGCTCGAAAGAGCAGGGCCCTCGATCCCCTCATGTTTTGCATTGTATTGGTATTGTTCTGTCACATGTTCTGTCCCCCTTTGTAATGTACAGCGCTGAGCGAACTATTGGCGCTTTATAAATACTGTATAATAATAATATTAATAATGATGAAATATATTTTAAATTAAATTTTTTTCAGACTTGGGGAAAAAAAGTTAAATGCCATTTTTTAAATTTGTTAAATTTTATTTTATTCCTCATGAATCGCAGTTCATCATTCAGTTAATACAACAGTCTGTTTCGCGGATGAGGTAGAAATTTTTTTTTTTAAAAATTACACACAGATAAATAATTTTTGCAAAATGAATTATATATTAGATCATGTATTTTACTTTTTTTGTTTAATATTCTGAGAAGTGTGCATGTGGTGAGGTGTTTGGAAGGCCGACTGAAAACTTTTTAACCTTAAAAGTAAGACAAACACAAATAATTTTGCAATGTGCACTGAAGCTTTAGACTAAACATAGGAACTGAATTTTAAAAAGTAGAACATCAAAATATTTATTCCGGGTAGCACACAGCTAAATATTTTTTTCAGACACTTTTGTGCATTCCACTTTACTAAGTTTTGAGTTCTGGAGAGCTAGACATATTAAAATATTAATTTTCCGGTTTACTGAAATGATTTCAGAGTCAACTGCCATTAAAATTCTGAATGTAAGTATGAAAAAGGAGGATATGGCTTGTACTAATCCTCTTCAGTGTTTTTAATCCATTTATTTGAATTCCTTTAATTTATTTTACGTACTCACTGGTCATGAATCAGTTATGCAGAGTACCTGGTAAGAATATACATGCTTGCAAATGTCAATACTTTTTGAGATGAAAGTAAGTAAACTCATTTGAAAGATGAGAATATCTAATATTGTATTATTATTTTCATTATTATTATTAATATTATGCAATCGAGTTAATCTTTTTATTAAAGGGTAACATTCTTTTCGGTTAAAGCACATTACAGTCATTAGACTTTGACTCATTCACCCAAAAGCAATTTCTTATTTGACTTTACCATCATTACAGGCTTGCTTTTCCAGATCTAAAAGACTGTATTTCACATACATATTTGTAGACTGATGAATAATTCAGTAAAATATGCATCAGTATTTTCACTAAAAAAAATGCATCAGTAGAGCCACAGTTATAGGCAGATGAATTTTTATGCAAATCTGATTTTTTCCCGTAATAGTTACCACCATCAGAGCTTTTCTGTTGGTCAGTGTAGCAATATGCATTGTGGAGAAATGAATCTTCAAAATTCACAACAGAGGCACTGAAATCTTAGCTGTGATCCTATAATTTTCTATTGAATCTTGACAGCCTGCATGTAAACACACAGCAGATGTTTCTAAGTTGTTGGAAACCAACTAAAACCCACTTTATTGTCAATGTTGTGATCTTTGTTAAGAATATGTTAATACTTTAAAGTCCACAGTCTGGACACAAGTGCAATTAATAGACTTTTTGTTTCCTATAATGGTGCCACAGCTACCTGAAAAGTAAAACAGCAGTTCTGGATGCAATATTTATCCCCTCTCCGGAGCTGCCCCCTATCCAGCCCTTAAATGTCCTCCATATTGAATGACACCCAGCATCATCTACATAGGAAGACTAAGAACACACTGTGAGTCAGGACCAGGGGCGGACTGACCATTTGGAAACTCGGGCACTGCCCGAGGGTCCGGGTCAGTAGGGGGCCTCATGAGATGCCCCTGGTACCTTTTTCATAGGCTTTTTTGAGTTTGGGCAAGGACACAGGGGCCCCATGATCCCCTATTGCCCGGGGGCCCCATGAGTTGTCAGTCCGCCCCTGGTCAGGACCCAATCTAGAGGGGTGCTGGGGTGGGCTTCTCCCTCTAAGATTTTAGTTGTGTCCCCCTTCAAATGTCTCTCAGAGTGCATCCACTGATAGATGAGCCCATTTGATGGGGACAAATGATGTAAGGGGGCATTCTGATTGGACACATTTAATGTAAGAAGGCACTTTGATGGGGACATTTGATGAAAGTGGGGACTCTGATGGAGACAGTTGATAAAAGGAGGCTGTTTGATGGGGACAATTGATTTAAGGGGGCACTCTGATTGGGACTTTGATGTAAGATGGGACTCTGATGTAAACGGGGTCTCTGATGAGGACTCCCCATGCAAGGGGTGACTCTGATAAGGACTTTTGATATAAGAGGGCCTATTCCTTCAGTGAGCATCATCACAGAGAACAAGCATCATCGAGAGAAATAGACAGACAGACATAGACAGCAATAAAACTCAAACAAAAATTATAACCCTATGCTATGCCCTTAAATATACTAACTGTAGTGCAAAGCCATAACTGGTCTGGCTGTTTGATCTCAGGTTCCATTCCCTGTTAGGGACCTGGCAGCCAGGCACACAATATTTCCCAATCACTCAGATCAGACAGTGCATGCCTTTTTTTGTGGTTTTTACTTTTGTAGTAGAACTTGGATAGGGTGGGGGTTAGCCTAGGGATACATCAATGAACTTCAAACTTATAGTAGAGGATATTAAGCTGAACTAATAACAACAACAGGAACACAGTTCTGAGTGTACTAATAGTGATGTAAATCTTCCAAAAGAGGCCAAAGAAAGTCTCTAAGCCCGGAAGGCTGGTACTCACTGTGTCCTGATTACTGTGTAGCTGCCTGCAGTATCAGTCAGTTTCTGTACTGCAATTGCCTGTATCCTGGGTCCTTAGGAAACTTTTTGCAGATGCTTCAGAAGAATAGAACAGAGGTCCTCCAGCCAAGCAGCATCCGGGACCCCATAAAAGATTCTTGCAGCTGCAGGTATATTCCCCAGGTATGCCACAGCCCTCAGGCTGGGTCTTCAGGAACAAGAGGCCTCTACTGTGGGTTCCAGCCTATTGATGACCTTTGCCTCCCCCTCAGCCCCCTGCTGGTCACTCACAGCCCTGACCAGGGATTGGCAGAAGAAGCATCAATATGCTGGCTGGGATCTGTGTTCTTTCACCCACTATGCCCCAGTTCCTTGGGATAGAGGGGGAACTAACTAAGCCCACACCAGCAGGGCCCAGAGCAGAGCCCTACCCTAACCAAGCAATTGTTTTTCTCTTGAATAGGGTAATAGGGATTATGGGATGTCCAACTTAACTGAATCAATGCATGGGGACAACTTCTGTCCCATTTACAGAAACAGATCCTGGACTGTTCTTTTCCTTGAAAGTCTTTGTGGATCAGTAGCAACATCCCTTTATGGGTTAGGGATCCGCA
Organism: Staurois parvus; assembly: GCF_062004578.1. NCBI lineage: Eukaryota > Metazoa > Chordata > Amphibia > Anura > Ranidae > Staurois > Staurois parvus. The sequence goes on from NW_028318374.1 coordinate 2,275,407, forward strand.
GCCCCTCTGAAAGTTAGCTCAACTTGTTGCAAACTACATACAGAGATGTCTCCTCTCCCCTGTAGAACTGCTCCCAGCTCCACAGCCTGCAGACAGACCAGCCCTCCTGGCTGCTCTGAAGATCTCCCAGGACAAGGATAAAGGATTAAGCACGATGATATCCTTTGCAGGCTTGCTACATGTGGCAGTCTCTCCCCTTGTAAATCCCAGGGTGTGCTGATGTACTCACTCTGTCCTCCTTGCTCTCACTGCCCCCAGGTATGGATCCTATTCATGCCATACTGCTGAATGAACCCTCCTGAGTCAGCCCAAGCCCAGTCTGGAGGCCAGCCCCCCTAGACCCAGGGGACCCATCCCAGGCCACCGACAGCTTCCTCATCACTCCATCTTCCACTCAACTCCCCTGACTGCTTGACTATCCCATATTTATGTTGGGTCTGGGTGAGTGGGTCCAGGTGAAACCTCCATAGCAGAGTGCTGCAGGGGAGGTGGAATCAGTGGCCTGGATCCAGGTTTCCGTGATCGCTAGGAGGTTAAGGGAGCGGGAAACAAAGAGGTCGTGGATGGCGGTGAGCTTGTTGCACACCGATCGGGCGTTCAGGAGTGTACACGAAAATGGGGGTGAGTGGATTCTGTTTTTTAATTAATGTGATTGGTTTTAAACATGCTGCTCCATCATGTCCTTTCTTTATCCCTGAGTGTGGTTCCAATATCCATAATGGAAATGACAATCATATAAAAGGTTTCAATATATGCTGGCTGGTGGGCTGCAGGGTATTACTCCTAGAGTCTGGCTATCTTCTACAACTGCAGAGTGTTGCTTCTAGAGTCTGGATATCCCTACAATCATCGCTCCTAGAGCAACCGCGCTTATGCTGATTTATAATTTGATCAGCATATAGTGAGTTTATTTATTCCATCTGGTGGTGGAGTTTGATCACAGTGTTCTTTCAGAGTTATATGATACTTGGACTTTATACACGGACACATTTTTTGGATTATTTAGTACGATTTAGTTGATTGATTTCTTTTTACATTATTTATGCACGATTAAGTTGATTGATTTCTTTTTACATTATTTATGATTTAGCGTATTCCTATATTTATTTATAATAAAATAGAACTATAGCACAAAGCGAAAATACATGTTTGAACAAACAGTTGCATATATATATATATATATACTGTATATATATATCTCAATTAATGTGACTATATCAGAGCGAGCTGAAGTGCTGGATATCCTATAAATATCTTTTTTACAACATGTTAAAATAGAAATATCATGCTATGCACAGGTGTAGGAGCCCATTAAGAATGCTGTCCCTTCAGTGGAGTATATCGGAATACATCACTTACCCTCCAGGGGCTATTTCTGAAGGTGAAGAAGATCTTAATGGTATAGGTAATAAGTGATAATCTTTTACAAAATTGAAGCTCTGATTTTGCTATTTTTAACTGATGATAATGACGATGATTGAGATTAAGCTCCTTAATAAAGTATAAACCCAATCTCTAACATTTCATATAAGATTTAACATGTTAATGGCACTTGAACATGCATTTTAAATATTTTCACATTTGCAGCATTTATTAAAATCATACCTGGTGGTCCTGCCATGGAACTCCTTGTTTGTGGGCTTCCTGTTATAGAGTGACAATGTTCTGTTACTATTTTCTAATTGTGCTCATGTGTTGTCACAAAGTCACATGAAGACTGCAAGGGGGTTATTTACTAAAACTGGAGAGTTTTCAAATAACTCTGCATAGAAACCAATCAGCTTCCAGGTTTTATTGTTAAAGCTTAATTGAACAAGCTGAAGTTAGAAGCTGATTGGCTGCCATGTTCAGCTGCTCTAGATTCTGAGTGCTCCAGTTTTAGTAAATCCCCCCCCCCCCAAGTATACAATTCAGCACACATTTATGCAAGAAGGGTCCACTGTTATCACCATCAGGAAACCTGCCTGAGAAATACCATACAACCATCACTGGAGTAGACAGAAAGTGGCTGCAAATAGGCTGCAGGAGACCAGCGGAACATACGTAATACAACGATTGAAAAAAGGCAAAAATTAGTATTTTTTTTAATGTCTCTTAATATGTTCATGTTGTTCAGTTAGGCACCATTCACACATGTGCCTCGCGCTTATGTCTGTTTTTTCACTTTTTTTTTTTTTTTTTTTTTTGGGACGTGGCAATCACTCAACAACCTTGGCCAGCCTATTTACCTGAAAGGGCTGTCCTACCCCACATGGAAGAAAAATATATTTGAAATATATTTTCAAAATATTCTTCCCAAATATATTGACATATATGTGAAATGCTACATTTTTGGCCATATTCAATATATTTCAAAATGCGCCATAATGCATGGTACAAAAATGCTCGATTCTCATGACCCAAAAAAGGGTGCAGGAGCTACTTTTGTATTATTTGTTGCATGTCCCATATGGAAGAAAAATATATTTGAAATACACTTTAAAAATATTCTTCCCAAATATATTGCCATATATTTGAAATGCTACAATATTGGCCGTATTCAATATATTTCAAAATATATTTCAATATATATGTATATATATATATATATATATACAGTCATGGCCGAAATTGTTGGCACCCTTGATATTTTTCCTGAAAATCAAGTATTTCACACAAAAAAGGTATTGCATTAACACATGTTTTGCTATACACATGTTTATTCCCTTTGTATGTATTGGAACAAATATAAAACAGAGGCAGAAAAGCAAATATGACATAATGTCACACAAAACCCCAAAAATGGGCTGGACAAAAGTATTGGCACCCTTAACTTAATATTTGGTTGCACACCCTTTGGAAAACATAACTGAAATCAGTCGCTTCCTATAACCATCAATAAGCTTCTGACACCTCTCACCCGGAATTTTGGACCACTCTTCCTTTGCAAACAGCTCCAGGTCTCTCTTATTGGAAGGACACCTTTTCCCAACAGCAATTTTAAGATCTCTCCACAGGTGTTCAATGGGATTTAGATCTGGGCTCATTGCTGGCCACTTCAGAACTCTCCAGCGCTTCTTTGCCATCCATTTCTGAGTGCTTTTTGACGTATGTTTGGGGTCATTGTCCTGCTGGAAGACCCAGGATCTTGGACGCAAACCCAGCTTTCTGACACTGGGCCCTACAGTGCGACCCAAAATCCTTTGGTAATCCTCAGATTTCATGATGCCTTGCACACAGTCAAGGCACCCAGTGCCAGAGGCAGCAAAACAACCCCAAAACATCATTGAACCTCCACCATATTTTACCGTAGGTACTGTGTTTTGTTCTTTGTAGGCCTCATTCCGTTTTCGGTAAACAGTAGAATGATGTGCTTTACCGAAAAGCTCTATCTTGGTCTCATCTGTCCACAAGACGTTTTCCCAGAAGGCTTTTGGCTTACTCAAGTACATTTTGGCAAACTGTAGTCTTGCTTTTTTATGTCTCTGTGTCAGCAGTGGGGTCCTCCTGGGTCTCCTGCCATAGCGTTTCATTTCATTTAAATGTCGACGGATAGTTCGCGCTGACACTGATGCTCCCTGAGCCTGCAGGACAGCTTGAATGTCTTTGGAACATGTTTGGGGCTGCTTATCCACCATCCGGACTATTCTGCGTTGCAATCTTTCATCAATTTTCCTCATCCGTCCACGACCAGGGAGATTAGCTACAGTGCCATGGGTTGCAAACTTCTTGATAATGTTGCGCACTGTGGACAAAGGCAAATCTAGTTCTCTGGAGATGGACTTGTAACCTTGAGATTGTTGATATTTTGCCACAATTTTGGTTCTCAGGTCCTCAGACAGTTCTCGTCTCCTCTTTCTGTTGTCCATGCTTAGTGTGGCACAGACAGACACACAATGCAAAGGTTAAGTGAACGTCTCTCCTTTTTATCTGCTTTCAGGTGTGATTTCTATATTGCCCACACCTGTTACTTGCCCCAGGTGAGTTTACAGGAGCATCACATGCTTGTAACATTCTTATTTATCCGCAGTTGTGAAAGGGTGCCAATACTTTTGTCCAGCCCATTTTTGGAGGTTTGTGTGACATTATGTCGAATTTGCTTTCTTTCCTCCCTTTTTTTGTTTTGTCCCAATACACACAAAGGGAATAAACATGTGTATAGCAAAACATGTGTTAATGCAATACGTTTCGTGAGAAATACATGATTTCCTGGAGAAATATCAAGGGTGCCAACAATTTCGGCCATGACTGTATATACATATATACTGCATGTTGAAATGTGTTTTATTACAAAATATAGGAAAAATATTTTTAAAAATATATTTTAAATATACTGTATGTCTTTAAAATACAAATCTACGTTTTTGGAATGCATTTACAAATATATGTAAAAAATTATGTTAGAATGACTTTTTTTACATGTTGAAAAAAAAATCTGAAGAATATATTTAAAAAAAATACATTTTTAAAAATATATTTTTCAGATTTTTTTTACATATAAAAAAGTCATTTTAACATATATTTGTAAATGCATTCCAAAAATGTAGATTTGTATTTTTAAAGATTTGTATATTTGAAATGTATTTTTAAAATATTTTTCATATATTTTGTAATAAAAACACATTTCAACTTGCAGTATATATATATATATATATATATATATTTTGACATATATTAAATATGGCCAAAATTGTTGTATTTTAAATATATGTCAATATATTTGGGAAGAATATTTTTAAAATATATCTCAAATATATTGTTCTTCCATATGGGACATGCCACAAATGATACAAAAGTAGCTCCTGCACCCTTTTTTGGGTCATGAGAATCACGCATTTTTGTACCATTCATTATGGCGCATTTGTTGCATAACAAAATGCACATCTGCTAGCTGCGTTTGGGGTTCCAATGACATTGCAAGGGCTATGCTTGTTTTGGCACATTTCTGGGAATGCATTCTGGAAACTCGCAGCTGTGATTGAGGCCTTAGGCTGGCGATAGATTATCCAATTTTCTTGAGATTTTTGGTTTAGATTTACCAAAAACCATATAATAGCAGGTCAAACCTAAACAACACTTTCAATTGTATTCAATTAGACAGGCCCTTGCACTACATAGTTGAAGGTAAATCTAAAGGAAATTGGACAGAAAATTGTAAGAAAATTGTATAGTGTATGGCCAGCCTTAGGGTTTGTATCTACTTTAATGCAGAACTCCATATGAAAAATGTAAAAAACATATTAGAATAACCAGTTTTTGCAGATGTTATTAAACAAAAGAAAAGACATGGGACTCCACAGTCCAATTTGATTGTAATAAGATGCAACATTTCATTCTAAGGCGATTATTTTGCAATCTTTTCTTTATTTATCTTCTAATTCAACATCATGGATGTAACTATAGCTATAGCAGCCCATGTAACTGCTATGGGTCCTTAATGTAGGACAGGGGGCCCATTAGACAGGCTGTGAATGAAAGTTAAACTAAAAGGATGCCACTTTGAAATTGGGAATTAACCTGACTAATGCAGTTTTCCTGGCTGTCAAAATTTGTGAAATTCTTACGAATTTAAGAATTTCACAAACAGAAAACTGCAGACTAATCTGTGACAGGGAGCATTTTTTTCCCAGATACCGTTTTTTGCCTAGTGGAGGAGTCTTGCTCCTCTGGTGGATCAATATTCATTCTTTTCCTGTTATCAAGTGGATTTCTTCCTGTCCAGCTCTGCACCATCCGGGGATCTTCTCTGATCAAGGGAACACCTTTTCCATTCTGATGATTGCCCCATGAGCTTTATGATCTCTACACTGCACTTTTAATGTGTACATCTGGTTAGTGTGCACTTTTACTCCAAGTCACCTTTGCTGGGACTATTTTTAATCACATTTACCTATTGTGACATTTATATATGTATTTGGTTTTATGTCAATTTTATTTTTAGCGTTGCACTTTATTTATAATATTACAAACGTAACCACACATATTCATTGTGAAATCACTTGTAACTATGAAAAGTGATCAAATTAGTGAAAAAATACAAATAAATAGTGCCATGTATAGTCTATACAAAAGACAATAAAGTCCATATAGATACAGAGCTCCACAATCAATAGTGAAGCTAATCTCCAGTTCTTTAGATGTGATATTGTTGCTGTGAATCCTATTACATCCAATTATTCACCAATATGTGCACCACCACCATGCGTATAAATGGAGGCTTACCAGATGTAAAGACCCCTTAATCATAGGGGGTCTTTACCAGCATTGTGTTGTAAGGTATCATCCAGATTTCCATGCCATGTCAGAATCAAAGATCTCCCAAACCTCGCAAATCAGGATGTGAACTCCACCAACATCAGTGAATCCTCCCCAATATGATACCAAAATAGTGTCATGGAAGCATACGTCTCATAGTGCAGTATGTTTGATAAGCCTTTATTTGCGGAAAAAAAATCCTACTTACGAGCTTAGTAATATTGAAAAGCATTAAAAATACACTTCCAAAGATGGCCGACGGCACAGTGATGTCAGGGGGAGGCTCCGCCTGACGTGTTTCGTCATCAAAAGACATCATCCGGGGCTAGGGAGCCGCCCTTCGCCACCGCGCATATATAGAAGAGGGTCAAGCCTTGATTTGGAGCACAACCAGCCTCAAGTGAACACAGGAACTGGAAAACACAGGAAAAATAACCATCATCATTTTATTAATTATTATTTATGAGAAGAGAGGATATCCTCTTTAATATTTAGCAGCTTTGTATATTAGAAGAACTGGGAATTTGCACAGTTTGACTTGTTTGTATTAATCTTTTAAAATATTCAAGGGTTTTTAGTATGCTACTACCACTCTAATTTTTTTTTTCTTTTCAGCCTTGCTTGCTTTGGGGGTGTGAGGAATTACGATATGCACTATGTGCCTGAGATCTTGAATGTGATATGCCTAAAATACGGGAAGGTACCAAGGACAGAATAGTTTGCTGCAAAGTTAAGGATAAAGGCACTGCACTTTCACCCCAGGAAACATCTATCATCAACACTGGTCCTTAGTTGTACTCTGACTATGCTCTTCTGTTGCCTGTCTTTAAATTGGACATTATTTCTGTTAGGATTGGTCACAATTTTACCAAAATTGACACTACCAGCTGCCAAAGAGAAAGGTCACTGAGAAGCCATCAAAATGTTGCTATGGGACCTCATGATTTGTAGTTATGTTCCCATCTACCATCAAGATTATGTCATTACAATTTGAAGGTTTTGCCTGCTCCTACATTTCTATTAGCAGTTTTAGTGCTTTTAGGTTAAAGTGGTAGTAAATCACACCTACAAAAAAAAAAAAAAACCCTGCAAGGTAATGTCATAATGTGCTAGTTTGCATTGCATATTAGCACATTATGAAGGATATGCCTTAAAGGGAAGATCTCCAGAGGTGCGCTATCCCTGAGGCAGAGGCTTCCATCTTCACCCAATCTTCCTTCTGGGTTTGCAGGCTCTGGCCATCTTACTGGCCGAGCCACAATGATGTCACCCCTGCACATGCGTGTGGGAGTCCCAGGCCATGGCACAGTGCTCTGAAGGAACGGCACGGGTCAAAAAGAGTGAATATCTTCTAAACGGTGCACGTTTTGGGAATTTTCATTTTACCTACAAGCAGGGGCGGACTGACAACTCATGGGGCCAACGGGCAATAGGGGATTATGGGGCCCCTGTGTCCTTGCCCAAACTCAAAAAAGCCTATGAAAAAGGTACCAGGGGCATCTCATGGGGCCCCTACTGATCCCGGGGCCCTCGGGCACTGCCCGAGTTTCAAAATGGTCAGTCCACCCCTGCCTACAAGTAAGCTTTATTTATTAAGAGGGAAGTATATTGTTAGGTTTTAGTGTGAGGACTAAGGGTTAGGATCAAGATGGGTATTAGGGTGTATGGTTATTGGCCCTACTTCTGTAGGTCACAGGAGCGCAGAACTTCATTTTGCACTCCTGTGACCTGTGATGTCACTTAGCTAGTCCAGACTCTGAAGAGATCCCAATTTTCATATCGGGATCTACCCAGATGCCTGGCAGGCAGCTGGCTCAGCCTCTCAGCTCCCACCCCCTGCAAAGCCCAGAACTCCAGTGAGTGCTGGAGGGGCAGAACAGAGTCACTGGCTCTCTGCTCACTGAAGGCCGATCTCTCTCTGCTCAGGAAGACTGATCAGTGGTCTCTGAACACTCAGTTCTCGATGAAGAGGCAGCAAGGGAAGGATGAAGCATCAGATTGATGCCTCATCCACTTAGGTGTGTTTGTATGTTTGTTTTTTTCAAAACACAAAGGCATATTAAGCATTGAGTGGAACGTTTAAGATCCAATGTAAGGGTTTTGGTGGTATGTTAGATATTTTAATATTAGGAAATCTGTGAATCAAATGAACAGTAAGGTGATTTTTCTAGTTTTTTATATGTATGTATGTGACATCAATCAGCACTAAAAGCTAATATACCGTCTTAGCCACCACCATTATGGAGTGGAACAAGATTCCAAATTTGTTCCCTGGCCTCTAGTAGTCTCCTGGTTCTGCCAACAATGAAGCAATGAGTGTAGAAAATGGTAACTGATTAACAACATTTAACCTATATATACAGTATATGGGAACAACATGGTATGTGAGGTTTTAAGGGATAAAGATTTGAAAGGGGCAGAGATTTGAATGTGGGTGACATTACAAAAGTGCTAGCTGTGGTGACATTACTGGCAGGAAGGACACTCTTTCCTAAATCCAAATGATTAAAATTAAAACACAATTTATTATTTCTAATATTTAACATTTTTGTATCAAATATGAGCTTGCTACTAAAATTAGGACATATGTGTAATGGGATAAAAAAATGGAGAACGTTTAAAGTTGAAACTCAGCCAATTAAAAATTACAATTTTATACCCTTTTCTTAGAAATATGGATCTACTAAAAAGGTGGCACAATAATTTTTCTAATTATGTGGGGGGATTTAAAAGCAAATGGGCTGTTCACTTTGCATTGGAATTTTCCCCAGATCTTAGTGTATGTGATGAAATTTCACTTTGCAAAGAATAGTCAATCATGTTCAAGGCAAATAAGCAAAAAAAAAAAAACTTGATTGAATGATAAAGTCAGGAGAACTCTGGAAAAAATTCATAGCAAAGTGCAACTTCCCTTGCAAAGTGAACAGTCTATTTGCTTTTAGTAAATCAACCTCTTTATGTCCAAAGTCTATAGAAATCTGACCATCAAAGCCATGGACATTAATATGGAGCTGGCCCCCTTTATAACTGGCTCTTTTTATCGTGGAAGATTTTCCTGATGATTTAGGAGTATGCCTGTGGGAATTTGTGCCTTTTAGTCAGAACAGCATTTGTGAGGTTAGGTATTGCTTGAGGTGATTGATTGTATGTTAGTGCAAATAAAAAAAGTATCACGGACAGTACTGAATTGTTTCTGAGGTTAGGTATTGAAATTGGATGAGGAGACCAGACTTGCATTTGGTGTTCCAATTTATCCCAAAGGTTTTTGGTAGGGTTGAGGTCAAGGTTCTGTGCATACCACTTGAATTCCTCCTCACCAAACTCAACACACCATATATGTTTGGCTGGCTGTGTGTAGAGGGACACAGACATGCTGTAAAAGAAAAGGGCCTTTCCCAAACCCTTTTCACAAGAGTGAAGGTGTACAACTGTTTAACCACTTCCTGTCCGGACACTTTTACCCCCTTCCTGACCAGGGCAATTTTCAGCTTTCAGCGCTATCACACTTTGAATGACAATTGCGCGGTCATGCAATACTGTATCCATAGGAATTTTTTACCATTTTTTTGAGACAGATAAAGCTTTATTTTGGTAGTATTTATTCACCGCTGGGATTTTTATTTTTTTTACTATGTAAATGAAAAAGTCCAAAAATTTGGAAAAAAGGTGTTTTTTTATAAAAGTTTGCAAATAAATAATATTTCATCAAAAATCTTGGCCAAAATTTATGCCGTTATTTTTTTAGTAAAAAAAAAATCCAAATTAGTTTATAACCAAAAATTATAATTTTTAAACATTTCTTTTTACATTTTTATTTTATTTTTTTATATTATTATTTTTTATTTTTATTTTTTTTTTTACATACTGTCACCCTAGCAGTACAGTGTCACCATGGTGACACTGTACTACTTGTGGGGGGTGATGAAGATTTTTTTTTACACTGATTGCTTTTATACCCATGTAGGATGTAAAAGCAATCATTCCTCCTTCTCTCTAGCTGCATTCTTGCAGCCATTGAGAACTACTGTGTGAGCTGTGATTGGTCACAGCTTGTCACATGGTACAAGGCTGTTGTGAATAGCCTTGTACCATGTGACCTCTGTGATCATTCACAGATTTCACACGTAGTAAGCAATGATGTCACAAGTGACATCTTGCTTACTACTTTGCATGTGATCACTGATTCGCCAATCAGTGATCACATGATTTGGACCTCGTACAGAGGTCCCGTCCGACGATTGGTGTTTCACTGTGTCCGGAGGACACAGAGGGCACCGGATAGCGGTGCTGTGCGCTCCCAGGGAGTGCGCACAGCTAGAAAAGGCGGGTGCCGTTTATGAATGGCAACCTGCCCCTGGACTGCCACCGCCCTGCCGTTTATAAACAGCACGCGGATGGCAAGAGGTTAAAATGTCTTAGAATGCAATTGCATTAACAGTGCTCTTCACTCAGTAATTTGGCCATGTAGTATAGGTGTAATGGTCAGGTGTTCACACCTTTTGACTATAAAGTGTATGATCACTTGGCCTCAGCAAGCAATAGGATGTCCCCAGCCACCTTTCTGGGGTGTTTTGTTCAAATACCTGCAGCATAGATAGACAAAAAGATTTCTTTCTCAAAGAAAGTATCACATGAGCCACCTCTCGCACAGCAATTCAATGCATATTTCGGCTAACTCCTCCCCTTTGAGCCTCTTGCTACCAATTAAATTGGAACAGATTTCTGCCTTAGAGAACCTTTCACCCCTTTCCAAAAAATATGGAACATTGTACACTGCCAAGATTTTTTTTCTTACTGTAAAGAGAAAGCAAATACAGGTATTCAAAAATCAAAACTAACGAAAATCCTACAGAATGAAAGAGAATCAGATAAAAAAAGATCTTAAAAGGTTTTGCACATGGGAGCTCCAAGTAATGGCTAAAGTAATGGCCCACAGAGAGAATAGTAAAAGGCGGGAAGTGAGTTGCTGGATGAATTGAGGCTGAGATTTTATTTCCGATTACCTCCCAGCAGCCTCCTTGAGTCACGGTAGGGTGGTGAGCGCAAACTTCTGAATGATTGCTCTGTTCTGAACTCATGAGGAGCACCTATTCACAGACAGCCTTTCACCCTACCAAAGTCAGGTTGGAAAGCGGAGATCTGCATGTTCCTCACCTTTGAGAGAAGAAAGGAAAGAGATGAATATACTTGCATTCTTTGACCTTTACTCTGTGTCTGTTCTCAGGTCTAGGAATCCCATTTCGTTCTATATTTCTGTCTTTTTATCAGAAGTGAGAAGGGAGCATGGAGAGATGAAGAAAAGCCTGAAGTCGGTATGGTGCTAAAAGGAAGTTAAATCTGGCTTTTAACATGTCAGAACAGATGGAAAATAATTGAAGAGGTGTACGAAGGATGAGAAGGACCAGGTTCGTCTTTGTTTTGTCTGCACAGATGTCAGTCAGAAAATGAAAATGGTTTTTTTTCCCCCCTTCCATCTTCTGCATTAGACTGGTATTGTTGGGTAGCACCAAAGTCTCCTTTGTTAAATAAATGTTCAGGTGGCATAAAACACATACTTTTTTTTCAAGCGTAGGGAGTATGATGATTATTCATGTTCTGATTCAAAAAAATCAAAGCCTGCATCATTTGCAATTCAAAGTCATTTTGTGGTGTTAGCTGTGTTTTCCGGCAAATGAAATAAAGAGGCTTAATGCAGTTTTTATATAAATCTGTACTTAACGTGTTCAGTTATGAGTTGCTCAGAGCAGGACAAGCAAACTGGCTTTCTTTCAGTATTTAGTTTTATCTTGATCTATATTTAAAGAGGACTTCGCACGAAAAGGAAAGATATGCTTATTGAATAGCGGACCACCCCCTCTATGTCAAATCACCATTTCTGTCAAAAGAAAAAAGTTAAAGAAATAAACTTACCATACCCTCGACCCTTGAGCGTGTGATGTCATAATTCTTCCTGCAAGAGATCCTGGAACATTATGTTTTCCAAATCTCAAGGTGAGGAAGCTCCAGTGTAGTGCAGGAATGTCTACTCATGAGAGTTGAGATCTTGATTGTTACCAGTATATCACCATCTCTCCAAGGATGATGAGGTCACCCCTGCACAGGTTCCTGAAGGCAAGGTGCTAGGTGTAAGCTGTAAGGTAAGGTGTTTTTTTAAGGAGTAAATGTGGGGGTTTTGCCTGGCTGATTTGGTCCACTATTGAATAAGCGGACCTTGCTAAATAGGGCAAGGTCCTCTTTAAAGTGAAGGTCTGCTTTTGTTATGCTAAAATAATTCCGCTCGAGGTCATTTATACATATTGCAAGCATTTGAGAAAACTCAACTGATGAGTATTACTTGCTTCTGTTCTTAGAGATAAAGGATGAGCAAATTGAATTGCATGAGTCAGAACTGACAGCAAACTCAACTGGTTCACCGTGAAGCTCTGAGACCTGGTCAAGCGTTCCAAGCAACTGCTTACCACTTTGCTTCCAACATCGCACAGAGTCAGTGTGACTCTTCTACACCCATCAGCAGGAGACTTACAATATAATCCACTGCTGTGCAGGCTCATTGTATATTGGGTGACCTTAAGTCACCTGTTGTAATCCACCTTGGATTTGGCTTTTAGCATCATAGGGGGTTAAGGAATAAATATGCCTTGCATATAGAATAACACACTAGATGAGGAAATCATAGATTTTGCGCATATGATGCTAATACAATTGATAGAATAACTGGATATATATTTTCAAAACATTTCCTGATAGACTATTCATTCCTGCTTTCACTTGATAAAGTAGGAGCAGACTGATTAGCGTGAGGAAATCTTGCGGATTCACTGGGATGCTCCAGGAACTTGGTAAAGGGGTCCAGACTACTAACTACTAGTATGCCCCTGGCATCGTAGAGTGTCAACATGAAATCCCTCCTATTCCCATGCAGGAGGCATGGAAACTTCAAGTGACCCCAGGTCCCCTGGTGGGTTTAAATGAGGATCCTTTTTTAGCACCATAGGGTTTTTCAAACAAGAGTACCCACATGTGAAATAACTAAATCAAAAGTAGTATATTTCCTTATTAGGTGCTAATACAGATGACTTATATAAACACTTTATGGCTGAAAGACTGTAGACAACTGACCAGCACACCTATTTGAGCTTGTTAGACATCCCATTTCAAAACCATAGGTATTAATTTGAAATAGCCCCTTTTGCAGTTATAATACCCTCGCTCTTCTGTAAAGCATTTCAACAAAACTTTGGAGTTTGTGGGAATTTGTTTGCATTCAGCCAAAAAAAAAGGTATAGTGAAACGTGGTTATGATGTTGGATAAGAAGTCCAGTGATGCTCATTAATTGGATTGGGGAGGTAGTAGTGCTGTCTTTTGTTTTTGTAAGAAGGCCAGGCTCACAATCAGCTCCACCTGAAAGATCTACCTGAAGAATGGCAAAATGATTTGTTCTTACAAAATATGTCCAAAGTCTGTAGATACAGTGGGGCAAAAAAGTATTTAGTCAGCCACCAATTGTGCAAGTTCTCCCACAAGATGAGAGAGGCCTGTAATTGGCATCATAGGTAGACCTCAACTATGAGAGACAAAATGAGAAAAAAAATCCAGACAATCACATTGGCTGATTTGGAAAGAATTTATTTGCAAATTATGGTGGAAAATAAGTATTTGGTCACGTACAAACAAGCAAGATTTCTGGCTCTCACAGACCTGTACCTTCTTTAAGAGGCTCCTCTGTCCTGCACTCATTACCTGTATCAATGGCACCTGTTTGAACTTGTTATCAGTATAAAAGACACCTGTCCACAACCTCAAACAGTCACACTCCAAACTCCACTACGGTGAAGACCAAAGAGCTGTCGAAGGACACCAGAAACAAAATTGTAGACCTGCACCAGGCTGGGAAGACTGAATTTGCAATAGGCAAGCAGCTTGGTGTGAAACCTCCTTCCATCAGCAAGGGCATTGAAGATGAAATATGGCTAATGTGACTTCCAATATGACAATGATCCCAAATATACCGCCTGGGCAACGAAGGAGTGGCTTCGTAAGAAGAATTTCAAGGTCCTGGAGTGGCCTAGCCAGTCTCCAGATCTCAACCCCATAGAAAACCTTTGGAGGGAGTTGAAAGTCCGTGTTGCCCAGCGACAGCCCCAAAACATCACTGCTCTAGAGGAGATCTGCATGGAGGAATGGGCCAACATACCAGCAACAGTGTGTGCCAACCTTGTGAACACTTACAGGAAACGTTTGACCTCTGTCATTGCCAACAAAGGATATATAACAAAGTATTGAGATGAACTTTTGATATTGACCAAATACTTATTTTCCACCATAATTTGCAAATAAATTCTTTCCAAATCAGCCAATGTGATTGTCTGGATTTTTTTTCTCATTTTGTTTCTCATAGTTGAGGTCTACCTATGATGCCAATTACAGGCCTCTCTCATCTTTTTAAGTGGGAGAATTTGCACAATTGGTGGCTGACTAAATACTTTTTTGCCCCACTGTATCCCACCAATTAAATTGAAAACAAGGAGGTTCCTCACTCTATTATTAGTTACAATCACAAAATATTTAAGCAGTTGGGCTTTTAATGCACCATCAAACAATGACAACCACGTATCAGCATACATCATTTTATTTTTACATAATATAAAAAAAATATAAAACACATTAAAAAAGGATGGGAAAAGATTCTGAATCATTGATATAAGTGTACCCCGAACAATTATTTAGCCCTCTAAAGCTAATTACAATTATAAGATATCCAGCTGCTCCGTCCAAAAATGGGCCATGTCCAATGCTATAAACAAATTAATTCTATGCAAAGAGGGAGGAGAAGAGGGTCACTGATGAGCTCTACGTTTTTTTAGTGGTCTAGGCTGCTTCACTAGGAGCAGTACTTATGAGATTCTAAATTTCAATCTGTGAAATAAAAACCAGTATATTTGTACAATAACAGAGTATAACAATATAGATACAGATACACGTCACATTTTTTCTTTACAACCTCATACATTTTTACCTGAGATGCATGTGGTTATCCAGGAGTAATCATCAGCCCAGGACCCCTCAGAGGGAAGAGACAATCCCAGAACCATGTGCCATCCCCAAAGCAAGACCATAGGAGCATACTAGAATAGACTGGGGCTATCCCCCTCACCAACTTCCAACATTTCCAGCGTCCCCTACATAGTGGTATAAATATATAGTAGAGCTCATTGGTGACCCTCTTTTCCCTCTTTGCATAGAATTAATTTGTTTATAGCACTGTACATGGTCCATTTTTGGACAGAGCAGTTGGTTATCTTGACGTACAACTGTAATTAGCTTTTAGAGGGCTGTATATTTGTTTTGGGTACACCTATATTAGTTATTTAGAATCTTTTTAACCTCCTTTTTTAATGTGTTTTATGTGTCATTTTTTATATTATGTAAAAGTAATATTATGTATGTTGATATGTGATTGTCATTGTATGATAGCTAGTGTCTTAAAAGCCCAAGTGCTTAACTGTTTTGTGTATGTACTGTAGATATCTGACCATTATAGCTATATGAGCTTGTTGGACATCCCATTCCAAAACCATGGGCATACACATGGAGGTGGCCCTCTTTATGGCAGGTGTTCAGTAGGGCTGAGGTCAGGGCTCTGTGCAGGCCACTCAAAATCATCCAAACCAAATTCATCAAACCATGTTCTTATGGAGCTGGCTTTATACATAGGGCACAGACATTCTGAAACGGAAAAGAATGTTCTCTAAACTGTAACCACAAGGTTGGAAGTGCACAATTGTCCAAAATGTCTATGTATGTTGTATTTTAACCGTGCTCTTCACTGGAAACCCCTAAACTCAGCCATTCACACACTTTTGGCCATATAGTGTAGGTGTGATGGTCAGGTGTACACATTCTTTGGAAACAGAGTGTAGATGTAAAACAGACTAGGTCTGCATATATTCAAATAATATCATGATAGCTGAATAAATTCCTTATTCATTTTGCCACTACATTTTTATTTCATTTCACAATTTCCCCAGTGTTTGTAAGGAAAAATTATGTTAAAAAGAAACTTGCTGCTCAATTATTCCATTGCTTAATTGACTTTCCGAAAGCCATTGTTAAGTACAGCTTGAGAATGTATTTCTACTACTCAATCTTTTTCACTTTTTAAGTTTGCTTTTTAAACAATCTTTATAATTCAGCCCACACTTCAGACAATTTAATTAAACTAATTAGTACACGAATGTGATCGGTTTGTAAATACCTGCAGTTTATAGAAACTATTTTTGTCTCAGGCATAATATTAAACAGGCTTGTTTCCTATAAGGTCCCCTGGCTTTCATGCTAAATCAATGGCTTAAAGTGTCTTTCCAGGCAAAATTGAAAAAAAAAAATAATGCAAGTTTCTCCTAAATTAAGTACATTCTGTGACAGCGCTAGGCCCTGCCACTGTGTGAATATAGGGAAAAGCAACACAGGATTGGCAGTAATGCCAAGTATGGGGCTCTAGAGGGTTGTGACTGGGTATGCAATTTTCTCTGATTCTAGTATTCCCAGATCAGGAGGCGTTAAAGAGTCCTAGGTGGGACAAAACATTTATTCCTGTGTACAGGTCTTACTGGAGACCTGCAGGATGGATATGTGTGCTGTTGTGCACACTAAAAGACCTGCAAGGACCTGACCATAGGTAAGGACTCCTATTTAGAGACAGGACAGGAGATGGGAAGAGGTGTGTGCTTCAGCCAAAAAACATATTCTTGATAGGAGAGGTTCTCTACTAGGGAGACAGTACTCCATGTTGGAGAGATTCCTCAGGGCTGAGAGTGTCGGGACTACTAAGCAAGTCTAGTAGACTGGGAAAGCTGAGGCGACTAGGCAAGTCCAAGGGACTGAAGGAATGTGTAATAAGGAGAGAGCTCAGCATACTAGGCAGTAGTGTATTCACTTCTTGTGCTACCCTAGGCACCACCAGAATCGGGCATCCCCAACCCCTCCCCGTTGCTACCTGCCACCACCAACCCAATCCACCCATCGCTACCACCCTCCACCACCGCTGTCCACCACCACAACCCCCTGCCAACAACCAATCACCCACCATCGCCCCCCCCACCGCTAACACCCTCCAGAGCCACCCATCACCGCCTCCTCCTCCACCCAATCAAAAGAACTAACCTGCAGCCATGCACCCTCCAGCGCAACTCTTTCGGGGGTCGATTCTGCCCCCCTGAAAATTTCCACCCTAGGCAAATGCCTTGTTTTCTTCAAGGTAAATACACTGCTGGTGCTAGGAAAAACCCTATTGAGAGGCCATGAGTGGACCCATATAGTAGGAAGCCGTAATCACAGGCTGAGCGAGTCAGAAAAGCCCAGAAAGCCAGGAGAAGCTGGGTGAGACATCCTGAGGGACCAGTAACAATAACAGTGGTGCTGCAGAGAGAGCCAGGGCTCAACATTTTCAGTTATGTTTTGCAGTGTGAAGCTGACACCTCTGCATAAGCAACCTGATGTAAGGACTTTACTTTTCATTTTGTTTCAATAATAGTGGTCTGGCAAGCCCTTAACTTAACCACAGTTCAGACTTATGTGAACTTACTAAAATGCATCTATCACTGAGCTGTACAACCCCCATATTACAATTCAGTAGATGCTTTTTTGTTACTGTAATGTACTTAAAGAATTTACCTGTTAATTCTGCTATTTGCCTCATGAAAACAATATTTTCTGGGCCGGCCGTCAACGCTATGCAATCACTTTGTAAATTGGTGATCCCCCCAGTGTCATCAGTACCTGGAGGCTCAGCCACTTCATTAGCCATGCAGAAAATATGTGCTCATCTGTGCTGCACATCTTCCTTCCCGTGTGCATGCATAGTTAATCTTTACTAAGTTCCAACAATGTTCATGGTCAGAGACCATAGGCAATCTCTGCTGAACTGGATCCTCAACCAGTGCACATTGAGGATAAGCAACCAACCCTAGCTGCAAACTAGCTCAAATTCTATAGCAGGCTGGATGTCCCCCAGGCTGTAGTTTGGGGACTTTTGGTATATAACAACAATAAATTGGGTTTTTCACCTTTTGAGTATATATTTGTATATAACCCTTTATTTCCAGGCCATTATTTAGTTTTTAGTGCTATGATAGTTTGACTAGTTTGGCATAAATGATCTCCTCTGTTGCATTTGGCAGGCAGTACAGTTGACCAGATATGATCCATTCAGGTAAATGGGATCATTCTGTAGACTTGTAAGCTTTTCAGAGGACACCACTACTGTAAATGAACCATTATTCTTCTGCTGATACATTTATTCATAGATATTAATTAATAAATCACTTCTCTTTCTTATAACAGAGGAAGGGGAGGGATAAACAATATAAACAGCAGTGAGTTTACATTTGTGATTGGTCATAAAATTGATCATATGGTAGAGAGCTGCTCAGAACGGCTTGGCACATTGATCTGTGCTCTGAGCCATTAATGGGTGCAATGGTTAACTGAGGGAGATTCAGGAGGGGATCATTTTTTTTAACTTATGGAAGTGCGTCAAGTTAGAGGGCCTGATATTGTAATGTGCGTTGCCAATATTAGTGGTGGAAAATACATACCTCCACAACCAAAACCTCTTTATACGGTATGTGCTACATGCAAATCATAGAATTTGGTAGCTAAACATAATCAGAACTTTTCATTTTCTTTTTCACCTTCCCCTTCCCTTTCCTTTTCCCTTCCCTTTCCTTTTCCCTTTCCCTTCCCTTCTCTTTCCCCTAATCCTTCCCTTTCCCCTTCCTTTTCCCTTCCCCTTTCCCTTCCCTTTCCCCTTCCCTTTATCTTTCCCCTTCCCTCTTTTTACTTTACACTTCCCTTATTTTTCCCCTAATCCTTCCCTTTCCCCTTCCCTTTCCTTTTCCCTTTCCCTTTCCTTTCCCCTTCCCTTCCCTTTCCCCTTCCCCTTCCCTTTTTCTTTCCCCTTCCCTCTTTTTACTTTCCACTTCCCTTCCTTTTCCACTAACCCTTCCCTTTCCCTTACCATTCCCTTTTTCCTTTCCCTTCCAGCACCTCTTCTTTTTCCTTTCTAAAAATTGCATGGAGGTGCTGCGAAGGAGAGCAAAAGTGGGTCAGAGGGTGGGCCTTAAAGTGGACATTCACCCTAGAATTACTCATTAAACAGCTATATAACACATGTACAGCTCACGTCTAGACATGCTGCAACAACTGTTCCTGAGGATGCCCAATAGGACGGGTGAAACACGTTGGGAGTGGTTTCTAATTCCAATTCCCAGTGATGTTACTTCTGGCCAATGGTGAGCACGCTGTTTGCAAAACGTCCATGACTATATGTGATCTGTATTCTCTGTTTTACTGTTTTAAAGTGAGTGTAACAATTTTAGCCTGTTATAGTAATATAATAGTACACTATGATGGTCTCTTGTCCCTGTTTGGTCCGCATAACTGCCTGAGTTTTGATGACCACATGCTTACCTGCATCTAAACGGTGGAGCCTCCAGGATAAAAACAATAGAAGTGGAGTGAGGAGATTGGCAGAGTGGAGTGAATGACCCAGGAGAAATACCATCCCAAAGCTGTTTTTGACTCGCAGGGGGTCAAACCTTCTGGTTAGTGTAGCAGCACTTGAGGGAGGTTACGGAGCACACTGTCACTTTATGAATGCAATTTTGCACCAAGCACTTTTCTGAGGATTAAGCAAGAGAATAATGTGAACTGTGGATGCACTTAGCACTTTTAACGGTGTAAGGTACCTGGTGATGGAGACTGAAGTGCAGAGGAAGGTCTCTCTTACAGCTCAGGAGCCCTGGTAAATTAACAGGGAATGCCAGAGTATGGATTGGCACGACTGTCTGATACAGACGACAGGCAGAAGAGTAGTCGGGAGTCAGGCCAGCGTTGGTAACAGCAAGGCAGATGAGCAGAAGGGTAAGGCAGAAGCGTAGTCCAGAGGCGCATGAGGAGCTCAGGAAAAGTCAGGAGCAGATCAGGCCGGCAACGGAAGAGCAATACAGGAACAGATACACTAATGCTTCAGGAATATAATAGACCAAACAGCACTGACACAGGGAACTCATGCAGTTTAAATATCCCACCTGGCATCAATGCACACTCGTGCACGTGCAAGCATACCTGCGCAAACCTGTTTGTGCTCACACACATACACCTTACGGCCATGAACAGTGCTTCTAGGAACTATGCGCCTGAGCACATGTATGTGCCTTCCCTGACAAATGGACTTACTATGTTTGGCACCTACACTCACCAGCCACTTTATTAGGTTCACCTTGCTAGTACCGGGTTGAACCCCCTTTTGCCTTTAGAACTGCCTTAATTATTCATGGCATAGATTCAACAAGGTGTTGGAAACATTCCTCAGAGAATTTGGTCCATATTGAGTTCCTGTTGTCTTTCTATCATCTCTGCCCATTCTCCTCTGACCTATGACATCAACAAGGCATTTTCACCCACACAACTGGTGCTCACTGGATATTTTCTCTATTTTGGACCATTTTCTGTAAACCCTAGAGATGGTTGTGTGTGAAAATCCCAGTAGATCAGCAGTTTTTGAAATACTCAGGCCAGCCTGTCTGGCATCAACAACCATGCCATGTTCAAAGTCACTTAAATCCCCATTCTTCTCCATTCTGATGCTCGGTTTGAACTTCAGCAAGTCATCTTCACTACGTCTAGATGCCTAAATGCATTGAGTTGCTGCCAAGCAATTGGCTGATTAGCAATTTGTGTTACTAAGCAATTGAACAGGTGTACCCAATAAGAAAAAATGAGGAAGGGTTGTAACAGCGCAAACACTGCAAAGTCCTGGGAAATGGTAGTATGGGGTGATCATGGTATTAGTGGCTACTGTATGAAGAGTGTAGGATTCCGTGTGGCACTGAGGGCAAGGCTTCCAAATAAGCTGTAGCAACTTCTGTAGATGAGAAAAAGGAGAGAAACGCCTCTAAGTGCAATAAGTCTTTTAATTCAAGTCTAAATGTAGAAACACTCACATGTGTGAAGTAATCATAAATTTAAAAACCGTGGTTAACAATAGTTAACGGTGGGGTGGTAACCCGGGTGAAGAGCCGTCATCTTACTGAGATGTGAGGAGGTCAGCTCTCGGCTGGAACAGTGTGGTGGCTGGAGGAGAACAGCGGTGAGGCCGGCCAGCGTGCACGTTCTCCCTCAGAGCCGGATGGAACGCGCGCTGGAATGTAGCGGCCGTGATGACGTCAGAAATAGGAGCGCACTTCCGCCTTCCACAGCCAGTGCATGCTCCGAAACGCGTCACAGTGCACCCTGGGATCCGACGTCATCACGGCCACGCCGCCGCTACGTTCCAGCGTGAGTTCCATCCGGCTCTGAGGGAGGACGTGCACGCCGGCCGGCCTCACCGCTGTTCCCCTCCAGCCACCACGCTGTTCCAGCCGAGAGCTGACCTTCCCACATCGCAGTAAGATGACGGCTCTTCACCCGGGTTACCACCCCACCGTTAACTATTGTTAACCACGGTTTTTAAGCTTATGATTACTTCACAAATGTGAGTGTTTCTAATAAAGAGACCACTGAGTGTATGTGTGATGTTATAGGTATTACCAGGGGCGGACTGACCATCTGGAAATTCGGGCACTGCCCCAGGGCCCGGGGTCAGTAGGGGGCCCCATCAGATGCCCCTGGTACCCTTTTCATAGGCTTTTTTGAGTTTGGGCAAGGACACAGGGGCCCCATGATCCCCTATTGCCCAGGGGCCCCATGCGTTGTGAGTCCGCCCCTGGGTATTACTGTATAGTGCAGTGTTATTAGTTTGATTTGAAAAAAGCCAAAAGCCCCACAAATGTTAGTTTTGGAGCAGCAGTGTGCTTGAACCATAACTATGTAAAAATATCCATACCTGGAATTCTTCTTTAAGAAGAGAGAGTATTATCAAACTACAGAATTATGTAACATTATGTGTTATTCCACACAGCCGCATCTCTTCAAACCAAATGACAGCCTGTTTGAAATGATTTAATCACTGAATGGAAAGTGACATCTTTTCACTCTTTTGCAGCTGTTGCTCCGAAAAAACAATTTCAGTTATGAAATAGCACGTTCAGACTGACAGCGGTAAATATATATATACTATACATGCCAGTGACATCCAGAAATAGTATGTGATT
This sequence comes from Staurois parvus, assembly GCF_062004578.1. Taxonomy (NCBI): domain Eukaryota; kingdom Metazoa; phylum Chordata; class Amphibia; order Anura; family Ranidae; genus Staurois; species Staurois parvus. The sequence continues at coordinate 2,297,796 of NW_028318374.1, forward strand.
CCTTAAAGTTAGATTCCGATAATTAATAATACACTCGAATTTGCCACTTATGAAAATAAATATCTCTCATCAATAATTCCCATTTTTTAAAACGTCACACCTATTACCATTATGTATAAATTTCCAAATCCTCTATACATATATTTTTGTATTTAACATATTATTGTAGGCGGTTGTTTAAATGAAACATGTCTCGTATGACATATACCAGTGAACAACCTAAAATATTAACTGCTATATTTAAACTTTGTGCTGAGTTGCCATGGAAACAGAATTCTCCCAAATGGATTCCTTCTAAAGAGCTATATCAAAATTTTTCTGTTGATAAAATTTGAAAAAAGAAAAAAAAAAAAGTAATTACATTAACGTGTTTTTTTTTTCTTCCATCTCTGAGATATGTGAAAAAAATAATAAGTTGTTTATGTAATCAAACATTGCCACTTATGTCAATTACCTGTTGTCTTACAATTCTCAATCTTGTTTACACCACCGTGTCTCTTAATTTGATTTTTATCGGAATTCTGATTCATCTTATTTGCAGAGGATTCATGTATATATTGATAGGTTATGAATCATAAGATGCTGCGTCGACTCTACCCCATTGAGTGTTTTTGCGGTCTAGTGGCTATTGAATTAAAAGAGAAATTTGACAGGTTTTTTTTTTTTGGTAAATATTTCATGATTATGGCTGTTTTATTATTATTTAAATACTTATTTATGAAAACAATGAGAGACAGTATAGTCAGATACATCAATAATAAATATAGGTGCTAAATACCAGATTTGCAGGGCAGCGGAAAAAACAGTATATGAAGACCATAAGGTGCTGACCCCAATATATGCATCCACCCCAAGCCTGTGGTTTTTTTAATATTTTTTTTATTATTATTTTTTTTAGGAGGAAATGAAACAGAGACAATTTTATATAATACAATGTTACAATGTTATCATGTCATCGGTAATGAAAAACATTTTACTTGTGTGAATCAGAGAAAGTATTTATTAAAGCGGGACTGTGGGCAAAATCAAAAATGACATATAGGATACATCCTGGTAGTAGCATCAACACAGCAGTCTTTGTTTTTTCAGAGTACTTCCTTTAGCATAGTTTTATCATTTGGAGTTTGGCCCGTGAGTGTGTTTTTGCTTTCTTAATTTCCTTTAACAGGCCAAGCTGTCCAGTAAAGCTGTGTGTTGTGTTTGATATATACAGTTCATCTATATGTAACACTACCCCCTTAGGAGTTGCTGGATTATTTTCCAGCTCCCTGTTGCTCTGGACCCCTCTCTGAAACACCAACCCCTGCTGACACCACAATACACTCTTAACCAGAATCAATCACCACCAGAAAGTCAATTCACACATTGGCTGGAGTTAACTGGTAAGAGGTTTATAGCAAACTTCAATGTAGCTTGGTTACACAACATAAACAGAATTGGCATGCGAGGAGTCAGTTGTTACTTGTGTCAGCTTTAAATAAGAAATAGACAACACTTATCACAGAGTCTCAACTTGTGTTAGCAGGCCTGCTTTTCAGAAACTAACCCAATACCTTCAAGCTGAGGTGGCTTTACAGTCCCCATTGAGCAGCGAGAACTATCAGAGCTCACTTTGAGCCCTCAGGACCTGATGGCAGGGAGGTAGCCTGAAATAAGGAAAGAGCTCTTTACCCCAACCAACCAATGTTCTCTTGAATGCAGTAAAGATTCTTCTATGCGCGTGATGGGGCCCAATTGGTGTATGATGAGAGAAAGTGTAAATGATGGTTCTCTAAAGAACAATGCAATAAAGAAAGGGAAGAACAGCACTCCCCCTGAAGGCAACAGTTGACTTGTACTATGAACTTTTAAAGCACTAGTCACTAGTAGATCTAAAGCAGTAAGATGTTAAGCTGGCAGAAGTGAATGTTGAGACAGGACGGCTCCTCTTCAGACTGTAAGACCATTAACACAATAGGAAAAAGTCTCTTTAAAAAAGTGAATTGATGATGGCGGTGACACAGCTGTGGTTTGGCCTGTGTAATGGCTGTCCTGCTTTAAGTTCTGATGATAAGGCCGTCTTGAGTGTGGTCAAGCAATACCTCCTGGAAGAACTAGGCCGCAGCTTATAATAACTATGTGCAATGTCCACAATTGTGTACAGAAAAATAGCAAATATGGAGCAAGTGTCAATATTCCTTTTCTTATGTAATGCTTGGGACTCTCTCCCCCAAGGGATAGCATCTGGAAACTTCTGGTGGTCTTTCTCTCTCCTCTGATGGGGCCTCCATGCTCTCTCTGGTCCTGCAGCCAGCATTCTGTCTGGAAGGTTAGCTTTCTAGACAATGCGGCAAGGTCAGTGATCAGAAGATTCTCTTTGCCTCTCTTCTTTCTCTTTCTGTGGCCTAATCCAGTCTTCCAGCAGTCAGCACACTTCCCCTCTCACTCTCCCCTCAGTCTTCTGGGCTTTTATATATATATATATATATATATATATATATATAGTAAAGCGCTGTGCAAACGGCACTATATAAATCCTGTATAATAATATATATATATCCCACATGCCAGCCCCTCTGGGAAATGTAGTTCCTATATACACTGCTCCTTAGCAAAGTCCTGTGGTTCAGCATACAAGTTCCATGGGGCTGTTCTACAGAGTGTGAATGCCACTATTCTGCAGGACACTGCCATCTTGTGTTTGCTTTAACATCCTGCATAGAACACTTGCAGCAGGGAGTTACATATATGTATATATATAAATAAAACACCATGCTACAAAAGTGTTCGATACAGGATGTTAAAGCAAACATAAGATGGCAGTGTCCTATAGCATTTTTGTTTAGTAAAAGCACATTAAATTTTACTAAGCCCAGGACCCTGCATTCATTATATCTTGTCTCCCCGGACCCTGCATTCACTTTATCTGATCTTCCACAGTACACACACCATGGAAATGCAATTATTTTAGTAAATATAAACTGCTAAATACCTTTTCTCATCAGCAGTATATAGCAGTCTTGTGACTTATATCAGTGTTTGGCTGAGCGCTGGTTAATCTTGTGGAAGGAGTTTTTATCCTCCTTTGACTGTCTTATCAGGCTCCATGACCCTTGACCTTCTGTCTGGACAATGCTGATTGGTCCTGTGCCGGTCACATTCACCCTAAAAAAAAAAACCTCTCTAGCAATACACACCAAATTAAGCGTGTGCAGAGTGCTTCCTAGGGCCCTGTGCTATCAGCAGATGGATTGGGGACAGTAATAGAAGGGGAGGATCAGGGAAGACAAGATCAAACATCATTTTGACACAATGATGAGGATCAACCTCTTCCACGGTGAGTATAACAAGCATGCTTTACTGCATATACAGCCTGTTTTTACTGTTGTGGGTTTAGTAACACTTTAATACACTACAGAGGTTTTATTGCTTCCTTGGGTTTACTGCAAAGAACCGCAAAAGATGCAAAGCAAAACAAGGTGGCAGGTAAAGGGTAGAGACAAACCATTTAACACTGATAGGGGTGTTTAAAATAGTCAGCTTTTATTCATATAGTTAGAAACTTTACCCCCCTCCCCCAAAAAAAAAAGGTTTCTATAACAGCTTAAAAACGTCTTATTGGAGTTTGGCTTTAATTTGGTTCAAGTCCATATTTGCTGACACATCTATCACCACCTTCCTCCCAAACTGAAAATGTTGCTTTCCAAGGGTGGCTCCATTGCTTCTCCATAGAACCAAACCACTCTCAGACGAGAGGTGTCACACTAGGCTGGATCACCAGGTGAAAATATGGATCACCAGGTGAAAATATACAAAATATAGATAAAGGGAAAGAAAGAAAAAAAAAAAGAAAACTAATGCAGCCATCACATTTAATAACATCAATTTTGCTGAGAAAAAAAAATCCCTTCTGGGTGATCAATGTACATTACAAAGATTCTAACAAACTTTGTAGCAGATTCCTGCCTGTTTCTTCTCTGAAGAAATAGCTGTTTTTTTGACCATGTCCTGTGCAGAGTAATTCAGAATGGGATGGCCTGATACATAATAGTCACCTGGTGCACTCTTAGTGTTTTGATCTGAAAAGCTGCAGTGTCTGCATCCCTTTAAAGTATTTAACCCTTGGGTAATATCCAAACAAAACCACAGCTCCAGTTCCAGGGATTGCCTAAAATCTTACTTTTGTCTTAGTGAAGATTTCTGCAAAAAAAACAGCCACCATATCCAAGGACTGGTAACCTGAGATAAATCACATTTCTGTGCTTATGTTTAAATACACTTTATGGTAATTATGTAAAGTTAGTATGGATCCAGTAACGGATCCAGGTACCTCTCTGGGAAAATCGGAATGCCTCTCATTTAGTAAAAGATTTAAGGATTTGCAGTAGTTGTGTAGGTGTCAGGGGTGGACTGACCATTTGGAAACTCGGGCACTGCCCAAGGGCCTGGGGTCAGTAGGGGGCCCCATGAGATGCCCCTGGTACCTTTCGTAGGCTTTTTTGGGTGTGGTTTGAGTGTGGGTGAGGACACAGGGGCCCCATGATCCCCTATTGCCCGGGGGCCCCATGAGTTGTCAGTCTGCCCCTGGTAGGTGTGGTTCACTTCAGACTTAAAGCTCCCATTGCCCAGCATCCTTCAACCCATTAAAGTCTAGTACACAGGATCAGAAAATCGTATGAAAAATACCGCTTTTGAAGCAATCATATGATAATCTGATTGTTAGTACACAGCTTTCATCCAAAATTATTCGAAGGGATAAGCAGAACAATTTTTTCTTGTACCATACTAGATTGTATGATTTTCACTTAACCAGTACAGTTTTTGTCTGAAAATACAACACAAACACAATACAATACATTACATCACTTTCAAATTTTTATCCTGTCGTACAAGAATTTTTGTAACTTTAGTAACCTCTTTACTTTCAATATGAGACTAGCATGCAGAAAAAACGGACGATCATTCGTCCGTGTGTATGGGGTTTAAGGCCCTGTGTCAACGAATTTGGGCTTACATCAATGCCCTCAATCTATAAAACAAAAAATGCAGCGCAGTACTATAAACTGCTACTAGACAATAATATCAACCTAAATATCACCACATATAATGTGTATACTACATATACCAGTGCTAAATAAATAATGTATCCAAAAACAAACTGAAACGTCTAAATGGTGAACTGTTTCTTTAATGCTCCACAATCTTCACTAGTGCTGATGCGACATGTCTCCTGTGCATCATATACCAAATACTATCAATAAGTATCCCAATGCTATGCTATTAAAATTCTAGTGAACTGTCCCTTTAAGACCATTGTGCTCCAAGTCCATATGTGTAATCAGTCTACTGCGTATACATATACGGTGCTCCTGTGTGACCCTTTAGTGCTTATCCACCCCCGACACACTATTGCGCTCACCTTCTGGTTTGACCTGAATACTCAGGTCAAACTGCGCCTTTCCCTTTAACCCGGGAGGGTATGCTGGTACATAGATCTCCACCTCCTTCAGCACGTCTAAGCTCCAAAACGCTCCATACTTAAATGAAAAAAAAAAAAAAGATCCATATAGTGAAGTATAGCCAAATGTGTTAAACTGTATTAAAACAATGTAAAAACTGCACTCACATTTGTTAGTGTCCACCTGGGACACTACAGACTCAAAGACTCTCTATACAATGTTTTTTCATGAATGAAATACATGGATCCCTTATTCAAAATGGCAGTATGTGCACTTCCAGTTCTGCGGCTTGACGTCAACGGCGTACCCTACGCGTTACGTCACGACATGTGACTTCATCAGGATTGCATGTTGGCTTTGTACTATATGTGAGTTTATAGTACTGCGCTGCATTTTTTGTTTTATGGTTTTTATGTGGGAACACAGTACATGCTAACTGCAATACTTGGTATATAGGAGATCCATTGCGCTTTAGGTAATCCATATACATAATGTCCTCAATCTGACTTCACTTTAGATGTTTCTGAGAGCATTCATAACTTCTGACTTGCATTTGACCTGATTCAAGTGGGTTTTGTACTTGAGTTGGAATGCAAAACACATTTGACTCAACCATTGACACAGGTCTGTTATTGTGGGCCCAAGGTAGTAAATGACAGACCCCCTGGGGAAGCATCCTCAAGCTGTCCAGGACCCATGGTACTTACATGTCACTACATAAAAAAGTTTTGTGTCTCACCAAGGACCACTCATCACCACCACTGGAGAATAAATGGAAGGACCCATAAATCAACTGGACAGGTGGAAGAAGCCTGGATTTTAGGTTAGTAAGTTGCACTTTCTTAAGTTTCATTCATTACATTCAAGCCCATTCTCTTAAAAAAGGACCTTCATCACCAATGATCACCTCTGCTGTCTGACCCCTCCAATCCATTGGCCTATTGATATGTTGGAGGTCTTAGTAAATACTTAGTTCTTCCAAGTGAGAAGGAGCATGTGACCTGCTCCCATGATGTAATACTTGGAGCTAGTCTTGAATTGGCAACTTGACAATCTTTTGTAAAACACACTTCTCATGCGTCACTTAGATATGCAGTGGGTGCATAACGGGATTTATAACTATTCAAATTAAAAAAAAAAGACTAAGTAAACCTTACTATAAAAGTTAGGCATTCAGAAGGCAAGCTGTGTCTCTGAGTCATTTTAAGGATGAGCTCCAGGCAAACAGCTATGCACACAGCTGAAGCAGACACAAGTGTGCTGTTTTATCTGCCAGAATATTTGTAGTGTTTTCAGTCACTCCCTGTGAAGCAGCATAGCTAAGATAGTGACTTATTTATATTTAGTGCGATTAAAAAATAAAGTTTAGTCATCAGCCACCTCAGACTCTGACTGGACAATGAAGGAGCAGCAGCATGCTGATGAGGTCATCCCTCTACTTTACCTTCTTAAACAACACCGTAGCCTCCCTGACGGTATTCCAGAGTGTTGCTCCGGGGTAAAGTTTCAATACCAAAAGCGGTAACCCCGAACTACACTCGGGCTTACCATGCAGCGCTGCTCCGGCATCTGTTCTTCACTTACCTTGTCCTGCGCTCCCAAGATGTCCCCCCTGCAGTGTCCCCGGCAATGTAATCCGGCGGATGCCGGCATCTGTCATCTGGGTTCCGTCCCCTGCGACGTTGGGACGTACGGGGGACGGAACTGGCGGGAAATTTGAAAATGACAAAAAGTGACATTCACTAAATACACTAAAATCACATAGTATAACATTTCTGTATCAAACCATTTCACATACATTTTGTCCCGAGTGCTTTGTCCGGCGCCTTGCCTGCATTTTTACTGTTCTTTCTGCCTGGAAACTGAGAAACGTCCATGGCGTCCAAAAAGTGTCCCTTTAGGTCAAAATCGGTTTTAGACCAGCTAGAGAACAGCGATAGTAAATTAGAACCACTTGCAGAATTGAGTGATAATGATTCGTGGGGGAAATTCACCATCAGACACTGAAAACGATTCTGCGACTTTGCTCAGCGATGTGCGAACTTGGCGCTATATTTCAAATTTCAGTGTTTTTGGTTTGATTATATTATTGAATTAAATGTATTATTATTATATTATTATTTTTTATGATTATTTATTAAATTATAATTTATAATTTCGTGTTTCAAATTTTATCCTACCCGGGATGTTTCCTAGACTCTTGTTCTGATAGATTTCAGTGAGTTATTCCTAAAAATTACAGGCCTACAATAAAAAAAAATATATTTCCATGCAAAGAAATATACCGCTTTGAGCACAGAAATATGGACATAATCAGACTGCTGGGAGGTTAAAAGGGAGCTTCACCCAAAAGAGGAAGCTCCACTTTAAGGCCTGTTCCCTGTTAAGGATATGTACCTTGGGGGAGCAGGTGCCCAATTTTCACAGATGCACGCTCCCACTTCCGCTGCGAGCACCTTGGCAATCAGAAGTGGCAGTTGTCCTCCCCCTTACTCCCTCCCCGTAGTCTTTTGGAACACATGACAGGTCCCAGAAGACTGCGGGACCATTCATGAGGCGTAGAGCTACTCATGCATGCGCAGTGCGCAGTGGGCACCCAGCTGTGAAGCTGCAAACTGTCACAGCTGGGTGTCCACACTTAAGATGCTGGCACCAGGGAGGGAGGACAGCCGGAGAGGACACCGTTGGATCGATGGACAGGTGAGTATCTGTTTTTTAATGTAAAAAAACAAAAGTCAGCAGCTACAAAAACTGTAGCTGCTGACTTTTATTTTTTTACATTCTGACTGGAGCTCCACTTTAATGAAAGGAGACAAACAACACTATCCCCTCCCTCCTAGATTGTAAGCTCCAAGGAGCAGGGCCCTCGAACCCCTCGTGTATTGAATCGTATTGTTACTGTACTGTCTCGTGTATTGACTCCCATTGTAATGTACAGCGCTGAGCAAACTCTTGGCGCTATATAAATCCTGTATAATAATAATAATAACACTGTGCAATACACCTAGCATCCCTTCCCCTTTTCTAGTCTGAGTGCTGTTGTGCAGGGGATCAATGGAAGCTTTTAATAAAATATTTAGGTACTTGTAATGATTATGTATACAGCATAGGAATATATTAAATATTTATTTTAATAAATACAAAGCCCAAGTAAGTGGTGTTTTTTTAGTGGCGTCCCCTAAAAGGAAAGCCTAAAATCTTCCTTTTAGATAAACATGCAAATATGTGGTTAGATTAAAGTTGAACTGATGCCAAGCATAAAAAAAAAAATTTGATGTCAGTTATGTTTGAATAAAAAAATAGTAATTTTTTGTATATTGTATATAGTTTTTTTTTTAAAAAATCTATGTTGTTTTTGCTTTTAATAAATTGCAAATTCCCCGCCGGAGTTCTATGGAACGTTAGACAATCCGCCCTCTTTACCTCAGAATCCGATAGGGAAAATCGATCGACCTATCCTTCCAGGCTCTGCAATTGCCGACAAATCATAAGAGCATTGCAAATGTTCATATGAAATGTTTTTTGTACACAAAAATCCGACAAGATGGAGTTCTCAGTTTATTGAGTTTGTTGAACTTCCTGCACTATGAATAGAGATCGCCGAATACATTTTTTTCCTCGCAAGAAAAGCATTACTGGCTGATGAAGACAATGCCTTTCATTCAAAGCGGATTTATCGATTAGTCAGCAATATCCACTAATAGATTCTGATGATTACTGAATCACGTAAAACATTTCTATAAGAAATTGTACATTTCTAGATCAGATCTGTGTAAGAACGATATATTGTAGACTTGTACTTGTACTGTTGTACTGTTGTGGATGATGTTGAGGCAGGGCTGGCTGAGGAGGATGCTGGCGTGGACAAAGTGCTAGGTGACCTCTGCAGATGTCTGACCAAGACTGCAGCATTTGGGTCTCGGGGCACCGGTTCCCTTCGCTCAAAGTGTGGCTTGACAAGGAAATTTCCCAGCTCCTCAAGAAACATTCTCCTCTTGTTTTTTTTGGTTGAGTTCCATCCGTGGTGAATGTGGGTCCACAACACAAATGCATTATATCCAGACACATCAAGGATGTTGTAAAACACAACCATTGGCCATCTCCTGGTCATTCGCTGGCAAGTGTAGGTGGCAGTCAGCTTGTCCAGGTTGACCACTCCTCCTTTGTTTTTGTTATAGTCGAGGATAATTGTGGGCTTTTTGTCACTTCCTGATGACACAGATGCATCTTTGTGAAGAGTAGACATAAGTATCACATTCTTTTTTTTTTTTTGGACAATATGAGACAACAGTGGTGGTGTCTGTAAAAGCAAACTTTGTGGACAGTGCAGCCCTGTCCTTCGCCTGCAAGATTTCAGCAGGCAGCTCAGGTTTATTTTTCTTCACTGTGCCCACCATGGTAAGTTTCCTCCTGAGAAGTTCTTGTCCAAGGTCATAGCTGGTAAAAAAATTGTCACAAGTGGTATTGTGACCCTGCAGTCCAGTAGTCATATCGAGGACCACACGTTTTCCTTGGTTTTTCTCAGGGATGCCACTTGCAGCTTTGCCTGTGTAAATCTGTAGATTCCAGGCATAGCTGGTTTTTGCATCACAGGCTGCCCAGATTTTTATGCCGTGCTTCCCTGGCTTACTGGGTATGTATTGCCAGAATGGGCATTTTCCTCGGAAAGAGACAAGACGTTCATCCACTGTCACCTCTGTCCCAGGGTTGAACATCAGTGGAAGGAGCTGCACCCATCCCTCCCAGACATCCCTGATGGGTGCAAGCTTGTCAGATCTTGCTCTGGTATCTCTGTTGTCAAATCTGAGGACTCTTGATATCATTTGAAAGGTCTGAAGTGACATTGTTGCCCGGAAAATATTTCTGCTTGTCGATGCGTCCCACAGACTATCAGTGGCCTCATTGCAGGATCTGTACACTCCAGCAAGAAGAAGAACACCAATATAGACATCCAGGTATTCCTCATCAATGCCTTTCCACATGCTGCCATGGACTTTTTTTACTTCAAGGTTTGTCATAGCAATGATGACTCTTTTTAGTGACAATGGCATAAATAGCTCAAAACATGCCTTGATGTCACTGACTCTCATCACAGCAGACCTTGTGATTCCAGGGGTCATTTTGATGACATTTGCAGCAGCTGCCCTGCCATGTAGAAAGAACAAAGAGAGGGCGCACAGGCCTAGTGCATCACCATGAAAAATGTTTAATAAGTAATAAAATAGGCGTTGTACTCACAAACGACAATAAAGTCAAGGCACATCATAAAAGAACAGCTGGGTCAACACCGCGCTGAGTAACAGTCCGTAATGGGGAATGTAGACATCCAATAGGTTGACGCGTTTCGAGGACTTGCCTCTTCCTCAGAGCCACTTGTGTTTGCTGGTTCATTGCCCTGCCATGTACATCAGGAGGTACTGAGCTCCAACAGATCTTACCATTTGTGGACTTGAATATTTCAGCGGGAGCAGCTTCAGCACCGGTGGCCTCCTCATCAGACTCATCAGATGTGTCTGTGTCTTCTGGATGATACTCCACATTGTCTTCCTCCTCAGAAACCTGCTCATCCAAATCACTATGCTCCTCTGTGTCCTCTCCCTCATTTTCACCAAAAATATTATCCAGAACTTGGCTCAATGAAAATCTTCTTCTCATTTTTGCATGCTACAAATTGGAGATGTGCACTCTGCAAGTCACCAATTCTATACTGAATTGGCCTCACATGTCTGGACATGCCGTCTTTGTTTGATTTGTTTTTGTGCAAGTATACTGGAAAACAAGGCAAAATGAGAATCCCATAAAGCTCACGATTGGGAGAGGATCTGGCTGTCAGTGTGCTGGTTGACGGTGAACTTATGATTTCAGTTTTGGCTCTAATTATTGCTTTATAATCTTATTTTTATAACTGTGTCGAAACCGACCCTAACAACACAAAGGTCATAATTTCAACTTGAGCATTTTATAATTTAGTGAAAACTATTTTTTTTTTATTTTGTTCAAATAGAAGTTCCTGACAAAGTCATAAAGCCTTGATGCAATAAACAAATTTATATGGTTATTTTATGCATTTAAAACCTAAAAATAGGTCGGTGCCGACCCTAACACAAGACGAAGGTTAAATACAGAAAGTAGATGTATTAGAATCTGTCTCTATACTATGACCCATATACAAAGAACTTGGAGCACCACTCAAAGAACTACAGACTTTCCCCCTGCAGTCCAAAGCACAAATAGGGTGCCGACATTCAAACAAGCAATTTCCAGGTTAGCAGAAACAAATTGGAAGACAGAAGGTGGACAATGGCAGGTGGATAAAATTGCACACTAGAAGCCAGCCACTATATAGATAGGTAAAGATACAGCTTCAGCCTGAACTCCTCCTGCTGGCTATGCTCCTCTGACATGTTTCACTCCAACAATGTGTCTTAATCATAGAGATATCATTACCTATCTATTTAGTGGCTGGGTTCCAGTGTGTGGCATTTCCACCTTCTGTCTTTATACTAGCTTTGTATTTTATGAATGACTACAACCTAACTATGTAAGCTACCTCTGACTGGCTGAGGTAGAGATTGGGACAGGAGTGAACTGACCATTTGGAAACTTGGGCACTGCCTGAGGGCCTGGGGTCAGTAGGGGGCCCCATGAAATGCCCCTGGTACCTTTTATAGGCTTTTTTGGATATGTTTTGAGTGTGGGCAAGGAGACAGGGGCCCCATGAGTTGTCAGTCTGCCCCTGGATTGGAACTTCATCCTCCAGCCTCTCTGCCTCAGCCAAACATTCATAAAATTCAAGGCTTCCTGTGAATGGCAGAGCAGCGTATTTGTTCTGGGAATGAGACGGGAAGACACAGCACTGTTGCCAGAACACAGCCCTATATACTGTGTGTAGCTGATGCTCTATATAGTTTAGTGCTGACAGCGGGAGCATGTGTTAATAATGGAACTAGTGCATTTGGGCCAGCTTGGCCCTAAGAAACAATTTAAAGTGAAACCTGAAATTAGGTTTTAACATGTATAGGTAATAACACCAGAGACTGTGGATTCAGGGAATATCAAATTGCCTTCTGGGGGATCAGGAAGGAATTTATTTTTCCCACACTGGAGCAAATTGGGCACTGCTTTATAGGTGTTTTTATTATCTTCCACTGGATCAGCCATGGGTATTGATTCTGTATATGTAGATTTTATATTCTATTTAATTACCATACATATATTTTTTTATATTGGTTGAACTATATTGACTTGCAACTTTTTTTCAACCTAACTATGTAACTTTGTAAAGTGAGTAATATTGACCATAGCATTGGTGATCAATGGAATATTAGTGATCAGCGGGAGTGAAAAATGTTGGGGCATCAATGGGAGTAAACTATATAGTCCCTACATTGGTGGTCAGTTGGAATAAAAAATAGCCAGGCATCAATGGGAACTAATAAAATGCCTGTTCACAGTCTAAGGTACATTGCTCACAAAGAGTTCTAGTGTTGACTCTTTTTCAACCTAACTACGTAACTTTGTAAAGTGAGTAAGAAGTGATCATAGCATTGGTGATCAATGGAATTAAATAAAGTATGGATATTAGTGATCAGCAGGAGTGAACAATGTTGGGGTATAAATGGAAGTACACAATAGTCCCTGCATTGGTGGTCAGTTGGAATGAAAAATGCCTAGTCATCAATGGGAATTAAAAAATGTCCATTGACAACCTAAGGTACATAACTCACAAAGAGTTCCAGTGTTGATCCATTGAATATGTAAATGCTTTCTGGTGGATCAGGAAGGAATATATTTTTCCCAAGCTGGAGCAAATTAAACCTTGCTTTACAGAATTTATCTGTCCTTCTTCTGAGTCAACTCAGAGTATCTGTATGTGGAGGTTTCTGTTCAGTTTATTTACTATATATATTTTTTTCTGTTGGTTATACTAGATGGACTTGTGTCTTCTTTTCAACTTATGTAAACTTGCAAAGTGAGTAAGAAATGACCAAGGCATTGGTGATCAATGGAAATAAAAGAAAGTCTGAGTATTAGTGGTCATTGGGAGTAAAGAATGTCAGGTCAAAGGTGGGGGTAAACAATAGTCCCCGCATTGGCTGGCAGTTGGAATATAAAATGCCCAGACATCAATGGGAATTTAAAAATGCCCGTTTACGGTCTAGGATACATAACTCATGTAACACCCTCTAGTGTGATACTAGTATACACAATAAACTTGTCTACACCAAGAGTTCCAATACCCATCACCTCCTGCTTCTCTACATCCACCAGTTCCAGTGAGCAAAACAAAGTCTTGCCAAGTTGGGTCCTCTAATTGTAGAGGTTGGTTTACCACAAGCAAACTGTAACAAGCCCATGGGCCCTGGTTTCAGAACCAGTTTCGATCTACTTCAAGGCGTGACACTGGAATCCTGATTAGTAATTATCAAATCAGAAGACATTGAACTCAGGCAATTGTGATTCCCTAATTGTATTATTCTCAGAGACGGGACAAACCTACAATACATACATATATTCAGCTGAATAAAAACAATTGCAATTTGCTGATTTGTATAATTATTAATAAGATTCAGATTTTTTCCTGGAGTTCTGATTCAATTTAATTATTATTAACAGTGTTTACAATATCAGATCGTCTATAATAATGTGTATGTCGTCAGTTGCAGTTTATAATTCCATATGCTGGTTCTGTTTCCTGCTTAGTATTGTTACTTAGTTAGTATGGCAATTTTAAAATCATTATATAGACCTAAGGGAATAACCAGCAGAGAAATTATTTCTATTAGAAAAAGAAAAAAAAAGGGAAAGAAAATGTATGCGAAGCATTTACTACATTTTACAATTCATGGTGCACTACCATAGTATAATAAACTCACAGTATTGACATTAACATATATCTATAACTGTGCCAATGCCTGTGACTCCATGCCGTTTTCACCCTTTAGGAGGTCCCATGCGAGCAGCGGCAAGCGCATGGCAGCCATATGGGACCATGCGACCTTTCCTCCGCATGTAAAATTAGCAGCTGCTTGTTATTCATGTATGTAGTCCCTGGTCTGCGTGTTCATTTACATGTGCCGTGCTGGGATTTGTACAGCAGGCTCAAGCCTTGGGGGGGGGGGGCTTCATAGAAAACCTGCTCTCTACTTCTCCTTGTGTAAATAGATGAAATATTTTGTTCGGCTGTGAGTTATTATGGTGACCTTACACAGCCTTGTCTGATGTGAGCATTGACATGTCATTTTTTTTAATATTCTCATTGGTTTTACATAGTCTTATCGTATTTCTATTTTATAATAGAACCAGGGGTGGACTGACCATTCGAGCACTCGGGCACTGCCCGAGGGCCCGGGGTCAGTAGGGGGCCCCATGAAATGCCCCTGGTACTTTTTTATGGGCTTTTTTAAGTGTGGGCAAGGACACAGGGGCCCCATGATCCTCTATTGCCCGGGGGCCCCATAAGTTGTCAGTCTGCCCCTAAATAGAACCCTGATAATTATACCAATTATTTTTTATCATTATGATACATTAGGTCTTATTAATATACTAATCATTATAATAATTTACTTTTGTAAATTAAATTAGGATTTATACATTTATGGATAGATTATTTACCTTAATATTTCATCTTTACCTGTAATCAGAGCAATATGTAATATTATGCAATATGGCCGATTTCTTTTAAAAAAAACTAATTGCCCAGTTTTCACTGGCCTCAGTATTGTCTGAGTCAGTGACCTAGACAAACATGGCGGTTAGGCTCTTAACATTTCAGCAGGAGAAGTCAGCAATGGTGGCCTACATATTTTTCTGCATTTCTTATGTTATACTGGTTTCCAGTAAAAAAACGAAATTTAAAGTACAACTATGGACAAAACTTTTGTTTCATTTTAGAAAGAGCAAGGGAGGGTTATAACCCCTGTCATTTTTTTTTTTTTGCCATCCCATTGTGGAAATTTTCCTTCACTTCCTAACCCATAGACAAAACAGAGAGTGAGAGGAAATCCCTGAGAATTAATGGAATTCCTTGGGGACCCCCAGGTCACCAGAACTAGTATCCCTATTGGAAGATTTCTCCTCTATTACTTTTCCGGAGACAACCAAAAATTTGGGATTTGTTTTCTTTACTCTCACTTTCAATGATAATGGTAAACAGGACAAATAGTGAGGGTGAATTTCCTTATAGGGGGCACAGACAGCAATAAAAATATAAAAGGTGTTCGAATCCCTCTCCTCTCTATCCAAAACTAAAAAATAAAGTTTTTAGTTATACTTTAAATAACTTCTAAGCATTTAATTATAAAAGACAATGTACTGTATAGTGGCTTTGGAATAGATGTGTGTGTGTGTATATATATATTGTTATTATCAAGATTAAAGTAAAAAAAAAATAAAAACCCATCTCAGGCAAATTTTCCTGAAGCCACCATCACTTGACCTTTTGTGACTCTTCATTTGTTAGTGAAGACTGGTTATCCAATCCCTCCGGTGGACTTTTCTTGCAGCCAATTAAAAGTTTACACATCATCAGGCAGCAACAAGGACACCAAACGAATTACTCTCCCACACTGCAGTGCACAAGACAAAAAACTGTATCCTGCCTGTCATGTCACAACAATTTCGGGAAAGAAATTGAGTCATTTATGTATTTTTATTTATTTATTAAATATGGGTACTTATATAGAGCTGTCAATTTACACAGTGCTTTACAAATATATTGTACATTCACATCAGTACCTGCCCTCGAGGAGCTTACAGTCTAAGGTCCCTAATTCACATTCATACATACACATATTAGGGCCAATTTAGACAGGAGCTAATTAACCTACCAGCATATCATTGGAGTGTAGAAGGAAACCGGAGTACCCGGAGAAAATCTACACAGGCACAGGGAGAACATGCAAACTTAGGCAGGTAATGCCATGGATGGCATTTGAACCGACAACCCTAGTTCTGCTAGGCGGAGGTGCTAACCACTTATGCCAGCCATAGACGGTTCGAAAATCGGCCGATTTTTCAGCCGAAAAAAAAATCGGCCGATTTTCACACTGTTAGTGGGTTAATTGGTCGGCCGTTTTTTGGGTTGTTTGCATTTTGAGATTATCGGTCATGTTGGAAAATTTGCGGCAGATCGTTTTAAGGATAAAAAAATCTGCACATGAGCTGTGACCTGCAAGGGACAGAAGTTATGGGTGAACTTTATGATTCAGTCCGCTGATTTTTTAATCGTTGGTGGTAACGTTGGCCGAATGAACGACCAATTTTTAGTTTATCTTTCGAAAAATCGGCTGATGTTCGACCCGTCTATGGCCTGCATTAGTCCCTGTTATTTTTTTAATCTAAGTGCATGATTAGCTAGACAGGGGTTGGCTGGGTAACATGTAGTTGGGAGGATTTTCCACAGAATTTGAGTTTTGAGCTCCTTTTTATTAGTCTTCTAAGTTTTAATTTATTGTAACATGGCTGGTATTTAGAGACCTCAATACATTTATTTTCATTCATTTAATTGAAATAAAATTTTATACAAACAATTCAATGTGTCAGAAGAGTGGCTCCTCCCTTACTGGATAGCTTCTTCCTAGAATTTCATTAGACAAAGTAACCCTCAAAGCAGAGATCCACTACTGTGCTTTCTCTTTAGTTAACCCTTAGTGTTCTGGAAATCCTTTATCATGTATGCAGTGGTTTTTGTAAATAAAAAAAGATGAAACACATTTACTAAAACAACACATAAAACAATAGTGAATCTGTCGTACCGGAAGGAGCAACTGGGGTTTATTTACTAAAACTGGAGAGTGCAGAATCAGGCTCCTGCATAGAAACCAAACTTCTAACCTCAGCTTGTTCAATTAAGTTTTGGCAATAAAACCTGGAAGCTGATTGGTTTCTGCGCAGAAGTAAGACAGATTTTTAACTCTCCAGCTTTAGTAAATAAACCCCACTGTGTTGTCTGGGTCCCTCCTGCACTGCACCAGTGATGAATGTGGAGCTTTTTAGAATAGACTTTTACTATTAACTGGCAAAAGCCCTGTAAGGAGAAATTGGTCAGGCAGATAAAAAATACAACCATCCGAATAAAGGCAACAAGATCAAATAGTATATTTTTAAAAAGCTGGCTTAATAATACACAGATGAATGGCAATGGTAGAACCTATCTGGGATTCAGATGCCCTGTCAGTCAGCTCTCCCGCTAAAATCCTGGTGGCATTGGAGTCCTTACTTGTCATGGAGCGCTCTCTGTCCCCAAATGTGAGATTTGTAATCCACAGCACAGAGAGCTAACACTGTCCCTTTATGGCAGAACTATACATTATATTATATAATATATATATATATATATAATATTAGCCTTAATATAAAAGCAATGATTACACATTATGATGGTCAACAGGCTTCTCACCAAACCGAAATTATGATGAAGCCCTCCTGGTTTCTATCCAGTCTTGGATTCCTTTTCCCACTCAGAGTGTTTGTGGAATAGAACAAAAGTGCAGTCCCTGAATGGAGCCGGGTGTCGGCATCCCACCAAGTCTTGGGCCTAACTCTCAGGTCTTCTTTGAATGGAGGTCTTTTCTCTCTGGGCCCTAAAGACACTTGGTCCTCTCATGGTAGGAACAGCTGAAAAATCCAAACACTGGAACACTCTGGACACTGCAACAACCAGACACCGAACAGCGAACAACACTTGGATGTAGTAGCAGAATTCAGCACAGCTGGCCTCGAGAGGGTTCTTTAGCAAAAACTCCACAGCAGAACAGCAGCCGCATGTTTCTCAGCAGCAAATTCCTCTGTAGCTCTGTCTCACCTCAGCACATTATTATTATTATACAGGATTTATATCGCGCCAACAGTTTGCTCAGCGCTGTACAATATAACGGGAGACAATACAGCAACAATACAGCTCAATACAAGAGGGAATGATTAATGTGTCAGTGTGGATATAATTTCTGGGGCATCATTGGAACTGAAGCGGCTTTGAGAAAGTATGAATTATCTAACTCTGCAGAACAAGTACCGTTGGAATGTGACCAACTAGTTATGCCATGACTTGGATAACAAAGAATATACAATTAAAATCCTAGTTATAGATCTCGTGTGACATCATGAGTTCTTTCTTCATTCTGCAGCCAGGGGGTCCTGAATACTGCATTGGAGAGTGAAATGAACTGAAGTGGTGCCAGTTCTTACACTGTTCTCCTGTGAGCCCAGAGTGCCTTCATAAAGCACCCTTAACCTCCTTGGCGGTATTCCCGAGTGTAGCTTGGGGTAAAATGTCAGTACCAAAAGCAGTAACCCCGAGCTACACTCGGGCTTACCATGCGGCGCTGCATGGGAGTCCTTGCAGAGCTTACCTTGTCCTGCGCTCCCGCGATGTGTCCCCTGCAGCGTCCCCGGCCATCTCCTCCGGCTGATGCCGGCATTCGGCTCCTGTGTTCCGGTCCCTGTGACATCAGGACGTACAGGCGCCGGCGGGAAATTTGAAAATAACGATTTTACATAGTAAAACATTGCTGTTTCAACCCATTTCACATACATTTTGTCCCGAGTGCTTTGTCCTGTCCCCTGTCTGCATTTTTACTGATCTCTCTGCCTGGAAACTTAGAAAAGTCCATGGAGTCCAAAAAGTGTCCATTTAGGTCAAAAGTGGTTTTAGATCAGCTAGAGAACAACGATAGTAAATCAGGACCACTTGCAGAATTGAGTGATAATGATTCGTGGAGAAATTCGTCATCAGACACTGAAAACGATTTTGCGACTTTGCTCAGTGATGTGCGAACTTGGCGCTATATTTCAAATTTCAGTGTTTTTGGTTTGATTACATTAGTGAATTAAATGTATTATTATTATATTATTATTTTTTATGATTATTTATTAAAATATAATTTATGATTTTGTGTTTCAAATTTTATCATACCCGGGATGTTTACTAGACTTGTGTTCGGACAGATTTCAGTGAGTTATTCCTAAATATTACAGCCTACAATAAAAAAACTACATATTTCCATGCAAAAAAATGGTACCGCTTTCAGCACCAAAAATCTGAAATAATCATACCGCTAGGGAGGTTAAAGAGCAGGTTGTTGATGCCCTAGGCTCCAAGGAAGTGGGTAAAATGACATTAGGCAACATTCAACCTGAGAAAGGGCTAGTGTTGTACTGCAGAGTCTGAGGGGGGCATGGGACAAGTATGGCAAGTATATAGCCAGAGTTCTTTATTTTGATTTCTGCACAGAAATTATTTTTTATCTTGAGCTGGACCTGGGTTTTAAAGAAAACCTGTACTGACAGAATTACAAAATATGCCTTTTGTTGCTCTGACCTTAAAACAGTTACCAAGTCACTGTCCTGGAACTAGCATGCAGCCAGTAAAGCCAGTCAAAATGACTGAAAACACCAAAGCATATGTTAGGAAACTAGTACTAGCACATGGTCCAGCATTCTTCATTACAGCAGTACTATCACCAGCAGCAGTCTCTAAGACATCCACGCCTTTTGTGCAGGCTCCCTGGGTTCAGCAGCACTGTCCTGGGTACAGACATTCTCCTGGGCTCACGGTACTAGATGAGCATTCCAGATCTGCCCGCACGTCCCAGCTCACCCCTGATGCTCTCACCCCCATGTCCCAATGGACACTTCGCCACACCCTTTTGTTCTCTCATACTCTTCTGCTCCATGGGCAAGGCTTACCATGCCAAGCTTAGCAACAGCCAACTGTAATTCATCTCCCCTTTGCCAATGGTGGTCATTGAGCACTGTGGCAGCCAAATAAGTCCTCTTCTGCCCTTCTTCTCTTCCTGCACTGTCCATCAAGCAGGGGAGCGAAGTAATGAGCAGCAAGAAGCAATGATCTGCTGGGCTGCTTAAAAGGTCGGCAGCTGTCACTACCTCAATTACAAAAACTCCAAAACATAAAATTAACCCCAAACTATTATAATATCTCTTTTACAATAAAGCAATGCACAGTACAGAACACTAAAATAATGTATGTTTGACATTACCATAAGTCACTGGTCACACCGCTGCAATTTAAAATCACATGATTTGTGTGCAATTTCCGATGCGATTTCTGAAGACTTTTCTACTACATGCGAAGATTTGCAGTGCGATATCCATTATATTCTATGTATCTATCGAAATGCAACAAAACTGCAGAAAAAGTAATGCAAGAACTACTAGAAATCGCACATGTTAAGACACTGACATTCACATTCATTAACCACTTCCCGACCGTTGCAAATAAACGGCCGGACGGTGGCAGTACAGGGTCGGGTGGCCGTTTATGAATGGCCTCCCCGCACCCTGCTTGTGCGCGCTCCCTGGGAGCGCGCAGCACCGCGATCCGGTGCCCACTGTGTCCTCCGGACACAGTGAAACACCGATCGTCGGACGGGACCTCTGTACGAGGTCCCGATCATGTGATCACTGATTGGCCAATCAGTGATCACATGCAAAGTAGTAAGCAAGATGTCACTTGTGACATCATTGCTTACTACGTGTGAAATCTGTGAATGATCACAGAGGTCACATGGTACAAGGCTATTCACAACAGCCTTGTACCATGTGACAAGCTGTGACCAATCACAGCTCACTCAGTACTTCTCAACGAGTGCAGGAATGCACACAGAGAGAAAGAGAAATGATTGCTTTTACATCCTATATGGGTGTAAAAGCAATCATTGTAAAAAAAAAAAAAAAATCTTCATCACCCCCCACAAGTAGTACAGTGTCCTGCTAGGGTGACAGTATGTAAAAAAAATAAATAAAAAATAATAATATAAAAAATAGAATAAAAATGTAAAAAAAATGTTTAAAAATTATAATTTTTGGTTATAAACTAATTTTTTTTTTTTTTTACTAAAAAGATAACAGAATACATTTTGGCAAAGATTTATGATGAAATATTATTTATTTGCAAAATTTTATAAAAAAAACACTTTTGTTCAAAATTTTTGGAAATTTTCATTTACATAGCAAAAAAAATTAAAATCCCAGCAGTGAATAAATACCACCAAAATAAAGCTTTATCTGTCTCAAAAAAATGGTAAAAAATTAATATGGGTACAGTGTTGCATGACTGCGCAATTGTCATTCAAAGTGTGATAGCGCTGAAAGTTGAAAATTGCCCTGGTCAGGAAGGGGGTAAAAGTGTCCGGTCTGGAAGTAGTTAAATGCGATTTCAGGTGCGATTTCAATTCCCAAATCGCACCTGAAATCGCAGTGGTATGACCGGGCACTAATATATGAGATAAAAAAAAATATTAGAAATAGGAATTTATTTAGTGCAGTGTAAAAGAGTTATATAGTTCTGTGGAAGAAAAAGCCCAGTGTATTGAAATAGAATCTTATTAATCTTCTTCTTATTTATGTACCACTATTATGCTCAGCCTTTAACACTCTGGGGAAATCACAAAATAAGCAGACAAGGACTAATAGGAAACGCCAGCCCTCGGCCCTTGTTTTCAAACATTATAAAAGAGCCAAAACTCTTACCTTGTAATGTGTATGTTGTTAACCACTTGACCTCCAGAGGATTTACCCCCCTTAATGACCAGGCCTCTTTTTGCTACTCAGCACTGCACTAATTCAGCTGATAATTGCGCGGTCATGCAATGCTGCACCCAAACGAAATTTACGCCCTTTTTTTCACACAAATAGAGCTTTCTTTCAGTGGTATTTGATCACCTGTGCACTTTTTATTTTTCACGCTATAAACAAAAAAAGGCCAAAAATTTTGAAGAAAAACAATATTTTTTACTTTCAGCTATAAAAAATATATAGTAAACTCAAAGTTGGTTATAAATTTAGGCCAAAATGTATTCTGCTCCATGTTTTTGGTAAAAAAAATCCCAATAAGTGTATATTGATTGCTTTGTGTGAAAGTTATAGCGTCTACAAACTATGGTATAAATACTGCAATTTACGACATTTTTTTGCTATACAGCGCTGTGCTAGTTTAACAGACAATTGCGCGGTCATGCAATACGGTACATAAATTAAATTTACATCCTTTTTTTCCCACAAATTGAGCTTTCTTTCGGTGGTATTTGATCGCCTGTGCGGTTTTTATTTTTTGCGCTATAAAAAAAAGGCTGACAATTTTGAGGACAAAAAACAATATTTTGGACTTTTTTCTATAAAACATGTCCAGTAAAAAAAAAATTTAAAATCAAATTTAGTCATAAATTTCTGCAAAAAGCATTCTGCGACATGTCTTTGCTAAAAAAAAAACACAATACGTGTAAATTAACCTCCCTGGCGGTCTGATTATTTCAGATTTTTGGTGCTGAAAGCGGTACCATTTTTTTGCATGGAAATATGTATTTTTTTTATTGTAGGCTGTAATTTTTAGGAAAAACTCACTGAAATCTGTCCGAACAAGAGTCTAGTAAACATCCCGGGTATGATAAAATTTGAAACACAAAATCATAAATTATAATTTAATAAATAATCATAAAAATAATATAAAAATAATAAAAAATTTAATTCAATAATATAATCAAACCAAAAACACTGAAATGTGAAATAGAGCGCCAAGTTCGCACATTGCTGAGCTCAGTCGCAAAATCGTTTTCAGTTTCTGATGACGAATTTCCCCCACGAATCATTATCACTAAATTCTGCAAGTGGTTCTGATTTACTATCGCTGTTCTCTAGCTGATCTAAACCGCTTTTGACCTAAAGAGACACTTTTTGGACGCCATGGACATTTCTCAGTTTCCAGGCAGAAAGAACAGACAAAATGCAGGCAGGGCGCAGGACAAAGCACTAGGGACAAAATGTATGTGAAATGGGTTGAAACAGCAATGTTTTACTGTGTAAAATGAAAAAAAAAAAAAAATGACATTTTTTAAAATTTTTAAATTTCCCACCGCCGGCGGCGGCGGCGCCCGTACGTCCCGACGTCACAGGGACAGGACACAGAAGCCGGATGCCGGCATCGGCCGGAGGAGATGGCCGGGGACGCTGCAGGGGACACATCGTGGGAGCGCAGGGTAAGGTAAGTGAAGAACACATGCCGGAGCAGCGCCGCATGGTATTCCCGAGTGTAGCTCGGGGTTACCGCTTTTGGTACTGAAATGTTACCCCGAGCTACACTTGGGAATACCGCCAAGGAGGTTAATTGGTTTACGTGAAAGTTATAGCATTTACAAATGGCGGGAAAGATACTGGGATTTTTAGTTTTTTTTTTATACTAATAATGGCAACGATCAGCGACTTATTGCGGCGATCAGCGACTTATGGTGGGACTGCGGGACTGCGGCAGACATTCTGACATTGGGGGGTACTGACTTGGGGTCACTGACATCCCCAGTGACACCAATACAGTGATCAGTGCAAAAAAAAAAACACTGACACTGTACTAATGGCACTGGGGAGGAAGGGGTTAAGTTTATTATTCAGGGAAAGGGTTAACTGTGTGAGGGGAGTGTTTTACTAGGGGGCGGGGGGGGGTGTACTGCAGGGAACACCGCTGATCGGGAGAGAGAAACTATTCTGTCCCGATCAGCGTGTCCTGGAGTTGTCAGGGAGGTGACAGAAAGCACAGTTACTGCGGCTGTGCTCTCTGTCAGCGATTGCCGCCGATCGCCAGGACATAGCCGGTAACGACCGGCTGTGACCCGGCGACTGACATCCGCGGCTGTGATCGGCGGGACAGGTAGGGCGGCGGTGCGCCTCGCGCGCGCCCCCTACCTGTTTACAAAGCACACGTTTTAAAACGTGCTTTTGCCCAGCCGTGCCGCCCTGCCGCCGTATTTATACAGTGGCTGGGTGGCATGTGGTTAAACCTGTCATGCAAAAAATATGAGACTGCCATTGCTGATCTCCTTTTTAAAATGTGAAATAGTGCTGGGCTTGATGTTCGAGTTGAATGTAAGTTAGACTCGAACATCGGCCGTTCGTGTGTTCGGCCAACACACAAACGGTAATGGCATTCAGCAGGCTGTACGCCCTCTGCCCCCCCATAATGCATTGTGCCCTGACAGTGCGTTGTGATTGGACACCACTGGTCAGGTGCAATGCTTTGGCCAATCACAGCACACAATGATGTCACAAGAGGGCGGGGTCACTGAGTTGATGTCACTGGGTGATCACGCCCCTTAGATATTTAGGAACTGTCAAGCCAGAGCAGCTGTCAGACATGTTAAAGGGGGCTTCCAGATTCCAATAAGTCCCCACCTGCAGACCCCCACAACCACTGGCCATGGTTTTGGGGAAGAAGCCCTTGGCTTCTTTGGGGGAGTCCTCTTTTCCCCAAAGCACCCCCCCCATGTTGAGGGCATGTGGCCTGGTATGGTTGGGGGGAGTGCTCACTCGTCCCCTCTCTTTCCTGACCCCCTGGGCTGCATGCTCAGATAAGGGTCTGTTATGGATTTTGGGGGGACCCCCACACCATTTTTTTGAAATTTTGGCTTGGGGATTCTCCTCAAAATCCATACCACACCTGAAGGGCTTGGTATGGATGGGGGGGGGACCCCATGCCGTTTCAGTTGCAAAATTTTTAATTGCCAGCAATTCTTTTTGTAGCTGAAACATTAAAGCATGTTTAACTAATACGGTATTTTAGTAGTTTTTTTTTAAATGCTGTGCGGTATCTTACCGCATACTCAAGTGCAGTAAGATACCGCTTAGTGAATTGTCCCGATTCGAAGTTTGCGGTTGACTTTCGTTATCTTTGAATGTTCGATCGTGAATGCGAAATGCCTGGCTGATATACTGACCCATGGCAGTATTTTTTAGCAATGTAATAAAGCCCAATTGAAGCTTACTTCATTAGTCCAATTACTTCATTACTTTACTAATTAATTAATGCATGAATTAATTATTATATTAATTATACATTACTGCAGTCCACTTCATTACTGCAAATTACTGCAATGTAGTTAGGTTACATAAACAGCAGCACTCTTCGCTGCACAGGTTAAAATACTGTACCCTGTGCTAGCAGCATACTAAGGAGCCGGACAGGTATTCAACAACGGTCTGGATCTCCAGCAGTCCCAAATGCCCCCTTGTCCAGTGTCTTAGCTTAAAATTCTGCTCAGAGAGCAAGAATAATATAGGAACCTTCAATTAGGCTTTAAAGTGGGAAGGCAAATCAAAGCTTAACTAAACTTAAAGTGTTACTAAAGGCAGATTTTGTTAAAATTAAAATAACAAACATGTTATGTAAACCTGCTCTGTGCAGTGGTATTGCACAGAGCAGCTCCAGTTTACCTCTTCTCGGGTCCCCCGCCAGCGATCTTGGCTCCTCCTCTCCTTTGTGTGTCCCCATATCAAGCCTTTTGCTAGGGAACACGCTGCATGCTCGCTTCCAACATTTGTGTCTATGGAGCTGTGCTCCATAGAAACACACCGCAGGACTTGGCCCCGCCCCCACTTCCTCCTCACCGCATTTGATTGACAGCAGCAAGAGCCAATGGCTCCTGCTGCTGTTTGAGTTCCTGTGTGAAGAGGAAGCAAGGGGAGAAGAGATGCAGCCATGCAGAATGCTGATCTCTTCTCCCCTCTCTTCCCCTTCACACAGGGAAACTACAATTGTTTTTTACCTTAAAGAAGAAATGCATTAAGGCAAATAATCATTTTTAGGATTAGTATCACTTTAAATCTACTCTCACCCCCATTATTGAATCTACCTTGTAAAAGAAAAGATGCTTATACTTACCCATTCCAAAGTTGCTCCTTGACCAGCTTCCAGCACTGGCTTTGGTGTAGAGGAGGGACAGCCAACAACAAATGCCTCATAGTAAGCCTATGGGTGACATCATCACACAGGCTCTGCAGCCGTTGTCAGCGATCTCTAATCTACACTGAAGGGAGATCATGTGACCAGAGCGACTTCAGAATAGGCAAGTATAGGCATCTTTCCTTTTACAGGATCAATAGAAAAGGCTTAAAAAGGGGGTGGGGGTAGATTTAAGGTTTTTAAGTTTGACTTGCCTTCGTTCTTATAATGTGAGCAATATAAATGTTTAGCTTGTGTGAATTATCCCCGTTTGTGCAAAGTGTTCTTCAGTTAGTAGTAGGGATGAGCCAAACGCACTTGGATTCAGTTCTCAGAGGATTGGCCAAACATATCAAAAGTTCAGATGCCAAATCCGAACTTCACTGAAGTCAGTGGGAGCCAAATCTGGCAACTCAATTTTCTCAATTTTTAAGGCCAATAGCCAAGCTATTGGCAAGTGGCAAGTTGGATATTGGCAAAAAAAGTACATCAGGGCTTGTGAGGGGGGGGGGGGGGTACCTGAGCAGTGCCCCCTGGAGTCATGTACCAGTACAAACATTTTCCATTTTGCAATTTTGCAGGGAGCAGTAATTTCATACTTCTTAAAGTGCAACATTAAAATGCACTATTCCTTTAGAAAACCTGCCCTAGGGGTTCCCCAAACCTGCCTTTGGATTACTATAGCAAAGGTGTAACCAGAAAAAAAGTAATTTAACGTGCCATTAATTCACATTTCTCTGCAAACTTCCTTTATTTTGAATCAAGAACAATTGAGTATTGTCCATGATACTTTTTTTTAATTTGCACTAACATAAACATTTTTAGGACAAGCTCTCGTATTGAACCCCCTTCATTAAGGTCAAAGCAATACTAATACACAAAATTTTAACAAAATGTTAAGCAAGACGAACTCTGAGGGAGAAAACACAAACAAACATAAACAGCAATGGTAATTCAACTAGGATGGTTAGTGGGAAAAGGAAAAGAGAGGGCTATAGACTGGGAGGGGGGAGTAACAGTCACACAGGGGGTCTTAAAACGGTTGGACAGTGATTTAGAAAACCAATATCCACATTTAGCCCATTAAGTTGTGTGTTAAATAGAATTATCATTCTTAGCTAAAAAAAAAACTTTCTTTCACTGAGTAGTTTTGAAATTCCCTTTAAGAACTAAAACTTTCACGTCTTCCATAGTGTGGTCCGGTTGTGAATAATGATATCCCACAGATGAGCAGAAATAATCTTCTTTATTCTTTCTAATGGTGTGTCTTTTTAAATCCATTCTTTGTAATTTCTGCCTTGTTTCAACAACAACATAAGCTCCTTTGTTGAATTTTTTGCATTGTATGAGGTACACAATGTTACCGAAGGTGCAGCTGTATGATCTTGTGATATTAAAGGTCCCTTTTGTGTGTGTGACACTTTTTAATGGATTAATTTAGCTCCACAGTTTGCAGCAGGTTTTGTTACAGGGCATGGTTCCTTTATTTGTGACTTCATAATCGGAATGAAGTTCCCTGCTGATCCTCTGTCTACTGTGATAAGTGAAGCATCACTATTATATCTGGAGTTGTTTCATTTAACAATTGTATTGTAACATAAGTGTCCATTGCCACTAGTTTTCAAATTGTTTGTAATGTTTGAAAAAATGATTTGTAATAAATAATAGTTGTTATGGTATCTAAGCCTAGTTTGCTTATTGGCACCTTAAAAGTTCATTTTTTTTCTTGTGTTTGTTTTTTGTGCTCATTAGTTCCTCTCCGAGGTTGGTGGTTGCTTTAAAGACAGCATTGGGGATTATTGGAATATTTCTTTCAGAGTGTCATTGTCAAGGTCCTACCTTTTCCCAGAGGTTATGTTACTCCATGTGCTGGCATCCATCTTGGATTTCTGCTGAGCATGGTGGGAATCCTTTATGCCTTCAGGTCTCTGAGGTCCATCCCCCAGAGGGGTGTGGCTGATGACATATAAGCCTGTGGTCCGCACATGCTCTTTGCACTTGTGTCTTGTGTCTTTGTGTTGCTATGACTCTGTTCTGACTCTCGTAAACTCTCCTGGAATCTGACTCGGCTTGTGACTCGACTATTCTTTGCGTTCTCCTTTGATCTGACCCTCTGTTGCTGAACCCGGCTCGTGACCTGTGATTCTCGTCTGCTGTCCTGTACCGTTTTGTCCCGTTGTTGTCGACCCGGCCTGCCTGACTACTCTATTGTCTTTTCCACCAGCTATACGCCATTGGCGGCGGCCATTACCGCAACTGAGGTGTCTCGGGGGCCGCGACCTGGTTCCTGGCTGCGTCAAGTCCATCCCCACCATCAGGGGTCCTGGTAAAGGGCAGCCTAGGACTTAGACTCCGCGCCTTGAGGGACTTCGGTCTGTGGGTGGTGGTTGTCGTCAGCCAGTGCGTTACATTGTTTAGGCCTGCCTGTCCGTTCCTCAGCCCCTGCCCTGACAGTCATCCCCTGTTATGATGGGTTGCAAATGTTCGATTACCTTTCTTATCCCTTCTAGTGCTGGATTTTATGTGGCTACTAGAGTTACATGGTTATTTGTTTTCTTTTCTTTGTATTGAAGGAGATTTTCTCAGGTTTTCAGGGCTATGTATGTATTGATGGTCCTTGTAACCCTTCTTATTGAAAGAATCTGCTAGAATTTTGAGAAGTTTATTTTTTCCTTCTGGGTCTGAGCATATTTGGCGGTATCTTCTGGCCTGACTGTGTATGAGGGCCCGTTTGGTGTGCTGGGGGTGGAAGCTGGAACTGTGGAGATACTTGCCTCTTTCAGTGGGTATCCCGTATATTGAGCTGTGCAGCTTGTCATCAGGTAGATACTGTGCTGTCTAGGAAATTGACATGTGGGGGGCACAACTAAGCTGCCACACCTTACCCGTTATTACCCTAAAAGAGCAGGAATCAGTGTATGGGTGTATGGTATGGGCTAGCCTGCGGTGCAGCACAACAGCTTTCAATCTTACACAAATCTACAGTATTCCCCCTCCCATAACTGGTCCTGTAGCACGTGCCTTAGTATTCCTTCTAAGCAAAATGCCAGTCTGGCTTGAGTTTGTAGGATTTTATCAGCTCTCCAATGTGAAATGTCACTTTAAGTTGTGGAGTCCTTCCAATGATCAGTAACAACACTTGTGGCCTGACACCAACAGAGACCCTAACTAACTAACTATAGGCCTGGACTCAGTCTCAAGGCGCCAACACTGAATTGAGGTGCATGCACGATCTTACCGACCCGGGTCTGCTTTGCATCTGCTGGTGACTCTGAACAGAACAAATGTCTCTCCAACAAGCTTGCGGTCTAGCCGTATATGTTGCTTAGTTCCTCTGCTCTCATCAGCCTTCCTGGCAGCAATCTCATCAGCATTCCTGGCAGCAATCTCATCAGCTTCCTGGCAGCAATCTCATCAGCTTCACTTAGCTGCAGCTCTGGTTACAGAGGGGCACTTTCACACCTGGATGTCATCAGATTCTCAGCTCACAGGGCCCCTTATTCACCATGCTCCAAAACATGGCTTCTCTCTCTCCTTCCTGTTCTCTCCAACTCTGTATGCAAAAATCCCCACCTCTTCATGAATATACAAATATCTATGCTGTCTGAGGCTGTGTTAGAAAAACAGTGACATCTTGTGGCTACACCGCAGAATGTCAGTCAAAACATTAATTTACTTCCACACAAACAATGTTCAAACCATGAGAGCTGTTTCCCCATCTCACAGGAGAACCCCATGGAAGAAATGTCATAGGGGTCTCCCTCCAAATCCTTAAAAAAAATCCTTAATCCAAGCATACAGCCTTGTCTCCTGAATCATACCTGGCATGCAGAACAATATAAGGGAGCATGTGGAGGGGGCATGTTTATGAATAGGGCCTCTTCTTCACAGCCTTGGCTCTTCACAGCCTTGGCCTGGTGGTTGTGGGGATGCAGTGGGAATTATTAGAATTTGGAAGCCCTGTTTAAGATAATGGGGCCCCACAAATATCTGTTACCAGATATATGACTTTTGTCTGTTTACACTTGCCTACCTCTTGGTCCGATCCAACCCACTAAAAGAAAGAAAACAGAAGGAAATACATCCTCTTCCATTTTTGGTGGATTGGATTGGAGGTAGCTGGGTGTAAATGGACAGCGGAGTTCTTTTATGCCCGGCCACCTATAGAGCAGAGCAGGCTCTATCCACCAGCTCTACTCCGATCAGCAGGGGATCTGTGAACAGATCCTTTGCTGATTGGAAAGGAATCCACCACATGTCAAAGGGGCCTAACACAGCAACTCCCAGCTATCATTTTTAAGGTTGGGAATTGCCTACAAGTGTGTGGGGAGGGGACACCAGCAGGGTAGAAGGACAGGACTTACTACACACATCCTGTGTACTTCCATGAAATTTTTTTGGGTGTGTGTAGTACATACAATCTCCACAACTTGATAAAGTAGATGTAAACCCCAACCAGATAACATTTAGCTTACTAATGCATCAAACAATTTTATTCATTCTATAATACACTGTTTTCACTTTTTTTGCATCCCAGTATTCCTGATCTCCTACAATCATCTTCCTGTCTACATGCACATGCTCCGGAAGCAGCTGCATGTCATTGCTCAGAATGGGCCTCTAAATGATGACAAGGGAGGAACGTGCCTGCCCAATGAGCATTGACAGAGGTGTTGATAGTCTCCCATGAATGCACATTTGATTGGCGACAATGCAAGCGAGCAGAGCATTGTCACCATATAACAGGAAGTCCCTAAAGCTGAGTTGGTTATGGATATTTTTTGCATAGTTATGATGTGATACTGCTTGCAGGATGGTAAATGGACACAAGATGGCCATGTCCTGCAGCCCACTTGTACAGACCATGTTGCAAAGCTTTATGGGATTCGTAGGCTGACTTTGCTGTGTGACAGCTAACACACTACATTTCCCAGAAGAGCTGGCGTGTGGGCGTAGGAAAATAAGTACAGAAGCCTGGGAACCCAGGACAGGAAGTGAGGGGTGAGAGCTGAGGAGAACAGGTGTGGAGGAGAAGGCTGTGTGGACTGGCCAGGCTAGGCTGCAGAGAAAGTGAAGTGAGGAGTTTCTGATTGCTGACACCGCTAACCATTCTGGTGAGCTGTCCTGCAGGCCGGTGGTCCAGAGTGCTGCTGTCCGGACTGATCTCTGAAGGGGGAACACTAGGAGCCCCCATCTGCAGAGAGACCATCAACTACCTTACTGATGCCACAGATCAGGTGAGATAGTTCCATTCTCAAGCCATTCAAGCTGCCAATGAAAAGTCTCAATTCTGCTGCTTTCTGCCTAGTTTAACTGACACTGTTCACAAGTTGCACATGTTGAGGCCTAGTTCAGCCGGCCTGCCAGTTATTACACTTTCAGCATAATCCAATCACAGGAGGCCACTGCCGTGCCTTGCCCTCAGCAAGCTAAGCCACATCATTGCTTTCACTGCAGTCTGTTCCACATTCACCAAAGCGCTCCTGCCTTGCTGCAGTTTGCCAATGGGGTCCTAAGAGGAGTTAATCCCTACAGAAAGGGCTGCTGCTCATATTTGTTTATTTCTACCTAAATCTGCATTTTACCCTGTGTGTGTTGCAGGGATACCATTCAAACCACCTACCATGTAAAGGGGCAGCTCTTTTCCTTTGTATTCACCCCTTATTAAGGTACGTCTACCTGTGCTTTCAGAGAGATATGAATTCTTAAAGTGCACCAACTCGGGCCCCATCAAGCACGTAGAAGATCTTATACTGTAGTTTAAGGGACATTAATCTGTTTCAATTAAGAGCTCTTTCTTTGCCTCAGAATTTAACCCTGTCACCCGCCTCTGAAAGCCCATAGTGAGCTAGCTGCTCTGTTTTGGCAATTTTTCTTGCTCACTGGGGAAATACATGCTAGGACTGGGGTTTCCGGCTAAATTCTGAATTACAGGATATCCATAACTGATTGAGATTTTGCTGTGTTTGACTTTTACTTGAAATTACTCCAAATGATAGCTATTATTTTATGCACAAACGTCTCTGTTGTTTTACTGTGCTTACATTTGATCTCAACACAACCAAGGTATCAGTTCACAGTAAACTGTCTGTGTGTCTATTTTGTGGTTGCAGAGGGTTTCTCTGACTAAAGCTTTAAGGTGATGTCAACAGGGGTTGGGCGTCCAGAGTGGGGTCAGGCAAGACAGGGAACCCAAAAATTGCTCAGCAACCCTTGGGGGGTAGTGCTACAGTTACATTGGTCCAGCTTAGACCTATGTAAGTATGCACATTTCATACCTGGCTATCTGATCATTGTGAAAGCTTTGCATTGACATTGATCCCACAGGGATCCAACAGGTATGGAACATGCATAGTTACATTGGTCCAAACTGAACTATGTAACTATAAAACAATATCCACACCCGGAATTCAGCTTTAACAAAGACATATAGATGTGGTGAAGACGACTTGCTGAAGTTCAAACCGAGCATCAGAATGGGGAATAAAGGGGATTTAAGTGACTTTGAACATGGCATGGTTGCTGGTACCAGATGGGTTGGTTTGAGTATTTCAAAAACTGCTGATCTACTGGGATTTTCACATACAGCCATCTCTAGAGTGTACAGAGAATGATCTGAAAAAGAGCGGCAGTTGTGCGGACTAAAATGCATTGTTGCGGCCAAAGGTCAGAGGAGAATGGGCAGACTGGTTGCTGTGACATTCAGATGGTAGGGTGAGAATTTGGTGTAAACAACATGAAAGCATGGATCCATCCTACCTTGTATCAATGGTTCAGGCTGGTGGCCGTGGTGTGATGGTGCGGAGGAGATTTTCTCGGCACTAGCAAGGTGGACCTAATAAAGTGGCCGGTGAGTGCCTATCTATCTATCTATCTATCTATCTATCTATCTATCTATCTATCTATCTATATTCATCCATCCACCAATTCTATCTCTCTATCTATCTATCTATCTATCTCTCTATCTATCTATCTATCTATCTATCTATCTATCTATCTATCTATCTATCTATCTATCTATCCATTTATATGCATCCATCCACCAATTCTATGTATCTATCTATGTATCTATCTATGTATCTATCTATCTATCTATCTATCTATCTATCTATCTATCTATCTATCTATATTCATCCATCCACCTATTCTATCTATCTATCTATCTATCTATCTATCTATCTATCTATCTATCTATCTATCTTTTTTTTAACATACTGTATGTATATATATATATATATATATATATATATATATATATATGTATATATTTAAAAAGGCACTTAACTAGGTCAAAAGGTGGCAGGCATTTTATATTTTCCTGGAGTGTTGTTTTAACAACTCTCTTTGTATGAGAAACTAACAAGCTTCAGAGTTTCAGAAACACTATCTGCCAGCACTCTCTGTAATGGTAGAACAAAATAACCATATAAGCTTTTTCATTTATATACCATTATAGATTATTTTACAGAATTTGTTTTGAAGGAAATTCAATTTGAAACATAAGATGAACTCAGGAGGAGACTTAAAACTGCAGAAATGGAGTTTTTTGCACCCAATGTGAAATCTGATATGTGTTATAAAGAACAGAATGTCTCAAGATAATCTTCAGAAGCTTTGAGTTTTAAAGTGGTTTGAGTAATGTAACGTTTACAGCATGATAAACCTGGATACTCCACTAAACTAAAAGCATATCTATGCTCAAAAATATTATTCTTTTATGAAAAGTCTGTAATTAGAGGAGAAATGTTGACCTCAGAACACTCATTGCTCTGAAGGTGATAGGGTACCTCATCTACTTCCGGTGCAAACAAACATTTTCAATTTATGGATCATTTTGAGTTCATTAAAGCAGTATTACACCCCGGCCACATCAAACCCTACTTTGAAATCGTGCAACTTACAGTGAAGGCGCACAATTTCAAAGTTGGATGTCATGCCGATGTCAGGTGCGATTTGCAAGACATCTGATATAGATGTCTATGCAAATCGCACCAAAAGTAGTGCATGGACTACTTTAGAAATCGGTGCGGCTCTGACTAAGTAGGAACAACACTGATAAGACCGGTGCAATTGCAGACAATAGGATGTGATTTGGCATGTGATTTGCAAGTCTCATGACATGCAAATTGCATGCCAATTCGCATCCAGTGTGACCGGGGTCTTAGACTGGCCATACATTATACAATTTTCTTGAGATTTTTGGTTTAGATTTACCAAAAACCATATAATAGAAGGTCATGGGGGGCGTGGTCTGCCGCGATCCGGAATTGCCGCTTAAGCCAGGAGCTCCCGCCGGCCGAAGACTTCTCTCTCTTCTGCACTGAGGATCGGGTGAGGCAGGGGCGCATAATCATGGGGAAAACGGACCGGAACACACCCGGTTCCCGTTCCCGTTCCCCACGGGTCCCTAATCAGCCGCAATCGCGGCATATACAGGAGCTGTTCCGCTCCCAGCAGAGGGACAGGGCCCAAGCAGCTTCCCCCTCTCCCCCCCCCTCCTTCCTCCTCCACGGCAGCCTGTGCTCCAAGCAGTGACACTGAGCATGTCACAGACACAGTCCCGCAGCATGACCTCTCCTCTGACTCCCAGGCATTATCCCTCAGAGATCTTCAGGCGGTGGCTGCAGACATTAAAGTCACACTCACCACCGCCCTCAGTGACCTGCGAGAGGATTTACTTTCCTTGGGCACAAGGCTGGAGGGAGTGGAACTTGCAAGCCGCAATAATGCAGACGCCATAGCAGAAATACAGCAGACAACAGTCTCAAACGCATCACATATCCGTTAATTCTACAGACAAATAGAGGATTTGGATAACCGTGGACGCAGACATAACATTCGACTCCGTGGTTTGCCAGAATCTGTGGAACCGAACGACATCTCTACAACGGTTGTGGCGATCTTTAATGACCTACTAGGTCGCCCGCCGGCCACGCCTATAGAGTTGGAACGAGCACACAGAGCACTTCGTCCCAGGGGTAGAGATTCTGATCCCCCAAGAGATGTAATATGTTGCCTAGTCAGCTTCCCTCTAAAAGAGGACATCCTCAGGCGTGCCAGGGACAGAAGGCGCCTCTTATATCAGGGGTCAGAAATACATTTATTCCAGGATCTCTCCAATCTTACTCTGCAACAAAGACGGGAACTTCGCCCCCTATTGGATGCACTCCGCTCACATAACATATCATATAGGTGGCGTTTACCATTTTGTCTTTCCGCACAGGCGCAGGGGCGCACAGCCTACCTGCGAGTTCCGGAGGATCTGCCTAATTTCTGCACTTCCCTAGATATCCCACTAATCGACCTCCCCGATTGGTACAGCAATATGCGTCTCCCAGGTGTTCCGGAATCCGGACCGACGCCATGTGATATGGAATGGCAGGGCCCTGGCTCTCGCCGACGCAGATTGGTCCCCGCAACCCCGCCGAGACTTCCAGCCAGTGGCTCTACCAGCATCACCAGCCCGACGGCCTCTCCTGCACATCGAAGGCCTCGTCATGAAGCTTAGAGACCCTTCTCTAAGCTCTGTCCTGATTTTCTTAATCTACTATACACTACCACTGGTTTCACTGCTCAGGATCCGTTCAGCCACTCTTCAGACTCTGTCTGCAAAATCCTATGTTCCATTTCGCCTTACCTATGGAGCTTTCTGATCTATCATCCTGGGGTCTTCCCTCCATCTGATCTGGACTGGACTCAATGGTACTCTTGCACACAGGCGGCCCTATGCACCTGGGGCCACTGAGCTCTCATCCCTACGATTCTTGACCCTTACAGATTGTTTGGCACGGAACGTTCCAATAAGCTCCTCCCTTCTACCCGCCCATTTTTTGCACCACCACTGTCGCTCTGTAACGGGACTTTCGGGTCTACAACCAATGTATTGCCCAACTTCCTCCATGACACCTCTGACAGGTCTATTGCCATCTAGAGACTCCGGGTGGACTCCGGAGGGCTCCGATCCTCCTACGTCTCCTGCACATCTGATTCCGAGCCTACCCTGGGGACCTCCGAGGATCTCGGGTTCGCCACTGAAGGACTTTATGTCCCCCCGCACACATCGTATTCAACTCGCCTTCCACCGTTTCCAGAAGACCGAGTTCGGAGAGGATGATGAGAAGTCCTCAGCATCAGTTATCCTTTTTCACGTACTCAGATGAGCGGGTTGCTGAGTTTGGATTGGGGTGGGGGGGGGGGGGACTTGGGACCATTGCTTATGAAAAATTTTTTTTTTTTTTTTCTCCATCACAGTTATTGTGACCTGTGAACGAGCATCACCTCAATAAGCTCTCCAGATGGAGACTCCTAGCAGAGATCGGTCTCTCCCATCCCGCTCTGTATCCTTTTCTGCCCTCTGCATACTAATGGAGTACCACTGATGAGGCTCCACTGTAGGTACTCTGTCTGTGCCTTCTTCTTCCCTCCCCACGCATTTCCTCCTATCTGATCTGAGGTGCTGCTCGATTCCGGGGGTACCTTGAGAGTCCAGGCCGGGGGGGGGTCGTTATGTCATTTTAGCTGTTTTCAATTTAGTATATTGTGTTTTTTTTGATATGCGATATTTGAGCTGTATGTTTTTTTTTTGCACATGTCATGCCTTACTGTTCCTCTGACAATAATTTATGACTTCATGTGTTGTGAGACACTGCCTGTTCTCTCCCTGAGGAGAGGGCGGTCTGACCGTTCTATGAAGCCATACCTTTGAGGACGACATTCCTAGTAGTTCCACCACGGTATACTCGTGACACCATATTTCCGCTCTAGCATTCCTACGTAGTGCTCTGTTCATATGTGTATCTCACATACATTGATATGGCTTGCTGTCTGTCTCACTTCCCTCCTAGCGCAGGCTACCGTTTTGTTCTTGACCCCAATCTCTCGCTAAATCCTGAGCCATACGCC
The DNA here is from genome assembly GCF_062004578.1 of Staurois parvus. Taxonomy (NCBI): domain Eukaryota; kingdom Metazoa; phylum Chordata; class Amphibia; order Anura; family Ranidae; genus Staurois; species Staurois parvus. Next base: position 2,334,861 of record NW_028318374.1, read on the forward strand.
CTACCAGGTGAGGGTTGATACATCTCCCTCGCCGGCTGGGCGTAGTCCCTCTCTGTGCATGCCCTATCCTCGCCCTACCTCTCCATTCCCTGCACTTTTTGAGGTCTTCCGTACGTCGGGCTTTTTTTTTTTATTTTGGATTTCGACCCACTGCGTTCCCCACACAGTAAGCTCGGAGAGCTTTTACTGACTCTTGCCGGCTGTTTTTACTCCCTCCTTTCTCTTTTCTGTTACCCCTTAACCCCCCCCATCTTCTCTTCCTTTCTCTTCTCCCCTTTTTTCATATATCTATGTGGATTAGCTGGTCTACTCCTCCCGCTGGTAGTTCTGGGTTTTTTTTTTTTTTTTTCTTTTTCTTTTTCTTACCTGTATCTACTCTCCTCCTCTCTCCTTTCTTATTTTCTTTTTCTTTCATTTATCTCTTTAATTAATTTCCCCCCCCCCTCCCCAATCCTATTCCCATCCTCTTAGTACCCCGTGTTCCTTTTCCTTAGGTTGCTTTCATATACCTTTTTGGACATGTCTTCTTCCAAATCGTTGTCGGGACACTTATCCTTAAAAGTTCTATCTCTTAATGTGAGGGGTTTGAACACACCTGAAAAACGCTCCATTCTGCTCTCCTACTTACATAAACAAAGAGCGGATATCGTTTTTCTTCAGGAAACGCATTTTCGACAGGATGTCATTCCCAAGCTCTTTAACTCACGTTATCCGACAGTCTATCATGCCCCTAACCCTCATGCCAAATCAAAAGGTGTCGCCATCTTGATTGCGAAACATCTCCCTTTAACTGTCACGGAATCGCTCCCTGACTCAGAAGGTAGGTTCTTGTTTCTAAAAGGCACTTTTGCCAACAGACCCATTACACTGGCAAATCTATATGCGCCCAATACCAAGCAGGTTCCTTTCTTCCGCTCAATCACCACCTCTCTTTCTTCCTTTCAGTCGGGTGTGCTGATCTTGGGGGGAGACCTTAATGTCCCTTTATGCCCCTTACTGGATTCCTCCTCGGGCAGTTAATTTTTACCTTACAAATCCCTGAGACAGATCCGCACACAACTTCAGGATTTACAACTTCACGATTCTTGGCGAATCCTACACCCGAACGTTAAAGATTATATGTTTTTTTCTCCTCCACACAACAAGTACTCCAGAATTGACTACATTTTTCTCTCGCAAGTGGATCTGCCATTTCTTCATGACACCTCTATTGAACCAATGGTCCTTTCAGATCACCATCCCATAACCTTGACGTTGCGTTTTCCTGAAAAACACTCCCGCTCCAAGATTTGGAGATTGGACGCATCTCTTCTTTCCGACCCAACGAACGAAGCCGAGATCCGCTCCCAATTGGTAGATTACTTTGCGACCAACCAGACTTCAGATACCTCCTCCTTGACGCAATGGGAGGCACATAAATGCGTAATTCGCGGGGTTCTCATAGCTATGGCTACGAAGCGTAAAAGGGAGAGACAAGCACATTTGCGACGACTTATGGAGCGCATCCAGTTTTTGGAAAGAGTTCACAAACACAGTCAAGCGGCTTCTACCTTGACTGAACTCACAAACACTCGCACACAGCTTTTGACCGAACTGGGCAAGGTGGCTGAACGTAGATATGTCTTGTCTCAAAAATTATTTTATGAGTTTGCGAACAAAAGCGGGAGATTCCTCGCCAGATCCCTTCAAGCGAAAAAGTCGAGCTTAACAATCCACAAAATCAGGGGTCCAGACGGTTCTTTTGCCACCACTAATGCTGACATTGCTTCTCATTTTGAGCAGTATTATAAGGCATTATATAACCTCCCTCCGGAACGTCCCCCACCTGAAACCAACAAACTCAGAGCCACGGTGATCTCGGACTTTCTTCATCTTTATAGCCCTTCTGCACTTTCTGAGACATCCGCCCTGGAACTGGAGCAAACTATCACGGCAGAGGAACTGTCGCGGGCCGTCAAACAAATGAAGTCTGGTAAAAGCCCGGGCCCTGATGGCCTGTCTGCAGTATATTACAAGGAGTTTTTAACCGTCTTGTCCAACCCCTTCCTCTCGGCTTTCAACACTTTCTCTTCACTCCCTGTGCCGTGCGATCGCCTTCTAGAAGCGCACATCACTGTCATCCCCAAAGGAGATAAGGATGCAACTTTGGTTTCCAATTATAGGCCCATCTTCCTTCTGAATGTAGACGTGAAACTTTTTGCTAAAATTCTGGCCAACCGTCTCCTCCCCTTACTCCCTTCTTTGATTAACCTCGATCAAGTGGGTTTCATCCCTGGCAGGGAAGCGAGAGACAATACTATCAAGGCCCTCAACCTTATCCATTGGCTTCATCAAAGAATCCTGGGTTCCTTCTCTCTTTGGACGCTGAGAAGGCCTTTGACAGAGTGTCCTGGGATTATTTGAGGGCAACCCTTCAGGCGATTGGTTTGAGAGAACACATGCTTAATTTCATCATGACCTTGTATTCTGGACCCACGGCACAGGTTCGGGTGAATGGCCATTTATCGAACCATTTCTCTCTCGGCAATGACACGCGCCAGGGCTGCCCCCTTTCTCCTCTCCTCTTTGTGCTATCATTAGAGCCACTGCTGCGTAAACTCCGTTCCAACCCAGATATTAAGGGCGTTTCCGCACCGGCTCAAGAGTATAAACTCGCCGCCTATGCGGATGACATTTTGCTGTTTCTAACGGAACCTCGGACCACCTTGCCCAATTTGCTTAAAGATTTCTCACTTTTTCAATACATGTCGAACCTTAGAATCAACCATTCAAAGTCATACGCCTTCAATGTCACCCTCCCTTCTGATGTAGTCTCATTTTGCCGATCGCAGTTCCCGTTTAGATGGGACAGTGAGACTCTCACTTACCTGGGCATTCAGCTTACGTGCGACCTCTCTGACCTTTACGTAAAAAACTTTATCCCAGCACTTAAATCCATTCAGGAAGATCTCACTAAATGGCATCGACCATGCTTTTCCTGGTTCGGCAAAGCTGCTATATTAAAAATGAACATTCTCCCCCGCCTCCTCTATTTATTTCAAACCTTACCTATCCATTTGCCACCCGCCTTTTTCGCTTCATGTAGGAGAATGTGCTCCTTCTTCCTTTGGAACCACAAGCGTCCGCGCATATCTTTCTGCCAATTGGTTCTCCCCAAATCCAGGGGTGGGATTGGGCTCCCAGACCTCAGGCAATATCATTGGGCCTGCCATCTTTGCAGAATTATAGATTGGAATATTCATTCAACTACCAAAGACTGGGTGCATCTCGAAAACTCCTTCTCTCCTTCTCCTATAGCTTCGATCCCGTGGCTCTTGACGAAACATACCCCCCAGGCCCTTCTCACTCATCCACTGATTGGTCCTACCTTGAGCATCTTCCGCTTGACATGCAAGTCGGCCTCCATCTCGGATGCCCCCAACCCTTTAACCTCCCTTTGCTTAAACCCGGACTTCCCTCCGGGTATGCACAAGGCCTTCCTGTCGGAACATTGGCCGTATGACCAGGTGAAAGCGGAACACTTTTTTCATAAAGGCCAATTGAAATCCTACTCCTCTTTGGCAAGCACCATGAAAGATCGTACCTTCCCCTTTTGGGCCTACCTTCAAATCAGGCATTTTCTCACATCCTCTGCTCACCGCCACAAATGGACTCGTCCTCTCACCCCCTTTGAATCAATTTGTTCTAAGGCTGAACCCCAGCGGCATCTAATCTCATCCATGTACCTCCTTCTCACCGGTGATGGGAATCCTAACTCGCTCCCCGCTTGCCGAGCTTGGAGGAGAGACCTTGATATAGATTTTTCTTCCTCAGATTGGGACCAAATTTTTACATACTCCCACAAATGTTCGCTGAATGTATCGACCCAAGAAAACGGATACAAGCTAGCTTCCCGTTGGTACATTACCCCTTCCAGAACTCATCGTTTTAACCCTTCTCTACCCAATAATTGTTGGAGATGTGGAGCACCTGATGGGTCCCTTCTCCATATTTGGTGGTCCTGTCCTATCGTCCAGCCCTTCTGGCAGGAAGTCCACCGTATAACCTCGTCAGTGTCCACTTTACCTCTCGATTTCTCCCCGGCCCAATTTCTCCTCCACCATACACCGCTCCCCAAACGTCTATACTTCCGATCGTTAGCTATGCATATGATTAATGCTGCTAGACTCTGTCTTCCTGTGCTTTGGAGATCTACTCAACCCCCCTCAATAAAAGATTGGTTCACTCGTCTAGGAAGAACTGCAGAGATGGAGGAGCTGATTGCTTCCTCCCAAGATAACCCGACTAAATTCTCCCATACTTGGTCGTGTTGGATTCACTTCCGAACGACCCACGAATACCACTCCATCATGGGTCTTTCTACCTGACTCTGAGCCAGACCTGTGGCTTTGTATTACACTCTGTATTGTATAGACTCCTCGACCCTTGCTAGGCTGTCGATAACACTTTTCTATTATATCCCTTTCACTGATCAGGTAGTGAGACGCTCCTTTTCCCTGGTGCCCGATTGTCTGCTTTATGTCTCTATCCCCTAGGGGATGAGCACTCCAGCTCTGTCCTTGGAGCTTCCACCTATATGACATGTCTATCCATACCGCCCCCCCCCCCCTTAGTCTCCTTCCCCTTTGACCCTTACCCCCCCCCCTTTTTTTTTTTTTTTTCTTCTTCTACACTTTTTTTCTTCTTTCTTTGGCTTTCCAGCTTCTCACCATTTTTTTATTTTTTCTTTTCTCCCGACTCCTTCCTCATTGTGCCGTGTACCTGCCATTACTGTCTCTGCTGTTTTTCACATCTTCTCCACTTCATTTTTTCCTTTTTTTTTCCTCTACACATACGTTTATTCCTCTGTCCATAGGCAACCTAATCTCACACCCGGATTACACTTGCACATGTGCCTCTCCCATTCCACGGAGTTATTTTCATATGCGTTGGCTACCTTTGAGTGGTACCTTTGCTGCTCCTCATGGATAACACCGAGCTATATTTTCGCAACTTCTTCCTTGCACCAGAAGCCCAGCACCTTTAGCTTTATCCCCTTCCCCCCTACTCTGCTACTCTACGATAAAAGATATATGGGGGTGCAAATAAATGATCCTGCTCGTTTGGTGATATTTTGTACGCTATGTGGTGATTATGATTGGTGTTTGCCTTCTTTTTTTTTTTTTTTTGCTGTGTTCTCGTGTTTTTTTTTCCAGGTTCAACTTCATTATTGTTACAGGTGACACGAGATGGCTTTATTATTTTGTTCGCCTGCGTATTTCTTATTGTTTGGCATGTGCGATTTGTGTTTTACCGCGTTTTTCTTTGGCACATTGTATTACATTGTACAATTTCTACCATTTATATGTTTTGAATTTTTCTCAATAAACTTTGTGGAACAAAAAAAAATAGAAGGTCATACCTAACAAAACTTTCAATTGTATCCAATTAGGCAGGCTCTTGCATTACGTAATTGAAGGTAAATCTAAAGGAAATTGGGCAGAAATTGGACAGAAAATTGTATAGTGTATAGCCAGTCTTAAACCCAAGAGCAAAAATGTAATATATTGCAGCTTACCAATCATTTGATGTGGTGGCTGCATTAATTTTGGAAGGGGGGGTGGGGAAGTGTTAGATGTATTACTAGATTTAGATGGACTTGGCTAACAAAATGAAAGCAGTACTGAACCAAAAATAAACATTTATTATATCGCAGCTTACCAATTCTAGGATGTGATGCTACATTCTTTTTTTTTAGGCTTTTTTAAAATTTTATTTTCATCTGGTGATCCTGCCAGTAAGTCTGTTGTTTTTCAACAGAACAAGCTGTCCTGCAAATGTAGCAGTTAGAAGATTGAGACAAACCACTTACTACTGACAGGGATACTTAAAATGTACAGTTTTATTTATTTAGGTAAAAACCTTTATCCCTGTTGCTGTAACTGGTTGAGGCCTGGTTCACACTTGAGCAACTCTGCGAGCTGTGTTTGAATGGGCTGCTGTGCCTCCTAAAACCCAGGAAAAGGTCCCTGCTCTGTTTTTAAATTTGCAGCCCGCAGAGAAACCGAAAGCGCAGTGCGGTTGCCAGTGTGGGAAGCAGCTGCTGCAATTTCCAGTTTGTGCATGTGATCAACGGCACCTGCATTCATCTTCTGTGTTTTTCTGTGGTAGTTGCGGCTGCGGGAACTGGTGCAGACCGGCAGCAAGAACCACCCGCACAAGTACAGGGGCGGAATGACAACTCATGGGGCCCCCAGGAAATAGGGGATCATGGGGCCCCTGTGTCCTTGCCCAAGCTCAAAAAAGCCTATGAAATAGGTACCAGGGGCATCTCATGGGGCCCCCTACTGACCCGGGCCCTCGAGCAGTGCCCGAGTTTCCAAATGGTCAGTCCGCCCCTGACTGTGAACCAAGGCTACAAAGTGTGAGCTGGAGTTTGGCTTCAATTTGTTAGTGTATCTAAATCCGCTAGTACATCTAACACTCCCGTCCCCCAGTATGAGAATGCCACTGTCCAAAGCTGCTCATTGTGCGCCTTCATCCAGAGCGAGGGCTCTCTAATATAGGAGGTGTGTTACTGGTCAGATCTTCAGATGAAAACAGAGTGGAAAAAGTCTAAATAAAGAAAACTAAGTCACCACCACATCTAATGATTGGTAAGCTACAATATCACAAACAGAAAAAAAAATTCCCAGCACAGTGACCAATAAGCTTGCAAAAAAACAAATTGACCCACGCTAAAGGTAGAGGGTTTAGTTGTACACATTTGCAAATATACAAGTATGGGGAAACAGCAGTGCCTACATCAAGGCTCCTCTTTATACTGCAGTCCTAACTATACTTTTGAGTCTCCAAGTCGGAGCACATATAACAGTGGATAGATTAAGGGTAGGTTTGCTGGAAGGAGCCCACCCCTACGTAACAGCAAAGAGACACACTGGATGCCCCGCAAGCAAGGGCGGACTGACCATTTGGAAACTTGGGCACTGCCCGAGGGCCCGGGGTCAGTAGGGGGCCCCATGAGATGCCCCTGGTACCTTTTTCATAGGCTTTTTTGAGTTTGGGCAAGGACACAGGGGCCCCGTGATCCCCTATCGCCCGGGGGCCACATGAGTTGTCAGTCCGCCCCTGCCCGCAAGAGAAAAATGGCAGCTGAAGACATTAAATGTGTCCTTGCACCAAATCCAATGAACAAGCTATATAAGAATGGCAACAGCCCCGATTTATAACTAGCCTTTATAGTAAGGAAGGGCAATGCACATCACAAAAAAATGGAAATTTCCAAGCACACTTACCAAATGGCTGATCAAAAAAAAAAGGACCATTTGGCCAGCCTTTGGGCCAGTGTGTTTTAGGTAAGAAAAAAGTTTTATATTTAGTGTCAATATGTTTAGATATAACAAAAAAAGCAAACTGCATACTATTGTTTCTTGGCCCTACAAAAGGTACAAAGAACATAAAAATGCACGCCAGAAATTTTCATTTTGCTTCAGATGCCTTTGTTCATTGAAGAATTTAATTTCATCATATCCGTTATGTTGGACCGATTCATTTTTGCAATTTGTTTCGTATCTTCGGCATTTGTTTCGTATATTCATTGGCCTGGGTGAATTTGAAAATTTTGCAGTTTTTCCAGAAGATTGCTATATATTCAATATATTATCGAATTGGACGGATTCAAATGAGAAGGATTCAACATTTTTGGACGATAGTCCAACCCACCAAGAGACATGGCATGAGCTGATTGGACAATATCGACTGGCGTCTGAATTATCACATGCATTTGAAAATTGAATTCACTTCCCATGGGCCTGAACTACTATGGCATCAAGTGAAGTCATCCGTATGAAACAAATGTATTTGTTAATTTTGTTGTAACTTTTTTTCTGATTCGTTGACATTCATTACTATGTCCATTTGGAGATTGGTATACATCCAAATCTCTGAAAATAAAAATTTTATTAAAAAACTAATCGTAACGAAATGCACATGTCTAACGCACGTATATATGGTATTGTCACAATTGGCAGGTGTAGGATATGTACAGTTTTTGCAACACAAATTTAAAAATTAGGCTCTGTTGTTTGGATCTTGGTCATGAAGGGGTTAAAAAAGATAAGTAAGGCCAAAATTAAGAAGATTTTGTATCAGCCTGCAGAGCTGTATGCAGAACATTTTTTTCTCTGTAGCGGAGTCTGCTTTAACCATCAAAAGATTAAAAATAGACTTCTCACTTGCACAAGTCAATTGGAAGTGAGTTCCAGACAAAGGGTGCAGCACTTGATAAATCCCAAATAATTCTTTTAATGAAATTAGCAGATCTAAAGAGGAAAAAAAAATATGTATTAAAATGTTCGCATTTATGCACACATGACACATACGTTGGCACTCTGCCACTCCATTTTAAAAGCCTTCCAGTAACACAGACGCATCTCCGAACCCAATCAAGTTTGCAATGCAGTTTATGCCAAAAGCGCAGTGACTTATTGCTCTGCTCTAGTTTATGATGCAGAATGATTTGTGGCGTGTTATTTGACGCTGAAATAAGAAACATAAATGCTTGATTTTTGATTGATTACAAAGGGAATTGAGTATGAATTTTAAAACCACAGAGAAGGCTGTGAAAATCAATGAAGACATCCTGAAGGCTCGCTTCAATAAGAAGGGCCTCATCTGTGTAATAACAACATTAAAATGACTTATACACATATGTGTGAATGGTGCTGAAGGGGACATGCAAACGTGATTTATTATCAACATTAGAAGCCACTAACCCCGCAGATGGACAGGGTGAAAACCAAGCTGTTCCCATTCAGAATCTATTAAGGGCTGGCAACTACTTTTCACAACTTGTTCAGGTTAATAGGGCATTATTACTTTTTTTTTCCTTCAAATGGCTATGGGATGTATGACCTAGAAATTATTGATCCCAAAGCCAAAGAAAACCAAGAAGAAAGTAATAGTCGTTTTAGAGGTCTGAACCCCATCAGATTCTACAGTAACATTGAAAAGGGGGAATCTACCCACCCAGACACCTCTGTGTTAGGATAAGAGTTTGGCTAGATGCCTAGCTACTGTTAGCATCTGTATAGGTTCTCCATATGTTCAGAGGAATATAATTATGAGAGGGGACTGGACACTGAAATACAGTATGTATACATTAGCTATCAGCACTGGGACCTTTGTTCTGGTAATTGTCTGTGCAGAGATCCCGGGGCAACCCAATGGCTTGTTCAGTGGTCCTTCTCTTAACCTCCCTGGCGGGATGATTATTTCAGATATTTGGTGCTGAAAGCGGTACCATTATTTTGCATGGAAATATGTTTTTTTTTTATTGTAGGGCTGTAATTTGTAGGAATAACTCACTGAAATCTGTCCGAACAAGAGTCTAGTAAACATCCCGGGTATGATAAAATTTGAAACACTAAATCATAAATTATAATTTAATAAATATTCATAAAAATAATAATATAATAATAATACATTTAATTTAATAATATAATCAAACCAAAAACACTTAAATTTGAAATATAGCGCCAAGTTCGCACATCACTGAGCAAAGTCGCAAAATCGTTTTCACTGTTTGATGACGAATTTCCCCACAAATCATTATCACTCAATTCTGCAAGTGGTTCTGATTTACTATCGCTGTTCTCTAGCCGGTCTAAAACCGCTTTTGACCTAAAGTGACGCTTTTTGGACACCATGGAAATTTCTCAGTTTCCAGGCAATAAGAACAGTAAAAATGCAGGCAGGGCGCAGGACAAAGCACTCGGGACAAAATGTATGTGAAATGGTTTGATACAGTAATGGAATACTATGTGATTTTAGTGATTTTAGTGAATGTCACTTTTTGTCATTTTTGAATTTCCCGCCGTTCCGTCCCCCGTACGTCCCGACGCTCACAGGGGACGAAACCCAGATGACAGATGCTGTCATCCGCCGGATTACATTGTCGGGGACACTGCAGGAGGGACATCGTGGGAGCGCAGGGTAAGTGATACAGGGATCGTGGAGCAGCGCCGCATGGTATTCCCGAGTGTAGCTCGGGGTTACCGCTTGTGGTACTGAAACCTTACCCCGAGCTACACTTGGGAATACCGCCAGGGAGGTTAAATGTACCCTCCCTGTAATCCTAACATTAACACCCCCTGTAACAATAACCATAACACCAATGTTCCTTCTAACCATCACACTAATCCCACCTGTGACCCTAACATTATAATCATACTAACCCTTCCTGTAGCCCTAAAACTAACCTTCACACTTATCTTCCCCATAACTCTAACATCAACCCTGTGAACCTAAAAGGAAAGTTTTTGGATTGCTGCTCAGGTCCCTGCATCCATGTCTAGTGACCTTATACTGAGGGTGCCGTCTCCTTCTAAGTCAGGGGTGTCCAACTGGCAGCCCTCCAGCTGTTGCGAAACTACAAATCCCATCATGCCTCTGCCTTTGGGAGTCATGCTTGTAACTGTCAATCTTGCAATGCCTCATGGGACTTGTAGTTTGACAACAGCTGGAGGGCCACCAGTTTGACACCTGTGGTCAAAGTCATGCCCCCAGCGAATTTTGCATTTCGGTGAAACATGTTGGGGCATGGCCTGGGCTAGCTAAGCTGTGGCTGCTTTTACTTGTATGACCATTGGGATCTTCTGGATTGCGGTGATCGGGGCTTCCTTCTTTCAACCTAACACCAACCCTACTTGCAACCCTAAACCTCAGAACAATCCTTGACTGTGACCCTATCACTAACACTCCTGCTTGCAATAACCTTAACACCAACCCTTCTTGTAACCCTGACCCTCATATAACCCTTAACTATAACCATAACATTAACACTTCCTCTTGCAATAACCTTAACACTAATTCTCCTTGGAACCTTCACAATAACCATAGCTGTAACCTTAACTAGAGATGAGCGAATCGAAGTATCCGAAGTGGAATTCGAGTCGAATATCGGAAAAATTTCGATTCGTGCCGAATCCGAAAAACAGCCTAATTCGGACGCGCGAATCGAAATTTTTCCGAAAATGGCGGCTGACATGTGCGGCGACGGAGCGGGGATGTCGGGGAAGGCGCGCAGACAAGGCGCGCTGCCCCATAATGCATTCCTCAACGACATGTGATCGCATCAGCCAATCAGCAGCCAGCCAGCCAGCACTGTGTAATGGTCGAGGTATATATAGCGGCCATTTTGGAAATCTTCATTTGCCTGCAGTCATTGAACAGAGGCAGACCGCTCTGTACTAGGGACAGGGACAGAGTTAGGGCCACAGAAACGAGAATTGGGGACAGAGAGAAGTTACTTAGGGACAGAGAACCATTACTCAGGGACACAGACTTGTTAATGAGGGCCACAGAATCGTTATTTAGGGACAAAGAAACGCTAGTTAGGGCCACAGAATTCATACTCAGGGACAGACAGAATTGTTACTCAGTGCCAGAGAATTGTTACTTAGGGCCACAGAAACGTTATTAGGGCCACAGAATTTTTACTCAGGGACAGACAGAATTGTTACTGAGTGCCAGAGAATTGTTACTCAGGGACAGACAGAATTGTTACTGAGTGCCAGAGAATTCTTACTCAGGGCCACAGAATTCATTCTCAGGGACAGACAGAATTGTTACTCAGGGACAGACAGAATTGTTACTGAGTGCCAGAGAATTGTTACTCAGGGACAGACAGAATTGTTACTGAGTGCCAGAGAATTGTTACTCAGGGACAGACAGAATTGTTACTGAGTGCCAGAGAATTGTTACTCAGGGACAGACAGAATTGTTACTGAGTGCCAGAGAATTGTTACTCTCACAGACACAAAATTGTTACTTGCACAGACACAGAATTGTTACTTGCACAGACACACAATTGTTACTCAGGGCCACAGAATTCATACTCAGGGACAGACAGAATTGTTACTGAGTGCCAGAGAATTCTTACTCAGGGCCACAGAATTCATACTCAGGGACAGACAGAATTGTTACTCAGGGACAGACAGAATTGTTACTGAGTGCCAGAGAATTGTTACTCAGGGACAGACAGAATTGTTACTGAGTGCCAGAGAATTCTTACTCAGGGACAGACAGAATTGTTACTGAGTGCCAGAGAATTGTTACTCTCACAGACACAAAATTGTTACTTGCACAGACACAGAATTGTTACTCGCACAGAGACAGAATTGTTACTCAGGGCCACAGAATTCATACTCAGGGACAGACAGAATTGTTACTGAGTGCCAGAGAATTGTTACTCAGGGACAGACAGAATTGTTACTGAGTGCCAGAGAATTGTTACTCTCACAGACACAAAATTGTTACTTGCACAGACACAGAATTGTTACTTGCACAGACACACAATTGTTACTCAGGGCCACAGAATTCATACTCAGGGACAGACAGAATTGTTACTGAGTGCCAGAGAATTCTTACTCAGGGCCACAGAATTCATACTCAGGGACAGACAGAATTGTTACTCAGGGACAGACAGAATTGTTACTGAGTGCCAGAGAATTGTTACTCAGGGACAGACAGAATTGTTACTGAGTGCCAGAGAATTGTTACTCTCACAGACACAAAATTGTTACTTGCACAGACACAGAATTGTTACTTGCACAGACACACAATTGTTACTCAGGGCCACAGAATTCATACTCAGGGACAGACAGAATTGTTACTGAGTGCCAGAGAATTGTTACTCAGGGACAGACAGAATTGTTACTGAGTGCCAGAGAATTCTTACTCAGGGCCACAGAATTCATTCTCAGGGACAGACAGAATTGTTACTCAGGGACAGACAGAATTGTTACTGAGTGCCAGAGAATTGTTACTCAGGGACAGACAGAATTGTTACTGAGTGCCAGAGAATTGTTACTCAGGGACAGACAGAATTGTTACTGAGTGCCAGAGAATTGTTACTCAGGGACAGACAGAATTGTTACTGAGTGCCAGAGAATTGTTACTCTCACAGACACAAAATTGTTACTTGCACAGACACAGAATTGTTACTTGCACAGACACACAATTGTTACTCAGGGCCACAGAATTCATACTCAGGGACAGACAGAATTGTTACTGAGTGCCAGAGAATTCTTACTCAGGGCCACAGAATTCATACTCAGGGACAGACAGAATTGTTACTCAGGGACAGACAGAATTGTTACTGAGTGCCAGAGAATTGTTACTCAGGGACAGACAGAATTGTTACTGAGTGCCAGAGAATTCTTACTCAGGGACAGACAGAATTGTTACTGAGTGCCAGAGAATTGTTACTCTCACAGACACAAAATTGTTACTTGCACAGACACAGAATTGTTACTCGCACAGAGACAGAATTGTTACTCAGGGCCACAGAATTCATACTCAGGGACAGACAGAATTGTTACTGAGTGCCAGAGAATTGTTACTCAGGGACAGACAGAATTGTTACTGAGTGCCAGAGAATTGTTACTCTCACAGACACAAAATTGTTACTTGCACAGACACAGAATTGTTACTTGCACAGACACACAATTGTTACTCAGGGCCACAGAATTCATACTCAGGGACAGACAGAATTGTTACTGAGTGCCAGAGAATTCTTACTCAGGGCCACAGAATTCATACTCAGGGACAGACAGAATTGTTACTCAGGGACAGACAGAATTGTTACTGAGTGCCAGAGAATTGTTACTCAGGGACAGACAGAATTGTTACTGAGTGCCAGAGAATTGTTACTCTCACAGACACAAAATTGTTACTTGCACAGACACAGAATTGTTACTTGCACAGACACACAATTGTTACTCAGGGCCACAGAATTCATACTCAGGGACAGACAGAATTGTTACTGAGTGCCAGAGAATTGTTACTCAGGGACAGACAGAATTGTTACTGAGTGCCAGAGAATTGTTACTCTCACAGACACAAAATTGTTACTTGCACAGACACAGAATTGTTACTCGCACAGAGACAGAATTGTTACTCAGGGCCACAGAATTCATACTCAGGGACAGACAGAATTGTTACTGAGTGCCAGAGAATTGTTACTCAGGGAAGACAGAATTGTTACTGAGTGCCAGAGAATTGTTACTCAGGGACAGACAGAATTGTTACTGAGTGCCAGAGAATTGTTACTCTCACAGACACAAAATTGTTACTTGCACAGACACAGAATTGTTACTCGCACAGAGACAGAATTGTTACTCAGGGCCACAGAATTCATACTCAGGGACAGACAGAATTGTTACTGAGTGCCAGAGAATTGTTACTCAGGGACAGACAGAATTGTTACTGAGTGCCAGAGAATTGTTACTCTCACAGACACAAAATTGTTACTTGCACAGACACAGAATTGTTACTTGCACAGACACACAATTGTTACTGAGTGCCAGAGAATTGTTACTCAGGGACAGACAGAATTGTTACTGAGTGCCAGAGAATTGTTACTCAGGGACAGACAGAATTGTTACTGAGTGCCAGAGAATTGTTACTCAGGGACAGACAGAATTGTTACTGAGTGCCAGAGAATTGTTACTCGCACAGACACAAAATTGTTACTTGCACAGACACAAAATTGTTACTTGCACAGACACAGAATTGTTACTCGCGCAGACACAGAATTGTTACTCAGGGCCACAGAATTCATACTCAGGGACAGACAGAATTGTTACTGAGTGCCAGAGAATTGTTACTCAGGGACAGACAGAATTGTTACTGAGTGCCAGAGAATTGTTACTCAGGGACAGACAGAATTGTTACTGAGTGCCAGAGAATTGTTACTCAGGGACAGACAGAATTGTTACTGAGTGCCAGAGAATTGTTACTCGCACAGACACAAAATTGTTACTTGCACAGACACAGAATTGTTACTCGCACAGACACAGAATTGTTACTCGCACAGACACAGAATTGTTACTCAGGGCCACAGAATTCATACTCAGGGACAGACAGAATTGTTACTGAGTGCCAGAGAATTGTTACTCAGGGACACCTAATCGTTGAATTAAATAGTATGTCAGACAACATGCAGAGGAGTGGCAGAGGAGGCAATGTTTTAGGAGCGAGCAGACGTGGCAGCAGAGGAAGGGGTCGAGGCAGCAGTATTCGCAGCCAGAGGCCAGTGCTCCCGGTGTCATCCAGCGGTCGTGTCTCCACCGACAACCCTGCCGTCATTGATTGGTTGGCTCGGTCGTCTTCCTCTTCCCAGGTCACCTCTGACACCTACAGCCAACGGTCGGTGGGTACGTCAGACACAACCGTTAGTTGGCATGGCCCGGGACCAAGCCCACTGAAATCACGTGTCCTCTACCTGCCCCTGTCCTTTGCTGTTCCCTCACCAAGCGAAGTATCGCATGCTGTGGGCTCAGCCCCACTGTACAGTGAGGAAGAGCTAACAGAGGGCGGTCAGGAACGGGGGGAGACATCGGCCTTTTCAGCAGCCAAGCGAACAAGTACTGGCGAGGAGAGTGGCTCGGTAGCCGGTCTAGAGACAGGTCTGTCTCCTGACCCAGACGCAGCCGAGGGGGCTAGTAGTGAGGCGGAGACCCTACTTGATGATGAGGAGGTTGATCGCACTTGGCAGCCTCGTCGTCATCAGGCAATTTCTTCCGCATCATCAGGAGAAGAGGGTGGCAGCTTGGCAGCGAGCAAAACAGTCGGTGGGTTGCCCAGGAGACAGCAGCAGGGTCGCATCAGTGTCAGTGGAGCCAAACGTCCACGGAGTAGAGCACCAGCTCCACTGCAGCCTACCACCACGGCCAGTAGTGGTGCCGGTGCGCACGGAGGAAGTAGCAGTCAGCCAGTGAAGAGTAGCGGGGGCAAAGTTTCCTACTCGGTGGTGTGGCAATTTTTCCTCAAGCCGCCCGAGGAAGTAAATGTAGCCGTATGTCGACTATGTGGCCAGAAATGCAAGCGTGGCCAGGGGGCCCATGTTGGGACTACAGCGTTGCGTCAGCATATGCAGCGTCACCATTCGGTGGCCTGGGAAAACCGTGATAAACATACGGCGGTTCTGCCTGCCCCAGCCCCCGCTCCATCACCCGCTCCGTTACTTGCTCCGTCACCCGACGTCGTCAATCGCCCTCTATCAGCCAGTCAAGGCTCCAACACCTCTGCTGAGGGGAGTTGTCGCTCATTGGCATCTTCCGCTCGTTCAGATGCTCCTTCTCCTGCTACTCCTCTTCTCGGATTCCGTCAACAGTCTTTCTTGGAATCCGTATCCAAGAGACAACAGTTTGCGAGCACGCACCCGACGGTGCAAAAGCTGAACGTCCTCCTGTCCAAGTTGCTGGTGCTGCAGTCCCTCCCTTTCCAACTGGTGGACTCAGCACCTTTCCGAGAAATGATGGCTTGTGCCGCGCCGCGGTGGAGAGTGCCAAGCCGTCATTTCTTTGCCCAAAAGGCAGTGCCAGCCCTGCATTCACATGTAGAAGAGATGGTGGGCCAGTCTTTGAGCATGTCGGTCTCTGCCAAAGTGCACGGCAGCGCCGACGTGTGGAGCTGTAACTACGGTCAGGGACAGTACATGTCATTTACGGCCCACTGGGTGAACGTGGTGCCGGCACAGCCGCACCAGCAACTTGGACAGGTCACGACGCTTTTGCCTCCACGTTTGCACGTCCTTGGTCCAGCAAGCATGTCCGCCTCTACCACCTCTTTTTCCGCCGTGTCCTCAGCCGCCACCCCCGTGCCAAGTCCCATTACCCGACCGGCATATCACATGTGCAGGGCGCAACGGTGTCACGCTGTGCTGCACCTGGTATGCCTTGGCGAACGTAGTCACACAGGGGAGGAACTGCTGAGTGTAATGAACAGAGAAATCGACAGATGGCTGTCTCCGCGCAAACTAAAAATCGGAACCATGTTGACTGACAACGGAAAGAACATGGTGTCTGCTCTGCGTCAAGGAAGGTTGTGCCATGCGCCATGCATGGCTCACGTGTTCAATCTGGTTGTCAAGCGGTTCCTAAAATCCACCATCCCACTGCAAGACATCCTTAAAATGTCACGTAAACTGTGCATGCATTTCAGCCATTCCTACACCGCAAAGAACACCCTCATTGAGCTGCAGCGGCAGAACGGAATTCCACAGCATCGCCTGATCTGCGACGTTGCAACAAGGTGGAATTCAACCCTACACATGTTAGACCGCCTTTACGAGCAGCGAAAGGCCATCACCGATTTCCTGATGTTACAAGCGGATAAAGGTACTCCCCTGTGTAACTTAGATGTCAGCCATTGGCAGCTCATGCGTGACACCTGCCGCTTGCTCAGGCCCTTTGAGGAGGCCACGCTATTCGTGAGTCGGCAGGACTATGGGATGAACGACGTCATTCCTCTGTTGCACGTCCTGGAACAAATGCTGTTAACAATGGCTGGTCAGGGTGCGGTAGACGTGGCGCACAGATCTCAACGCCACATGACCCCTGTGGGGGCAGGACAGGAAGAAGAGGAGGAGGTAGAGGAGGACATTTGTGCTCAGGAATTATTGAGTGAAATGGGTGGTTTTTCCACTCAGCGGACAGGAGTGGAGGAGCAGGAGCATCTGGTAGAGGAGGAGGAGGAGGAGACAGAGGACCCAGACGCACCGTGGCAGTATGCTGTGGAGATGGAGGCAGGGAGTCCCTCGCATTCCTTGGCACAAATGGCCCATAGCATGCTCGGTTGCTTGCGTAGCGACAGCCGAATAATAACCATCAGACAGAGGGATGACTTTTGGCTGTCCACCTTGTTGGACCCTCGCTACCGGTCCAAAATGGTGGCCTTTTTCACACCTGCTGAGAGGGAGGCCAAAATTACGTACTATAAAAACCACCTATGTAGTCAGTTGGTCTCTGCCTTTGTGCGCCATCGTCCATCCTCAGACACTGTGGGCCCTGTGCGCTCGCGTTCCGCTGGCATGGCAGCAGGGGAGGGGTGGGGTGGTAGGAGCAGTGGCAGCTCCACCAGCAGCGGCTGCCTCAGTCTGCAGTCGATGATGAGTAGCTTTCTTCACCAGCGCAGTGAGGAAACTACTAACCAGCCGCAGCAGCAGCAGCAGCATCAGGTGGACCTGGAGCAGGAGCTCAAACAACAGGCTTGGGCCTACTTGGACAGCACCCTGCCAACCGAGGTAGACAATCCCCTTGACTACTGGGCAACGAAACTTGACCTTTGGCCCCAACTAGCTGAATTTGCCCTTGAAAGGCTGTCATGCCCGGCCAGTAGCGTGGCATCGGAGCGCGTGTTTAGTGCGGCAGGAGGTATTGTAACTCCGCGGAGGACACGACTGTCCACCCAAAGTGTGGAGAGACTCACGTTTGTGAAAATGAATCAGGCGTGGATTAGTCTGGATTTCAAACCACCAGTTCCTGACACAACTGACTAAATCCGCCATGAATCATGCCTCAAACATGTGCCACTTTCAGGTCTCCTCACACTGCTGGTGTGTTGAATTTTTTGACATAGGGTGCTGGCAGATTACGGGCCTCCTATAGCTGCTGCCAGGCCCCTAATCTGCCATAGGCCCCTATATACCACCTCCTCCTGCTGCTGCCAGGTCCAGAGTCTCTCATGGGTCCCTGTACGGCCTCCCATTGCTGCTGTCTCCATCGCCACACTCTGCTGCCATGTGCCACTTTCAGGTCTCTTCACACTGCTGGTGTGTTAAATTTTTTGACATAGGGTGCAGGCAGATTACGGGCCTCACATAGCTGCTGCCAGGCCCCTAATCTGCCATGGGCCCCTATATACCACCTCCTCCTGCTGCTGCCAGGTCCAGAGTCTCTCATGGGTCCCTGTACGGCCTCCCATTGCTGCTGTCTCCATCGCCACACTCTGCTGCCATGTGCCACTTTCAGGTCTCTTCACACTGCTGGTGTGTTAAATTTTTTGACATAGGGTGCTGCAAGATAACGGGCCTCACATAGCTGCTGCCAGGCCCCTAATCAGCCATGGGCCCCTATACCGCCTCCTCCTGCTGCTGCCAGGTCCAGAGTCTCTCATGCCATGTGCCACTTTCAGGTCTCTTCACACTGCTGGTGTGTTAAATTTTTTGACATAGGGTGCAGGCAGATTACGGGCCTCACATAGCTGCTGCCAGGCCCCTAATCTGCCATAGGCCCCTATATACCGCCTCCTCATGCTGCTGCCAGGTCCAGAGTCTCTCATGGGTCCCTGTACGGCCTCCCATTGCTGCTTTCTCCATCGCCACACTCTGCTGCCATGTGCCACTTTCAGGTCTCTTCACACTGCTGGTGTGTTAAATTTTTTGACATAGGGTGCAGGCAGATTACGGGCCTCACATAGCTGCTGCCAGGCCCCTAATCTGCCATGGGCCCCTATATACCGCCTCCTCATGCTGCTGCCAAGTCCAGAGTCTGTCATGGTCCCTGTACGGCCTCCCATTGCTGCTGTCTCCATCGCCACACTCTGCTGCCATGTGCCACTTTCAGGTCTCTTCACACTGCTGGTGTGTTAAATTTTTTGACATAGGGTGCAGGCAGATTACGGGCCTCACATAGCTGCTGCCAGGCCCCTAATCTGCCATGGGCCCCTATATACCGCCTCCTCATGCTGCTGCCAAGTCCAGAGTCTGTCATGGTCCCTGTACGGCCTCCCATTGCTGCTGTCTCCATCGCCACACTCTGCTGCCATGTGCCACTTTCAGGTCTCTTCACACTGCTGGTGTGTTTAATTTTTTGACATAGGGTGCAGGCAGATTACGGGCCTCACATAGCTGCTGCCAGGCCCCTAATCTGCCATGGGCCCCTATATACCGCCTCCTCATGCTGCTGCCAAGTCCAGAGTCTGTCATGGTCCCTGTACGGCCTCCCATTGCTGCTGTCTCCATCGCCACACTCTGCTGCCATGTGCCACTTTCAGGTCTCTTCACACTGCTGGTGTGTTAAATTTTTTGACATAGGGTGCAGGCAGATTACGGGCCTCACATAGCTGCTGCCAGGCCCCTAATCTGCCATGGGCCCCTATATACCGCCTCCTCATGCTGCTGCCAAGTCCAGAGTCTGTCATGGTCCCTGTACGGCCTCCCATTGCTGCTGTCTCCATCGCCACACTCTGCTGCCATGTGCCACTTTCAGGTCTCTTCACACTGCTGGTGTGTTAAATTTTTTGACATAGGGTGCAGGCAGATTACGGGCCTCACATAGCTGCTGCCAGGCCCCTAATCTGCCATGGGCCCCTATATACCGCCTCCTCATGCTGCTGCCAAGTCCAGAGTCTGTCATGGTCCCTGTACGGCCTCCCATTGCTGCTGTCTCCATCGCCACACTCTGCCATGTGCCACTTTCAGGTCTCTTCACACTGCTGGTGTGTTTAATTTTTTGACATAGGGTGCAGGCAGATTACGGGCCTCACATAGCTGCTGCCAGGCCCCTAATCTGCCATGGGCCCCTATATACCGCCTCCTCATGCTGCTGCCAAGTCCAGAGTCTGTCATGGTCCCTGTACGGCCTCCCATTGCTGCTGTCTCCATCGCCACACTCTGCTGCCATGTGCCACTTTCAGGTCTCTTCACACTGCTGGTGTGTTAAATTTTTTGACATAGGGTGCAGGCAGATTACGGGCCTCACATAGCTGCTGCCAGGCCCCTAATCTGCCATGGGCCCCTATATACCACCTCCTCCTGCTGCTGCCAGGTCCAGAGTCTCTCATGGGTCCCTGTACGGCCTCCCATTGCTGCTGTCTCCATCGCCACACTCTGCTGCCATGTGCCACTTTCAGGTCTCTTCACACTGCTGGTGTGTTAAATTTTTTGACATAGGGTGCTGCAAGATAACGGGCCTCACATAGCTGCTGCCAGGCCCCTAATCAGCCATGGGCCCCTATACCGCCTCCTCCTGCTGCTGCCAGGTCCAGAGTCTCTCATGCCATGTGCCACTTTCAGGTCTCTTCACACTGCTGGTGTGTTTAATTTTTTGACATAGGGTGCAGGCAGATTACGGGCCTCACATAGCTGCTGCCAGGCCCCTAATCTGCCATGGGCCCCTATATACCGCCTCCTCATGCTGCTGCCAAGTCCAGAGTCTGTCATGGTCCCTGTACGGCCTCCCATTGCTGCTGTCTCCATCGCCACACTCTGCTGCCATGTGCCACTTTCAGGTCTCTTCACACTGCTGGTGTGTTAAATTTTTTGACATAGGGTGCAGGCAGATTACGGGCCTCACATAGCTGCTGCCAGGCCCCTAATCTGCCATGGGCCCCTATATACCGCCTCCTCATGCTGCTGCCAAGTCCAGAGTCTGTCATGGTCCCTGTACGGCCTCCCATTGCTGCTGTCTCCATCGCCACACTCTGCTGCCATGTGCCACTTTCAGGTCTCTTCACACTGCTGGTGTGTTAAATTTTTTGACATAGGGTGCAGGCAGATTACGGGCCTCACATAGCTGCTGCCAGGCCCCTAATCTGCCATAGGCCCCTATATACCGCCTCCTCATGCTGCTGCCAAGTCCAGAGTCTGTCATGGTCCCTGTACGGCCTCCCATTGCTGCTGTCTCCATCGCCACACTCTGCTGCCATGTGCCACTTTCAGGTCTCTTCACACTGCTGGTGTGTTAAATTTTTTGACATAGGGTGCAGGCAGATTACGGGCCTCACATAGCTGCTGCCAGGCCCCTAATCTGCCATGGGCCCCTATATACCACCTCCTCCTGCTGCTGCCAGGTCCAGAGTCTCTCATGGGTCCCTGTACGGCCTCCCATTGCTGCTGTCTCCATCGCCACACTCTGCTGCCATGTGCCACTTTCAGGTCTCTTCACACTGCTGGTGTGTTAAATTTTTTGACATAGGGTGCTGCAAGATAACGGGCCTCACATAGCTGCTGCCAGGCCCCTAATCAGCCATGGGCCCCTATACCGCCTCCTCCTGCTGCTGCCAGGTCCAGAGTCTCTCATGCCATGTGCCACTTTCAGGTCTCTTCACACTGCTGGTGTGTTTAATTTTTTGACATAGGGTGCAGGCAGATTACGGGCCTCACATAGCTGCTGCCAGGCCCCTAATCTGCCATGGGCCCCTATATACCGCCTCCTCATGCTGCTGCCAAGTCCAGAGTCTGTCATGGTCCCTGTACGGCCTCCCATTGCTGCTGTCTCCATCGCCACACTCTGCTGCCATGTGCCACTTTCAGGTCTCTTCACACTGCTGGTGTGTTAAATTTTTTGACATAGGGTGCAGGCAGATTACGGGCCTCACATAGCTGCTGCCAGGCCCCTAATCTGCCATGGGCCCCTATATACCGCCTCCTCATGCTGCTGCCAAGTCCAGAGTCTGTCATGGTCCCTGTACGGCCTCCCATTGCTGCTGTCTCCATCGCCACACTCTGCTGCCATGTGCCACTTTCAGGTCTCTTCACACTGCTGGTGTGTTAAATTTTTTGACATAGGGTGCAGGCAGATTACGGGCCTCACATAGCTGCTGCCAGGCCCCTAATCTGCCATAGGCCCCTATATACCGCCTCCTCATGCTGCTGCCAAGTCCAGAGTCTGTCATGGTCCCTGTACGGCCTCCCATTGCTGCTGTCTCCATCGCCACACTCTGCTGCCATGTGCCACTTTCAGGTCTCTTCACACTGCTGGTGTGTTAAATTTTTTGACATAGGGTGCAGGCAGATTACGGGCCTCACATAGCTGCTGCCAGGCCCCTAATCTGCCATGGGCCCCTATATACCACCTCCTCCTGCTGCTGCCAGGTCCAGAGTCTCTCATGGGTCCCTGTACGGCCTCCCATTGCTGCTGTCTCCATCGCCACACTCTGCTGCCATGTGCCACTTTCAGGTCTCTTCACACTGCTGGTGTGTTAAATTTTTTGACATAGGGTGCTGCAAGATAACGGGCCTCACATAGCTGCTGCCAGGCCCCTAATCAGCCATGGGCCCCTATACCGCCTCCTCCTGCTGCTGCCAGGTCCAGAGTCTCTCATGCCATGTGCCACTTTCAGGTCTCTTCACACTGCTGGTGTGTTTAATTTTTTGACATAGGGTGCAGGCAGATTACGGGCCTCACATAGCTGCTGCCAGGCCCCTAATCTGCCATGGGCCCCTATATACCGCCTCCTCATGCTGCTGCCAAGTCCAGAGTCTGTCATGGTCCCTGTACGGCCTCCCATTGCTGCTGTCTCCATCGCCACACTCTGCTGCCATGTGCCACTTTCAGGTCTCTTCACACTGCTGGTGTGTTAAATTTTTTGACATAGGGTGCAGGCAGATTACGGGCCTCACATAGCTGCTGCCAGGCCCCTAATCTGCCATGGGCCCCTATATACCGCCTCCTCATGCTGCTGCCAAGTCCAGAGTCTGTCATGGTCCCTGTACGGCCTCCCATTGCTGCTGTCTCCATCGCCACACTCTGCCATGTGCCACTTTCAGGTCTCTTCACACTGCTGGTGTGTTTAATTTTTTGACATAGGGTGCAGGCAGATTACGGGCCTCACATAGCTGCTGCCAGGCCCCTAATCTGCCATAGGCCCCTATATACCGCCTCCTCATGCTGCTGCCAGGTCCAGAGTCTCTCATGGGTCCCTGTACGGCCTCCCATTGCTGCTTTCTCCATCGCCACACTCTGCCATGTGCCACTTTCAGGTCTCCTCACACACTGCTGGTGTGTTTAATTTTTTGACATAGGGTGCTGGCAGATTACGGGCCTCCCATAGCTGCTGCCAGGCCCCTAATCTGCCATGGGCCCCTATATACCGCCTCCTCATGCTGCTGCCAAGTCCAGAGTCTGTCATGGGTCCCTGTACGGCCTCCCATTGCTGCTGTCTCCATCGCCACACTCTGCCATGTGCCACTTTCAGGTCTCCTCACACACTGCTGGTGTGTAGAATTTTTTGACATAGGGTGCTGGCAGATTACGGGCCTCCCATAGCTGCTGCCAGGCCCCTAATCTGCCATGGGCCCCTATATACCGCCTCCTCATGCTGCTGCCAAGTCCAGAGTCTGTCATGGGTCCCTGTACGGCCTCCCATTGCTGCTGTCTCCATCGCCACACTCTGCCATGTGCCACTTTCAGGTCTCCTCACACTGCTGGTGTGTTGAATTTTTTGACATAGGGTGCTGGCAGATTACGGGCCTCCTATAGCTGCTGCCAGGCCCCTAATCTGCCATGGGCCCCTATATACCGCCTCCTCATGCTGCTGCCAAGTTCAGAGTCTGTCATGGGTCCCTGTACGGCCTCCCATTGCTGCTGTCTCCATCGCCACACTCTGCCATGTGCCACTTTCAGGTCTCCTCACACTGCTGGTGTGTTGAATTTTTTGACATAGGGTGCTGGCAGATTACGGGCCTCCTATAGCTGCTGCCAGGCCCCTAATCTGCCATAAGCCCCTATATACCGCCTCCTCATGCTGCTGCCAAGTCCAGAGTCTGTCATGGGTCCCTGTACGGCCTCCCATTGCTGCTGTCTCCATCGCCACACTCTGCCATGTGCCACTTTCAGGTCTCCTCACACACTGCTGGTGTGTTGAATTTTTTGACATAGGGTGCTGGCAGATTACGGGCCTCCTATAGCTGCTGCCAGGCCCCTAATCTGCCGTAGGCCCCTATATACCGCCTCCTCATGCTGCTGCCAGGTCCAGAGTCTCTCATGGGTCCCTGTACGGCCTCCCATTGCTGCTGTCTCCATCGCCACACTCTGCCATGTGCCACTTTCAGGTCTCCTCACACTGCTGGTGTGTTCCATTTTTTGTCATAGGGTGCTGGCAGATTATGGGCCTCCCATAACTGCTGCCAGGCCCCTAATCTGCCATGGGCCCCTATACCGACTCCTCATGCTGTGACGTTGCAACAAGGTGGAATTCAACCCTACATATGTTAGACCGCCTTTACGAACAGCAAAAGGCCATCACAGATTTCCTGATGTTAAAAGCAGATAAAGGTACTCCCTGTGTAACTTAGATGTCAGCCATTGGCAGCTCATGCGTGACACCTGCGCTTGCTCAGGCCCTTTGAGGAGGCCACGCTATTCGTGAGTCGGCAGGACTATGGGATGAACGACGTCATTCCTCTGTTGCACGTCCTGGAACAAATGCTGTTAACAATGGCTGGTCAGGGTGCGGTAGACGTGGCGCACAGATCTCAACGCCACATGGCCCCTGTGGGGGCAGGACTGGAAGAAGAGGAGGAGGTAGAGGAGGACATTGGTGCTCAGGAATTATTGAGTGAAATGGGTGGTTTTTCCACTCAGCGGACAGGAGTGGAGGAGCAGGAGCATCTGGTAGAGGAGGAGGAAGAGGAGACAGAGGACCTAGACGCACCGTGGCAGTATGCTGTGGAGATGGAGGCAGGGAGTCCCTCGCATTCCTTGGCACAAATGGCCCATAGCATGCTCGGTTGCTTGCGTAGCGACAGCCGAATAATAACCATCAGACAGAGGGATGACTTTTGGCTGTCCACCTTGTTGGACCCTCGCTACCGTTCAAAAATGGTGGCCTTTTTCACACCTGCTGAGAGGGAGGCCAAAATAACGTACTATAAAAAACACCTATGTAGTCAGCTGGTCTCTGCCTGTCTGCGCCAACGTCCATCCTCAGACACTGTGGGCCCTGTGCGCTCGTGTTCCGCTGCCATGGCAGCAGGGGAGGGGTGGGGTGGTAGGAGCAGTGGCAGCTCCACCAGCAGCGGCTGCCTCAGTCTGCAGTCGATGATGAGTAGCTTTCTTCACCAGCGCAGTGAGGAAACTACTAACCAGCCGCAGCAGCAGCAGCAGCATCAGGTGGACCTGGAGCAGGACCTCAAACAACAGGCTTAGGCCTACTTGGACAGCACCCTGCCAACCGAGGTAGACAATCCCCTTGACTACTGGGCAACGAAACTTGACCTTTGGCCCCAACTAGCTGAATTTGCCCTTGAAAGGCTGTCATGCCCGGCCAGTAGCGTGGCATCGGAGCGCGTGTTTAGTGCGGCAGGAGGTATTGCAACTCCGCGGAGGACACGACTGTCCACCCAAAGTGTGGAGAGACTCACGTTTGTGAAAATGAATCAGGCGTGGATTAGTCTGGATTTCAAACCACCAGTTCCTGACACAACTGACTAAATCCGCCATGAATCATGCCCCAAACATGTGCCACTTTCAGGTCTCCTCACACTGCTGGTGTGTTCCATTTTTTGTCATAGGGTGCTGGCAGATTACGGGCCTCCCATAGCTGCTGCCAGGCCCCTAATCTGCCATGGGCCCCTATACCGCCTCCTCATGCTGCTGCCAAGTCCAGAGTCTCTCATGGGTCCCTGTACGGCCTCCCATTGCTGCTGCCTCCATCGCCACACTCTGCCATGTGCCACTTTCAGGTCTCCTCACACTGCTGGTGTGTTCCATTTTTTGTCATAGGGTGCTGGCAGATTACGGGCCTCCCATAGCTGCTGCCAGGCCCCTAATCTGCCATGGGCCCCTATACCGCCTCCTCATGCTGCTGCCAGGTCCAGAGTCTCTCATGGGTCCCTGTACGGCCTCCCATTGCTGCTGTCTCCATCGCCACACTCTGCCATGTGCCACTTTCAGGTCTCCTCACACTGCTGGTGGGTTCCATTTTTTGTCATAGGGTGCTGGCAGATTACGGGCCTCCCATAGCTGCTGCCAGGCCCGTAATCTGCCATGGGCCCCCGTACCGACTCCTCATGCTGCTGCCAGGCCCGTAATCTGTCATGGGCCACTGTTGTCGCTTGTTGGCATATTCCGCTCGTTCAGATGCTCCTTCTCCTGCTACTCCTCTTCACGGATTCCGTCAGCAGTCTTTCTTGGAATCCGTTTCCAAGAGACAACAGTTTGCGAGCACGCACCCGACGGTGCAGAAGCTGAACGTCCTCCTGTCCAAGTTGCTGCTGCCAGGCTCGTAATCTGTCATGCGCCCCTGTACCGCCTCCTCATGCTGCTGCCAGGTCCAGAGTGTGTCATGGGCCCCCGTACCGACTCCTCATGCTGCTGCCAGGCCCGTAATCTGTCATGGGCCCCTGTACCGCCTCCCCATGCTGCTGCCAGGTCCAGAGTGTGTCATGGGTCCCTGTACGGCCTCCCATTGCTGCTGCCAGGCCCGTAATCTGCCATGGGCCCCTGTACCGACTCCTCATGCTGCTGCCAGGCCCGTAATCTGTCATGGGCCCCTGTACCGCCTCCTCATGCTGCTGCCAGGTCCAGAGTGTGTCATGGGTCCCTGTACGGCCTCCCATTGCTGCTGTCTCTATCGCCACACTCTGCCATGTGCCACTTTCAGGTCTCCTCACACTGCTGGTGGTTTCCATTTTTGTCATAGGGTGCTGTATGGCCTCCCATTGCTGCTGCCTCCACCGCCACACTGTGGCTCCACACTCTGGTTTTGGCCCCGTGACTGCCCAAATGAGTGAAGTGTGCGGTGATTCTAAGATCGACGGCACTCATCTGCATGTCATACTGACTGACAGTATTATTTCTCTTCCCCAGCAGACTCCAAGGGCATTTAAATTAAAGGTACAGTGTTCTGCACTAATATTAAGTCTCTCTGAAGCCTAGAAACACCCTTTTTTAAGTTAAATTCACAGCGAATTTATTCGACTCGAATCGAATATTGTCCACGAATTCGCCGAATCAGTCGAATCGAATTTTTCATTTCTTCGCTCATCTCTAACCTTAACACTTGCAGCCATTCTAACTTTCCCTGTAGCCCTAACACTTACCATCACACTTATCATCCCCATAACCCAAAAACCAAGCTTCCTTGTAACCTTAAAATTCACATTCCCTCTTGTAATAACCTTAACACTAATTCTTCTTGTAACGCTCACACCAACCCTACCTGTAACCCTAACACTTTCAACCATACTAACCCTCCCTGAAGTGATGACACTAACCATCACACTTATCTTCCCTATAACCCAAGCACCACTCTACCCTTCACACTAACCCTTGACTGTAACCCTAAAATTGATACTACCTCTTGCAAGAACCTTAACACTAATGTCCCTTGTAACTCTAACCTTCACACTAACCTCAAATGAAACCCTTACACTGTCAGTCATACTAACCCTCCTTGTAGTCCTAACACTAACCATCACACTTATCTTGCTTATAACCTTAAGACCAACCCTTCTTGTAACCCTAACCCTCACACTAACCATTGACTGTAACTTTAACACTCCCTCTTGCAATAACCTTAACACCAATGCACCTTGTAACCCTCACACTAACCCTATCCCTAACACATTCAACTGTACTAACTCTCCCTGTAGCCCTAACATTAACCATTTGACGCCCGGCCTATGGCCGAATGGCGTCCGTAAAAATGTATTAGCTTTCCGGCGCGATCTGTCACCGGCCGTGTACCTCGGACACGGCCGATGACAGATCTGAGTACCGACCCCGTTGCCGGTACCATGTGACCTGCTGTGACCAATCACAGCAGGTCACATGACAGTTGTATACAATGGATGGCTTCATTCATGCCATCCATTGTATACTAGTGTCTAGCTGTGAATGGTCACAGCTAATCACATGCACATGGTTGTGTGAAGAAAATGATAAATTTTAGTTTGGGTAAAATGTTGTATGACCGCGCAATTGTCATTCAAAGTGTGAGAGCGCTGAAACCTGAAAAATGGCCTGGGCAGGAAGGTGTAAAATTGCCCGGTATTGAAAAGGTTAACAGCTGCAATAATTCTCCCTGTAACCGTAAACTTCCATGTCATCCAGCACTAACCCTCACAAAAACTTTCTCTGAAATCCCAAGATTTATCCTCATTGTTACCCTAATTTCCATCCTGACTGTAACAGTAACATTTGTTACCCTAACACTTACTCTCACACTAGCCTTACCTGGCTAAGGGGTTGTTCACATGCCATGAATCATATTCCCTGTCACTTTGAGTGGGTGCTACCATCAGCCTGTTATGACCCATTCAAATGAATGGGGCTACTCTACAAGCATGCCACAACTGTGTGCAATGATCGTGGTTGCTGTACACTACAGTGGGGTCAAAGGAGTTAAAGCAGGTGGTGAGGAGGCAAAACAACACCACCTCACCACCTATCAAACCCCCCCTGAAAAGCAATCCTGTTGTATGTGTGAACGAGCCCTAACACAAGCTGTCATGGTAGATATACAGTAGCAGTAGAGAGTCTCCCACTGACCAGCTGGATAAGTACAAAAGCAGGTCACCCTGGTGGAGTACCCAGGCTCACCCAAGGTGTGGGATCTAAGCGCTAACTGGTATTCACCAGAACTTCTGATGGTGGAGATGGTCGTGATCCTCAGGAGGTGAGCAAGCTGGGATCCAGTAGCAGATATAGCAGGTAGGAAACAAACAAGTGTAGTCAGTAAGGAAGTCAAAGTTCTGTAACAAGTGGTTGCAGGTTGGGATCAAGTGGAAGGTGAGGAATAAGCCAAAGGTCAGTAATGAATGGTTGCAGGTTGGGATTGAGCAGACACATAGCTGAGGAACAAGCCAAGGTGAGTAATAAGTGGTAGTGAAGATACAAGCAGCAGCAGGAGAGACAAGAGCAAGATATTGGCTGGAGAAGAGCAAAATAATCTGGCAAACAGGAAGTGCAAAGGCATGGCTTAAATAGGAAATTCATTGGAGGAGCAAGGAGTTCAAGATTCACCAGAAACAAGCACAAGGAAGGATTGTCTAAAGGGTCAGACAGTGTGCTGCCCAGCATCTCAGGTGGCTCAGCAAGAAGAGCTACTACCAAACACAGCAGAGGTCATGGGTTAAGATCCCAAGCCTGGAACAAGCTCGCAACTGTAGCTCAATCACTAACTCTGTACCGTATTTTTCATTGGGCGCACTATTCCCCCCCAAAAATGGGGGAAAATATCTGTGCATGTTATGGAATGAATATGGAGTGGCCGGCTCGGTATTCCCCCCGTCTCCGTGTTAAAATACCGGACCAGCCGCTCGGCTCTTTTGTGTAGAAGAACCTGCTCTTCGGTCCTACCTATTCCTCGGTTAGTGGTGTCCTCCCTATCTTCTCTCCCTGGCGCCAGCATCTTTAATGTGGTCACCCGGCTGTGATAGCTTGCGGCTTCACAGCCAGGTGCCCACTGCGCATGAGTGGCCCGTAGTCTTCTGGAACCTGTCACATTTCCCATAAGACTACGGGGAAGGAGGGAGGACAACTCTGTGGAAGTGGGAGCGGGTACCTGTCAAATTTGGATACCAGCTCCACCAAAGGTCTACAGTCTCTGGTCATCTCCTGTAGTATGTCTGCAGTCTCTGGTCATCTCCTGTACTATGTCTGCAGTCTCTGACCATCTCCTGTACTATGTCTGCAGTCTCTGACCATCTCCTGTACTATGTCTGCAGTCTCTGACTATCTCCTGTACTATGTCCGCAGTCTCTGGTCATCTCTTGTACTATGTCCGCAGTCTCTGGTCATCTCTTGTACTATGTCTGCACTCTCTGACCATCTCCTGTACTATGTCCACAGTCTCTGGTCATCTCCTGTACTATGTCCGCAGTCTCTGGTCATCTCCTGTACTGTGTTCGCAGTCTCTGGTCATCTCCTGTACTGTGTCCGCAGTCTCTGATCATCTCCTGTACTATATCCGCAGTCTCTGGTCATCTCCTGTACTTTGTCCGCAGTCTCTAGTCATCTCCTGTACTATGTCTGCAGTCTCTGGTCATCTCCTGTACTATGTCCGCAGTCTCTGGTCATCTCTTGTACTATGTCCGCAGTCTCTGGTCATCTCTTGTACTATGTCTGCACTCTCTGACCATCTCCTGTACTGTGTTCGCAGTCTCTGGTCATCTCCTGTACTGTGTTCGCAGTCTCTGGTCATCTCCTGTACTGTGTTCGCAGTCTCTGGTCATCTCCTGTACTGTGTCCGCAGTCTCTGATCATCTCCTGTACTATATCCGCAGTCTCTGGTCATCTCCTGTACTTTGTCCGCAGTCTCTAGTCATCTCCTGTACTATGTCTGCAGTCTCTGGTCATCTCCTGTACTATGTCCGCAGTCTCTGGTCATCTCCTGTACTATGTCCGCAGTCTCTGGTCATCTCCTGTACTGTGTCCACAGTCTCTGGTCATCTCCTGTACTATGTCCGCAGTCTCTGGTCATCTCCTGTACTGTGTTCACAGTCTCTGGTCTTCTCCTGTACTGTGTCCGCAGTCTCTGATCATCTCCTGTACTATATCCGCAGTCTCTGTTCATCACCTGTACTATGTCCGCAGTCTCTGTTCATCTCCTGTACTATGTCCGCAGTCTCTGTTCATCTCCTGTACTATGTCCGCAGTCTCTGGTCATCTCCTGTACTATGTCCACAGTCTCTGTTCATCTCCTGTACTATGTCCGCAGTCTCTGGTCATCTCCTGTACTATGTCCGCAGTCTCTGGTCATCTCCTGTACTATGTCTGCAGTCTCTGGTCATTTCCTATACTATGTCTGCAGTCCGTTGTTTCAGAAAATTTTGGTTTCTTGTTTTCCTCCTCTAAAACCTAGGTGCGTCTTCTGGTCAGGTGCATCTTATGGAGTGAAAAATACAGTAATCTTTTCTTTGTATACTTGCTTCTCCTTCACCAGACTCCCCTCCACCGAAGACCATCTGCTGCACTCCAATGCCCCCATCATACTTTTCTGCTGTTTTATAGAAATACCACACCATGCTCTTTCCATATCAAGCTATAAGTATGTGCACACATGTGATACAAAGAGCTTAGCAGAGCTTTCAATCTTTGATGATTGAGTGGCATAAAATGTCTCCAACTTGATGCTTACAGCAGTGATGACCCAACGAGGATTTATAACTTTCTCTATTTACTCAGAATTGAAACAAAGAAAAAAAAAATTCTGGCGCAATTGCTCTTTAAGGATTTGTTAAAGCAAACAGCAGTATAACAATGTTCAAAGAAAATTCAACGTTATGGTCGGAGAGTTGTGTCTCTTATTAGTGTCTGTTTCAGTTAAGTCATGCACATATTTAGATGCTTTTCCCGCCCTTGTAAAGTGCATAACGTAAGGGAATGGCAGAATGTTTTAGAGTCATTCTTATGACTTTGTGCCACTGCCCCGTCTTATTCTATTTTGATTACTAGTTACAATGTTACCCCATCCACTCTTTTATTTTTTGATGGGGCAAGTTTAAAACCTCTACATCCCCCAGACGAAGCTACGTTTTCCCTGTGGCGCAACGCGTTGGAGAGGGGCAGTGACGTCACCACGTACCGGACTGACATTATGGCGAGTACTGACAGAGTGTGATCACACTTCTGAGAGGCTGAGCATTACCGCAGCTTGCGGTTTCATTTCTAAATGCGTGTTGTTTATTAATACAATGTGAGTGCATAATGGGAGCACATTAAACAGTGATTGTTATACCTTGGATAAGGCACCATATCCTTTTATCTTCTTTCTTCCATGGGTCATATGAGGAGATATTGAGCATTGAAGTGAGGAGAGGCTCTAGGCGGGAGAAAACCTCACATCTACATAGACTCAGAAGATAGTCCGTAGGTTTCCATCTGCATCAATGTAAGCAACTTGAAAAGGAGAGTATATCACCAATATCTTCTTCCTGCTGAATCCTAAAAACCTTTTTGCACATTTTTCTTTTTTTGCACATTTTTGCACATCTTTGCTGCTGAACTTTATGAATTGATATATTTTTTAATTATCTTTATTATTTTTATTCATTTATATCTCACTAATATATATACAATTTATTGTTTGCTTTGCATCATTTGCACATTGGATTATATGAATTTACACAAATTTTTTTCATTATTTTTATTTATTTATATTTAGTTTATTTTTACACTGACACAGTGAATTTTATTAATTTATTTATTTTTAATGAAATAATCACATTGTATAAATATCATAAATATCATAATTTGATTTAATTACATATTTTTTAATTTTATTTTTAAGCTTTATTAAGCACTAGGATAATATAATAAGATTAATTTAGGTAACCCAGGCAAAAAGCGGATAAAATGATAGCATCACACAGCATATATGAATTCATGGTATTGCTATGGTAATATACAATATATAGCATTGGTAAGGTAATGTTAGAGCGCGGATAATTATTTAAAGTTTAAAACCTCTGTCAGTTGTTATTGTTGTTTGTGTTCACCTCGAGGAGATCCCTCCTCGCTCCCTGTCCTATGATACAACTGATAAAACTTCCACAATTTCTGTGCTCAGTGCTTTAAATTAAAATTCACCTGGAAGCTGCATTCACAATATCTTGATATACATGTATGCTTTATCTATATGCTGTGCTACCAAATACATCAAATCAGATAGTGAAAAACATATACCAAGTGGAATTATGAGTTACATATCTATTCTCCTTAAGGTTTTAATATGAAATAAGATAGTAGTTGTTTCATTATTTTATTATTAATAGTTTATGACACAATTTGGGGATATGTTATTCGGAAACTGTAAATAATAGTGTCTTTAAAATTAAACATACTTTTTATGTATATTTTAATTTTATTTTTAATATATTGTATGTTCTTAATTTTATATTTTTAATGTTTAGTTATGCAATTGTGTTATATATTGTGATCTTTGTAAAGGGTGGGCAAGTTCCCTCTCTGCTTGATGAGATAGTGGTGGAATGTATGATTAGGATGTCATTTAAATGCACCAATCTGGCTGTTAAACTAACTAGGTTGGTAGCTTTTATATTTGTTATTAAGCCACTAGGGGGGAGTTGGCAGGACCTTGGGTCTTCTTAGTGTAATGTGATGACAAAATTCAAGGGGGTGTGATCTTGCCTGCTTTCATTTCTAGTGTGCCATCTATAAAATATCCTGGGATGCTTCACTGCCTATGGCTCCTGTTGACGTCACTTCTGATGAAACGCGTAGGAGAGAGCATAGTGTGCTGATGTCATCCTACATCAGATGGGGTGATGAGAGGATAATTTTACTGTGTTTGGCGTATTTATGCATTTATTTTTGTTAGTGTTACTCCTGCTTTATAATAAATCAGGCAGTTTTAAAAGAAAAGTATGGCCAACGTTTTTTTGGTCACACGTCTTTGTGGGTCACGGGAGTGCACTTATTTGTGCTCTCCAGTGACCCATAATCACTAAAGAATCACTAAAGCCTGCTGTCGACTGATGTCACAGAGCCACTCCAGGCTCTGGAAGGATCCCAACCATATTGTCAGGATCTACCCAGGTGCCTGATCTGCAACTGGCTCAGCCTCTCAGCACATGGTTGAGACCTGGAGCCAGCTGCTCCTATCCTTTCACCAAATCCTTTTACCAACCTGAAGCTCTAGTGAGCGGTGGAGTGGAAGAGCAAAGAGTGATGACTGTCAGAGCTGACTGAACTGAGCGCTCAGTGGTCATGTGATTGCTTAATTCTCAGGCTTAGAGCTAGTGTGGGAAAGCTGTACCATGCAGGGTTTTTTTTTTTTTGTAGCCCAAACTCCTTTAATTGCAGTATATGGAGCACTTTTCTATTTTACATGATATGATGCTGTGCAATGTGGAGGAATTCTAGTAGATGGACCGTTGTTCCTTCACAGTCAGATCATAGGGACAGAAAGTGTGTGAAAATATCCCCAGAGAAGATATAAAAACCTGACTATTCCTTTCCCACTACAGCACTGCTGGTGCCCAACCTGAGCTTTCTGCGTTCTGCCATATAAGTCCATTCAACAAAGCAGCCACTGCAAGGCTAATGATGGCAATCAAGTGTCAACATGACAACAAGCCTGCACCATCTGCTGGTCATTACTCAGTACTGCAGCTCAAGTCTCTGTCACACCCCTGCTCTAAGCAGTAATGCTTAAGTAGACTGCTGGACATTCACTTTATGCCTGATCACCAGATTGGTTGTCTGCTCAAGGCCTAAATTGAGGGTTGTCTCACATTGACATCTGTCAGTTCATGCCCTGGATTACTTTTGCAATTGTTTGGACTGTATTTGCACATTATTTAACCTGTGTGTGTTTATCTTGATCATTGGCTTGTTGTCTTCACTTCACTTGACTTCGTTATTGTATCTACTTGTGATCTATCTACTTGTCTGGAACAAGGCCTTTGATTGGTATTGGTTTGTCAGCACCATCATCCTGCTGACTCTACTAGTGCCTGCTGTATACTGTTTGCTCAGAGGACATACACCACTCTAGCATCTGTTAGTCGGCTGTCACCCCTGGTGAAACAGTAGGTCCACCGAAATTTATGACAGTCAAGTAGCTTTTAGATAACTTTAGTTGAGTAAAAAAAAAACAAATATATTTACCTGCAGTTGTTTTTATGACCCTCTCATGAGTGCAGATAGCCAGAAGCTTCCCCAAAACAGGGACAAGACTCACTGCAGCTTTGGTGACGTCATCATGGCCCTGTGGAGACTGTGCCGGCTGCATTTCTAATGGAAGCTTTCACATTTTTTTTTTACAGGAATTCATGTACCAGTGCACAGACTGTAATGTGCTGCCTCACATAATGCTTTTATCAGCGTCTTGTAAAGAACAATGCACATGATTACGCTGCCTAATCACACCACCCATAGACGAAGCTGTGCTGAGATTTTTATGCACATGGTGATCAGATTTTATTACCTCGCTCGGATTCCCAGCATTGCTGTAAAACTTGAAAAATGAAGGTGCCCTATGAACCCAGAATAAATATTATTATGAACTTCTGGCTCTCATACAGGCTCAGGAAAAAAAAAAACTGTATTCTAGTAATGTGAACCTGAAGATACGGGAGTTAAGTGCTAGAATAATCTTCTGAATGTATTTAGCTGAAGATAATTCACGGACACGCTCTATCTGAAATTGAAGTCGAATAGATTTAGCAATTTTACTAATTTGTTCGGCAGCAACAAAACAAGAACAATTATTTATGCAACTCTCTGGTTTTAAAAAAAATTGCCATAGGATTTACAATTTAACAAACTGTAATTTTTTTCTAATGAACTCATTAGCAACTGTTTTCCTTCCTGTTGTAATTTTTTCACATTGCTGCAGTAATTATCAGTCCTTGGTATCAAACTTTTCTAGAACAGGCTCCAAACTAAGGAATTCAGGGAAAACAATTTCAACAACTCCTATGTACCTGAAGGATGTAACTCAATGGTATGGACTCTGGTGGTGACGTCTGTAATAGGGTTGAGTAAAACTGAATCAAGAGAATTTGGATGAAATTTCATTAGAATGCTTTGGGGTCAATAGGGAAGGTGAAATTAAAGTGATACTGAACACATACTGTTTAATTTACTTCATACCTTCTCTTTATGTATATGAATCTTGGCACTGTATTTCTTTTAATAAAATAAAGATCAAAGTACCTTTTTTCATAATCAATACACAGCTATCATGTGACCGAACCCTTCCCCAGCTCGTCTGCAGGGAAACATTATGGGAGGAGATCTAGTCCTTTGCTGCCTGTTACATGTTTTAAAAAAAAGTCTTCAAAATAGATTTTAAAAAGGAGGCGGAGCCTCTAAAACACGTAATCTCCACCCACATCCCAGCCCCAGTGATTGCTCTATAACACGGGTGTCAAACTGGTGGCCCTCCAGCTGTTGTCTCCCATGAGGCATTGCAAGATTGACAGTTACAAGCATGATTCCCAAAGGTAGAGGCATGATGGGACTTGTAGTTTTGCAACAGTTGGGGTGTCGCCAGTTTGACACCCTTGCTCTAGAATGTTGCAGAGAGGCTGACAGGCGTCACTGGTGTTTTTCCTCCATTTGACGGGTCCTAGCTTCATGCTTCCTGCCTTCTGATTGCTTGGCTTGCTGAATAGCTGTCCATGCTTCCTACTGTGCTTGCAATCACCTTCCTACCCCTGAGCTGTGACCCCCAAGCCTTCATGGAAGTGTGGAACATTTGCTTATCAATAAACATAGATACAATGTATTAATCCAGTTACTTTGTGTT
This sequence comes from Staurois parvus, assembly GCF_062004578.1. Taxonomy (NCBI): domain Eukaryota; kingdom Metazoa; phylum Chordata; class Amphibia; order Anura; family Ranidae; genus Staurois; species Staurois parvus. The sequence continues at coordinate 2,371,629 of NW_028318374.1, forward strand.
TGTCAAACACAATAGAAAAATACATAATTAATATCAAATAATTAATAATCATCATAATAATATGTATTTGAACTCAAAACTTTATTAATTTTGTGCAAAAATATGGTGTGGCTTATCTGGGGGGGGGGGGGGGGGGGGGGAATCTGCCAGTCCCAGCCTATTTTTGGGAGGAAGGGAGGAAATTAACTGTTTACAAGGAAACTGAAAATGGAGCATGCTCAGTACATGTGGCAACAGCTGGTCTACACAATTTTAGACTGCAGCGGGGACACCAGGGGCGGACTGACAACTCATGAGGCCCCCGGGCAATAGGGGATCATGGGCCCCTGTGTCCTTGCCAAAACTCTAAAAAGCCTATGAAAAAGGTACCAGAGGCATCTCATGGGGCCCCCTACTGACCCCGGGACCTCGGCAGTGCCCGAGTTTCCAAATGGTCAGTCCGCCCCTGGGGGATACAGACAAGGTGAGAGGGGCAGTGAACTGCAAGATCAACCAGGTTTGTTTGCAGAATACAGACAATAAACATTGAATGAACATCATGTAATACAGCATATACTGACCGTTTTTAATGATGTGGGTATAATAACGCTTTGAGGTGCATTTGGCTGTTTTTGAAGATGTAATGGGCTTTATTGACTCCTATAGGGTTATTAATGGTATGCATTTTTGCCAAAAATCAATTGTTAGACCAATTATTTTACATATTTTTCATAGAAAGAAAAAGCAGATAAACTTCTGGGATGTACAACATACATTGGCCTAGGCCAGAAACCAGGAAGCAACTGAAGAAATGTAAAAAAAAGGTTAAAACAAACAATAATATACCTTCCTATCTATTTGCTAAGCCTGTCAGCATAAGAATTAAAAATAGCTAATGTTGACTGAGAGTGTTTAGTTCCACTTTAAATTGGGACAGAGACAATGTTAAAATGGCTCAGTGGCTGAGTGGTTAGCATTTCCACCTAACAGTATTAGGGTTGTCAAATCCCAACCATGTCACTACCTTCCTGGAGTTTGCATGTTCTCCCTGTGACTATGTGGGTTTGCTCCAGGTACTTTGGTTTCCTCCGACACTCCAAATACACATGCTGGTAGGTTAATTGGTTTCTCTCTATGTCAGTATTAATAACAGGAAAATGTAATCAGGGTAGCCGCAAATATTATTTTAATTCTAATATATGTTCTATAGGCTTCCACTCTATCCGAAATAAAATACAATAAAACAAAAAGCAGTGTATGCTATAGAGAGCTATGTACGATTCTAAGTAATTGATTTTAAATGAAAAATACCTCATATAGCCTCTAGGTGGAGCTAAGTATTATAGGACATTTCTGTAAAACTTAGCTCTATCTTGTGGCCAAATGTGGTATTTTCTGTTTTAAATCAATGATTTACATTCGAACAGCAAAGGATATAGCCTATTTTCAATTATTTTTCTTTTCTGCCGTATTAACATAGAACAAATGTGCATGCACTCTCACTGGACAAATGGCTATGTGCATTCTTCATAAATCAATCCTAAAATGTATTCCTGGGTGACCGGCCTTTGGGTGATAGGGAAGATCTAGTCAGAGACAACAACAGCTTAATAGCTGAGATCTGACTTTTTGTTTTTCACATCTGACCCAGAAAAAAAGTGACACAAGAGATGCCATTTGACAGCTGGTGGTTGTAGCTTTTCTTGTTTTCGCATCATGCAACATTCTGCTATTGCTTTGGAAATTCCAATGGCTATTATGTAGATTTTTTGAGGGAAAAAAATAGGTTCATTAACTTTGGCTTTGACACAATTCGCAAGTGACTTGTGCATTTTGCTGCTGGGTAAAAGTTTGCAAACCGCGGAAATCGCATTAATAACACTGTTCAAAAACAGAGAACATTCTAAAAATACATCCATCTGCCACCTCCAAGTCAAAGAAGCCTCTCTTTGCTTTTCCGAGCAACACTTGCCTGAACTGTTCGCTTCTGGCCCCAGATTTCATTTAAAGCCAATTGGCATGCTGTTATTTAATGTGCCATTTATTCTTTCTCACTATGAATACTATTTGCAAATGTCCTGGACACTCTATTTTATTTCAGCAGTTTTTATATTTCATTTCAATTTCCTTTACTAAATATATGAATAAATATAATCCTGTGAGATTTATCAGTAATGATCTTAGTTTATTTTACACATCTCCTGAAAATGCTGACCATTGCTATAGACATTTTTTTTTTAATATTTAGTAATGGAGTAAAAAGTATATTTTCTTGGATTTCATTTGTCAGTGATTTTGTGTATATTAACCAGTGAATTTCTTCATTGGTTGTTTGCCTGTGTAGGTCAGAGTAGCTACTTTGGCGAAATTTGTAATTTCGCAGCAAAATCAATTTAGCGAAAATTATTTTGCTCATTTCTGTTGATCGCTAAGTATACCTTATTAGAAATATTTTTAAAAAAATACTTTTTATATACTTTATCTACTTTTTTTTACATCCCTGTTGGGGAGACCAAGCCACTATAACCACCAACGATGGACTCTTATGGTGTCAATTAGCTACTAGCTACTGGCAATGCCTTAAGGATTCAGAATGATTTGGGGAATCAGACTATTTTCAAAGCCTCTTAGCACAACCCCTCCCAATTCCCCCTCTTGGCACAAATCCCTCCCCAGCACAATTGCCCCAGTCCACTCTACTAGCACAAATTACCCCTAATCCCCTCTGCTAGCACAAATCCCCCCCAAATCCCAAATCCGCCCTCCCAGCACAACCTCCACAACCACCCCTCCTAGCACAATTCCCCCACCCTCCCAATCCTCCCTCCTAGAACAACTTCCCCCAAATCCCCTCTCCTAGCACACATTCCCCCCAATCCCCCCTCCCAGTACAAACCCCCCTTCCTAACACAAACCCCCTTCGTAACACAAATCCCCCCCAATTTCCTCTCCTAACACAAATCTCCCCAGTCCCCTCTTCTAGCAAAAACTCCCCACCATACCCCCTCCTAGCACAACCCCCCCTCAATTTCCCCACCTAGCACAAATCCCCATCCCAGCACCAATAGTCTTCCTTCAATCCCCCCACCTATGAGAAATTCCCCCAAATCCCTTTAGCTAAAACCCCTCCAAGCATAACATTCTCCCACCTTAACCCAAGTCCCTCCCCCTTTTAGCACAAATCCCAACCAACCTCCCCTCCCCTCAAACCTCCCTCCCACTCCTAGCACATATCCCCCCATTCTGTCTCCTAGCACAAATCCCCCCTATCATCCCCATCACCCTTCCCAGCACAAATACTCTTATCCCCCCTCCTGCACAAACCTCTCAACTCAGCACAAATGATTGTTACCCCACTTCATTGTGTACAGTTCCCCTGGCCTCTAAGCCCCCCGCCCCCCAAACTTTACAGACAGGACACCAGGTAGATGTATGGGTTGTGCTGTGCTCTCACTTCTGTCAGTGGAATAATTTTCCATACAACAGATGACACAGGATCGCTCTTTGATCAAGCTGTGCACTGTTTTATTACCCTGCCCCCATCTCCTCCAATGACCAGTCATCTCTCTGCAGCAGGGAGCCAGGAAATTATTCAGACATTGAACATGCCAATGTAAGAGCTATCTTGTGTCATCTGCTGTATAGGGGATTGCTCCACTGACAGGAGAGAAGAGCACAGCCTGCACCTTCCGGCTCTCTCCTGTCATTTCTCCTTTAAAGGGCTTCAGTGCTCCAGGCTGCTCTCCACTTGTCCCAGCCGTGAGTGCGGCATTGGGGGAAAGCATTCACCATGGAAAGACTGGCCTGGGGGGGCACAACTGAAATCTGGAAGGGGCATAGCCCACCCCAGCACACCCCTAGATTCAGCCATGGCGGAGAGTAGGGAAGCCAGCAGCCGTGGCGTTCCAAAGTGTGAGCTACTATCTGATGCAGCCATTTTCAACCAGTGTTCCTCCAGTGGTTTTTGAGGGTTCCTTGAGCTTTGGCTAATTGGCCTTTCATCTGATATTGCCTTCATAGATCCAGGTCCATCACCACTTGACAGAGCCAGGTAGAATGGCACCAGTGATGTTTAAAGCTGTCTCCAAAGGCATTCTAACAACCACTGTAAGTGGTACATTCTTTCTACTGATCACCAATGTAAGAGGCATGTTTCTAATGATCCCCAATGGACTAATCTTAGCAGGGTTCCCTGAGACATAATATACTGTATATTTTAAAGGTTCCTCTTGAGTAAAAAGGTTGAGAAAGGCTGATCTGACGCAACCACTATACCACCCTTACAATTTTTGGATTATATTGGAGATAGTTGATTGTAATGCATGATTGCTCTTATAGTTGATATTAAAGACCTACTCCGCTAGATGATGTCATGGATGATATTTTTATGGTGGCTTGCCTTCTGGATTCCCTTTGCCCATTATTAATTGAAGTCACCCTGGCACCTGCCCGTTAGATGATTATTTTACATACAATAGACTTTTCCATCCAGTTTCCTGAAGAAGCGGAATCCAATTCCAAGAATATGTTAATATCAAGTCCTGTCTGGATTGTTGTACTGGTTGGCTATTCACGTTAGTTGGTTTCCTAGATTGTAAGCTCGAAAGAGCAGGGCCCTCAATCCCCTCATGTTTTGCATTGTATTGGTATTGTTCTGTCACATGTTCTGTCCCCCTTTGTAATGTACAGCGCTGAGTGAACTATTGGCGCTTTATAAATACTGTATAATAATAATAATATCCAAATTTTTTTGTACACCAGCTGGGAGTGTGTATTAACCTTTCCGGATGTGATCTGTGTACCTTTGATGTAATTTGTATGGTTTTTTTTAATCTTGAATACCAAAGATTTTAATGAACATGTCACTAAACATAATTGTTTTTATACGTGTTTATGGGTACCTTAAACATCTTTGGGTCCATAATTTTGTGGGTTTCATTAATCTTTACTTTGATGTATCATATTGCAAAGCTCTTCAACATCTATGGGTAAAGAATATCTTTAAAAAATGTTTGATCTTTGTTTTGGGTGACCTCTTCAACCAATCATTGAATGATTGTTTGTTTGGACATGCCTTCCTTCCTTTTTCAGCCAATCCAACTGATTAAACCAAGTTTTTAGCAGGGCCCCTAGAGTCTGGGTTGTTAAGCCAGCTTCTGGAGTTATAGAGGGCCCAACGTGTAACACAGCTTTTCAGGGACAGTGGGTCAAGACTACAAACTAGTGCCAACTGTTCCAAAGCAGAAGCACTTTAGTGGTTCTACTTCTCAGGCTGTAGACTCAGTTAGGCATTTTCAGTTTTTGGTAATACAAAGTTCTTATAAAACCATGGATCCAGTTGCTGTTATCAGGAAGCCATATCTGAGGCCAGGGCTACTCAGGTACCCAGATACCCAGTCAGTGCACTGGAGGAACCTTTCTGGTCTCCTCTGACAAATGGCTCACTGTAACTGACCTCCAACCATCCTATCTTGAATCAAGTTCCACACAATTGTTTTCCCCAGGTATTGGTTGAGATAAGGTTGTGCACCGTTGTTAATATCCAGCTCACTGTAAGGCTTCACTGCTGTATACAACTGCCCATAATGTTAATGCAATCAAACTTCCAAGTTACCACACAGAACATACCCAAAAGAGAGAATTATTTTTCTTCCACCAATTTACTCTACAGCCTATTCAGCAGGGTTGCAAAGAAAGGAGCTTAGCTTCAAAATACAATCCAAAATATGGTACAGAATCTTTATTATTGGTCATGTACATTCTCTAAGAACACATCATAGTTCATTTGCATTAGGTTCCCAAGGAAGAGTGTTTTAAGAGGGGTGCTGCATAATCATAGCTCATACATAGCTTTATTGGTATTTGTAGGCCTAAGACATGCTGCAAGGAATCCTCTGGGGAGACAATCTGCTGTTCTTCTGTCTCTACATCTTCTACCCTTTCTCCATTCCTCTCTTCTTCTACCCAATAACCCCCCTATTATCTAGGCTTTGATAGGACAACCCATATGGGAAAGCAACCCTTTGATAAAGGTTTCCTTCCCACTGGTGTTATTTTTCTCTTTTTTACATATATTGCCATTTTTTCTGCTATCGCTTCTTTGATGAAGGGGCTTGTTTACAACTTTGAAATGTAGTTATTGTTACTCAAATCTGTGCCTGCTGTTGATTGAGCTTGCAATATGCTGATGCTTTGTTGCTGTGGATCTTGGATGGTGAACCAGCCAGCATTTTTCACTTCAGCTCTCATTTTTGTTGGCCACTACACTCCATGCACTTTAAATTCAGCATCAGTTCCTGACCTCAATGCTCTTTTGGTTGAATGTTCACAAATTTCCAGAGACCCACCAAAATACTGTAAAAAGTCTTCCCAGAAGAGCTAAGGCCACCATAGTTACAAAGTGTGGCCAACTCCATAGTTTTCGCATGCAAAACAGTTTTCACAAGTGTCAGGTGTCGTCAGGTGTCCACAAATCTTTTGGACATATAAAGCCGGAGCCTGTCTCAGCCCACCAGTTTCTGCCAATAACTAAATATTTATTAGAATGTCTACAGTCAGCTTTCCTTTAAATTTTCCATGCTGCAGGACATCTAGTCCATGACAATCAGCAAAGGATGCTGCAAGTTATCCCAACTACTGTATTTACTCAAACTTTTATTATCATCTGTGAATAATCTGTGACCAGAGATTTTGCAGCACAGAGGATTTGAAGAAAGTATCTAATTTAAGCTCATTTTATACTCCATATGTATTTATTATGGCATTTTCATCTTGATGAGTGCTCTTGCATTTAGCTTAGGTGATAGTGATAGAAACCTATCTTATGTTAAGTGCTGTTTCTGTTGGGTGGATGTTATGTGGCCAGTTTAGATGTGTATAGCGCTAGTCTGCCTTTCTTTATTAAAGTGCATCAATTGAACGAGCGGAATATTACATGACTACATCATGTCCCATATCCAATTACAGCTTGGCAAGGAGCTGGAAATGGCACTCACTTAAAATTCACCCAGTTAAAATGACTGTTCTCTGCAAATAATTAAAAGCTCCTTTTATCCTTCTTGGATGTTCCTGTCTTCATCCTTCAAAGCAGAACAATACCATACAATAAAGAGGCTCAGAGTGTGACGGGTCATTTACTAATTATACGCCTGCCCCTAGTTTGTCGATTCACCCCATGCATGGATAACATTCCCAGTTATCTGTGAATATTCTGTCTCTGAGCCATTTGTAAATTTGCACCAGGTTATATAAGATGCAAGATGGAATGTGTAGTCAAACAGTCAGCCGTTGCCATTTTTCAACCCAAGTACCAGCACCTACTAGGGCAATAAAATGTCATTTTTCTCATAACTCTATCTATAGTGTAACATAACTTCTGCTGTTTAACTACCAGGGTTCAGCATCATTTGTGGTAATAGCTCAGCAGAAGATGCTTGAATCACCTGAGACTAGGGCAGGTGTGTCTAGAGGATTGGTCGCAAACTTGTAATCTGATGATTCTGTGTTGTCAGTCAATAAGAGGGTGATACTTCAGTCTTTGAAATGATTTTTTTCTAGCAAAAATGTTCGTGCATTTACATGTAAACGAAAAATCTGTGTAGCGCACCACTTATGCTGGGTATCGCTTGCCTTCTAACGTATAGAAAAATAATGTAGTAATCCACTTACAGAACTCATCAAAACCTGCATTGCCAAATCTCAACACTGTGTAAGCCCCAATGTAGTTGCCAATCACCGTGGAACAGTCTTATCAAGACATTCTGTCACGTACCTGATAGGAGACTGAAATGAGGAGTGTGGCTTCTCCTGTATCTTTGGCCCAAGGACCTCAGGAGTGGAACAGAGAGTAAACTATAAGAAGAAGAATGTCTCCTGCGCATAAGTGTGGAGGACTGAAGGCAGTGATCCTGATGGAGCTCCAATGAGTTTGTGTATCAGGATGACCAACAGATAAACCAAATGAAAACAAGAAGCGCACCAACCTTGCGCATTACCTCTGATGAAGAAGGGACCCCCTTCGAAACGCGTCAGCTATACTGAACACCCATTCCCTTGATGGGACTCACGCTATCTTCAAGTCCCTGTGAGGACTTACATGCCTGATTTCATTCGCTGTTTGTGAGTATATTTTTTACAATTAATACATTTTGGTTACTGAGGTAATGCGCAAGGTTGGTGCGCTTCTCGTTTTCATTTCATTCTGCAGTATTGATCAGGCTTCCCCAGCCTTGTTTTGGAGCCGCACAGCCCTTTATGCATTGGTGGACGATTTCTCCAGGCCTGGTTCCATCTATTCGCCACCTGTCTGAGTCCTAGAGCGCAGGAGAATTCGTCTTTGATTTACAACAGATAAACCAAGCCTTGCTGCTCTTGCACAAGATTTTGGTAGTCCAGACAAAACTGCAAAAAGACAAAGCAAGAGTGCACCATCCCAAAAAGAGCATATTGTAGCATAGATAAAAATATACTCACAAACATGTGATGACAATTTGCATAACTGATGAGAGCCACTTGGTGCAATGACCGATAGGGGCCAATATACCCTGACGTCTAGGTGAGAGCCATTCCAGGGCCAAATTACACTAACGCATTTCAAGGGCAACCCTCTTCCTCAGAGACAGAGGGTTGCCCTTGAAACGTGTCACCTGTAATTTAACCGTGTCGTGGAAAAAGCCAAGGTCAGGAACTGCTAAGCAGTGGTACAGAGCAGAATCTGAGATCAGGTCAGGGGACAGCCAGGTCAGTAACAGGAATCAGATGAAGCACACAAGTCAGAATACTATTCACCACTGACACTGAGTTACAGCCTTCTTTAACTGCTTCCTGCCTTGCCTATAGCAAATTGATGGCCGACCAGGAGCTTTCCCATCCTGGGTGGACGTTATATGACATCCTCCCAGTCACGTGCTTCCATTCGCAGTCTATTAACCACGCTGCAACTCCATCTATCCCCAGCTGTGTCCACCAAGCACAGCAGATAACAGATCATTATACCAGGCCAGCCCCAGTACCATGTGATTGCTATGACCAATCACAAAAATCACATGTCAGTTGTACTCAATCAATTTATTTATTTCAGGTACTTATATAGCGCCATCAATTTACGCAGCGCTTTTACATATATATTGTACATTCACATCAGTCCCTAACCCTCAAGGGGTGTACAATCTAAGGTCCTTAACTCACATTCATACATACACATACTAGAGACAATTTAGACAGGAACCGGTTAACCTACCAGCATGTCTTTGGGGTGTGGGAGGAAACCAGAGTAAACCCACGCAGGCACAGGGAGAACATGCAAACTCCAGGCAGGTGGCGCCGTGGTTGGGATTTGAACCGGCCACCCTAGTACTGCCAGGCAGAAGTGCTAACCATTTAGCCACTGTGCTGCCCCATGACTCAATCACTGCCCAATGCCCAACTGAATCAATTACTTTCATTCATAGCTATTCATTGTGTACTGTTGTGATGATCTCTGTGATTAGTCACAGTTATCACATGATACAGACAGGGCCAATCACAGTGCATGTGTGGCTAATCACAGCTATCACAGTAGTACACAGTGGAAATGAATGGATGCCTTTCATAAAATAAACAGTGATCATCAGTATTATAAGCATTCATAGTGAAAAAAATTCTAATCACTTACCCAGTCTAGTACAGTTTCACTTTGGTACTGCTCTGGTCATAGTATGTACAAAAATTTGAAAAAAATGTTACAGCACTTAAAAGAAAATGATTCAAAGACACCACCACACCAGTCATATGATGCTGTTGTACTGTTCTGGTGACGGTATGTGAAAAAGAAAATTGCAAAAAAAATTTTTTATAATTTCTTCATTTTCCAAAAAATTGTGAAACTACAACTTCAAAAAAAACTCACCTCTTACTAAATACCCAAAACTATCTACTTTCCCAAAAAGGGGTCATTTAGGGGGGTATTTTTACTGTCCTGGCATTTTAAGGCCTCAAGAACTGAAATAGGCAGTCAGAACATCAGGTGTGAACAATTTTCAAATATGTATCCCATAGTTGGTACACTCTATAACTTTCACACAGACTAAATATTATATTGGTTTTAGTTATTTTTTTACCAAAGAAATGTAGCAGAATACGTTTTATGAAGAAGAAAGATTATTTATTTGCAAAATTTTATAACAGAAACAAAGAAAATTAGTTTTTTTGCTTTTTTCAAAATGTTTAGTGCCATAATTGCTGTGGACCTGCACCTGCGTCTATGCATGTGGACACTCCCATTTTTAAGCACAGGCATTCACCTAGCCACCATGAGTCTTTGTGCACAGCCATGTGCATGCGCATGTTTCAGAGCCAGCTGGCTTACAGGAATTCCCTGACACTTTCCATATCTCACCACTTCTAAATGAATTTTCCATAAATCTGAAATTTATCAGAGATGCTCTTATCTCAATCTTACTTCGTGTAGTACCAAGATAGTCCAAACCCAACATTTTTACCCTTCTTCCTTCACAACGGCTGCTACCAGTATCTCATTCCAGTCAACACTTATATCATCAGCACATCATGGATCTTCGAAATAGTGTCCAAACAATTTTTATAATGATCACATCACAGCTTTAAAAGTGCAACATTTCCTGGCTGTGCCCCTTCATCAAGCATCCTTGCTGTCATGGCTCTAGCTGAAGTGATTTTCTATCCATAGCATTTTGGGTTACAGGTCAAAAAAATGTAATGTTTGAGGGAGTAGGACTCTCAGTGCTGGTGAAAAACGGAACAAAAAAAAAATGTGTATCAAAGCAAAACTTTTTTTTATTATAAAAAACATTTTCTATTAAAGACAACATATATTTTCATAGATTCCCATATGAACTGTAAAGCCAATACCCATGTGTTAGATATTCATAATTGGTTTATCATAAACATTTTACTTGACATATCAACAGATGTCATATAGTAAATGCAGCAAAGACTCATGGGAAGCCTTTTCACAGTTGATGTATTTCTACATGCTTTTCAAGAACGATGGGAATTGCAACATCTACAGAAAAAACAAGACAATATAATACATACAGTATATTATACATACAGTATATATCAAGAGAACTCCACCACTGGGCAGGGATCTAAAAGACGTACCCAGTGTTAGAGATTGACCGATACACCCCGGGCTAGAGTCCAGGGAGCCAAATCCTACCCCTGGAGGGTATGGGAGACACACTAGCAGATCAGACAACCACATAAAAACTATAAATATAATAGAATTCTGATTCCAATAAATTATAGCTGTTGTAAAAAGCTAGAGTGGTAATCCTAGTATATCCAAAAGAAACCTACCAAAAAGATATGGATTTACTGGAAAGAGAAGAGGTGAGGAGAGGAGGGAAGGGAAGAGAAGAGAAGAGAAGGGAAGGGAAGAGAAGAGAAGGGAAGGGAAGAGAAGAGAACGGAAGGGAAGGGAAGAGAAGAGAAGAGAAGAGAAGAGAAGAGAAGGGAAGGGAAGGGAAGAGAAGAGAAGGGAAGGGAAGGGAAGAGAGGAGAAGAGAAGATCAGAGAAGAGAAGATCAGAGAAGAGAAGAGAGGGGAGGGTAGAGGGGAAGAGGAGAAGGTGACGAAGGAAGAGAGTAGGGGAAAGTAAAAGAAATGGGAGAGGGGAGGAAAGCAGAGGGGAAAGGAGAAGGGAAGGAAAAAGGATGGAGAAAAAAAGGAGAGGAGGGGAGATCAGATGATTGGAGAGGAGAAGGAGTGGGAAGAATAGAGTTAAGGGGAGGGATTGTTATACAGGAGTAATATAAAAGGGAAAGACAAGGGAGGAGGGAAAAGAAAAGAGGAGGAGAGGAAGACAGAGGTATTGAAGACTGTAAAAACTCTGAGACATAGACGTTGGGGGGGGGGGGGGTTGGGGATAAACAGAGTTTCTGCAGACGATTGCTGCAATTATGTGACCTCACAGAGTGATTAATCCTTAACCTCCCTAGTGGTCTGATTATGTCAGTATTTCTGTGCTCACAGCGGTACATTGTTTTCAATGGGAATATGTCGTTTTTTTATTGTAGGCCTGTAAATTTTAGGAATAACTCACTGAAATCTGTCCAAACAAGAGTCTAGTAAACATCCCGGGTATGATAAAATTTGAAACACGAAATCTTAAATTATAATATAAAAAATAATAATAAAAAATAATAATAATATAATAATAATACATTTCATTCAATAATGTAATCAAACCAAAAACACTGAAATTTTAAATATAGCGCCAAGTTCGCACATCACTGAGCAAAGTCGCAAAATTGTTTTCAGTGTCTGATGATGAATTTCCCCCACAAATCATTATCACTCAATTCTGCAAGTGGTTCTGATTTACTATCGCTGTTCTCTAGCTGATCTAAAACTGCTTTTGACATAAAGGAACGCTTTTTGGACGCCATGGACATTTCTCAGTTTCCAGGCAGAAAGAACAGTAAAAATGCAGGCAGGGCACAGGACAAAGCACTTGGGACAAAATGTATGTGAAATGGGTTGATACAGGAATGTTATACTATCAGATTTTAGTGTATTGAGTAAATGTAAAATTTTTACATTTTTGAATTTCCCGCCGCTTCCATCGCTCGTATGTCTCGTACGTCCCGACGCTCGCAGGGAACGGAACCTGGAAGACGGATGCTGGCATTGGCTGGAGGAGATGGCTGGGAACGCTGCAGGGGGGGCATCGCGGGAGCGCAGGACAAGGTTAGTGCTGGAGGGAATCCAAGAGCAACGCTGCAGGGTAATCTCGAGTGTAGCTCAGGGTTACCGCTTCTGGTACTGAAAGTTAACCCCCGAGCTACACTTGGGAATACCGCCAGGGGGGGTTAAAAAAAGACAGAAGACGGCAAAGTAAATGCATCAGCCATATCAATACACTGTTACCTTTAGATAGAGGAAGAGGAGAGAAAAAGAAAGGAGTGGTGGGGGAGAAAGAAAGAATACTGATAACAGTTATAGCATGGATAGAAATAATAGAAATAAAAATAGAAACTCAGTTAAAGAAACTTTTTACTTTCAATCGTATTTATTTAAATTAAAGAAACTGTGGGGCATGTTTAAATACTTTACAGTTAAAGGATAATTTGTGTGACTCGTACAATGTGAGTTTATATCAATAAAGAATATTTATATTGATTTCTTGGGGGTGGGGAGTAAATTAAGTAGTGTACCATTGATTTCTGTTAGGATCCATCTTTCTCTGTATTTAGGTACACTTCATCTACAGTATTGAAGACTGCAAAAACTCAGGTATCTAGGGAAGTAGTAGACAGAGATTAGGTGTGGGGAGCTGGGACACACTGAACTCTCGAATTTTGCTGCAATCCTGTATGTTTGTGGAGTGAAAAACCTGTGAAAGAAGAAAGAACAGGTCAGTTCGAGAGAAAGAAAGGAAAGGAAAGGAAAGGAAAGGAAAGGAAAGGAAAGGAAGGAAGGAAGGAAGGAAGGAAGGAAGGAAGGAAGGAAGGAAGGAAGAAAGAAAGAAAGAAAGAAAGAAAGAAAGAAAGAAAGAGAGAGAGAAAGAGAGAGAGAGAGAGAGAGAGAGGGGGGGAGAGAAGGAGAGAGAGAGAGAGAGAGAGAGAGAGAAAGAAAGAAAGAAAGAAAGAAAGAAAGAAAGAAAGAAAGAAAGAGAAAGAAAGAAAGAGAAAGAAAGAGAAAAAGAAAGAAAGAAGGAAAGAAGAGAAAAGAAAGAAGGAAGGAAAGAAGAGAAAAGAAAGAAAGAAGGAAGGAAAGAAGAGAAAAGAAAGAAGGAAGGAAAGAAGAGAAAAGAAAGAAATTACTGTCCACAGTTACACTACAAATAGAAATAAAAACCAAAATAAAGACGCTTCAGCTGTAGGTGCTTTTTATTTGGGAGTGCAAACTGCTTCATAAGCAATAGGGTTATTAGGAGCCATGAAACAATTTTGACTACATTACAGTTTATTGCAAATGAGTATGGCATTTTTAGTAGTGTGGGTTTATTACTGGACCGGAGCAAGGAACTTATTAATATGGCTTCATATAATCAAAAAGTCATAGCTGAGTATTGAGATGCTGTTCTGTTTGCATGTAATAAGCTGAGGTTATTTAAGGGAAAATGTCCACCACAACAGACATCCTTTCATTATATAACAAACAAGGAATTCTACAATTCCATAATGGTCACACAAGCGCATGACAAGCACATTTGTTGCTTTGTAGCTTACTTTCTTGATAAATACTAAAAAGCAATGAAGGCTAGCTATTACGATACACCCCAAACACACACACACACTCCAGGTTACAATGCAGATGATTCAGCTTCCCTAGAGGAAGGGCAGGGGGGTGCCTTGTCACCTTCTACTATTACCTCTCCTCTACTGTCCTCTCCTCCTCTCTCCAGCTAACAAAACATATGTAGTCATTCACTAAGGAAGCCTGCACAATAAAGGGAACTTTTCTGGACTGAAATATGGGGGATGGGTTACTATAGCTCTACTAAGTCAATAGGAATGCAGCTAGTAAAGTTGGAACTTCCAGTCTTCATGTTTACTCAAGCAATGTCAGCCCCCAAAATTCTATCCTAATAGATGTTTTTTTAAGTACAAGTTCCCTTTTTCAACCCTACTTCCATAGCCCCCCCCCATCCCCCCTCAGTACATTTTGTTGTGCCACCCTGATTATTTTAAAAATATTAAATTGTACTTTAACCTTTGACTCTGTACCACTGGAGGTGGTGGTAAAAATGCTAAACAATTATGAGGGGGGAGGCATGTTTGACTGTTTTACCTAAAATGTTTGGTACTCCATGTTACATAGAAGGTATCATACAAGAATCATAAATCATATAAAGATACCTTAAATTGTAAGCTCCTTGAGGTTTAGAGACTGATGTTAATATACAGTATATGTGTAGCTCCCATCTAGATAACCAGGGGGAGATATAGTTCAATTTTTAGTCAGGAGGGATGAGTAGCAGCCTGGGTGTAATAGTAGGGACAAATTTCGGTCAGAGCTGAGAGGCTCAGCAGGTTGCTTTCCTGATACCTCCCCCTGGTCTAAAATATTGTAGAAGATTCTAGAAGCAAGAGGAGGGGGTGAGGAGTGGCTGGAGTGCACACTTAGGGTCCCTGACCAATCCCCAAGCAGAAGGCTTGGCATGGGGTCAGGACAGCCCTTAAATGTTAGAGAGCCTGCTCAGTAGCAGGAGAATTTGGGTTGAAGATGAAGTGAGAAGCTGAAGAACAGGAGCCTGGGAGGGGGCCCAGATAGAAAGGGGCTCACCTTCAGGGAGTGGGGCTTAAAAGGAGGAAAACTCAAGACTTCATTGGCCCCCAGAGCAAGTACTACCTATGCAGCAGGGAAGGAGTGGCCCATCAGAAGGCCTAAGAGCAGCCACTGACCCACCAGCTCATAGGCAGAGGACTGAGTAGACCTGAGGAAGGAGCACTCTAGTGGGAAACTGGATTAGCTTTCTACCCGGGACTGTCTTTAAAGTGACAGCCACTGGATACCCTGCCCAGGGATTCCTTCAGACAGCTGGATATTTTAAAGAGACTTGTACATTATGTAGTTCCAGGAAGATTGTCCTCAGTTGCCATTCCCTTGGGCATCCCATACACACCTTACCCCATCCAAGTTATTCATTCCCTAATAAAATCCAAAAAAACCCAAGCTTAAAGACTTGTTTCTGTCTAATGGATGCAAGTCTATGTGAACAATGCTTGTTGCCTGGGTTTGCAGGACTATAGGAGGCCCCACAACTTCAGCAACTCCTAAGGGTTAGTTCTACATATGTAAAGAGCTACGTAAATTGATGGTGCTATATAAATACCTGTAATAAATAAGTAAAAAAGAATTCCAGGTGTGGATGTTTTATACATAGTTACTTTGCTCCAACTTGGACCAATGTAACCATGTATAAACCATACATGGCTGACGAGCCTAGAAGCTGGATATCACTGACGTAGACTCCAGTAGACACTCAAATGGTCCAGTTATCCCCACTTGCTTCTGCGTCCCATGTTGAGTGTTTGGCCTCCTGCATTATGAACACACGTTCAGCATGGGTGTCATTCCGTGAATGCGCTGCATTTTCTGAATTAATGTAAAGCATTCACTGATTGGACAAGGTGTAGAATGCCACTGCCCTGCCTCTCAATCTTGTCCAATCAGAGAATGCTTTACATTAATTCAGAAAATACAAAATATTCTCTGAATGGTGTCTGTGCTGAGTGGTCAACCTTCTGTGTTCAGAATGCACTAGGTTTGTCCCACAGCATGAGAGCCAGAAGCAAGCGGAGATCAGTATCAATGTCTAATTCAGCGATTTCCAGCTTCCAGGGGCATCAGCAAAATATGGTATACACTGTACATACACTGCTCAAAAAATTAAAGGAACACTTTGAAAACACATCAGATCTCAATGGGAAAAAATATCATGCTGGATATCTATACTGATATGCACTGAGTAATGTGTTAGGACCGTAAGGATGTCCCATCATTTGAAGGAAATGAAAATTATCACCCTACACAGATTTGAATTCAAGGACAGCCTCAAATTGAAAAAATGAAGCAGCTGGCTAGTCCATTTTGCTGAAATTTCATTGCAGCAACTCAAAATGGTACTCAGTAATTGTATGACCCCACGTGCCTGTATGCATGCCTGACAATGTCGGGGAATGCTACTAATTAGACGACCGATGGTGTCTTTGGGGTATTTACTCCCAGATCTGGACCAGGGCATCACTGAGTTCCTGAACAGTCTGAGGTTCAACCTGGCGGCGTCGAATGGACCGAAGCATGATATCCCAGAGGTGTTCTATTGGATTTAGGTCAGGCGAGCGAGGGGGCCTTTCAATAGTATCAATTCCTTCATCCTCCAGGAACTGTGTGCATAATCTCACCATATGAGGCCGGGCATTGTCGTGCACCAGGAGGAACCCAGGATCCACTGCACCAGTGTAGGATCTGACTATGGGTCCAAGGATTTCATCCCGATACCTAATGGCAGTCAGGGTGCCATTTTCTAGCCTGTAGAGGTCTGTGAGTTCCTCCGTGGATATACCTATGATGTTACAGGCAGCATGACATTCTCCACGGCTTCTCCAGACCCTTTCATGTCTGTCACATGTGCTCAGGGTGAATCTGCTCTCATCTCTGAAAAACACAGGGCACCAGTGGTGGACCTGCCAATTCTGGTGTTCAATGGCAAATGCCAATCAAGCTCTATGGTGCCAGGTAGTGAGCACAGGGCCCACTAGAGGATGTCGGGTGCTCAGGCCACAATCATGAAGTCTGTTTCTGACTGTTTGGTCAGAGACATTCACACCAGTGGCCTTCCGAAGGTCATTTTGTAGGGCTTTGGCAGTGCTCATCATGGAGCAGGAGCAGATACCAGTCATGCTGATGGGTTAAGGACATTCGATGGGCCTGTCCAGCTCTGCTAGAGTAACTGCCTGTCTCCTGGAATCTATTTCATGCTCTTGAGGCTGTCCTGGGAGACACAGCAAACCTTCTGGCAATGACACTTATTGATGTGCCATCCTGGAGGAGATAGACTTCCTGTGCAACCTCTGTAGGGTCCAGGTATCACCTCATGCTACCAGTAATGACACTGACCCTAGTCAAATGCAAAACTAGTGAAAAACAGTCAGAAAAGATGAGTAGGGAAAAAATGTCAGTGGCCTCCACCTGTAAAACCATTCCTGTTTTGAGGTGGCGTCTCATTGGTGCCCATCTAGTGCACCTGTTGTTAATTTAAGTGTTACTAAACCCATGACCTGGTCTATATCTGGTCTCCCACAGTACACACAACATGGAAATGCTACTATTTTAGTAAATATAAACTGCTAAATACCTTTTCTAAACAGCAGTTAGAGCAATCTTTTGACTTCAGCAGAGCACTGGTTAAAGCTTGTAGGAGGAGTTTTCTTTCTGCTCTAGGAGGATGTGAAAGTCCTGACCCTCTGTCTGGACAGATTGGCCCAGTGATGATCATATGCACTCTCCAAAGAGAAAAAAACCCTCTCTAGCAATACACACCAAACTGGGCATGTGCATGTGACCACAAGTTCAGTCTGTATTAGGTAGTCATTTCAATAAAAGGAGGGGCAGAGAAGACAGGATCAAACAGCCTTTTTACACAATGCAGAGGATTAACCCCTTAGTTTCCACAGTGAATATAACAAGCATGCTTTACTGCGTATACAGACTCATTTTACTGTTGTGGGTTTAGTAACACTTTAACACCAAAGCAGCTGAATCTGATTAGCAGCCCCCTCTGCTACTTAACTGACAAGATCAATATCCCAGGAGTTTAATTGACTTACTGCTTTACTCTTCCTAGTGTTCCTTTAATTGTTTTCAGCAGTGTATTGCATTGGTCCAAGCTGGATCAATGTAACTATGTAAAAATATAACATGCCTGGGTGTAGTTTGCTGGGTGTAAATACATGAAAGTAGATGCTTCTACCTGTTTTATTACTGCTGCTCTGCCAGATGTAGCTGACTCTTCATCCACACAATCTGTATAAGCAAAGAAAAGCTGGCACAGTCATGAATAAGGCCAGTTTGGATGAAACGCGTTGACATTTGTGGCTGTTATCTGTTACCCGTCAATAAACACAAGATAGCGGAGCATACACCGGAGTGCCAACTTTTCTTTGCTTATACAGGTCTGCTGGGTGTGCCATAATGTACAAATATATACTTATTGTATTTACCACAAGTATTTATACAGTGCTTTACATATTGTTCATTCATACCACCTCCTGCTTTCAAGAACCTTACAATCTAAGGTTCCTATCTCATGTGCATATACACACAATGGGGTTAATTTAGACAGAAGCCAGTGAACCTACCAGTATGTCTTTGGAGTGTAGGAGGAAAGCGGAGTATCCAGAGGAAACCCATGTGAGCCCAGAGAGAACATGCAAATTGCATGCAGGTAGTATCATGGTAGCGTTTGAAACAGGTGAACCCAGTGCTGTAAGGCAGAAGTGCTAATCAGTAAAGCACTGTGCTGTCCTCCCAATATGCCCTCCTCTAGTGCTGGCAAGTCCATGCTTGCTGTACCCACCCCATCCCCCACTGCATATTCTCCACTGCTTCTATTGGGTCTAATGCCACTCCTCTTTGACCATTTGGGTAACACTCATGTGCATTCAGAGAGGACTCACAATATCCCAATCATGTGCTGCAAAAAATCTTCACATAGCAAAAAGTTCCAATTGACAGAAGTGGCTAATTATGGGGATTTTGGCATAAGACCATGTTTAGAATAGTTAAAGGGAGCTTCCATAACCCCCAGGAGCCATTTAAAGCTCACTGTACCTGTAAGGGAATTCCTGTGAGACGGCTGGCTAATAGAAATGCGCATGCGCACAGCAATCTCTGCAGAATAGTGACCAGATGTGCACAGAAATGCACGATCGTGCACAGAAATGCACGATCGTGCACAAGCACTCGCACACGCACAGTGAATAATGGCGCCAGACGGACTATTTAAGGGATGCTTCTGCCTGTGCTTAGTGCTGACTGGTCTTCAGCTGTGTCCTGCTGTATTCTTGTATGATCCGCTTGTTGCTGACTCGGCTTGCTCCTGACCTGACTTTGGATTCTACTCCTGCCTTCTTGCTCATTCTGATCCCAGCTCTGTTCGTGACTTCAGCTTGCTTATGATCTGGTACCTTGCTGCTCTCCCATTGTTGACCTAGGCTATTCCTGTGACGTTGCTCCTGTCTCCGATCCCAGCTTCCTGTCCTGCTTGAGTGCCTGCCTGGCTGTCTGCTGTACCAGCTCTGCTCACCATAAACTGTTCCTTCTTCAAGTCAGCTGGGAGATCTGACACGTCACTTATCCTGATCCTGTTGTGCAAGTGGAGTGCCCTTTTAACCCAGGTGGGATTCCAAAACATTGCTACCATTCCTGAACCGGTGGTTCCCCAGTCTCTTCAGGACGCCAACTGCAAGCTCTTCAGTCAACATCTGCTGGCACTCTTCCAGCGGGATCAGGGCTAGTGACACGAATCAGGTTGACCTCGTCATTTCATTCTCCTATCAGGTATGTGACAGTACCTGTCATGTTTCACATGACTGTCATATTGACTGACTTATGCCTTTAAATGTTTTCAGTGTTTTGTCTCTGCTCCTCCCTTTCCTTTAGTTTAGCTAATGTTGCATAGATAGCCCTCCCCCCTTCCCAGAGATGCATTGCAGTTAGCCTCATGGCATGGAGCAGGAAACAGCATGTTCTTTTGACCTATGGAATTTCATTGTTGTAAGATTCTTTCAGTTTATGGAATAAACTTCACAAGATCTACAAGATATCATTCTCATTGAGTCACTGACTGTGGACCCCAATTGAGGTTGAAGTTATCGCTATCTCATCACAACTGTAAGTT
This sequence comes from Staurois parvus, assembly GCF_062004578.1. Taxonomy (NCBI): domain Eukaryota; kingdom Metazoa; phylum Chordata; class Amphibia; order Anura; family Ranidae; genus Staurois; species Staurois parvus. The sequence goes on from NW_028318374.1 coordinate 2,391,976, forward strand.
ACAGAGATCACACTATCATTGCTTAGATTGGACACACAGTACAGTACCCTTAAAATCACCAGATGAGGTTTGCAAACATACACTCAATACACAGCAAATAAAAAATGCAGTAGATGCCTGTTTATAGCAGTTTGTGATCTAGAGTGATTACATAACTTATTTACATTCCACTCTAATACTTCTATAAAGAGCCAATGCAAGTATCGATTCTTCAAAGTTGATATTTGCATAATGAAAGCAACCAGCCGTCATTGAGTGCTTGATGAAGGAGGGGATGTTGTCTATCCGACTTCCACAGAAGGCTACAAAATGTTTCCAGAGATGACACCATTGACAAGGGCAATGTTCACAGAGGGCTGAATAAGTTCATCCTAGGAAACATTCTGTTGCCTTCTGTGGATGTAGGACAGTCTGCAATGCTCCTTCATCAAGAACTCAATGATGGCACATTGCTTCTGCTTGGACTCCATTATTCACCTGCAATGTAAAAGAAGAAGAGTTACTATAGAGGAAGGGTTACTCTGCCAACGTGAAATTTGAATGACCTATTCAGGTTGGCACATTGGCGCCGGTGCCTCCCAGCCTTTTGTGGCGATTCAGATGTCAGGAGGCGGGGCGAAGTTTCTGATCATGTGTCCGAGCAGCCACATGATCAGAAAGCTCCCGATCACAAGTAGAGATGGGGAGCTTTCTGTTAGCCGCAGATAACTGTGCCGGGAGCACATGTGTGAGCTCTCGGCACAGTTCTGATTATCTTTAGGTTCGCATATATGTGGCCTCTCAGCATTAAGGCCCACCCACAGAGAGGTCACATATATGCGTACGGCTGGTGGGAAGGAGTTAATAAAAATGTTATGCCCACTTTTGAATTAGTTTTGGTACAGGCCTCATATTTTGTGGCATACATCCTTGTATTGTGGCAAATGTTTTTGTTGATTTTAGTTTTCATTACTTCCTGTTGTGTCAATGAGACCAGAAAAGATAAGAAATTTCCCTAAAAAAGAACATAAACAGCAATACAAATCCAACAGATGTGCTAACCCTTCCCCTCTCTCTCACTAAAGTAGTTTTAACCCTTTCTTAGAGCCATTTTTGCATTTTTTGTACACATGTTTAAAAAATCATTTTAGGCCTGAAGATTACACAAAACCAACAAACATTATATATTTTCTGAAAGCAGACACCCCAGAGAATAAAATAGTAGTAGCTCCAATTTTTTTTTATTTCACACAATATTATTGCAAAGGTCTAGGAAACACAAAATTTCAGGAAAAATCACACTAAAGTGAATTTTAGGGCAAACAAACGCAATAAATTACTCACACTTTTGGTAAAACATAAAATATGAGGTTGTGCCAAGTAAATTGATACCCAACATGCCAAACCTTATATTTGTATGCACCTATGAAATTACATCAAACTTCAGTACCCTATATTTTCTGTAGACGATGCTGCAAAAGCCCCTATAGGTCATCAGTTTAGCAGGAGGTCTGGTGCTAGAATGATTGCTCTCTCTCCAGCATGCGCAGCGATATGTAACATGTGTATCACAGACAATGCTTTCATACCTAGGCACCCTGATGTGTGCGTTTATGTTCGTACGTGCGTATATGTGGGGGTGGGGGCTCAACTTTTTTTTCTGTGAGGGATGTTATGTGCTTAGGTGTAACTTTATTTTTTTTACAAAAAAAAAAAGTGTACTTAACTTTTTTTTCATCACATAGGGGACACAAAATCCTCTATGTGATGATTTTCTGGTGACAGGTTCTCTTTATTGAGACATGCAGGGTCTCCTTCATGATCCATTAGATGTATTGCAATGCAAAGCGCATCCCATTACATCTTTCCATGGCTATTCTAGCCGAGAAAGTGACAGCCGTGTTCCGGAAGTGACGTCATGGATGTTGCCTTCAAGGTCAAGGGTTCTCCCTTCCACCTGCCTGCACCCACCATGGCACTCCCCAGGCCCGCAGATGGGCAAGCCACGCCCGGATACATAGCAGGAGCGTGCCCGCGGGGGGGGGATCACCACTCTCACCGGGGGCTGTGGAAGGAATCGGCGGTAACGGAGCCACCTGGCTGCTTCTACCTGACGGACAGGAGTCTGTCAGTTTTATACACAATCTCCGTAGCTGCAGCCACTGGATTGTGTATAAACCAGGGGCAGACTGACAACTCATGGGGCCCCCGGGCAATAGGGGATCATGGGGCCCCTGTGTCCTCACCCACACTCAAACCACACCCAAAAAAGCCTATGAAAGGTACCAGGGGCATCTCATGGGGCCCCCTACTGACCCCGGGCCCTCGGGCACTGCGCGAGTTCCCAAATGGTCAGTCCGCCCCTGGTATAAACCCCCCGATGTCAGGTCCGTAAGACATACGGACCTGGTAGTGAAAGGGCTTGAACATTTTTTTTTACCTTAAGGCATTCCTTGCATTAGGGTAAACAATAGGCATCAGCATCTTCCTTCACCCCCCATTATATTTACCTTTAGATTCAGCACTGTGCCCATCTGCAAGCTCTTCTCTCCACTCACTCCCTGGTCTTTCAGGTTTTGCTGGGCATAGGCTCCCACTGTTGTGATGAAGGAGTGGAAGGGAGTGCTGAGTCCCGTTGTCTGTGACAATAGATGCAGACAGCAAGGCTTGGGAGCAAGTCCGCATGAGTGCCCCATAGAAAGCAGCTTTCTATAGGGGCACTCGACAGATGGGAGGAGCCAGGAAGGGACCTGAAATGAGTTCATTGCACAGAGCAGGTAAGTATAAACCTATGTGTAATTCAAAAAAAAAATAATAACATTTACAATCATTTTACCCAAAGAAAAACTTTTTTAAATTTAGATGTTAGTCATAATCTCAAAACCAATTCCATCTCCCCAGGCCAATCATATTTAACTGAAACAAATATCCTCGTTATTCTGCATCATACACATAATAAGCTAGATATTTCTCATTAAGAAAAATTACAAGACAATACAGAAAAAAACAAATGTTCTATAAAAAAAAGCTGCAGGAACTTTGAATAAGGTCATCTTGGCTTGATGTGCAAAAAGTCTTTTTTTTTTTATAATTTAATGGAAGCGTTGATGTTTAAAAATATTAATCACGCTTTGCTTGAAAGCTTATAGACATATTTTACTTTCGATGAAATGGTCTGTAATAAATGGCTTTTATGATTAAAAGGTACGCGGCTTTAAAAAGTCGTACACTGAGCAAAAGACTCAAGTTTGATTTCATATATCCAGCAAATGAAATAAAAGCATGCTCTATCCGGCTAAGCTTTGGTGTATTATTAATAATGCTACAGAGCTCATTATATTCTAATTTAAAGGAAGAGATGCAGCATTGACACATGAGGAATGAGCTAAATTCAGAGCCCACAGCAAATTGTTTGAGTCCTGATCTAATTACGCAAGAACATTCATCTCCAGAAGCTTTTTAAATAGGACATGGTGGCTTTGGATATTGACATAAGTGTTTCACAAAACAGTCTCGGGATATTAAAATAGTTGATATGGATATGTATATGTTTACTGTCTGGAATCAGACTTTGGGCAATTAGTGAACCCCCTAAAGATGTAATTTCCCCCACAAATTGCCTAGTTGCTGTCATTTCTAGCAATGACAGCTGAGATTTCATTGGCTGCTAGATGTAAAACACAGACAATTGTCTCCACTTTCCATGCAGGATGGCTAAATATAAATGTTAAAAAAAAAAAAAAAAAAAATATATATATATATATATATATATATATATATATATATATATATATATATAAATAATTTATTGATTGTGGCTGTAAATAAAAATGATATTTAAAAATATATTGCATACTGCATAAAAACATATTGCATATGAAATATATATATATATATATATGTATGTGCGCAGTATATGTGTCTACAATATATATATATTTACATACATACATACACTTTGAGCCATAGTTATAGAAATAAGGTACTTGGGAATACCTGTTACTAAAACATTCTCTTTGGATCCAACTTGCAATGTGATTTCAAAAATATAGTGGTAGGAAAATACATTTAAAATCAAATGTATGTTTTCATGCCTGTTATTAAAATATATTCTCTGGCTGTTACTCGCAATTTATTAAATATGGCGGCACTGTAAATTAAACGAATGCTAATTGCTTAAATTGGTCAATAATACATAAAATAAAAATTTGACACAAAACACAATGGGGTTTATTTACTAAACCCCACTGGAGAGTGCAAAATCAGGTTCATTTCTGCATAGAAACCAATCAGCTTCCAGGTTTTATAGCCAAAGTTCAATTGAACAAGCTGAGATTAGAAGCTGATTGGTTTCTATGCAGAAATGAGCCAGATTTTGCACTCTGCAGCTTTAGTAAATAAACCCCAATGTTCTGAAGCACATTGAACGCTGAACAAATAATTTAATTTTAATTTAAAGATGATAATCTGTAATTGAAAATGTATTGTGTGTTCATATATAGCTAGAAACCCAACAATTCAATACAAAAGACAGAATAGATGTAGAACATTAAAAAAATTTAAGCAGCAATTCAGCAAAGACCTTTGGGTGAGATTTACTAAAACTGGAGCTCTCAGAATCTGGTGCAGATGTGCATGGTAGCCAATCAGTATCTAGCTTGTTCAAATAAGCTTTGACAATAAAACCTGAAAGCTAATTGGTTTCTATGCAAATCTGCACCAGATTTTGCACTCTCCAGTTTTAGTAAATCAACCCCGTGAAGAAAAGGAGAGCAGGGGTGCTCAGTGACCATGCCTAGGGTTTATAGAACTCAGTAGCTCAAGCTGATTTTTATACACAAAGTGAATGAGTCAGAGCAGAGAGTGCTTCCCTTTCTGTTCACAAAGAGTTGTACAAAGATTCTATTAAAGAGAGTATCCAAAGACAACCACAGTGCTCTGTGACAACACAAGTTGATGCATAGAGTTTATATGATATCATAGGATTATATTATGAAACCAGATTAGGTGGATACATACAGTATATATTCTTTATTGAATTATAGTTTGTTATTCTTGGGCTTGGGGATTTCCTTCCCTCCATGTGGTGTTGACCCTATGCTCCTGTGTGTGGCCCCTCCCAAGAGCTTCCTAATCGTATCTCACCTGTTAACATCCAACTTTTCCTCCTTTGGTTTGGCCATGTGGGACGGACAATCGTCAGCATGGGTAATAACATGACACGATGACATAGATTTTTGTTATATTATGTGGCTACAATATAAGGTTAAGATATCTTATGCAGCAGTGGTCTCCAAACTGTGGCCCGGGGGCCGGATGTGGCCCTTTGCTTGCTCTTATGTTGCTCTTGGGGCATTATTTCCCCCCCTGTCAGCAACAGTAGGGCATAGTTCCCGCAACTGACAGCGACAAAAGGACACTAATGATGGAGCACTATTCCTCCTATTTATTCCTCCTATTTATGTCAATTATGGGGCACTTTTCCTCCTATTGATATCAGTGATGGGGCACTATTCCTCCCATTGACACCCATGATGGAGCACTATTCCTCCCACTAATACCAATGATGGGGAACTATTCCTCCTATGACACCAATGATGGGGCATTATTCCCAGTGGTGTATTTACATTTAGTGCTGCCCTAGGCAACATAAAAATTGTCTGCCCCCATGGACACCAACACAACCCCCCCTTCCCCCTCCCACAGAGAGAGTCTGAAATTGACCAACAACATCCCTGCCCCCCACCCAGGAGAGCCTTCCACTACTCTTGGATCCCACCTGGTTCCCATGGTGCGCATTTCTCTTCTTTCATTCCTTCTTCAGGGGGGAGGTGCTGCCCCCCTGAAAAATGCCACCCTAGGCAAGTACCTTGTTTGCCTTGTGGTAAATATGCCTCGATTATTCCTCCCACTAACACCAACAATGGGATGCTATTCCTCCCATTGATACCACTGATGGAGCACTATTACTTTCCCTAATACCAAGGATGGGGCACTGTTTACTCCCACTGACACCAGGACATTTTCTTCTCACACCAGCCACACTCTGGCCCCCCAAAAGTTTGAAGGACAGTAAATTAGCCCTTTGTTTAGAAAGTTTTGGAGACTCCTGTTCTACAGTAACTAACTACTATATGTATATATGGGTATTGGTCTATCTGTTTGTATCTCATTATTCCCTCTGTATTTACAGTTTTTCCCTCTCTTTCAAACCTCTGAAGTAGCCCATCTGGTGAAACGAGTCGGAATTTATCATTGTACCACCTTACCAATTTTCATTTTCTATTCGAAACCTTAATTCTCCGACCGCTTCAACCCTGGCAGAATGACCATACCAAAAACCTCAAGCGACGCTGTCGTGCGCTAGAGCGACTATGGCGCAGAACCAGATCCCAACAAGCGTTCTCCCGATATAAATTCGCCTTCCTCATCTACACCTCCTCCCTCCATGCTGCCAAGAAAGCCTATTTTGTAACCCTCATCAATACCCTCTCCTCCAGCCCTCGCCGGGTCTTCTCCACCTTCAACTCTCTGCTCTCTCTGCCCCCACCTCCACCCAGTACCTCACTCACCGCCCACAAGATTGCTAACCACTTCCAAAGCAAGATCGACGCAATTCGCAGGGTCATCACCACTGCTCAGACTTCCGCCCCACCTAGCATCCCTCACACAAAAATCTCCCCATCACTCCTCTCCTTCGACCTCGCCACTGTCCAGACCTCTACCTCGCCCAACATTCCCCACACTCAAACCCCCTCAAAACTCCACTCCTTCGACCCTGCTACCACTGAAGAGGTCACTAAGGTCTTCTCTGAAGCTCACCTTACCACCTGCCCCCTTGACCCTGTCCCCACACAAGTCCTACGATCACCCTCCTCCATCCTATGCTCCCTCACTCACATCTTCAATCTCTCCCTCTCTACTGGCACATTCTCCTCCCCTCTGAAGCATGCGCACATCAGTCCCATACTTAAAAAACCCTCCCTGGATCCCACCAACCTAAACAACCGTAGACCCATCTCCCTGCTGCCATTCTCATCCAAACTTCTTGAATGCTTAGCCTATAATCGCCTAAGCTCCCACCTCACTGACAACAACCTCCTTGATCCGCTACAATCTGGCTTCCATCCCCTACACTCCATCGAAACCGCCCTACTCAAACTCAACAACGACCTACTAACCGCCAAAGCCAAAGGCCACTACTCAGTGCTATTACTCCTCGACCTCTCTGCGGCTTTCGACATGGTCTCAGAGAATCCGCTCTCTCCTGGCTCTCTTCCTATCTATCACAACGCTCCTTCAGCGTCACCTATAAAGCTGCCACCTACCCCTCACTCCCCCTCTCTGTTGGGGTCCCCCAAGGTTCTGTCCTCAGGCCCCTTCTCTTCTCCAACTACCCCTCCTCCCTTGGTCAACACTCCCACGGCTTCAACTACCACCTCTATGCCGATGACACTCAAATCTATCTCTCCACCCCTCGCCTCACCCCTTCGGTCTCCCGAAGCCTAGCCTTCTGAATGACATATCAGACTGGATGTGACTCCACTTCCTCAAACTAAACCTTGCTAAAACCGAGCTCCTAGTTTTCCCCGCACCCTCCCCTTACCTCTCCATCACGACCAACAAAGCCACCATCAGCCCCACCCCGCAAGCCAAAGTACTAGGTGTCATTCTAAACTCCAATCTGTCTTTCCAGCCCCAGATCCAATCGCTGACAAGTTCATGCAGACTCCACCTCCGCAACATTTCCAAAATACGCACGTTCCTAACTCCTGAAACCACAAAGCAACTCATCCATTCCCTTATCATATCACGACTTGACTACTGCAACTCCCTCCTCGCCGGCCTACCCCAACACAGGCTATCCCCGCTTCAGTCTATCCTGAATTCTGCGGCCAGACTCATCCACCTCACCAGCCGCTCCGTATTCGCCTCCCCCCTCTGCCAATCCCTCCACTGGCTTCCGATTGCCCAATGCATAAAATTCAAAATATTAACATTGACGTACAAAGCTATCCGTAACACTGCCCCAAATCACCGACCTGATATCCATCTACCACCCAAAATGCACTCTCCGCTCCTCACAAGACCTCCTACTCTCCAGTTCCCTGGTCTCCTCCTCCTATGCCCATCTCCAGGACTTCTCCAGGGCTTCCCACATCCTCTGGAACTCACTACCCCAATCCGTCAGACTGTCACCTTCGCTCCTCACCTTTAGGCGCACCCTGAAAACCCATCTCTTCAGAGAAGCCTACCTCGCCCTCACCTAATTGCTGATCTCCTCCACTCTTCCTACCACTCCATCCACCACAGCCACTTCCTCCTGTACCACTATCCCCTCCCTCCTAGATTGTAAGCTCCAAGGAGCAGGGCCCTCGAACCCCTCATGTATCGCATTGTATTGTTACTGTACTGTCTCGTGTACTGTCTCCCATTATAATGTACAGCGCTGAGCAAACTTTTGGCGCTATATAAATACTGTAAAATAATCATAATTTAGCCAATAAGCTATTAATAACATGTTATATGTAACATCTTTAACTAAGGAAGGTGGATTGAGGTTCGCTGTACTGAAGGGTTCATGTTACTGCTAATTGTTTTTATGGGATGGGTAACGTACAATGTGTTTTACATTTTGTAATAAAATGTGATATGTTTTTACATACATGCATGTTTGAGTATTTTTTTCCTGAGGGTACTAGAGCACCTTAAAAGCCCCATATACCCTTTTCTATCTTTTTCTATACAATTAGGAAACATCAATGTATAAACTTACAAAAAATAATAAAATTGACCTCAACCCATTATGGTTTCATTGTTAAAAGAATTAATTACAGCTTGTCTACTGACAATCACTTCAATACATTGTCCTAATTGTGCATGCTTTTGTTTCACACCACCAAATGTGCAGACTGAATCCCACATGCTTTAAGTTTATGTCCATTCAAAACTTTTTTTTGTTTTGGATAGAGCAGGGAACTATGATAGATTTTTGTACTTATCTGTCAATCCATTAGACATCTAGAGTTAAAACACCTTAACCAACCAAGCACAGAGAAAGAGGGATCTTAATAGAAAGTATTGCCACTTTCCTCAAATAAAAACCCCCCATATAAATATTTTTATTGATCTTACAAAACTTTATACAAATTATCCCTAGCTTGAAAAGACATTTAAAACATCCCCAGAATGTGACTTTACTTATACAATGCCATTTAAAATGACATACTGGGGGTGATTTACTAAAGACAAATAGACTGTGCAGTTTGCAAAGTGCAACTGCACTCTGCAAGTGCAGTTGCTACAGAGCTTAGTGAACGAGGTAAAGCTTCTCTTTGCCAAGAATACCCAATCACATGCAAAGAAAATTTTTAAAAAACTGCATTTTTTTCTTGCACGTGATTGGATGATGGATGTCAGCAGAGCTTCTGCCCATTTACTAAGCTCTGGAGCAACTGCACTTGCAGAGTACAATTTCACTTTGCAAAGTGCACAAACTATTTGCTTTTAGTAAATCAGCCTCACTGTATATAAGTACCATATATGCAAAATACTCCTTATTGGGGGCCAATAATATCGCCCTAATCGGGGTACCCAGATCCTTTAAAGGCAAATTAACAACATCTACAATACGTGTTTCAGTGTATTATAATACTAAGAAAAACAATCTACAATACAGTATACAAGTGGTGTAAAATTCTAATACACAAATGACTCCCCAGTAAGCCAACACAAAGAAGGCATCCAGTATATCAAAGAAAAGGTGGACCACATCTAAATCTGTCATTTATACTGACATTGCATTGGGGGGGAGTTTCACTCTGGAAGAAGTTCTTAAAATAATTTAGGGGTCATGGATAATTTTTGTGACTCATACTGTGCTTTGTTTTTTTTTTGTAACAATTGAAAAATACTATATAGATTATTGAGGGAATTGAGTAGTGCCACATTGCTTTCTTTTAGGATCCATCTTTCTATGTCCTAAGATACACTTCAGCTAAAGTAATGAAGAGTGTAAAAAAATCAGGTATCTAGGGCAGAAGTTGGAGTTTAGATGAGAGGAGCTCTAATAAACCGAATTCCCAAAGATTGCTGCAATCCTGTGACCTTGCGGAGTGAAAAACCTGTAAAAGAAGAAAGGAACGCTTCTAAGGGTACCAATATATGGACATGCTGCTTCCTTTCTAGTCTTACCATCGAGCATGAACATGTACTGTAAACCTTAGTAGTGCCCTTTTTGTTTCTTCTTTTATTTCAGCTTGAGTTTCAGGGTTCAGAGGTCAGCTGATGTCAAGCAGTCTTTGTACATTGTTTTCCAGCTCCTAATAGTGCATAACAGTATGGAACAAAGCACTACACTTAAGATATTTATAAAGTTATAGGTCTGTGTAATTTGACACAGCTATGAACAAAAGGAAGGAAGGAAGGACAAAAAAGAGGAAGAGAAAAAAAGAAAGAGAGCAAGAAAGAGAAAAAGAAAGAAAAAGAGAGAAAGAGAGAAAGAAAGAAAGAGAAAAAGAGAGAAAGAGAGAAAGAAAGAGAAAAAGAGAGAAAGAAAGAAAGAAAGAAAGAAAGAGAGAAAGAGAGAAAGAGAGAAAGAAAGAAAGAGAAAAAGAGAGAAAGAGAGAAAGAAAGAAAGAGAAAAAGAGAGAAAGAAAGAGAAAAAGAGAGAAAGAGAGAAAGAAAGAGAAAAAGAGTGAAAGAAAGAAAGAGCAAGAAAGAAAGAAAGAAAGAAAGAAAGAGCAAGAAAGAAAGCTTATAGAGTGAAAAAGGAAGGAAGGACGGAAGGACGGAAAGAAAGAAAGAAAGAAAGAAAGAAAGAAAGAAAGAAAGAAAGAAAGAAAGAAAGCTTATAGAGTGAAAAATGAAGGAAGGAAGGAAGGAAGGAAGGAAGGAAGGAAGGAAGGAAGGAAGGAAGGAAGGAAGGAAGGAAGGAAGGAAAGAAAGAAAGAAAGAAAGAAAGAAAGAAAGAAAGAAAGAAAGAAAGAAAGAAAGAAAGAAAGAAAGAAAAAGAAAGAAAGAAAGAAAGAAAGAAAGCTTGTGGAGTGAAAAAAGAAAGACAGGTCAGTTCTAAAGAAAGAAAGAAAGCAAGAAAAAGAAAGAAAGAAGAGGAGAATGTAAAAAGGAAGGGATGGAAAATAGAAAACAGATGGCGGGAATTAGTTGCAATAAACTACTCCACAACAAATCTTAAGCAATATTATCATAGATAAGACGTTGTTTTGAACTTACAGCATCAAACCTTGCAGCTGTGTGTCTTCACCGTGTTCCTTCTCCTCCGATAAAATGGGTAAACAGCTATTAGGACTGATTGCTGCAAAGTTAAGTGACTATCTAACGAGAATTTCGGTTGAGGAGGTAATTAATAGGCAGTGTACTCATATTTTTCTGCTCATTTATTCCAAACATGAGCCATAAGGAGATGTTACTGTGTGCCCCATACATAAAGCATTACCCAATGGCCAGCCATTTATGCAGCTCTATGAATCATAAATGGCCCATGGGCACATCGTATTGTTATGTTTCATTCTGTGTATAAGGGGTCATGACTTACAGTCTAGATAAACACTAATGAAGTAGAATTCCCACTGATGCATTTGACTTTTGTATCATTAAAAGTGACATTTTATTATAAACACAGTCCATGTCAAAAGAAAACCATATATGCCTACTTACATGTGAGATATGTATCTGAACACAATTTGCAACAATTTGAGCATGCCAAATCCCCTCTGGGGATCTTGGCTTCTGAAGGCTGAATATATGATATGGCCCCAATTATATAGCTACCCCTCCAAATCACTGAGGTCAGATGTTTCTGGAGAAGGGTACTGTTAATGCTACAGCATGCAGACATTTTTCGACAACCTAGTGGGAACAGTTTGGGGAAGGCCCTTTTCTGTTGCAGCAGGACTGTGTCCTGTGCACAAAGCTATCTCCATAAAGACATGGTTTGATGATAGTTTCAAGGATTTAGAGGGGCCTGTACATAACTCAGGCCTGAGCCCTACTGTACATGCTTAGATTAGTGATGGGCCGAACACCCCCGTGTTCGGTTCGCGGTCGAACTTTCTAACCTAATGAATGTTCGACCATGGACTTCGAACTTAAAGCAGAGTTCCACTCACGCTGTCAGATAATAAAATAACAAAAACTGTAGCTGCTGACTTTTAAAAAACTGCCACTTACCTGTCCCTTGGTCCCACGATGTGTCCCCTGCAGCCCCTTTCACCGGCCGTCATGTATTCCAGGAGGCCGGCATCTTCAGTGTGGGCACCTGGCTGTGATAGCTTGTGGCTTTACAGCCGGGTACCCACTGCGCATGCGCGAGTAGCGCTGCACTTCATGAATGGTCCTGTAGTCTTCTGGGACCTGACACTTGTCCCAAAAGACTACAGGGAGGGAGGACACCTTCCGCTTTCGATCGCCTAGGCAATCAGACCGGAAGTGGGAGCGGGTACCTGTCAAATTCGGGTACCCACTCCCCCTCGTCCCCCAAAGGTGCCAATCCTTAATGGGGAGCGGGGGAGCAGTGCTTAAAGCGGAACTTCCCCTTTTGGGTGGAGCTCCTCTTTAATGCAAGTCTATGGGACTCTAACTTGCCCCTCCCTGCGACTTGCCAGATCACGTGCCTCGTCAATGGGATGGTGTACTTATGCCGTTGGGGACATGGGCCTCTTTCCCACAGCTTTAGCAGGGTGGTTGTGGGGGTCTGTGGGCAGAGGAACTCATTAGCACTAGGGTATCCCTTTAAACAAACAGCCCACTGAATGCCCTTACCATTTATGTGTTCAGCGAACACACAAACGGCAGATGCTTACGTTCGAACATCCAGCCCATCGGTACTTTAGATGAACTACAATGCAAATTATGAGCCTGATCTTCTTGTTGGACATAATTGGCTTACCTTACAAAGTCCCTCTTGGCTAAATGGGCACACATTTTTATAGTCGCTCTCCAAAAATCTTGTGAAAAGTTGCCCCAGAAAATGCAGGCTATTATAGCTCCAGGGGCAACTCCAGATAATGTCCATGGTTTGGGAATGGAATGTCCAGATCGAAAATATTTCAAGTTTAGATGTCCACAAATTGTTTGACCATAAAGTGTAGAAGTAAACCTTCCTATCTGCATCTCCTGCCAACACCAATAATTTACCCTTTTATAGCAAGCAGGTTTTCCAAATGCATCTCTTACAGGAGCATGCAAACACAAGTCTGCTCAAAGCCTAACTGCAGCCATTATTTCATGTTTTGAATAGCAAGAAAGATTTTAAATCTCTGGAAATTTTTTCCAGAATTCTGCAATTTGTCCTGCTGTGCACTTCACAATATGAAGTTACATTTGTTTCACTTGTACTGTTCTTTCTTCCTTTCTCCTCATGTGCCGATTAATACGTTGACCATCTTCTGTTTTCTGCATTGAATTACCTATGCATGTTTATATATCTTATATGTATGTTCTCTATTTCCAGACATGTTATGAATATCTGTCACACTTGAGTTTAATAATTTGAAGAAGCGGTTGTTACCATGAAACACATCAATGAATACAAATAACAAGTATGACTCCATATTGTGAACAGTGTATTCTTTTTAATTATATTAATTGTAAACGTATGTCATATAAAAATTGTTAGGAATATCTTTTATGCAATTATGTCTGTCATTTAGAGTTGGTCATTTAAATATATATATATATATATTGTGCCAGTGCGGTATCCTGCCACGGTGGAAATCATGATGGAGACCCAGGATTTTCAACCATACAGGTTGAGGGGCTCCAGGCAGTTCTCATAATGCAGAGGAAACTGGTTTATAAGTTTCCTCTTTGGTTTGTAAAGCCTGTTTTGGGACCTGTGGCCTGGAGATTTCTAAGAGATTTGGGAGGGATGAAATCTCCAATCCTGGGTCCATGTTTTGAGAGCAGCCAGCGTGCTGATTGCACAGGTGTGTGCAGGCCTTTTTGTGGAGGCCAGGCCATGATTCTGGCCTCCACCCCAGCAGACAGGAGATCTGCCTTGGAGTCAGGTGGGCTTCACCTAGTAGAGGTGGAAGCCAGACAAGCTGTGTGTGATTGGCTAGCCATTTTTGGATAGAGTCTGCAGGAGACAGACGGAAATCGGTGTACCAGCCAGAAGGCTGAATATCATTTGCATTTGTTTGATGTGGATACCCCTGCGTGGGAAGACTTAAGGAACTTTTTCTTTCAAATAAAATTGGGCAAAAAGGCCCTTAATAAGAAGCGAGTTGCTGTGTGCTTTAAAAAAAAAGCTGTACCATCTGAAGCGAGTTCTCACAATATATAAATAAATACCAGCAGGTCACCTTAGAATATATACCTTTTCTTTTTTTTATTTTGATGTTTGGGGTGGTGACCCTGTTATAATTATATATTTTGTATCTCACTGCTGTATGGACAGCCTCACCTTTTTTGTCTTAAAGTAATGGTTTACTGTATGTTTACCTTTTTCTGGTTCTAGACTGATCATGACAAAGGGATTACTCAGTAGTGTAGTCTTGGATGTCTACTGAGGAGAACCTAGTACAAAAGTACATATTACTTAAAGATCTTTTTAAACATTTATTTTTTAAGATCATAAAATACAGCCACGCATTTTGGGGGGAAAAACTACCCCTTCTTTGGGGCTTGAGCAGTGGATGCGAATAGAATCTTATTGAATACACTAGAGGACCTAGGCTTGACAAAAACTAGTGTCTCTGAAAGGCACTAAAAAATGACTACCTGGCCCTTGATAATCCCCGGCTCCCCTGAAAATCATTGGCTGCATTTAATGCTCTTACCCAAGAAATGCTTAAAAAAAGACCTTTAGGTGATACAAACATTTGTACTAGGTGCTTCTCGGTAAACACATCCAAGAGGTTGTCCTTAGATTTCCCCCTTTTTTCGGGGCTTGACAAGTTGATGTTATTAGAATCATGATGGGATGCACTAGAGGACTTATGTTTAGGCATGATAAAGACTAGCAGCTCTCATTGGCACTACAAACAGGCAACGTATGGCCCCTGAAGAATGGGAAGACTTTTCCCAAATGAAACACGTTGGCTGTATTTGATATCCTTGACCAACAAACATTTCAAAAAGACCTTTACGTGATACAAATATTTGTAACAGACACTGTACAGTACACATCCAGGAGGTTATTCTTAGACTTCCCTTTTCCTTAGGGCTTGAGAAGTGGATGTTAATAGAATTAAATGTTAATGATGGAATGCACTAGCAAATGTATGGTAAGGTTTGACAAAAACTAGCATCTCTAATTAGCACTAAGAACAGATGACTGATGGTCCCTGAAGAAGGGGGAGAATTTTCCACCATCCAAAAGGTTATCATTTGAGCATGCTTGGATTACCAGTGGAGGTAATTTTGGACCTGGGAAAGGTTGAGTAATGCTGTCTGTGCTACATATTTAGCATTATTCTGGCTGTGGAGACAGCATGTAGTCTCCTCCCGAATCTTATCCTTACAGCTGCCTAATACATTAATGGAATCTCTAATGCATGAACTTCACCAGTGAATGCTGTGGGTGGGTGTCTGCCAAATAATATATGTTTATATATACATTATTATATATATATGTGAACTCATAACTTTCTGGCATAGTGTGAACAATGGATGGTATAGACGAATCCATGGAGATTATTTTTGATGATATATCTGTATCGCTACCCCTGTAGGAGCCTCTGGTAATTTTAGGTCCTCTGCTCTGGTCCAGCCCTTTGTGAGGCCTCATCCTCACTGACACCATCAGTATAACTTTCTGTAGATCTTAGCAGGCACACAAGAACTAGACTCACAACTCTATAAAAGGCAAACAGGCTGTATTGGCAGGTTAACATCATAAAAGTAGAACAGAGTATATTGGTATGTTAAGTCAGTCAACATGAGAATACCAATGACTGTATGATTAACTCACAGGTCCCCTTACAGAAGCTTCAAACTCTAGCACATACTGTGACCCCAAGGGCATAAAAAGTAGCTCCACATATGAGATAAAATGCTCCAAATAACTATACAAGCGTAACAAAGTAGTTCAACTATGCCACTTGAGAGCTCTCAAACAAAGGGGCTAAGTTTAGGCCTGCAAAATAAAGACTTAAAGCTGCAGATCTGCCCACAGCATAGAGTGGCTTGAATAACTCTTTGTTGTAGATCTACCAGCTACGTTGGGGCCCTATAAGAACATTGGCGCGCAGGGAAATGAAGGTATGTCAATAAACTGGTTGTTGCAGCAATGTGTCTAAGAGATTGATTTTAGCAGAGGAGGGTTTTTTGGGTACAAATGATTACCTGGAAAGAAACAGATCGAGTTGCAGTGGCCAGGCCCTAAGACATGCACAGTTGTAGTAGTTAGATGCAGGGGCGGACTGACCATTCGGAAACTCGGGCACTGCCCGAGGGCCCGGGGTCAGTAGGGGGCCCCATGGGATGCCCCTGGTACCTTTTTCATAGGCTTTTTTGAGTTTGGGCAAGGACACAGGGGCCCCATGATCCCCTATTGCCCGGGGGCCCCATGAGTTGTCAGTCCGCCCCTGGTTAGATGTAAGCGTGTGCCCAATTTCAGTAGTTAGATGTAAGGGTATGCACAGTTTCGGTACTCTGGAAAGCAGATCAAATGACTAGGCTGCTTTGGGTCTGGACTAGAACAGAATAAGCAGTTCACACACCAGCAGCTACAAGGTCTATGTCTGCAGGTTATTTGCAAATGGGTACAGCTCAACAGTGGGTCTATGATCCTCTCACCACTTCTTTCCTCTTCAGTTCACTGGTGGCAGTTGGTCGGATGCACATCGGGGGCCCCCTTTCCTGTAGTTGACCACTACTGCAGCAGGTGAGCTAGCAAACACCTTGGCAATTGCTCAGCAGTTCTGGACAGTGGTAGACTGATTCACCAGGGAGCGTATGTGACTGGGAAGCAAACTTTGTGCAATCCAGCCTCCTTGTCTAGGATGCGGTAGTGTCCAGTGAAGCATAGTGTAGGAACGGCACAACACATCACAGCACTTCTCCCTTCTTACTCCAACTGGTGTGCTCCCCCAACTGCCCTGCTCCTTCTTGGGCTTTTTTGTACATGTTTTCAGGTACTACATCTCCCATGGTGTCACTGCCTAAGGTCAGTCATTGGCTAAACAAAGCACACCTGTTACTGCAATCTTGTAGCGGAAAAAGAGTTCTGCAACCAGTAACTTTACCATCTGTTACATAACATACAGAATATACAGTTATATAGCACTGGATACAATTTAAGACCAACAGAACCCTGCACATGGTACATATTAGAAACATTGAAGAGTGATGGCAGAAAAAAATACCAAAATGTCTATTGAGTCTACCTCTTTTTTTATTTTAACTTATTAAGTGTTGTTGCGTGGCAAGACCACTTACTGTTATCTCACATATGTATTCTTATTATTATAGCCAAATTTACCACCCTAACTCCTCCCACAGTTTTTACACTACATAGACAGTAATATACCGAAACGTGCGGATTGTTCACGATTGGTGTGCTATTACTTTGTGGAATGTTTTGCCGAATGGTTCACGAAATATCGACGTTTTTGTGGTGAAATTGGTCCCATAGGAATGAATGGCGGAATGTTCAAAACTAGAGTGGGAGCTGACAAAAGCTAGAGTGTGAGCTGAAAAATCAGGACATCATTTCTAAACTGCCATCACTACCTCATTTTCAAGCCCACCTACACAAATCTTATATCAAAATGTTCAGCTATCCCTGCTGCCACTAAAAGCGTCCACGGCTAAGCCATAGTCCTGATAGTCTTCACAATATGACTAGAGATGAGCGAATCGAACATGACGAAGTGGAATTCGTTCCGAAGATTTGGAAAAATTCTATTCGCGACGAATCCGAAGATTAGCAAACTTCGGATGCATGAATCGAATTTTCCCAAAAATGGCGGCGACATGTGTGGCCACGAAGAAAATGGACAGAGAAGATGGGGCGGGGATCTCTGGGAAGGCGCGCAGACAAGGCGCGCTGACCCATAATGCATTCATGACATGTGATCGCATTAGCCAATCAGCAGCCAGCCAGCACTATAAATCGCGGCCATCTTAGAATTCTCCATTAGCCTCCGGTCATTCAAGAGAGACAGACCTGTCTGTATTAAGGGACAGAGTTAGGGCCACAGAGACTTTAGGGCCACAGAATCGTTACTCAGGGACACAGAATCGTTACTTAGGGCCACAGCTATCAAAGAATCGAAAATTTAAAGTGACATACACCCTTTTTTTTTTTGGTGGCTGTCATGCACAGTTGGTGCTGCAGTTTGCCGATTGTGCAAAATAAACTGACTTTCTGCTTCACAACCACTATTGTACGTTCAAAGAGTTAAATCCATTTACACGCCGGCTGGCGGTAATATTTTTTGGGTGATTAGTGCATTCCAGTGACACAAACGTACAGTTTCCAGCCAACGGCAAGCTGCAATTGACCGATTGTGTACAATAAACTGACTTTCTGCTTCACAACCACTATTGTACGTTCAAAGAGCTAGATCCATTTACACACCGGGTGGCGGTAATATTTTTTGGGTGATTAGTGCATTCCAGTGACATAAACGTACAGTTTCCAGCCAACGGCAAGCTGCAATTGACCGATTGTGCTAAATAAACTGACTTTCTGCTTCACAACCACTATTGTACGTTCAAAGAGTTAGATCCATTTACACGCCGGGTGGCGGTAATATTTTTTGGGTGATTAGTGCATTCCAGTGACATAAACGTACAGTTTCCAGCCAACGGCAAGCTGCAATTGACCGATTGTGCTAAATAAACTGACTTTCTGCTTCACAACCACTATTGTACGTTCAAAGAGTTAGATCCATTTACACGCCAGCTGGCGGTAATATTTTTTGGGTGATTAGTGCATTCCAGTGATAGAAACGTACAGTTTCCAGCCAACGGCAAGCTGCAATTGACCGAATGTGCTAAATAAACTGACTTTCTGCTTCACAACCACTATTGTACATTCAAAGAGTTAAATCCATTTACACGCCGGCTGGCGGTAATATTTTTTGGGTGATTAGTGCATTCCAGTGACATAAACGTACAGTTTCCAGCCAACGGCAAGCTGCAATTGACCGATTGTGCTAAATAAACTGACTTTCTGCTTCACAACCACTATTGTACGTTCAAAGAGTTAAATCCATATACACGCCGGGTGGCGGTAATATTTTTTGGGTGATTAGTGCATTCCAGTGACATAAACGTACAGTTTCCAGCCAACGGCAAGCTGCAATTGACCAATTGTGCTAAATAAACTGACTTTCTGCTTCACAACCACTATTGTACGTTCAAAGAGTTAGATCCATTTACACGCCGGCTGGCGGTAATATTTTTTGGGTGATTAGTGCATTCCAGTGACATAAACGTACAGTTTACAGCCAACGGCAAGCTGCAATTGACCGATTGTGTACAATAAACTGACTTTCTGCTTCACAACCACTATTGTACGTTCAAAGAGTTAGATCCATTTACACGCCGGCTGGCGGTAATATTTTTTGGGTGATTAGTGCATTCCAGTGACAGAAACGTACAGTTTCCAGCCAACGGCAAGCTGCAATTGACCGATTGTGCTAAATAAACTGACTTTCTGCTTCACAACCACTATTGTACGTTCAAAGAGTTAAATCAATATACACGCCGGGTGGCGGTAATATTTTTTGGGTGATTAGTGCATTCCAGTGACATAAACGTACAGTTTCCAGCCAACGGCAAGCTGCAATTGACCGACTGTGCTAAATAAACTGACTTTCTGCTTCACAACCACTATTGTACGTTCAAAGAGTTAGATCCATTTACACGCCGGGTGGCGGTAATATTTTTTGGGTGATTAGTGCATTCCAGTGACATAAACGTACAGTTTCCAGTCAACGGCAAGCTGCAATTGACCGAATGTGCTAAATAAACTGACTTTCTGCTTCACAACCACTATTGTACGTTCAAAGAGTTAAATCCATTTACACGCCGGCTGGCGGTAATATTTTTTGGGTGATTAGTGCATTCCAGTGACATAAACGTACAGTTTACAGCCAACGGCAAGCTGCAATTGACGGATTGTGTACAATAAACTGACTTTCTGCTTCACAACCACTATTGTACGTTCAAAGAGTTAGATCCATTTACACGCCGGCTGGCGGTAATATTTTTTGGGTGATTAGTGCATTCCAGTGACATAAACGTACAGTTTCCAGCCAACGGCAAGCTGCAATTGACCGATTGTGCTAAATAAACTGACTTTCTGCTTCACAACCACTATTGTACGTTCAAAGAGTTAGATCCTTTTACACGCCGGGTGGCGGTAATATTTTTTGGGTGATTAGTGCATTCCAGTGACATAAACGTACAGTTTCCAGCCAACGGCAAGCTGCAATTGACCGATTGTGCTAAATAAACTGACTTTCTGCTTCACAACCACTATTGTACGTTCAAAGAGTTAAATCCATTTACACGCCGGGTGGCGGTAATATTTTTTGGGTGATTAGTGCATTCCAGTGACATAAACGTACAGTTTCCAGCCAACGGCAAGCTGCAATTGACCGATTGTGCTAAATAAACTGACTTTCTGCTTCACAACCACTATTGTACGTTCAAAAAGTTAAATCCATATACACGCCGGGTGGCGGTAATATTTTTTGGGTGATTAGTGCATTCCAGTGACATAAACGTACAGTTTCCAGCCAACGGCAAGCTGCAATTGACCGATTGTGCTAAATAAACTGACTTTCTGCTTCACAACCACTATTGTACGTTCAAAGAGTTAGATCCATTTACACGCCGGGTGGCGGTAATATTTTTGGGTGATTAGTGCATTTCAGTGACATAAACGTACAGTTTCCAGCCAACGGCAAGCTGCATTTGACCGATTGTGCTAAATAAACTGACTTTCTGCTTCACAACCACTATTGTACGTTCAAAGAGTTAGATCCATTTACACGCCGGGTGGCGGTAATATTTTTTGGGTGATTAGTGCATTCCAGTGACATAAACGTACAGTTTCCAGCCAACGGCAAGCTGCAATTGACCGATTGTGCTAAATAAACTGACTTTCTGCTTCACAACCACTAGTGTACGTTCAAAGAGTTAAATCCGTTTTTATTTTTGGGGTGCTTATTGAATTAAAGAGTATGTCAGACAACACGCAGAGGAGTGGCAGAGGAGGCAATGTTTCAGGAGCGAGCAGACGTGGCAGCAGAGGAAGGGGTCGAGGCAGCACTAGTCGCAGCCAGAGGCCAGTGCTCCCGGTGTCATCCAGCGGTCGTGTCTCCACCGACAACCCTGCCGTCATCGATTGGTTGACTCGGTCGTCTTCCTCTTCCCAGGTCACCTCTGACACCTACAGCCAACGGTCGGTGGGTACGTCAGACACAACCGTTAGTTGGCATGGCCCGGGAGCAAGCCCACTGAAATCACGTGTCCTCGACCTGCCCCTGTCCTTTGGTGTTCCCTCACCAAGCGAAGTATCGCATGCTGTGGGCTCAGCCCCACTGTACAGTGAGGAAGAGCTAACAGAGGGCGGTCAGGAACGGGGGGAGACATCCGCCTCTTCAGCAGCCAGGCGAAGAAGTACTGGCGAGGAGAGTGGCTCGGTAGCCGGTCTAGAGACAGGTCTGTCTCCTGACCCACACGCAGCCGAGGGGGCTAGTAGTGACGCGGAGACCCTAATTGATGATGATGAGGCTGATCGCACTTGGCAGCCTCGTCGTCATCAGGCTATTGCTTCCGCATCATCAGGAGAAGAGGGTGCCAGCTTGCCAGCGAGCAAAACAGTCGGTGGGTTGCCCAGGAGGCAGCAGGGTCGCAGCAGTGTCAGTGGAGGCAAACGGCCACGGAGTAGAGCACCAGCTCCACTGCAGCCTACCACCACGGCCAGTAGTGGTGCCGGTGTGCACGGAGGAAGTAGTAGTCAGCCAGTGAGGAGTATCGGGGGCAAAGTTTCCTACTCGGCGGTGTGGCAATTTTTCGTCAAGCCGCCCGAGGAAGTAAACGTAGCCGTATGTCGACTATGTGGCCAGAAAGTCAAGCGTGGCTAGGGGGCCAATGTTGAGACTACAGCGTTGCGTCAGCATATGCAGCATCGCCATTCGGTGGCCTGGGAAAACCGTGATAAAGATACGGCGGTTCTGCCTGCCCCAGCCCCCGCTCCATCACCTGCTCCGTTACTTGCTCCGTCACCCGACGTCAATCGCCCTCTATCAGCCAGTCAAGGCTCCAACACCTCTGCTGAGGGGAGTTGTCGCTCGTTGGCATCTTCCGCTCGTTCAGATGCCCCTTCTCCTGCTACTCCTCTTCATGGATTCCGTCAGCAGTCTTTCTTGGAATCCGTTTCCAAGAGACAACAGTTTGCGAGCACGCACCCGACGGTGCAGAAGCTGAACGTCCTCCTGTCCAAGTTGCTGGTGCTGCAGTCCCTCCCTTTCCAAGTGGTGGACTCAGCACCTTTCCGAGAAATGATGGCTTGTGCCGAGCCGCGGTGGAGAGTGCCAAGCCGGCATTTCTTCGCCAAAAAGGCAGTGCCAGCCCTGCATTCACATGTAGAAGAGATGGTGGGCCAGTCTTTGAGCATGTCGGTCTCTGCCAAAGTGCACGGCAGCGCCGACGTGTGGAGCTGTAACTACGGTCAGGGACAGCACATGTCATTTACGGCCCACTGGGTGAACGTGGTGCCGGCACAGCCGCACCAGCAACTTGGACAGGTCACGCCGCTTTTGCCTCCACGTTTGCACGTCCTTGGTCCAGCAAAGATGTCCGCCTCTACCACCTCTTCTTCCGCCGTGTCCTCAGCCGCCACCCCCGTGCCAAGTCCCATTACCCGACCGGCATATCACATGTGCAGGGCGCAACGGTGTCACGCTGTGCTGCACCTGGTATGCCTTGGCGAACGTAGTCACACAGGGGAGGAACTTCTGAGTGTAATGAACAGAGAAATCGACAGATGGCTGTCTCCGCGCAAACTGAAAATCGGAACCATGTTGACCGACAACGGAAAGAACATGGTGTCTGCTCTGCGTCAAGGAAGGTTGTGCCATGCGCCATTAATGGCTCACGTGTTCAATCTGGTTGTCAAGCGGTTCCTAAAATCCACCATCCCACTGCAAGACATCCTTAAAATGTCACGTAAACTTTGCATGCATTTCAGCCATTCCTACACCGCAAAGCACACCCTCCTTGAGCTGCAGCGGCAGAACGGAATTCCACAGCATCGCCTGATCTGCGACGTTGCAACAAGGTGGAATTCAACCCTACATATGTTAGACCGCCTTTACGAACAGCGAAAGGCCATCACCGATTTCCTGATGTTACAAGCGGATAAAGGTACTCCCCTGTGTAACTTAGATGTCAGCCATTGGCAGCTCATGCGTGACACCTGCCGCTTGCTCAGGCCCTTTGAGGAGGCCATGCTATTCGTGAGTTGGCAGGACTATGGGATGAACGACGTCATTCCTCTGTTGCACGTCCTGGAACAAATGCTGTTAACAATGGCTGGTCAGGGTGCGGTAGACGTGGCGCACAGATCTCAACGCCACATGACCCCTGTGGGGGCAGGACAGGAAGAAGAGGAGGAGGTAGAGGAGGACATTGGTGCTCAGGAATTATTGAGTGAAATGGGTGGTTTTTCCACTCAGCGGACAGGAGTGGAGGAGCAGGAGCATCTGGTAGAGGAGGAGGAGGAGACAGAGGACCCAGACGCACCGTGGCAGTATGCTGTGGAGATGGAGGCAGGGAGTCCCTCGCATTCCTTGGCACAAATGGCCCATAGCATGCTCGGTTGCTTGCGTAGCGACAGCCGAATAATAACCATCAGACAGAGGGATGACTTTTGGCTGTCCACCTTGTTGGATCCTCGCTACCGTTCAAAAATGGTGGCCTTTTTCACACCTGCTGAGAGGGAGGCCAAAATAAAGTACTATAAAAACCACCTATGTAGTTAGTTGGTCTCTGCCTTTCTGCGCCAACGTCCATCCTCAGACACTGTGGGCCCTGTGCGCTCGCGGGAATTGCTTTGTATATCTGTCGCCTTAGGGGCCGCTGTCTGGCGACATAATTTTTTGTCACTGTGTAGACATCTATTTATAGGCCGATGTTTGGCCACAAAAATATATTTAGTAATAACCTAGCCGTTCAGGCCGCTCCCTGAACACCTCGGGAATTGCTTTGTATATCTGTCGCCTTAGAGGCCGCTGTCTGAACAGCTCATGAATTGCTTTCTATATGTGTCGCCTTTGAGGCCGCTGGCTGGACAGCTGATGAATTGATTTGTATATATGTACTTATTGTCCGCTGTCCGGACAGCTCATGAATTACTTTTTGTATATAGCCTTCCAAACCACTCTCAGAATAAGTCATGATATTCATGCTGTGTATAGCCTTATAGGCCAATGGTCAATCAAGTCATGATTGTTATAGTGTGTATAGTCTTATAGGCCGCTGTCTTTACAACTTTATAATTCCATGCAGTATATAGCCCTATCGGCCACTTTCTGGCATCCAGTTGCTGTAGCCCCCATCACCACACTGTGCCACGGGCCCCTGTACCGCCTTCTCATACTGCTGCCAGATCCATCCTCTGCCATGTGCGTCTTTGTCGTCTGCTCACGCTGCTGGGTTCCAGTTTTAAACCTAGGCCTGTGTATGGCTTCCGAATACTGCTGCCTCCACCGCCACCCTGCGCCATGTGCCTCTGTCGTCTGCTCACGCTGCTGACGGCTTCCGCTTTTTAACCTAGGCCTGTGTATGGCTTCCGAATACTGCTGCCTCCACCGCCACCCTGCGCCATGTGCCTCTGTCGTCTGCTCACGCTGCTGACGGCTTCCGCTTTTTAACCGAGGCCTGTGTTTGGCTTCCGAATACTGCTGCATCCACCGCCACCCTGCGCCATGTGTCTCTGTCGTCTGCTCACGCTGCTGACAGCTTCCGCTTTTTAACCTAGGCCTGTGTATGGCTTCAGAATAATGCTGCCTACACCGCCACCCTGCGCCATGTGCCTCTGTCGTCTGCTCACGCTGCTGCCAGGTCCATACTGATTCATGGCCCCTTGTACCGGCTCCTCATGAACGTGGTTCAGCGGGTTTGCATCACTTAACGGCAAATCGTTGACAAACGCTGGGACGTTCAGTGTTGTGCGCATTAAGCCAGACACCAAAGGGCAGCACAGACCTGTTATTACTCGCTCAAGCATGGCTGAACAAAACCAGTCTCTACCACAAATTGGACCCAGACCTGCCCAGGGTCTCGTAAGTAGATTGCACGGAGGAGTAGAGTTCGTTATTGGAATTAACTGTGAGGGACTTTTAAACCTAGGCCTGTGTATGGCCTTCAATTGAAGCTGCTTCTGCTCCGCCACTCTGCCATTGGACTCTTGATAGTCGTCTCCCCACGCTGCTGCTGGGGGGACTTTTTAACATAGGCCTCTGTATGGCCTTCAATTTTAGCTGCTTACGCTCCGCCACTCTGCCATGGGCCCCTGTACCGCCTCCTCATGCTGCTGCCAGGCCCGTAATCTGCCATGGGCCCCCGTACCGACTCCTCATGCTGCTGCCAGGCCCGTAATCTGTCATGGGCCCCTGTACCGCCTCCTCATGCTGCTGCCAGGTCCAGAGTGTGTCATGGGTCCCTGTACGGCCTCCCATTGCTGCTGTCTCCATCGCCACACTCTGCCATGTGCCACTTTCAGGTCTCCTCACACTGCTGGTGGGTTCCATTTTGTCATAGGGTGCTGTATGGCCTCCCATTGCTGCTGCCTCCACTGCGGCTCCACACTCTGGTTTTGGCCCCGTGACTGCCCAAATGAGTGAAGTGTGCGGTGATTCTAAGATCGACGGCACTCATCTGCATGTCATACTGACTGACAGTATTATTTCTCTTCCCCAGCAGACTCCAAGGGCATTTAAATTAAAGGTACAGTGTTCTGCACTAATATAAAGGCTCTCTGAAGCCTAGAAACACCCTTTTTATAAGTTAAATTCGCAGCGAATATATTCGGCTCGAAGCGAATTTATTCCGCGAATTCGGCGAATCAGCCGAACCGAATTTTTGAATAATTCGCTCATCTCTAAATATGACCATTTGTTTGCAACTCACGCCGCCCATTGACATTCATTGAAACTCCACTCTAGCCACCTCAAATTTGAAGGGCAATTTCTAAACTGCGACTATGCCTTCATTTTTAATATTTCAGAGACATACTATGCATTGAAATGTAGGTCTGGGTCTTGTGCATCTCACAATATAAAGCTCTTCAGTGTAGGATTTATAATTTTTAAACTACAACTAGGGGCGGACTGACCATTCAGGCACTCGGGAACTGCCCGAGGGCCAAGGGTCAGTAGGGGGCCCCATGAGATGCCCCTGGTACCTTTCATAGGCTTTTTTGGATGTGGGTGAGGACACAGGGGCCCCATGATCCCCTATTGCCCGGGGGCCTCATGAGTTGTCAGTCCGCCCCTGACTAAAACCGTTTGAAGATGGCAACCGCCAGTGAAGTGAGCAAGTTGGAGCAGTTTGTTTTTAACAGCTCTTCTCTGCCCTTGCTGTAGAGTGAGTTGACATAGGAACCCAGGTGTGTGATCAGGCAGCAGAGTGACAAGCCACTCCACCCAGCTACTCCGCCCACTCCAGTTGTAGACTACTGGTGGAGGCAAGAACACTTCACACAATTTCCCCAGAAATTGTAGCTTTTCTAGTTACATTTGAAATCTAGTCCATTTAATCTGGCTTTGATGACAAAGGTTTTTTTGGTCATATGCATGCAAGTGGTTGTGCATGACTTTGTATGTGCAATAGCAGTTATACTCTGACTTGGATTATTTAGATTTCTAGTACATATTAGTGGCATTGCATGGTGGTGAACAATCACGTGTGCATTTATCGTTTATTAACTAATTATATAGCAGGCTCCCTGGAAAGGATCATTATTTTTTATATGGTTTTTAAATTTGTATAATAAAATATCTGCTTTTATGTTGTATCAGCTTGTTAGATTTAATGGCCAATCACCAATGCTTTTGTGAGGTTTAGGCTGGTTTATTTGGATATTTTCACTTGAGCTCAGCCATATTAAGCAGTTTTTGTAGGAGTTTTTTGTTCAAATGTTTCTTTTTTTGTCTTTAACTGTAAAAATAAGCATTTGTAATGTTGTGTCATGAGGTTGCAGGGTCATTGTGGTGCAGCTCTATTCCCTTAACCCTTTGAGGACCGTAAGATTTTGGAACGCCAAAAGAATCAATTTTTTTGTTTTTAAAGTTCGTATACTTCAGTTGCTGTAACTAAGCCATTTCATGAAATAATTGGCAAAAAGCTAGATCCATTTGTTGTTTGTTGATAAGAACTAATATTTTGACTTAAACCAAAAAAAAAAAAAAAGAGTTTTAAGTTCTTAATCAGATGATACATGCAATTAAAAACATGGGACAAATACGTCCCTTGGTCCTCAGAGGGTTAAATGGGTTGTGTTTGGTGGTGGTATTAAATACATTAAAGCTATACATTCACTGACCACTTTATTAGGTACACCTGTTCAATAACACAAATTACTAATCAGCCAATCATGTGGTAGCTACTCAATGCATTCAGGCATCTAGACGTGGTGAAGACGACTTGCTGAAGTTCAAACTGAGCATCAGAAAGGGGATTTAAGTGACTTTGAATGTGGCATGGTTGTTGGTGCCAGACAGGCTGGTCTGATTATTTAAAAAACTGATCATCTACTGCGATTTTCACGCACAACCATCTCTAGGAAAATCAAGACTCATCAGACCAGGCAACATTTTCCCAATCTTCTATTGTCCAATATGTGAGCCTGTGTGAATTGTAGCCTCCCTTTCCTGTTCTTAGCTGATAAGAGTGACACCTGGTGTGGTCTTCTGCTGCTGTAGCCTATCTACTTCAAGATTCGACGTGTTGTGTGTCTTGCATACCTTGGATGTAACGAGTGGTTATTTGAGTTACTGTCGTCTTTCTATCATCTCGAACCAGTCTGCCCATTCTCCTCTGACCTCTGACATCAACAAGGCATTTTCATCCACACATCTGCCGCTGACTGGATATTTTCTCTTTTTCGGACCATTCTTTGTAAATTCTAGAAATGGTTGTGTGTGAAAATCCAAGTAGATCAGCAGTTTTTTAAATACTCAGACCAGCCCATCTGGTACCAACAACCATGCCATGTTCAAAGTCACCTAAATCCCCATTCATCCCCATTCTGATGCTCAGTTTGAACTTCAGCTTCAAATGTCAAGTCAAAACGTGAAAGTCATCTTCACCACGTCTAGACTAAATGCATTGAGTTGCTGCCATGTGATTGGCTTATTAGCAATTTGTGTTACCAAGCAATTAAACAGATAGTTACATAGTTAGTCTGACTGAAAAAAGACAAAAGTCTATCCAGTTCAACCATTAAAAAAAAAAAGTTATAATCCTACACCCACAGTTGATCCAGAGGAATGCAAAAATACCCAGCAAAGCATGATCCAATTTGCTCCTGCGGGGAAAAAAATTCCTTCCTGATCCGCCGAGAGGCAATCGGATATTCCCTGGATCAACTTTACCTATAAATGTTATATCCAGTTATATTCTGTGTATTCAAGAAATAATCCAGGCCTTTTTTTTAAAGCAATCCACTGAACTGGCCAGAACCAACTCTTGAGGGAGTCTATTCCACATTTCCACAGCTCTTACTGTGAAGAAACCTTTCCATGTTTGGAGATTAAATTTCTTTTCCTCCAGACGTAAAGAGTGCCCCCTTGTCCTCTGTGATGACCTCAGGGTGAATAGCTCTACACTGAGTTCACTATATGAACCATTGATGTATTTATACATGGAGATCATATCCCCCTTATGAATTATACATGGAGATCATATCCCCCCTTATGCATTATACATGGAGATCATATCCCCCCTTATGCATTATACATGGAGATCATATCCCCCCTTATGCATTATACATGGTGATCATATCCCCCCTTATGCATTATACATGGAGATCATATCCCCCCTTATGCATTATACATGGTGATCATATCCCCCCTTATGCATTATACATAGAGATCATATCCCCCCTTATGCATTATACATAGAGATCATATCCCCCCTTATGCATTATACATGGAGATCATATCCCCCCTTACGCATTATACATGGAGATCATATCCCCCCTTACGTATTATACATGGTGATCATATCCCCCCTTACGTATTATGTATGGAGATCATATCCCCCCTTACGTATTATACATGGTGATCATATCCCCCTTACGTATTATACATGGAGATCATATCCCCCCTTATGTATTATACATGGAGATCATATCCCCCCTTATGTATTATACATGGAGATCATATCCCCCCCTTATGTATTATACATGGAGATCATATCCCCCCCTTATGTATTATACATGGAGATCATATCCCCCCCTTATGTATTATACATGGAGATCATATCCCCCCCTTATGTATTATACATGGTGATCATATCCCCCCTTATGTATTATACATGGAGATCATATCCCCCCTTATTATACATGGAGATCATATCCCCCCTTATGTATTATACATGGAGATCATATCCCCCCTTATGTATTATACATGGAGATCATATCCCCCCTTATGTATTATACATGGAGCTCATATCCCCCCCTTATGTATTATACATGGAGATCATATCCCCCCCTTATGTATTATACATGGAGATCATATCCCCCCCTTATGTAT
Source organism: Staurois parvus (assembly GCF_062004578.1). Classification (NCBI taxonomy): domain Eukaryota; kingdom Metazoa; phylum Chordata; class Amphibia; order Anura; family Ranidae; genus Staurois; species Staurois parvus. Next base: position 2,421,699 of record NW_028318374.1, read on the forward strand.
TATACATGGAGATCATATCCCCCCCTTATGTATTATACATGGTGATCATATCCCCCCTTATGTATTATACATGGAGATCATATCCCCCCTTATTATACATGGAGATCATATCCCCCCTTATGTATTATACATGGAGATCATATCCCCCCTTAATCTCCTCTTCTCAAGAGAGAATAAATTCAGTTCCTCTAATCTTTCCTGATAGCTGATCTCCTCCATGCCTCTTATCAGTTTAGTTGCCCTTCTCTGTACTTTCTCCAGTTCCCCAATGTTCTTTTTGTGAATTGGTGCCCAAAACTGAACTGCATATTCCAGATGAGGTGTTACTAATGATTTGTACCGGGGGAAATGATATCTCTCTCTCTGGAGTCTATACCTCTTTTAATAGTTATATGATGTAACTAATAAAGTGGCTGGTGAGTGTATATATAAAATGTGCAGCGCTAACCATATATAAAAAATTAAATTGATTAAAACCTATTATAAAACTCGCATTGCACAAAGATAGAACTATCCAATATACAAAACTGGAATCCCATTCCATGTAGTTGCTTGTACCAGCCAGCATCACAGAGGGCATCTGTGCATCCTAGCTCTGCCCTCTGAGTTTCATCATATGTATACCTGCTTTTCTGATTATTTCTATGTTATCATTTGATAATTAGGAGTGTGGTTACATTGTTTTGTCTTTTACTGAGTTTTTGCACATTTTGTATACACATGTAAATATTTAACCTTGGATGTTCAGTCATTCACAGTGTTCATGTTTATTGTTTGCACAGTGATTAATAGTTTAGATTAATATTTTGCACAATCATATCGTTTACCTGTATTGCTTCCCCAGCGTTGATATAATTTCATTTCTCATATGTGGTTAACGCTGCACATTTGATATATTTACAGCTTTGAGGTATTTAGTATCAGAATCAGTGCAAGCATCTTTCCTCTTTTGCTTTTCTGACCGGATTTCAATATAGATGTTGGTGGTACTGCCTGCCAAATATGAGATGGGGTATAATTTTTACTGCGGCCACGAAGGAAAGCATCAACGCTGTGGCAAGTTTACCATCTCGTCCATCTGGTATATAAGGCTAAGGTGGACAGTTGGAGAACAGTAAAACTGTGGCTCAATTGTCTATTTTTACTACACCCATGGTCACAAGTGTAAGGAAGGCCTAAATGTTTTTTCTTGTAATTATTTATTAATGAAGATTGCTATATACATTTTTCTATAATGCTGCTTTCTGTTCTTTTTTTAATTCTTTTTTTGGAAAAAGAAGCATCTCTTAGGGAGGCATTTCCTATTCAGTACAAAATGCTTCTGTTCCTATGCATGGTTTTGTAAGAGATTTTTGACCAGGTTGATCTTTGAGTCTTTGATTCAGTGCAAGTTTTTCCAAGTTTTTATGGTAAATTAGATATTTATTGTACCTTGCTTCTTATAGATAGACAGTTGTTGTGGTAATTCTCTTAGTTAGACTACGCTATATGGCCAGCAGCTTTTGGACACCTAACCATCACAGCTATATAAACTTGTTGGACATCTCCTTCTGAAACTATAGGCATAAAAATTAGAGTCCCCCAACTCCCAACCCCCCACCCCACAGTTTTTGGCTGTAATAACCTTAACTCTTCTGGGAAGGCTTTCCACAAGATTATGGAGTGTATTTGTGGAAACCTGTGTTCATTTGGCCAAAAGAACATTTGATAGAACAAGAACTGGATGGGAAGACCTGGCTCATAGCAGGCTTTCCAATTCATACCAGAGGTGTTCAGTAGGGTTGAGGCCACTCAAGTACCTCCACACCAAAGTCACTGTACCATGTATTTATGGAGCAGGTTTTGTCATCCTAAAACAGAAATGGGTGTTCTTCAAACTGTTCCCAAAAGGTTGAAAATTGCCTAGCATGTCTTTGCATACTGTATCTTTAACAGTGCCCTTCATTGGAAATAGATGTAGCACCCTCTTAGTTAGGCTGCTAAGTAGATTTAGTTTTTGGCTTCTGCTGTAACTAGTGATTGTTTCATCTGTTTTGTTCAAGACTTCATAGGATGAGAGTTTGATTGCTTCCGCCAGCTGTAGAAGAAGCTTTTGGAACTTAGGGAGGGAGAGTTAAAATGAGTCCTTGGGAGATTGTCTTTTTTCCCCTCGAGCGGATGGATCTATGAGCTGAGAGGGAGATTGCTGCTTTCCCCTGTCTCCCTTTGGACTGGATGCAGGATTACTTTACACGAGGCTGCACCAATGGACCAATCTTGTTCTAGGATTCTTTGAGTATATCCTCCTTTCTATGCTGCACTACTCAAAACTACTTCATGGTCCCCAGAAATGAACCTATAATCTCTTTCAGTCTAACTATACCTGTGCCAAAGCTACTTCATGGTCCCCAGCCATGAACATGTGGACTGTTCCAGTGTGCCTTTACATGTTCTCAAATTATATATGGGCCCCAGCCATGAACCTATAGACTGTTCTGGTCTATATAGACCTGTGCTAAAGCTACTTCATGGTCCCTGGCCATGAACCTCTTGACTGTTGCAGTCTGCTATTACCTGTTCTCATCACTACTTCATGGTTCCCTGCCACAAAGTCTAACTCTACCTGTGCCAAAGCTACTTCATGGCCCCCAGCCGTGAACCTGTGGACTGTTCCCATGTGCCTTTACCTGTTCTCAAATCTACTACATGGTCCCCAGCCGTGAACCTATAGACTGTTCCAGTCTAGCTATACCTGTGCTAAAGCTACTTCATGGTCCTTAGCTGTATACCTATAGACGGCTCTGGTCTATCGATACCTGGCTAAAACTATTTCATGGTCCCCAGCCATGAACCTGTGGACTGCCCCAGTCTGCCTCTACCTGTCCTCAATGTTACTTCATGGTTCCCAGCTGTAAATCTATAGGTCTGTTCCAGTCTTGCTATACCTGTGCTAAAGCTACTTCATGGTCCCCAAAATGTTAACCTGTGCACTGTTCCATTCTGCCTTTACCTGTTCTCAGTGCTACTTTATGGTTCCCAGCCATAAACCTATAGATTGTTCCAGTCTAGCTATACCACGGCAAAAAACAGCTACTTGCGCCCCACCTCCCAAAATCATTAAATAAACAAAAATTAAAAAAAAAACCTAGAAAATATTAAATCACAAAAACATGAAACTTCTAAATTTCTTTTATTTTGCAACTCCACAGTGATCAGAGGCAGTAAGGGACTAAGTCTGAGAGGAACACTCAGAGGAAGGAGCGGCAGCTGAGCTGCTACACTGACTCCAAACACCTGGCATCTTCCTCTGTCCTTTCTTCCTCCTCCTCTGCCACTCCTCCTCTCAGCTGAAGGATCATTCATGACATGGCAGTGTCCCACACGATCAATCAGCATCCGCTCCCCTCACCCTGACCACTGTCCGCCCCCCCCCCCCCTCCTCCTGTCATCTCCATGACCTGTCATCCCCCTGCTCACCTCTGACGGCTCCTGCTGGGGTGTCCGGGCTGTGACTGTGGGCAGCCTTCCAGCACTACACTGCATCCGTCTCATACACATTAGGCCCTGATCATCCTACTCACATAGGGTTAACCCTGCAACCAGAGCACACACCTCCATTGACTGGCTCAAGCTGTGTAGAAAAAGGTGGAGCTAGAGCTAGATATGCCCCATTCAGTCACTAGTCAACTCTCTGTTACAGCTGGAGGAGCATGTGTGCCAGTGTGAGTACTGAAAATGAACGGACCAATCATCTGATCAGAGACTGCTGACCGCCCAGGGTCCTGAGCTAATGTCATCACTTCTCATCCTAGGGGAACGTGACACTTCACTGCTACATGGAATAATGTACTGCAACTCCCTCCTCACTGGCTTGCCTCGCCACAGACTATCCCCGCTTCAATCGATCCTGAATACGGCAGCCAGACTCATCCACCTTACCATATATTAATTAAACAGCACCACACTCCCTCAATCAACCCCAATTATATAGAAAAGTAAATCACTTCCACTCTTGAAAGTTAATCTAAATATAAAAAAGAGACTTTTCTTTTTACAAATACAATCCACATACAAAAGTATCCAATATAAAAATTTAATGTCCCCAATGTTATAAACACCATCCGTGACACATCTTTTTCTTCTTCTCAATTCAGGAAGTCTCCAGTAATCACATACCTCAAAAAAAACAAAAACTCAAAATAGTGTCAAGTCCTTTATACAATTAAAATATATACCCCACACTGTGCAAAAAAAAAAAAAAATTATTTTTATTTTTATTTTTTTACAAGAGTATAGATATAGATGCGTTCAACTGCACACGCACATATATTCCATAACCTTAGATATATAATCAAACTTTTCAATGTGAAACACTCCAAAATGTGTACACTCCAACAAATCAGTGAAGCATTCCTGTGTATATCACCACACTATATTCAACTGTGCTCAAAAACCACTCCAACTCATGCAGCAATGAATAATTACCCTCTGGGTATATCAGAAAGGCATATCACAAGACTGGGATAATCTCTTTCTTCAGGATCTACCCATCTTTTCCTCCAATTTCCTCATGGACAAATCAGTAGTTAGATAAGGTAAATTCAATATAGTACATATTTATTCAGCAACTTACATCAAAGATTAAGAAAAGCAGCTCCTCACATAAGAGACAGAGTATATGGACAAAGCTTAGGGAACAGTAACCGCATGTTCCCTCTTCCAAAATGGCCACGATCGCACTTCCGGTTTGACGGCGATGCGTCAGACGTCACGTGTCCCTTGCGCGTTTCGTCACTTCCTTTTACTTTTCTGAAGCGTAAAGACATCTCCACATCGACTCCTTAAATACCGCCCTCCCTATACTCATGAGGGTTTAAACCGCCATCTTGGAGAATGGAAAACAGCCCATACTTGTCCATATCACAATGTTCGTTTTAATATGGACACAAACGAAATATGTAACCCCGCTCTTTCACATCTTACGCTCTTTCATCCACCTTACCAACCGCTCCATTTCCGCCAACCCCTCTGCCAATCCCTCCACTGGCTTCCGATTGCCCAACGGATCAAATTCAAAATCCTAACACTGACGTACAAAGCTGTCCATCATACTGCCCCAAACTACATCACCGACCTAATATCCAAATACCACCCAACACGCACCCTCCGCTCCTCACAAGACCTCCTTCTCTCTAGTTCCCTAGTCTCCTCCTCCCATGCCCGCCTCCAGGACTTCTCCAGAGCATCACCCATACTCTGGAACTCCCTACCCCAATCCATAAGACTATTACCTACTCTCCTCTCCTTTAGGCGCACCCTGAAAACCCATCTCTTCAGAGAAGCCTACCCCACCCCCTCCTAATTCCCGACCTCCTCCACTCTTCCTACCACTCCATCCCCCACAGCTATTTCCTTCTGTACCACTATCCCCTCCCTCCTAGATTGTAAGCTCCAAGGAGCAGGGCCCTCGAACCCCTCGTGTGTTGTATTGTTACTGTACTGTCGCATGTTCTGTCTCCCATTGTAATGTACAGCGCTGAGCGAACTGTTGGCGCTTTATAAATACTGTATAATAAAAATATATATATTAATGAAATGGTAATGCGCATGGACAGGCTGTGAGACAATTGTGCAGAGTATAGATACCATCATTCCCTGCATATGTGGAGAGGGGGACACTGCAGAAAGTCAGTGCACCCTAGGCGACTGCCTAGTTTGCCGGGTGGAAGCATCGGCCCTGGCTACTGCTACTTCAACTTCATGGTCCCCACCTGTGGACTGTTCCAGTCTCCTTTGCCTGTTCTCAATGCTACTTCATGGTTTCCAGCCATAAACCTATAGATTGTTCCAGTCTATATACCAGGCTATACCTGTGCTACTGCTACTTCATAGTCCCCAGATGTGAACCCATGGACTATTCCAGTCTACCTGTACTTGTGCTTCTGTTACTGAAAGAAAGAGAAGTGTTCTCTGCTAACAAAACAAGTATCCCACATCACCCCAAATCTCCTCGCAAGTTTTTATTAGCAAATAAACTTTAAAAAGACAACCCCTAGACTGATCAATGAGCCACAGTGAGTGGACTTTTGTTGTGTGCACTACTTTCAAGGAAAGAACCAGAGAATTCATGGCGGCTTCAACGGGAGCAGAGCTAAGATACATTGGGCCGTATAGTATCTTTAAAAAACAAGTTTGGAAAACTATACAATTCCTTTATGGCTCGCTTTCCTGCTATACATTTAGTAGCCCTGTCAATAAAAAGGCCACATTCTTCTGATTAATCTACAATATGAGTGCCATTTTCTGTGAAGTAAGGTAAGGTCCACTTCAATATCTCTCATTGATTTATAAAAAAAAATTAAATAATGTTTAATTGGTTAACAATTCAGCTAAAGATTCTTGTCTGTGTGGGTTTTTAAAAAGAATTGATGAGAATGAAACAGCACACTCTGTTCTTACATGAAAAAAAACACAAAAAAAATAATAACAGTTATATTCCTTTGAATAAAACTTTGTAATTTGCTGTATTTTATCCATTTACTATTGTTTTATGCACATACACAAACAAGCCTCCCGCTGCCGCTGTAAGTATATTGATCGTGTGTTGTCTCTTAACGTAGCACCTTCATGAACTAATGGCTTTTTTTTCTGTCTGCATCTGTTTAATTGTGATCATTTTAATGAAAACTTGCCTTGAAAATACCTCCCGCTACCTTCCTTTATGTCCTGAAATAAGGGATGGAAAAAAAAAAGAAAAACAAAATCAATTGCCAATTCCACTTTTTTTGTTATTTTTCATATATTTATATTTTGGAACAATAAACAAACTATGGCTATGTGTTATTTCTTTTTTTTTTTTTTAACCTGTGGATTTATATTATATTTTCGATCACGATTCACATACAAAACAAGTATTTGATGGGAGAATTTCCAGATGGTATTTAAGAGATCTTGTTATCGTCAATGAAATTCTTATTGATAATAATTTTGGCTTGGGCTGCCTTTTACATCGTGAAATTTTCTTACATCTCTGCAGCTAATGAGATTTTTAATAACTATTAAACAGCACCTGGTGCTAGGATGCAGAATTACTACATCTTTAATTAAATACAAAAGAAAAAAAAAAAAAGGATTGTAACATAGGATACTAAGTAACTAAGTAAATGTTCTTATACCATTAAGACTGTGTAGATCAAATAATAGCGACTTTAAATAGCTAGAACAATACATTCCTTAGCAATGTAGAACCCTTCTAGTGTAGTGTAGGCTGCTAGGTAAATTTAGTTGGCACCTCTGTAATCAGGTTGAATATTTAGAGCTGTTCAGTGTCTTACAAGCTGCTGCTCTGATTACTACCCCCTGTATTCTAGAGAATTCTAGATGTATAGTGGGATGGAAAACCAGCCAATCCATAAGGAAAACCAGCCAATCCATAGGGAGGTGTACCAAGTTGGTAGAGCCTTTAAATAGTCCGAGGTCTGGGGCAGCAAAAGAGTTCCTGGGTCCAGTCCTGCTGGAAGATACCTCTGTACGGGGGGGCTCTGCCCCTGGGGAATAACACTAGAAGAAGTAATTGTACATCAAGGTCCCAGCTAGGCTTAGCTGGGGAGGGGCTGTGCATAAGCTTGAAGTTGGGTGTGCAGGAACTCACTGGAGAGACCCAAGAGGAAGTTGAAGGGAAAGAGTCCAGTTGTCCCATGGTGGCGAATCTGCATCTAATACACTGAGAAGATCCTGGTGGATATCAGCAGAAGGCAAGAAAAGATCCTGTAGATGTGTGAGTAAATGACCTCAGTGCTTGAACGTCAGTGACTGTTTGTAACTTTTATCTCTGAAAGGAGTACTAGTCACTGTCGGCATACAGATTCTGTGGAACATCCTGTATTAATGTTCAGGAAGACAGTTAGAGTCCTCAAGTTTTCCAGTTCTTTAGTTTAGGGGTATCCTGTGCTCCCCTCATCCCCATTCAAGCTCTATGTTCCAATAAAACTTAAAAAAAGACACCCTAGACTGTTGCTTTGAGCCAGTGGAACAGTGAAGAAAATTATGTATGCCTGGCTGTGAGTGCTTTATCTGGGGAAATAGGACTAAGTTCACCAACAGCTCTTTCGGGGGTGTACTGCAACTCCTTGAATTGGGGTTTTATTTTTTTTACTATAAAAAGAAATAAAGACTACAAATGTTGAAAAAAAACCCAACTCTCTGGAAAAAAAAAATGCCAAGACAACGCAAAACCCCCCACAATAACTCCTTTGCCAGAACTTTTCAGAAAAAGAGTCTTGGAGAGGATTCATCAGGAAAGCCAGGTAAGTGATCGTGTCTGAAGATCTGCGTATGTGACAAAACGTTCTGCAGACCTGCTCAAAGGATAAGGGTTGTGTGTATCATCCACATGTGTGTGCTGATGCATGTACATGTGTGCATTAACATGCATGCCCAGTGGCCTATTTAAAGCATTGTAGAGTTCAAGATAATTGCTAAGTGGTCGTCATCTCTGGTAACCTGAGACCAGACCCTGCCTGTTGATTTTTCTGTACTTGACCTGATTTGTCCTCCGACTTCACCTGATCTTGATCCTTCTGTTACCCAAACTTTGGCTTGCAACCTGACCTTGTCTCTTGCTTATCGATTTGGTACTGTCCTGCCCATTTGATACTGACCAAATTTTGGCTACCATTTCTGCCTCTGTCTTCTGAATATACATCTCTGTCAACTTCTGCTCACCTGACCACGGTTTTGTCTCCTGCTTCCACATTTCTGATCTGCACTCTGCATGACCCAGGACCTTCTTCTGGCCAGAACGCATCATAAGCACCCGTGCCACTACATGTCCTGCCATACCCTGTTACCTTGTGGAGAAAACAGGACAGGAGGTATAAGGGGAAGCACTCTTGTCAGCTCAGCCTTTACCAGGTACATGACAGGTTTCAAGCAAAGATAAACAGAGTGATGCCATTAAATTGGTTGTCGCTGATGGATCGTTGAGTGTTTTGGAGCAGCAGTAAGTTGGTGCGCTAGTAGTAGGTCTAGGGGGGACACAACAATCCAGCAGTTTCCTAGGGATTCATCATTATAGGACCTGTAGCACTCACTCCCGAAACGGCTAGCTGTTTCCCTGGGTTGCTTTCCCAAGCTACTGCAGCAGCAGGCACACAGTAACAGTCACTCTTCTGGCTCAATGATCAGTCTAGGGGTATCTTTTTATGCTTTATTGTAAGTTGAATTTGGATAGGTTGCAGGGAGCTGTTGGATACTCCAGTAATAATGCAGGACACTCTTCACTTTTTCAAAGCTTCTTAGTACAATCCCTCCAGTAGCAACTAAGGGAATGAGCAACACTGAGACAGCACAAGAACTGTCTCAATTCAAGCAAGCTCTGGCACTGATGCACCGGGGATAGTAGCAGCATACTGTCAATAGGATCCTACACTCAGGCCCGTACTCACAATGTTCCTCGATTCTTGGATGCCTCCTTCCAGTATCAGCCAGACATATCTCCAGTAAACTCTCCAGACCAGATCCTCTGTGAAATCTTTTAACCAGTAACAACATGATTCAGCAGAACTGCCCCCCCTCCCCCCAGCTCTAGCATAGCTGGGACCTCAATGAGCACATGTAGAGGTACAGCTGGACTGGCTGGGGACATCTCCTCCTGGACAAAAACAGGCCCAAGACTGTATATGAGCTCCCCAGCCACCTACTTGTAGGCAGGTGCAGTCTGTTTTCTCCAATGCAGATGGCGCTTGTCTGTAGTGGTACTGCAATTGGAGGGCAATTCAAGAGAAAATTGGTTTCTATATGGTTCCCTTGGTCCTCTGGAGCAGAATTCTTGCTGGCTACGCTCCATCCAGGTGACCCTGGTAGCCATCTTGGATCAAACAGAGTCTTTTTAAGTCCTTGCCCCCATTTGCAAAGTGGCCAGTGTAGAGAAAGTGTATCCACCTGTCAACGACAGCACCAGTGGTAGGCAGAGGTTCAAGAGGAACTAGTGTAGGAAAAGCCCATGGCTTATGTCTGCACTTCTGGAAGCACCCTTTTGGGTTAGACCGATCAGGCCACATTCCAAATCCCTTGCAAGGGCTCTCTACAGTTCTACTACCGTTGACTCTCCTCTACACTGACTGTAAGTCTCCAGTAGGGTTAGTTCCCCACCAGGCTGTTGTACTGTTTGTAAGTTCTTCAAAACATTGGTTACTGCATTCTGTGTGTTTATTGTTGCCCCCCATGCAGCACCTATGCAACATACTGGGCATATTCCCCCAGGGATTAGCTGAGACCACACATTCACATATGTGGATCTGCCTCTTCCAGCCCGCTACAATCTAGAATCCTTCAAAAGGCAGGGGGAAGCAGTCGAACCTGCAGAACGTTGCCTAGAACAGTCCAAAGCAACCACAAACTGCTCCACTGACTACAGGGGAGCCAAAAAGCCAAAATGTGTCTAACCTTTCTAGCAACCTATTTAGGAGGGTGCTACATACTGATGCATACTGTACCTGAAGAGTATTTTTTTTGTAAAAGATGACAGCTTCCTCCGAGGACCCTCATAGCTAATACTGCTTTTTAGATAAAACAACATTAACTCAGTACTATCCTCTAGCATAGCCAGCAGAAATATGAGCTTTTCATGAAGCCCAAGGGCCAAATGCCGGACAGCCCCAACATTTTCTTCATCTGTCTGTAATCTATGACACCCCGCAGCACTAAAACCTAAAAGATTAATTCCGTGATTAAGCATAAGTCATCTAACCACAAGAAAAGCACAACACATAAAAAAAAGTAATTTTTTTTACACTTTGGTCTCTTTTCAAGTCCTCGGCATTAAATTCCTCAGCACTGTCAGAAACTCCCTTTGTGACAACGGATTCGGAAAGTAGCTTTTATCCAGAAACCGCACGGACATAATTATCAATTAGCCAACTTTCTCGTCTGAAAGAGGAATGACACATGAGCGGAGCGGATGACTCCGCCACCGACATTTCAACAAGAGAAATAATATGGGACTTGACATAATTCCTTCAGCTCTATATAGGTTGGAGGTGTTTGCTGGTTGAATTAGCACATAAACCTACGTGGAACAGCTCAATTAAGTGTACAGTTAAACAGATATCAAGAATTCCTGTCTAGATCCAAGCACTGTGTAAAATTATTCAGGCATGGTAGGGAAGAATGGAACACCTGATGTATGAAATTGGCCCAAATGCCCTTTTTTTATTAGACGATCTTTCTTCTTCATAGACTATGTGGTGCCATCAAAAAAAAGAAAAGAAAATGACATTTAGGCATGTGTGTGAGTAATAGGAGGCTTTACTCTTCATTACCTCTTGCAAAACCCAAGAAACACTGCTACTGTCTTTATGTAAAAGATTAGACAAAATCATTTTCTGCAAGAAGGCTGACAATAAGTAAAGTGCTTTTAATTTTTAAAGTATTCCACGGCTTCATTGAAATACTGAAAGCACATCTGTCTCACGTGAAGCAAAATCACAATGTTCAACAGCAGACTGTAAATTAAAACTGAACTCCAGGCACACGGAATCCATGGAATCCATGTTTTAGAGTACCTGTCAAAGGAGTTGTAGTTCTGTTAAACCAATCCTGATATTTAGAAAGCACTGCTACAGTTGTGGCTGGGGCCTACCTTCACCCCTTCACATGGGGTCTCTTTGCTGGTGGGCATGCTCGCCAATGCCGGGACCAGGCGGAGACTGCGGTCATGTGAGAAGTCTAGCATTAAGACAGTTCCCCAACTTAGATGAGCATTCACTGTGTGCAATAAAATTACAGAGTTCCTCTGGTGACCCATGACACTACACACTGTGCCTTCCATAGTTGTTGAATTAGGAGGGGCAGGCTGAGCGGGCGCCCACTCTATCAGTCTAGCGTACTTCCATTAAACATTTAGTAACAGAATGGGGTCCTGTTGAGCACATAGAGCGGACCTCATGAGTGCTCAATATTAACTGCTTCACTTCATGTCTCTTGGGGCTAGGTCATGGAACTCTAACGCTGGCCAAAGCAACGACCCCCTGGGAACTGGAGGACCAGCCACCTTACCAGGTACCACACCTAATGGCCAGTTGCTTTGTGTCTTGAACCTGTGCTTGGTTACTCTTAGCATAAGCCTTACTTTTCATTGATAGTGCAGCGCTGCACTATTTATCTTATATTGTTTGTTTGAAGGTTGATGGTTTTCCTTTTTAGTGTATCAGCTGCTGTGTTGGTTAGCGCTCACTGAATCCCTCATTACCATACTTACTTTTCATTGGCTTGCTAAGTTAACCCTGTTTGCATAGTGTAAATTCATACCCCTTTGTGCTTTACAGTTCTTTAGATACGCAACAACCAACATGCACCCCTTTTGAATAAATTCAAACCAGTCTCAGAACAGTTTTACTGAGGAAACATCAATATTACAGTCCAATATCAACAGTCTAATCCCTAGTCCCAACTATAGTAGTGTGGCTGCCCAGGCATATCTCTTTGAAGTAGTAATCCATGAAGGTAAAGTCCATTGCATGGTCATCTTCCGCAGTCCCATGCACAAGTCGGGCCAAAATCAGGAAAATCGTGACCTCAGCCTTCCTCTTTTTTATATCACAGGTGGGCTGGGGAGTGCCTTGCCAGCTTAGGCTATGAGACTGCGTGTTTCTATTAATGCACACAATGTAGGGAGACACAATTTTAGTACACAAATGCAAGGGTAGCTCCATTGGACACTGCGAGAAAAACAAAGCACCCTTAAACAGGGTTTAGCGGTTATGACACCAGATTAAACTGGAACATAGGCAAAGATTAAACGAAGAAGAAGCTACATATTCAGTAAGTGATTAAATCAGATTCTGAAAGTGCTTAAAAACTGAGGGCTTAATATCACTTTAATTGTAAAATTTACTATTGGGCAAGTCAGAGGAAATCTCCCCAACAGAAAGTTCTAACCATTTCAATAGAGTTTAAATGAATGAAAGCAACTTCAGCCCGACTCCATCCAGACCATGCCGCTGATGTGTTTTGCCCCGGGAGGTGGATAGAGCTGGTCTGAAGGCGCTTTCTGTACATGGGGTTTGGTGGTGTGCGACGACTGGAGGGGTTTTACTTTCTCTGACTGGTATACATTGAGCCCAGATGGGTTTTTTCCATGCTAGCACACTCTTTTGTGTGGGTCACCGAAATGAGAGATGGGAACCCTAAGCGGTGCACCATTTAAAAAAGACAGGAGCCCAGGTAATGCTTAGTATTTTCTTACAGACATTACTGGACAAAATAGAGTCCAAATTAAGCCCATCCAAGAGATGAAAAACTTCAAAAAGAGCCTTATATTGTGTTTTAACGGCTGTTATTCCTGAAAACATACTGAAGAGTAAAAGTCCAATTAAGGACTAGACCTGGTAATTATAAAATTAGGTACGTGAGTGCTGGCATGCAGGTGCGAGGCGGTTTCCCTGGCACTTGCTTCTCCTGTGATTAGTAGGTTAATTTTAGATTCAATAATGACTTGCAGTATTCTTACTTAGATGGAATCATTTGTCCTGTTCATAATGACACCGAAATTACACTTCTGGTGCAAAGCAGGGCCAATGAATTTTCTAATGAAATAAAGACATTTTATATTTTGACACTATAAAAACAATCAAAAACAAAAAAGACAAAAAAAGACTACATATGATTGATAATTGCGCTTTTGATGCAGTTTTTGAGTCACATGCCCTGGGTAAAAAACCCACCGCAAACTCAGTAAAAATGCATATCAATTTTTATCAGATTTTTGCTTAGAATCAGTGTGAAAGTAGTCAAAATGACACCTCCCTTCATTTCATCTCTTTCAATCATGGAGGCTCAGCATCACTTGTGGATTATTTTTATTATTATACAGTATTTATAAAGCGCCAACAGTTGGCTCAGCGTTGTACATTACAATGGGAGACAGAATATGTGACAGAACAACAACAATACAATGTGATACACGAGGGGTTTGAGGGCCCTGCTTACAATCTAGGAGGGAGGGGATAGTGGTACAGGAGGAAATAGCTGTGGGGGATGGAGTGGTAGGAAGAGTGGAGGAGGTCGGGAATTTGCAGGGGGTGGGGTAGGCTTCCCAGAAGAGGTGGGTTTTCAGGATGCGCCTAAAGGAGAGGAGAGTAGGTGATAGTCTGATGGATTGGGGTAAGGAGTTCCAGAGTATGGGTGACACCCTGGAGAAGTCCTGGAGGCGGGCATGGGAGGAGGAGACTAGGGAACTAGAGAGAAGGAGGTCTTGTGAGGAGCGGAGAGTTCGTGTAGGGTGGTATTTGGATATTAGGTCGGTGATGTAGTTTGGGGCAGTATGATGGACAGCTTTGTACGTCAGTGTTAGGATTTTTAATTTAATCCGTTGGGCAATCGGAAGCCAGTGGAGGGATTGGCAGAGGGGGGTGGCGGAAATGGAGCGGTTGGTAAGGTGGATGAGTCTGGCTGCCGTATTCAGGATCGACTGAAGTGGGGATAGCCTGTGGCGAGGCAGTCCAGTGAGGAGGGAGTTGCAATAATCGAGTCGTGATATGATGAGGGAGTGGATGAGCTGCTTAGCAGTTTCTGGGGTTAGGAATAGTCATATTTTGGTGATGTTGCGAAGGTGGAGTCTGCATGAGTTTGTTAGTGATTGGACTTGGGGCTGGAAGGATAGATTGGAGTCAAGAATGACACCAAGTACTCTGGCCTGCGGGGCGGGCCTGATGGTGGCATTGTTGGATGTGATGGAGAAGTCAATGGGGGGGTGGTGTGTGGGCTGGGGGGAAGACTAGGAGCTCGGTTTTGGAGAGGTTCAGTTTAAGGAAGTAGAGCGACATCCAATCTGATATGTCATTCAGTAGGCTTGTGATTTGGGCAGAGACTGAGGGGGTGAGGCGAGGGGTCGAGAAATAGATTTGCGCGTCGGCATAGAGGTGGTAGTTGAAGCCGTGAGAGTGTATGAGTTGGCCAAGGTAGGAGGTGTAGATGGAGAAGAGAAGGGGCCCAAGGACAGAGCCTTGAGGAACCTCAACAGAGAGGGGGAGTGAGGGGGAGGTGGTAGAGTTATAGGTATCGCTGAAAGAGCGTTGTGACAGGTAGGACGAGAGCCAGAAGAGAGCGGAATCTGAGGTCAAGGGAGTGTAGTTTTTTGAGGAGGAGGGGGTGGTCAACTGTGTCGAAAGCCGCGGAGAGGTCGAGGAGTAAGAGCACTGAATAGTGGCCATTAGCTTTGGCAGTTAGCAGGTCGTTGGAGAGTTACCTATGATGTTCTGCATAGAAATCTGTCTAGGAACTCCAATTCTTCCGGAATGACATATATCCATCAAGATATTTTGATATATAGGGTGCTGTGATATTTTCAAGAAGTTATGGTCAGCACTCTGCTGGCCAATTCCACCAGCAATGATCCACCTGCACTGCACAGAGAAGCACAGAGGCCCAGTGATGGCATCACTGATTATAAAACAAGGCATGTAATGAAAATAGAAAGGTTTTATTCATTCTTTTATTATGCTGAGAGGGGGTCAGAGAGGAGGAACCAGCGAAAGGTAAATTATAAATGCCAGCGTTATGACCAGACAAAGGCTTCTTCATTTGGTATGGCGGGCATATAGAATGGTGGAGGAGCAAACTGTAGGAAAGTAGAAAAAGAAAGGGGAGGGTTGGGACAGGTAATACTTTTTGCTTTTTCCTGCTTTGGCAAAACATAAGTTTAATGTTAAAGATGAACTTTAATTGTAATATATTCCTCAAATTCACTTTGTGTGTATCAAACACCTTTGCAATCAGGGGCGGACTGACAATTCATGGGCCCCCGGGCAATAGGGGATCATGGGGCCCGTGTCCTTGCCCAAACTCAAAAAAGCCTATGAAAAAGGTACCAGGGGAATCTCATGGGGCCCCTTACTGACCCTGGGCCCTCAGGCAGCGCCCGAGTTTCCAAATGGACAGTCTGCCCCTGTTTGTAACTCTAAATATTACCTTGTAATAGTAGCAGTGACATCATCACTGTGCTGTACACAGCCTGTGCAGAGAGTGGAGCTGGGGGAGGAACCCAGCAGGCTTCATCCACTATAGAAACATGAAAACAAAGAGGGAGAAAAGCCTGGCACATTACCTTAAAACAATTTATTGAGAAATAAGAGACAAAGGTTACACTCACAAACCAAGTGAGCTATTGGCATGTGTCACGGATCCACGATCGCCGCCACCAACAGGCGACAATGGCACGACTGCGACTAACAGTAATACGTCACGCCCACGGCATCAGACCCCAGACCTTCTCACCAAACTCGTGACCGAAGGACCGGCCGATCTAAAACCGCGGTGTAACACGCTTAACAAGGCCACACTCAGCTGCACCCAGCACAGCGATTGCCCAGCTAATGGACTACAATCGGTGCCTGCAGCCTAAATGCGCTTGTTACTGGGTCGGGTTAATTACGCAACTAATCCTCTACTGCCACCACCACTTTTGTAATACCGAGAAGACGGAAACTCTTATCAAAATACACTATAGTGATTGAAATATTGATCTATATAGCACGGCCCACGGACCTGTTATACAGAGATATAACAAACAGTAGCGTCTCTTCAAAGGCAGGGATTTGTGAATTGCAAGTAAGCGCTTAGAAACAGTTTAACACTTTCAGAAAGAAAGATTTATTACTAAAAAGGGTCAAACAGGTGCAATACAATGTTTACAAAGAGATGTCACAAAAATATATATATATATATGTATACAAAGACACATCAAAGAGATAATTAGGAAGAAGATTACAGAGTTAAGTTACTTGCCCATATGCCTCGGTTTGCAGATCCAAGTTGTAGAGCAGGGGGACTTCTTGATCTTCTTTTGTTACGATGTTGCTGGGAGATCTCTGTGTGTGTCAAACTCTAACTCACTTGTCTCTTCTTAAAAGTCCCTCTCAAAGGGGAGGGGGGCTCTGACTACACGTTTTGGGAGTGGTCATTGGGGAACTCTAAACTAACTACCAGCTTCATATCCCATGATATGAACCATACAGTTGACCTGAGGAATGTGCAATTACTCTGGTCAGTTTGAGAATGAGTGGGCTTACATAGTTTTGGGTGACAAAAGTTACACTTCAGCAGACGGCCTGGCTCCAATCTCAGATGTCTTAGCCTGGTTGTCCCACACCATCTGTCAGGAGATAACCTTTGCCTCACAGGAATGAAGGGGGGATGTGAGGAATGATTCGAGGAATACCTCAAATACAGAAAGGTTGAAGGAGAACTCTGCTCCAACTCGGATGAGCTAGTTTGTTACAGCATGAAATTGCATAAGCACACAATGTGGACCATTCTCCACCTCCAACTGGAGAAAAGATGGTGTAAGCTACTGACACATTTCAGGGACCCCGTCCCCTTCCTCAGAGCAAAGGCTAAAGTCCCCCAGAACTCAAACTCCTTAAATAACATGTGTGGAGCCCACAGTCCCCTTACCTTCAGGGGGCAGGGAGAAGGCGGAGGGAGTTATTTTAAAAGGGACACTGCATGTTCTTACTATCTATATGCATAGAGTATTAATATGAGGCTAACATATTATCGGTACATGATTAACCAACTTAACCACCACAAGTAAAATGGAAATATGTATCACAGATAAAAATAAAATAAATAGGTGTATACATGAATATATATATATATATATATATATATATATATATATATATATATATATATATATATGTATATGTAAATAGTGCATATCATTAGTAAAAAATGCATGTGTGTCTATATGTGTGTAAATAGTACATTAGCAGCCTTACTGACATCAAAGTGACTAATAGACTAATATGTTAAACTACTTATCTACCCCTCCATTTCTGGCCAGTATTTGAATACAGTAAATATTGTAAAGTTTCCCTCTCCTGTGGTGACCTGTGTCTTTTCTGGACCTTTTTAGCATCCTCACAGATTTTAATCAAATCTGCATACGCCACTTTGTAAAATGTGGAAATAAAGCTGCCCTTAGCTCCATGAGGGTAAAAGGAGGACTTAGGTTTAAAAGATAAGTTCACAAGATAAGTTCACCTTTTTGACAAAAAATAATAAATGCTAATTTTTTTGCAGGTAAAAAATGTGCATTTATTATTTTTGTCTACAGGAGCCTGGAAAGCATTGCACCAGTGATCAGCAGATCGCTGATGCCATGCAGGTCTCCTGCAGACCTGTCGGAATATCTGCTTGCTGTATGGGATGTATGGGATGTACAGTCAAGTAAATATATTGGGGGCTTTATAGACTCATGTGTGGCGTTCCTTTTATTCTTCTTCTTCCAATTGTGTTCATGACCTAATGCATAGTCTGCCTTATCTCCTAGATTGTAAGCTCGCAAGAGCAGGGCCCTCGATCCCCTCATGTTTTGCATTGTATTGTATTGTTATTGTTCTGTCCCCCATTGTAATGTACAGCGCTGAGCGAACTATTGGCGCTTTATAAATACTGTATAATAATAATAATAATAATAATAATAATAATAATAATAATCTCTTTCAAATTTATTGGACTTTTTAAACGAAATGATATCATTGATTTTAGTGTCCCAATCAGGGAATGATAGCAAATGGGAAAAACACTTAATTTCATCTTGTATAGTGGAAATTCTACTTTGTATAGTGGTAAGGATCCTCTCCCTCTGTTGAATAATCAGTTCAATCCATTTTTTGCTACACTGGAACCACTGCCTAGTCAGGTCTGCATCCACCAAGGTAAAGTGAGTCTCAGACCTCTAGGTGCCCTCTTTACCTCTAAATATTTTTCTAGGGAAACAATGTCCCACCATTGGGTCATCTCACTCTCCAGTAAATTTTGTGATTTAAGAAACAATTATAAGCAAATATTGGCCAGAAATGGATGGGTAGGTAAGTAGTTTAACATATTAGTCACTTCTATGATGTCAAAAAGGCTGTTAATGTACTATTAAGTAGTTCATGTTTACACACATGTAGACACACTTGGGTTTTTTACTAATGATATGTACTTTTTACATATATGTATATATATATATATATATATATATATATATATATATATATATATATATATATATATTTTTTTATATTCATGTATACACCTACTTATTTATTTATTTTATTTTATCTGTGATACATATTTACATTTTACTTGTGGTGGTTAAGTTGGCTAATCATGTACCGATAACATGTTTGCATGTTCTTATTATCTATATGCATTGAGTATTAATATAAGGCTGTGTTTCCTTTAAAAGAACTACCTATCCCTTCTTTCTGCCCCCTGATGGTAGGTGGACTGTGGGTTCCACACGTGTTATTTAAGGATTTTGATTTCTGGGGAACTTCACCACCTTACGCCATCTTGTCTCCAGTTGGAGGTGCAGAGTGGTCCACATTGTGTGCTTATGCAATTACATGCCGCCAATAGCTCACTTGGTTTCTGAGTATGACCTTTGTCTCTTATATCTCAATAAATTGTTTTAAGGTAATGTGTCAGGCGTTTGCACCCTCTTTGTTTTCATGTTTTGTGCAGTGTTGGATGTCCCTGGTCCGAGGAGGGCTGCACTGCCATTTCTTTCCAGTTCTGGCTGTGAAAGGTCCATGGGATCACACCTAGAGTGGCAGCGTCCATTTCTATGTGCCAAGTGTCAAGTTTACCCATTTCTTCACATCCAACCATTAAAGACTGCCTGCAGAAAACTGCAGCAGAGGTGGAGACAAGACCAGAAAGGAAAGAGAGCAGCAAAGAGCGTACATTTATAAGAAGCTCCTGCACAGAGGGAAAGTCTCACAGTGGATTATTGCACAGATCTGGAAAGAAAAAAAGAAATACACAAAGCACACCAACAATTTGTAAGATTCTTGTATTTAGACAATTGTTGCTTATCCCAGTATTCAGCTTTTAGACTCCAGATGTTGGCTATATCAAAAGTCAACTTTACACACATCTCCTTTTTTTATTGTATTCTCTCTTTAATCACCTCTCAGTCATTTCAGAGTTTTTTCACAGTTAACTTTCCTCTTGTCCCACCTGCCAGAAAGTGTTATCTTCCTCTGTCATTCTCTAGACACTACATGGTTGAAAATATTCCAAAAGTGGCTGAAATGTCATGGAAACACCTTAACTCATGATAATACCTGAGCATTTATAGTATGTGTTGGGGTGTATATTAATATTCAGCAAAATAATAGGAATATTAAGAAATGGCCAACTGTTCAACTAAGCAGTTTAAACGTTTACTGAACTATAGGCAGATATAAAAGACTAAACTTTATTTCAGAGATTAATTCATTTAAAAAAAATATCTTTACAGTAGATAGAAATGCTAACTGGGTGACATTTGGTTTAAAGAATAAACAACTGCCATTTTTTCATACTTTTTTGCTTCTATATGCTTCTGAGGTGCTCCAGATTCATATTCCTGTCTATATGCATGGTCTAGTGTTGGCTGCACGTCATTGCTCTGGATCGGTTTCCTGAGTGTATCAATAGTAGACCATGGTGTGCAATGTGTGTAGTCTCCACTAGGGATTAGCTGAAGGTATCTGGGTTTGATTGGGAAGAACTGGGAGGAGCTGCAAGGTCATTTTAAGGAATCACGACTTGGGCGGGGCCAATTTAGGGCGAGAGGTTGGAGATGGATCACAGAAGACAGTTTGAGAAAACAAGTGCCATATGCTCTCTTCCTGATTCTGCAAAAGGATTACAGAATCTAGGCCTGAGTATGTAAATCAGGAAAAATTACTTTGAAATTCAAAATTGAGTACAGTAATGTTTGTAACATGGGAACCTTCTTATCTGCCATAGCCCTCCCCCCACCTTTAACCATTCCACCCACCAATAAGTACTGACCCCTGTCTGATCTGTCTAGCCCATTATAATCTAATTTTCCCTCCCCCCTCAAAGTTTAAATACTCCTCCAGCCTTTCCATAAACCTCTCCCCCAGCACAGCAGACCACCTACCATTTAGGTGCAAACCATCTCTAGCATATAGGTTGCACCCCAATGAAAAGTCAGCCCAGTGCTCTAGAAACCAAAATCCCTCCCTTTTACACCAGGTCTTCAGCCATGCATTGAGTTCTTTAATCTCCCCCTTTCTTTCCTGAGTTGCGCATGGCACAGGTAATATTTCAGAGAATATCACCTTGGAGGTCCTTCCCTTCAACTTGCAACCTAGTTCTTTAAATTGATTCTTAAGGAGCCTCCACCTTCCATGTATTCTATCATTGGTTCCAACATGGACCAAGACAGCTGGGTCATGGCCTTCCCCTCCCAGTAATTTATCAACCCAGTCCACCACATGCCAAACCCTGGCACCAGGGAGACAGCAAACCATTCGGTTGAGGCGATCCTGGCAACAAATTATTTTATCAGTCCTTCTGATTATAGAATCTTCTACCACCATCAACTGTCTAGGCCTTCCTGCACTACCCTCACCACCCCTCCCAGATGTTCTGCCCTCCCGGCTGTTGGGGATAGCAGTGACATCCAAGGCTGCCACACCTGAGCTTGCCACCCCCACATCTTCACCCAACTTGGCAAATCTGTTTGGTAGCACAAACCCAGGGCCGGCCTTCCTTTTCTGTGAGCCCCTACCACTCCCTCTCGTTACAGTAACCTATCTTCCTACCTGATAATTTTGATTAGCCCCTCCACATCAATCCCATTAGCTACCTGCTCAGAGAGCAGAAGACCGCTTTCAAGGTTGTCGGTTCTGCCCAGTGTTACAACTTGCTCTTTCAGATCTCTAACGTGAGCTTCCAAAAGGGCAACCCGCTCGCATCTGTCGCAGCGGTATCCATCCTGGAGCTGTTGCTCCATTGTTGTATACATTCTGCACACTGTGCGCTGCATTTAACCTTCCACCCTGCTTGCACTCATTATCCCAGTTACAATATTAATAGGAAATATCAGTTGTCACTTATAGGTTTGTAGACTCCTGTTATAATCTCCTGTTTTCTATAATCTCCGTTTTTTTAACTCCACTTATCAAAGGTCCACTTGGTCAAAGGTCCAGCAAGCAAAATACAGGCAAGCTCAGAGTGAGCTCTACAGCAAGTTATATAGTACCTGTATCACCTGTGACCGATTAACCCCTCCCCTTAATTAGCAGACTGAAGAAAAGCAAGGAAAGGAAGAAAAAAATGCTATTTAAAAAGTGACTGAAAAATTGATTTAAAAAAAGTAAAAGCTTTTAGCAAGACACAAAGAAAATAAAACAACTACAAGCACCAGCAGTTAAAAGTAAAACTTTTTCACTCTCCACTCACATTTCCCACTCTTTTTAGCTATCAGCCAGCAAGAAATGCCAGACACAAATGTATGCTCTACAGTAAGTTATATGGTAACTGTTAGTAACTGTATAGTAACTGTTCTGAACTTGCTTTTAGTGCCATTGGATTGGAACATTCGTTACTACTTTTGTAAGTAAACTTTTGTGACCAGAAACCTCTGTGTGGTATTCTGCTAGCAGCAATGTAGAGTAATGTACAATGCTCAGCCAATGCCTGGGGAGAAAAGTTGTGTAGTGATTAGTGCAAGCTTGTTTGGTCCAGGAGTGGGTGATGGAGGAAAAGGATTTCCCCTCCTGGTGGTGAGAGAGAACCCCTTCATGTATCACATCAGGTGACTCAAGCCCGCAATGGGTGGCTGGTTGGTTGATCTTCTGTAGCCTCTATCTGGACCATGGAAAACACAGGCCTATCTGAGAAGTACTCCGGGTTTAAAGGGTTAATGTGAAATGTGACCATTAGAATGTAGCAAGGAGGTCTAGGACCTGCATCTATGCATGTGAGCAAAGCGTGGGCTTGGGCGGAGAGTAAAGCACATTGCCCTTAAGATCCTGTATGTAGGTGAGTCCTGGCTGCATGTGTCAGGCACATGAAGAGGTGCTGAACACCCCACATACACAGGTTCAGCATTACTAAAATTTGAGTGAGGAATCTGAAACTTGATTGAAGTCAATCTGCCGAAAGAAAAAAATTCCTCTGACTGTTGACATGATCCAACCTCATCTCTCATGCTTCACCAAATGACATCCCCTGGTCTCTACTGCTAAAAGTAAATTAAGGGGTGAGGTCTCCCACAAGACATCATTGACCAAACATGGACAAGGTCATATTTGGCCAAAGTCAGAGCTCAGTCCACATGGTCATATTTGGCCAAAGTCAGAGCTCAGTCCACATGGTCATATTTGGCCAAAGTCAGAGCTCAGTCCACATGGTCATATTTGGCCAAAGTCAGAGCTCAGTCCACATGGTCATATTTGGCCAAAGTCAGAGCTCAGTCCACATGGTCATATTTGGCCAAAGTCAGAGCTCAGTCCACATGGTCATATTTGGCCAAAGTCAGAGCTCAGTCCACATGGTCATATTTGGCCAAAGTCAGAGCTCAGTCCACATGGTCATATTTGGCCAAAGTCAGAGCTCCGTCCACATGGTCATATTTGGCCAAAGTCAGAGCTCCGTCCACATGGTCATATTTGGCCAAAGTCAGAGCTCCGTCCACATGGTCATATTTGGTCAAAGTCAGAGCTCAGTCCACATGGTCATATTTGGTCAAAGTCATTGCTCAAATATGGACATGTGGCCATATTTAGTCAGTAATGTAAGCACTACCCCTGCCCTTGGGGATCCGCAGCCAGAAAACAAATAGAGCCAAGGCAATATCACTGGTTTCCAAATCTGGTGTTTGGAAGAATGCACAAACAGGCAAGGTATGGTCTGAACCTGTGTTTGGATCAATCCAAAAGTTAATTCTCGATCCTCAAGAAGGGTGCATGTGCTTGGGGAGCACAGCTAGGGGACAGTTGTCACCCCATTACAGAAAGTCCCCAATAAAAGATCCTTATGGCAGAATCACCAACTTTAAAAAGATTGAAGCACCCCGGTCACCCATGTAAACTATACTTCCTCAAAAAAAGGAATAAATCAAAATGTGTTTCTAAAAATACTTTGCACAAATATCAAGCCTCCAAAACGTGTGTGTATAATTGGTTGGTTTACTGCTGTACTTGCACTTGGATCATGTAATATTTGCTGTGCTCGTTTTAGCAAATACTTTAAATCCCCAGGATAGTATGCCAGCATTTTATTCACCGCATCTGAGTCTCCGCGGAGTTAATAAGCTACTGTACAATGCGTGGTTACATTTGCAGAAACGTGTACACACAAAGTCAGTTAAGAACATCTTACACCTAATTTGTGGTGTCGTTCAGAGGCACTTTCTATTTCCTAAATGTGCTTCTCACTTATCCCAGATCTTTACTAGTCCCCGAGGTTTACTCTAAAAAGCAAACTGCTGTGAACGGTTTTCAAGTTTAGAAATTGTACAATGAAATTGTGTGAAGCATGTCTCAACAGAGGTTCTTAGCATCAAGTCACATTTAAGGATTTTTTGGCAAGCTGACCTAGTTTCTCCAGTGATTGTGTGCCTGACATATCCCTCCATCCTTCGTTTGTAAAAACACGTATGTTGCTTTTAATATCCAGGCCAAAGCCAACAACATCGGTTTGTCGTCCTGTTTAGTGAAGTCTTCCAGTGGAACTGAATATGCAAAAATTAAACAATTGCTACAATAAGGATTTGATCATTTTACTGATAGGTATTTTTATTTTCTATGTGATCTGCAAAAGAGCAGTAACACTGCAGCTAGCCTAAGTGCTCCTTCAATTTTGAAGGGCTTCTGCTTCTGCTGACTGCTGTTGAGCATGCTCCAGTGATCTGTGTTAGAAGGGTTAACTTCTAGGATATGAATATTTATCATGTCAGCCAATCACTGAGGAGTTATAGTGCTGTGAGCTGGTTCCCCTGGGCTCCTGCTCATGAGGATGATGTACTGACTTCTGTGTCCCCTGAGCTTTGGCCCAAAGGGGCTGTGTGTTTGTGAGCATGGTGCAGCGTGGTGTGTCAGTGGCAGAGATCATACAAAGGCCAATTAATGTGAACTGTATAATGTAGAAAGCTCCAACAAGGTAAAACTAGGCCTGATGTGTGTGCACAACCATCCAGAGCCACTTTCAGAAATTGTAGCAGAAGTTTTTAGCTTGAAATGATGCCGACAGCTTCTGCAACAAAGAGCAGGACTGTTGCTTGGTTAGTCCAATGCAACTGGGAGGCTTCCTCAAGTGGAGGATAGTGTAGTCTCTGCTCTTACCCTATTCCTCTGGAACCACTCCCTGACTCTATATACTCTCCCTGACAGACAGAGAACCTGTCCCTATTCTATCCACACAGAGAATGCACACCAAAACAGACAGCCAGAGTCTTAACTAAGCTTTACCCTCACTCAAGATGGCGCGGAGGTCATGCAGGCCACCAGCATCCAATCAAACAGCTGCTTTTCTGGTGACTGCAGGAGGTCATAGAGGAAGTTGGTTCCTCACTACTTTCTTCTCCTTCTGTATTGCAGCTCAACCCAGTGCCACCTACATGGGGGAGAGCATACTGCACCTGACTACATGTTGACAGAGTCTCTTCTTCTGGGGGGTATCATAAGACCCATGACTTTGTTAATGACCAGCATAGCCTGGAAGAACAATGGTCCATGAGTTTTCTATGAACCAAAACAACATGCAGGAACACAGAGAGTATTCTGAAAAGAATTAGAAGTTGAACTGAGTTTTGAGACTGTGTGTTTGGGGCAAATTTATTGCTTCTCAGCCTCCTTCCCATTGACTGTCATAAAATCCTTTTCAAGAGTGTTGTACAAAATAAAACCATAGAGAAAGATTCTTCCCCTGTGGTGGATGTGCCTGCAAAATACAACCAAGTATGTGGATCTCAACATAATCCACTATGCCATGTGTAGGTCATTTGCTATTTCTTCAGGTTAAATAACATTTCACCAACAAGTAGAGTTTTTTTAACAAAAGTATATCTCTTCCACCAAAAATCTCCTTTACCTGTGGGACAGTATAACGTGCACGGTCGCTAAAATGTTGAAGAGTTTAGCTGAGTGCCTTGATGATTCATGTGCAGGATGTTCATCATTACCGGCTTCCCAATGGCCAAAGAAGGAATATGAATGCAATAGGAGAGGCCTTGGCAAGAATGGCATTGGTAGCTGTGGATGGGTGAGGGAAAGCACCTAGATATCATAGCTAGAGGAAGCAAAACTCAGAGGTATGTTTGCCATAATGTACAAGTATTCATTATGGCACATGCCCCTGCAGTCCCCCAGCTAGATTCTTCTTGAAAGGCAGCCTCTTGAAAGAAATGGGGGTATTTGTGTGTGTAGCACCCTCCTAGATAGGTGCTAGGATTAGTTAGATTTAGTTCTGGCTCACTGTGTTCAGTGGAGCTGTGTGTATTTTTGTTAGGTAAATTTAGCTTGCCTTGCTGTAATCAATGTGGCTGAAATCGACTAGTTAGGTCTGTTCAATGTTTTCGGTGGTTGCCAGTTTCATAGCATTTGAGGAACTGTGAGAACTTTCTGGAACATAGGTGTGGAGTTATGTAAATGGTAGTATGAATATTTATATAGCTCTGGCCAATGCCAGGGAGCATGGCCCTGATGCACTCTGGGTAACATATATATATATACACACATACATACACGTACACACACAGGTGAAACTCCAAAAATTAGAATATCGTGCAAAAGTTAATTTATTTCAGTAAAAGGTGAAACCTTAGGAGATAGACTCATTACATGCAAAGCAAGATAGTTCAAGCCATGATTTGTCATAATTGTGATGATTATGGCTTACAGCTCATGAAAACCCCAAATCCACAAACTCAGAAAATTAGAATAATGTGAAAAGGTGCAATATTCTCGGCTCAAAGTGTCCAACTCTAATCAGTCAGCTAATTAAGCCATAACACCTGCAAAGGGTTTCTGATCCTTGAAATGGTCTCTCAGTCTGGTTCAGTAGGAATCACAATCATGGGAAAGACTGCTGACCTGACAGTTGTGCAGAAAACCATCATTGACACCCTCCATAAGGAGGGAAAGCCTCAAAAGGTAATTGCAAGAGAAGTTGGATGTTCCCAAAGTGCTGTATCAAAGCACATTAATAGAAAGTTATGTGGAAGGGAAAAGTGTGGAAGAAAAAGGTGCACAAGCAGCAGGGATGACCGCAGCCTGGAGAGGATTGTCAGGAAAAGGCCATTCAAAAGTGTTGGGGACTTTCACAAGGAGTGGACTGAGACTGGAGTCAGTGCATCAAGAGCCACCTCACACAGACGGATCCTGGACATGGGCTTCAAATGTCGTATTCCTGTTGTCAAGCCGCTCCTGAACAACAAACAACTTCAGAAGCGTCTTACCTGGGCTAAAGAAAAACAGACCTGGTCTGTTGCTCAGTGGTTCAAAGTCCTCTTTTCTGATGAGAGCAAACTTTTGCATCTCATTTGGAAACCAAGGACCCCGAGTATGGAGGAAGAATGGAGAGGCACACACTGCAAGATGCTTGAAGTCCAGTGTGAAGTTTCCACAGTCTGTGTTGATTTGGGGAGCCATGTCATCTGCTGGTGTTGGTCCACTGTGCTTCATTAAGTCCAGGGTCAACGCAGCCGTCTAGTAGGAGATTTTGGAGCACTTCATGCTTCCTTCCGCAGACGAGCTTTATGGGGATGCTGACTTCATTTTCCAGCAGGACTTGGCACCTGCCCACACTGCCAAAAGCACCAAAACCTGGTTCAATGACTGTGGGATTACTGTGCTTGATTGGCCAGCAAACTTGCCTGACCTGAACCCCATAGAGAATCTATGGGGCATTGCCAAGATAAAGATGACATGAGACCGAACAATGCAGAAGAGCTGAAGGCCGCTATTGAAGCATCCTGGTCTTCCATAACACCTCAGCAGTGCCACAGGCTGATAGCTTCCATGCCACGCCGCATTGAGGCAGTAATTGCTGCAAAAGGGGCCCAAACCAAGTACTGAGTACATATGCATGCTTATACTTTTCAGAGGTCCAATATTGTTCTATGTACAATCCTTGTTTTATTGATTGCATGTAATATTCTCATTTTCTGAGATTGTGGATTTGGGGTTTTCATGAGCTGTAAGCCATAATCATCACAATTATGACAAATCACGGCTTGAACTATCTTCTGGATACACCTGGGCTCGCCCATCAGTTGATAGCGGACCGACTTTTGCAGGTGTGACTCTTTATATCAGGTGTGTGGCTCCACTCCTCCCCTTAGGGGAGTTCATGTGCATCCCCCATTTTTTCTGATGAGATGTCTCGGGTGAACCAGATGTTGTTGTTAATGTGGTTATTTTTATTGTTTGAAGGCATGTTTTGGGCTTTGTTCCTTTCCCCCATTTGTTTACATCTGGACCGGATGGAATAAAAGGTAAAAAAGTAAAAAGTAAGGTATTGTCAAGAAGGCTTTGGATCCTTGTGGTCTCGGTTTTATTTGATTACTATTTCTGTTATTCTGTCCTTTACGGGATCTGCGTATCCACGTTGTTCTATTTATGTGTAATCATTTTGATGCAGTAATGTCATTGTGGATTCTGTAAGTACTGTTCCATTTTCTTTATTATCTTGACAATAAAAGTTGTTCGGATTAAAAAAAAAAAAATTTAAGAAAGCTTCATTGTAATTTTCTTTCAAGATCAAATCAATATTATTTTGATCTGTTGTCATAGATCCCTAAACGGCGTGGGGCCCATAGGCTGGTGCCTACTCTGCCTATTTGGTTATCTAGGACTGTTCAGTGGCATCAGTGGCAAGAAAAGTAACTATTTACATTCTTCTTTTACAGGTGGAGCTTTTTTGAAGAATTTTGGTTTAAGAAATAGGGTCACTTGCAAATACGGGTCACTTGCAAATACTTGACATCTGATTGGTTTCCGTAACTGTCTGGTGAACAAATATTGCGTTTCTTCTCTTTGTCACATTGACATTATACAGTGAAGACTGACTGACTTGCTCTTTCTCTTTGTAATTTAAGAACAAATTGGACAGCCACAGTTAAAAGGTTTCCCATTAATTTTATAGAACGCGAGGGAGTCTTTACAAGGTAAATTGTAAATAAGGCTCGGCACGCCAGACAGTCACACAGCTATGGCTTCTACAACACATGAATGGGTTCCGGAAAGAGGATCACAGAAAGCAAGATGTTTTGGCTGCACACATATTTGTGCCTATTCAAGTAGCCTAAGGGGATTTGGAAGCCTATATTTTACATTTATTTAGATAAAGTATGATGCCCACGCACCTAGACAGTTTCCCAAATAATGTGACTGAAGGGTGCTCAAGATAACCTGCTAGGGTCCGGAGACCCCTGAGAGCAATGAAAAGTATATACAAGCATCAGAAATGCTCATTATACACTTAATAGATTATTTGACCAGTTGCCACCCACCCACAGTACATTTACTGCGGGTGGAACAGGCAGGCTGGATCATGGGCAGGCCAGACACAGCGGATTGCGGCTCCTGGTACCCGGGCGCTTTGAGCAGTCCAGAGATCATGTGATCCCTAAGGGCTCACATGATCTCTTTTTGGAAAGTAGACAGTCATTTTGTGCCATAATGTTTTGGAAAATTAAAAAAAAATTCTAATGTTTTTTTTTTTACATACTGTGACTAGTGCAGTACAGCACTATCATATAACTGGTGTGGTGGTAATCAAGGACAGTGACTGGTGAAAGTAGAAAAAAAATATTTGTTTACATTTTTTAAATTATTTTTTATTATATTGTTTTCTTTTTTTACAATTTGTTTTTCATAACACACTATGACCAGAGTAGTCTAATATTACTATAGTAACATTGTACTACTCTGGGGAAGCTACACATTATGATTGCTTATAGCAAAGAATTTCATTGCTAAAGGAAGCATTTAACTTAATGAAATTAATTCATTCAGGTTTTTTTTTTTGACTGGCCACAGCTAATCACATGACACAGATGGGCTGTGATTGGCCCAGTATGTACCATGTAATTACTGTGTCCAATTATAGCTAGTGACATAATTGTATACAATGGATGGCATGAAAGAAAGCCATCCATTGTTTACAATTGTTATGTGAACTTCTGTTACATAGTTACATAGTTAGTCTGGCTGAAAAAAAAAGACAAAAGTCCATCCAGTTCAACCATTAAAAAAAAAAACAGTTATAATCCTACACCCACAGTTGATCCAGAGGAAGGCAAAAAAACCCAGCAAAGCATGATGCAATTTGTTCCCGCAGGGAAAACAATTCCTTCCCCCCTTATGTATTATACATGGAGATCATATCCCCCCTTATATATTATACATGGAAATCACACCCCCCCCCCTCATGTATTATACATTATTATACATGGCGATCATATCCCCCTTATGTGTTATACATGGAGATCATATCCCCCCTTATGTGTTATACATGGAGATCATATCCCCCCTCATGTGTTATACATGGAGATCATATCCCCCCTCATGTGTTATACATGGAGATCATATCCCCCCTTATATATTATACATGGAAATCACACCCCCCCTCATGTATTATACATTATTATACATGGCGATCATATCCCCCTTATGTGTTATACATGGAGATCATATCCCCCTTATGTGTTATACATGGAGATCATATCCCCCTTATGTGTTATACATGGAGATCATATCCCCCCTTATGTATTATACATGGTGATCATATCCCCCCTTATGTATTATACATGGTGATCATATCCCCCCTCATGTATTATACATGGTGATCATATCCCCCCTCATGTATTATACATGGTGATCATATCCCCCCTCATGTATTATACATGGTGATCATATCCCCCCTCATGTGTTATACATGGAGATCATATCCCCCCTCATGTGTTATACATGGAGATCATATCCCCCCTCATGTGTTATACATGGAGATCATATCCCCCCTCATGTGTTATACATGGAGATCATATCCCCCCTCATGTGTTATACATGGAGATCATATCCCCCTTATGTGTTATACATGGAGACAATATCCCCCCTTATGTACTATACATGGTGATCATATCCCCTCTTATGTATTATACATGGAGATCATATGCTTTGAAATGACAGAGCTCAATTATTTAAGGACCTGTGGGTGTATGCCATCTGGTCCAGGTGCTTTATTCACCTTTATTCTGTCTAAATATTTTTGGATATTATCAGTTGAGCCAATGTGGATCATCTGGGGCTGTGTCAATACCATGCCCATTATGGACAAGAGCTCCCCCATGCTCCTTTGTATACACAGAACTGAAGAAGGTATTAAATAAATTCGCCTTCTCTTTACCCCCAGTCACCTACTCTAGATTATTTTGGAAAATTAGCTCTCTTAAAATTTAGCGTTTTTATTTTTCCCGTATGTGCTTGCTGTTACAGCTAACTATATATGAAATCATGTTATGGCCACTGCTACCCAGATGTTCTTTTATATGGACATTCGTAATAAGCTCTGCTTGGTTTGAGGTTACTAGGTCCAGCACAACATCATTCCTAGTTGGGGCCTCTATGAACTGTACCATAAAATTGTCCTGTAGTAGGTTTAAAAATGTTTCCCTTTAACTGTTCCTGCACTACCATTACTCCAATCAATTTCCAGGTAGTTAAAATCCCCCATTATTATCACTGTCCCAGCCCTTGCAGTCCTTTCGATCTGTGCAAGGAGTCGAGTCTACACCTTCTCATTAACACTGGGAGGCCTATAACAAACTCCAATGATTACCTTTGTAGTACGCACCCCCATGTGCAGTTCAACCCATAATACTTCAGCCTCATCACACTCTCCATCAACTAGGTCCTCTTTCACACTCTGAGATCACTTCTCACAGAGACAGACACCACCACCTTTCCTATTTACGCTGTCTCTCCGAAAGAGAACATAGCCAGGAATGTTAATGGACCAGTCATGTGAAGAATGAAGCCAAGATTCAGCAATACCAATTCAATTATAGTTCTGTTCATACACCAGAGCTTCCAACTCACCTATTTTACTTGGAAGACTTCTGGCATTGGTGAACACTTTAATCCATTGCGGCCTTGTGCACATGTATTTTGCATATTTTTTATTTTCATACGAATGGTACCAATTCCACTGGTTGTTTGTAACATGGGAAGCTTATCATTTGACATAGCTCTCCCCCCATCTTTCCCCATTCCACCCACCAAGTACTGACCTCTGTCTGATCTGTCTACCACATTATAATCTAATTCTCCCTCCTCCCTCAATCCTAGTTTAAATACTCCTCCAGCCTTCTCATAAACCTCTCCCCTAGCACAGCAGACCCCCTTCCATTTAGGTGCAAACCATCTCTAGCATATAAGTTGCACCCCAATGAAAAGTCAGCCCAGTGCTCTAGAAACCCAAATCCTTCCCTCTAACACCAGGTCTTCAGACATGCATTGAGTTCTCTAATCTCCCTCTGTCTTTCCTGAGTTGTGCATGACACAGGTAATATTTAAGAGGATATCACCTTGGAGGTTCTTCCCTTCAACTTACAGCCTAGCTCTTTAAATTGATTCTTAAGGAGACTCCATCTTCCATGTATTCTGTCATTGGTTCCAACATGGACCAAGACAGCTGGGTCATGCCGAGCCCCTCTCAGTAATTTATCAACCTGGTCCACCACATGCCGAACCCTGGCACCAGGGAGACCGCAAACCATTCAGTTGAGGCGATCCTGGTGAGAAATTATTCTCAGTCCTTCTGATTATATAATCCCCTACTACCACCAGCTGTCTAGGCCTTCCTGCACAACCCTCACCACCCCTCCCAGATGTTCTGCCCTCCTGGCTGTTAGGGATAGTAGTGACATCCAGGGCTGCCACCCCTGAGCTTGCCACCCCCACATCTTCACCCAACTTGGCAAATCTGTTTGGGTACACAAACCCA
This sequence comes from Staurois parvus, assembly GCF_062004578.1. NCBI lineage: Eukaryota > Metazoa > Chordata > Amphibia > Anura > Ranidae > Staurois > Staurois parvus. The sequence continues at coordinate 2,454,483 of NW_028318374.1, forward strand.
AGGCCAGCCTTCCTTTTCTGTGAGCCCCTACCACTCCCTCTCGTTACAGTAACCTGTCTTCCTACCTGACAATCCTGATAAGCCCCTCCAATCCCATCAGCTACCTGCTCACCTTTCAACCTTGTCGGTTCTGCCCAGTGTTGCAGTTTGCTCCTCCAGATCTCTAATGCGAGTTGCCAGAAGGGAAACCCGCTCACATCTGTTGCTGGGTGTAGCTGGCCAGCTAAGACCAGTCCTAGGTTGCTAATATGATTCACATATATGTGTATACCAAACCTGCCAATAACCTCAGTACAATATATATGTGCATATGTTAAAGCCAAAAGCAGAATCATTGCTGTGATTTATGTCTTTGATTGTTATATGACATTTTTATATTAATTGTGTCAGCAGAAGCAGAAAAGGAAAATATGCCTTTAAGAGTTAGTATAAGGTGAGCCAATCACAGACAGCCTCACACTGTACAGAGCCTTAACCAATCCCAGCCAGTTTCACATTTATGCCTGTGTAAAACTCCCTGCTAGGATTTTCTAGAGACACATGCTCACCAGACAGAGGAGGAAACAGACAAGGTTCCAATCAGAAAAGCTTTATGGAAGCAGAGAAGGCCAAATAGGTATTTAATGCACTTGTGTGTTCCTCTGTTGTTTAGTAATGCAGGTAGATCTGTATGTAAAAACTGTTGTATGTGTTTACTTGTAGTTCCACCGAACTTATCGAACTTACGAATCAAGTCACTGTAGAGTAATCTAACGAATTTATAAATCCAAGTGAATTTATCAAGCTATCGAATCAACCCAATGTAATATGAATTAAACTATTGTAATATGAAAGAAACAAGCCATTGTAAGCAGTTATATGAAGAAGATTGAAGTTATTAAAGAAGTTAACTAAAGTATTCGGTGTGCTCTTTAAACCTACTGCATCCATAGAGCGGCATTGGAGGAATTACAGAGTAAAGTCAGTCTAATCAAACAAAGAAACAGCAATTGCATAATTTTTCTAATGCCACAGCGCACAAGGCACCAAAGGGTGCTGCGCCTGCCACACTGGGGTATCCATCCCGGAGCTGCTGCTCCATTGCTGCATACATGCGGCACACTGTGCAATGAACAAAACCTTCCACCCTGCTTGCACTCATTATCCCAGTTACAATATTAATAGGAATTACCAGTTGTCACTTACAGGTTAGTAGACTTCTGTTATAATCTCCTGTTTCCAATTCCGGTTTTTTAATTCCACTTATCAAATGTCCCATTAGTCAAAGCAAAATACAGGCAAGCTGAAAAATGGGCAAGCTCAGAGTGAGCTCTACAGCAAGTTATATAGGACCTGTATCACCTGTGACTGATTAACCCCTCCCCTTAATTAGCAGACTGAAGGAAGACAAGGAAAGAAAGAAAAAAAAATGCTATTTAAAAAGTAACAGAAAATGTGATTTAAAAACGTAAAAGCATTTAGCAAGACCCAAGATTGGTCACATGGTACTGGCAACGGGCTGGTACACAGATCTGTCATTGGTTGTGTCTGAGGGTAGCAGATCTGTGTGCTGGCAATGCTGTGGTAAAGCTTCTATGATTGGAGGAGGGGGGCAGCGAGGGGATGCATAGGCAAGCACCAGTGACAGGTCTGGTGGCTGTATTAACTCTCCCAGTATAGGCATGGAGGGAGCAGAGGACAGAAGATTCTGACTAGGACAGCTGGCACCAGCACAAGGAACACATTTCATTAAATGAAAGCACAGTCCCTTGTGCTGATTAAAAAAATTATATATATATAACATTAATTACATTTAGGCTTACATTGTTGGCTCAATCACTCTAATCCTGGTGGCACAATTTATTAAGCCACTAACCTGAAACAAGTAAAGTAGGAACTCCTAACCATCAATTTTGTCCCAAGTCAGAGATTTAGTGGGTAGTGAAGCAGGAATGAAGGTGACAGTTCTTTAAAAGCAAGGTCATCTTTCGTATTTCTATCCTGATAGTTATCCTTTAAATTTTTAACTCTGAGACTATTCATACGTATGAATATACCCCATGGTTGATTGGATACAGTTTTGAGAATTCAATCCATGTACGCTACTGATTCCCTCTCTCTGATCAGTAAAAGGGTCATTATCTCCATACCAGACAATGTTATTTCTGCTGCTGATCAATGCTAATTATGAATCTCATACAGACCAGCTAATAACACATTACAGTTTGCTTGTCATTTTCAAATTTGAGTAAAAGTTCAGCTGGCTGTAAAATAATTAGTATCAGGTGAAACCAGAGCCTGCTGAGATATCATTTCATAAATAAAGCTAAAATTGAATTTTATTCTCTGGTGCAAAAACTTGCAAAAACAAATAATAATGCTAAAGAAAAAAAGTGTTTTCAGATTTAAAGTGTTTTCCATTTTTTTTAGGTCAAATCTATTAAACAGACACTGGGTGAGATTTACTAAAACTGGAGTGCAAAATCAGGTTCAGCTCTGCAGAGAAACCAATCAGCTTCCAGGTTTTATTATCAAAGCTTAATTGAACAAGCTGAAGCTAGAGGTTGATTGGTTAACATTCACAGCTGCACTAGATTCTAAGTGAACCTGCTTTAGTAAATCTCCCTCACTACATGTTTATACAATATATATATATATATAGATATATATATATATTATATTGTCAAAAGTATTGGGCCAGCCCTTTAAATCATTGGATTCAGGTGTTCCAATCACCTCCATGGCCACAGGTGTATAAAATCATCACCTAGACATGCAGACTGCTTCTACAAACATCTGTGACAGAATGGGTCGCTCTCAGGAGCTCAGTGACTCCAAACGTGGTACCGTGATAGTTTGTCACCTGTGCAATAAATCCATCCATGAAGTTGCTTTGCTACTAAATATTCCATGGTCAACTGTTAGTGGTATTAAGTGGAGGTAACTGGGAACAACAGCAGGGCAGCACAGTGGCTAAATGGTTAGCACTTCCGCCTGGCAGTACTAGGGGCGTTGGTTCGAATCCCAGCCACGGCACCACCTGCCTGGAGTTTGCATGTTCTCCCTGTGCCTGCGTGGGTTTCCTCTGGGTAATCTGGTTTCCTCCTAAAAAGGAGCTCAGGGTAGGATTTCTGCTGCTGTTCCTAATTTTGAGATATGGATTGCGTGCACGTCGGAAAATAATTACACGGACAACTGTCCAGTACAACCACTTTCACATCATCTCATCTCTGTTTATTGCAGGGCGGTGCTTAACCTTTTATACATAGAGAACAATAGAGTATACGTCACTATTACGTATATACAGTCACATTCTGAAAGGCACATTTTGCTTGGTTGAAATATAGGAGAAATGTAGAAACTTGCTTCTCATCCCGTTATCTCTGTTCACTCCCCTTCACATTCCCAAAGTCTAAGTGAAATCATCTCAGTGCGAAGGGAGGGGTTGAGAGCATCGCTCTGAGCAAAACAAGTTAAGGAGGACTGCAAAGCCCAGCAGACAAAATATATATATATATATACTCACAACACATATATTTAGAAATATAAAAAAGTATAAAAGTAAATATGTATAAAATGTATATTTTAAACAGAAAACAGAATAGGCATTTTACCAAATCCATCACAGTCCCCCCTTAAAATGACTATTTTACTCTGCCCCTATAAAGCCTAGCTCATCTGTCCTTATGTACCTTGGAACTCTTTTATGCTGTACGTTAGACGGGTGATGACTATTTCATCACCCCCCTTGCCACAGACTTTGTACATAAGGAAGTCAGATGCTATCCCTACAAAATTGTGAGATTGCTGTTGGTGGGGAGGGACTGTAGAGGAGTGAAAGGTTTATCCTCTTCCATCACAAAAGGGTCTTCCTCTTCTTGATGGAGAAATGTAGGTGTGCTGTTGTCTACAACCTTGCTTATTAACTTCTTTACAAATAATAGAATACAACATACAATCAGAGCTAAAAGAACTAGAATTATTAGTACCGTTACCCCTATTTGGGCGAGCACTTTTTGCCACCCACTCATCCAGCTAAAATATTGATCCCACAGGTCTGAGATACCTGAGTTCTTCTTCAGCTCCACTGACAGATCTTCTAATTTTTTTATAGCCAGAGTAACCTTACCATTCGGGCCAGTATTGTCAGGAATATATGTACAACATGTTCCAGTTCCTTCTATCATTTTACAGACACCTCCTTTTTCCGCTAAAATCATGTCCAGAGGCATCCTATTCTGGAATGTCATGTAGGATGTAGGGGCTAACTGGTCAACGATTCCTTGGAGGGCATCTCTGGTGTAATTCACAAACCTCTGTTGGTTGTAGTATATGTAATCTATCCAATCTACATTTTTATTAACAGTTATTATGGGGATCAAAAATTCGAAGCCTGCTTTTACTTGGTCTCTTGCTTTGAATTTATTAGGCACCCCCCTTGGGACTCCAATGGCATCTATATACACTTGTGGGTCAAAACTGCCAGAAGGAGCTTTTCGCTTCCTCCTACGGCCAGGCGTTGGGTCAGGGGTATTTTCTGCTAGGATGTGGAGAGGCATAATGACCTTTGCAAGGGCATACTCACCAGTCCAGATCCCTTCCAATCTTATTCTAATCTTTTGGTCCCCAGTAATCATCCATGACACATATGTATACCTGGTCACTACTATCGGAACATGCTCGTTGTATTAAGATTATGGTCATAGCACCACATGGGATCTATACTACAGAAATCAAAGGTAAAAATAACTACGAGTGTTGGATGAGTTGTACCAAAATATAGTGGTGTCGCCTATTTCGGTGATAGCCACCTGTTGAGCCTCTGTCAGACTTATAAGAAAAAGGATATACAACATAGTTGTCATGGTGTAGATGACTCCTTTTCCTCAGGGGTTGGACATTCTTGCAGTGGGAGGCGTGTATCCAAGTGTTCTTCCCGGCCACCTTGACAGAAGTGGCTGTGGTCAGCAGAACTTGGAATGGACCATCATGTCTTGGCTCAAGGGAATGTTTCCTCATAAATGTCTTTACTAATACCCAATCTCCGGGTAATAGGCTGTGAGTTCCTGTATCTGACTCAGAATCTGGAATGGAGAAAACACTTGGACATAGATATGGGTTAATTCACGTGATAATACAGTCACATAATCAGTTAACACATCAGATTGTAATTGCAACTGTTGCGGAAAGTAACAGCCAAGTCTGGGGGGCTGAGCTAAACAAAATTTCTTAAGGGGACAGGGCATGTTTCCCCCGGGGGGTGTGTCTGACACTAAACAGAGCAATGGGCAAACTATCTGGCCAACTCATGCCAGTCTCTTGGGCCATTTTTAGCATCCTGTTTTTTAGAGTCCCATTCATCCTTTCTACCTTCCCACTGCTTTGAGGGTGATATGGGGTGTGTAAGGCCAACTCGACCCCCAGTGCTGTCCAAATCTCTTTTATAAGGGTTGCTGTGAAGGCTGGACCCTGATCACTCTCTATCACCTCTGGGATCCTAAATCTACAGACTACCTCACTCAGTAGTTTCTTAGCCGTGGTCTTGGCTGTCATGTTTGTAACAGCATAGGCTTCCGGCCAACCAGAGAACATGTCCACCACCACTAGAGCATATTCATATCGGCCACTTTTTGGCATCTGTATATGATCAATCTGTATCCTCTGGAATGGATAGAGACGTTTTGCCAGATGTTTCTGCGGTGTCTTTTCTGTCCTCCCCGGGTTGCATTTTGCACATACTACACACGAGGCGCAGTAATTTCTGGTTAAAATGGTTATCCGTGGAGCCCAGTAATACTTGCTGATCAGTGAGTTCATTAAGTTCTTAGAGAGATGTGCATGTCCATGCGCCCATTGGACAATTGCTGGATACATATGTTTTGGTAAACAAGTTTTTTCCTTTCATCGAATACAATTCTCCATCGTAGTCTGCTCCTTTATCAATCCATTCCAGCCTTTCTTCTGTATAAGCGGCCATTTACATAAAAATCAGGTATTGCTTGTCAGATGGCACATGCACTGCCAAAAGTATCTGTACTGAGGTCTCACTCTCCTCTTCAGCCACCTCAGACGTTTTTCATTGGTTTTTCGCTGCTTCTTTGGCAGCTATATCCGCCAAGTGGTTCCCTCTGGCCTCTTGAGAATTCAGTTTACCATGTGCTTTAACCTTCAAGACAGCCACTTGGTCAGGCAGGAGCAGTGCATCCATTAAATCCTTGATGGCTGGGCCGTGTTTTACCAGTGTTCCAGCCTCTGGCTTTCCAGATGATACCAAATTCATAAGCTACTCCAAAGGCGTACCTTGAGTCTGTGTAAATATTAGCTCTTTTACCTTCTGCCATCTTACACGCTGTAATGAGGGCTTGAAGCTCTGCTTTCTGGGCAGAGAAAGTTGGTGATAATGCTCCTGCTTGTAGAATTTCAAATTCCGAGGTCACAGCATAACCTGTGTGGTACCTTCCTCTTTCATCTGCATATATGGAGCCATCCACAAAAAGTGTGTAATCAGGGTTTTCCAGAGGAATTTCACTCACTGTAGGGAGATGTGTGGTTTCCATGCGCATCATTTCAAGGCAGTCATGTAGAGTAGTGCAGGGGTCTCCTTCTTCGCCTTCTTCTCCCCCCTAGAAAAATGGAAGAAGGGTGGCTGGGTTGAGGGTGAGACACCTTTGGAGGGTCACATTGTCAGGAATGAGGAGGAAGATTTGCAACCGTAGATGTCTGGCCGTGAACTGGTGTCGGGGTTGTACTTGATTCAGGATGGCAGCAATGTCATACGGTGCCAGAAGAAGCAGGAGGTGTGCTAAAACGAGATCTGAAGTTTTGTCCAACAGTGCTTGAGCAGCGAAGATGGCTCTTTAGACATGAAGGACCACCCCTAGCTACGGGGTCCAAATGGCAAGAATAGTACCCAATGGGTCTGGTTTGCCCTCCATGTTCTTGAGCTAGGACCTCCGTGGCGTGGCCTTGCTTTTCTGACACAGTTTGAAAGGTTTCTCATAATCTGGAAGTCCCAAGGCAGGAGCGGTGGATATTGCTTGCTTCAGCAGAATAAAATTGTCCAGGGCCTCGCTTGACAAAGTAAATGGCACAGACTTGAGAGCATCAGGGATTCATGTCCTGCAGTAGGATATGAGTCCAAGAAAGGCATGCAGTTGTTTAGCTGCTTTAAGTTGAGGAATATCCTGGATTACAGCTACACGGTCCCCCAGTCTTGTTTGAAAATACTGCCATAAGGAGTGACACGGGTTTGCCCATTTCCTAACGAGAGTTGGGGCGTGGTGGTTGATATTCACGCTGCCCTTCTCGGGGGTCCCTGTCTTGTCTGGGATATCTTGGGGCTCTGCATTCTCTTCTAAAGTGTCCCCGTTTCCCACAGTTATAACAGGTGATCCTTTCCCTGATATTTGGCAATGGTGGTGGACGAGTGTAGGTGGGATCTTCATCATTGACCACCATGAGGGGCACTGGTTTTTTTTTTTTTTTCTATGCCTCTAGCCGCCAACAGTAAGTCAGACATCTTCATAGAGCAGTATTCAGGGCAGGCCACCATCAGACCTTTCCTAATATCCTCTTTGAGCCATGAGACAAAAGCAGTTGAGAGCATGTGTGTGCGTGCCTTTTCATATTGAGAGAAGCCCAGATCATCAAAGGCCTGTATGAGTCTGGCATAATACTTCTCCACAGACTCCCCTTTATCTTGGGTGATGTCTTGAATCGTGGTAGTCTGATCCGCCAATTTTCCTTTGCCCAGTCATGGAGCTGGGCACAAAACTCCACGCCTGAAGAATAGGAAATAACACTTGTCAGGCAGGCATCATTGAAGGCCGTCTGCATAACTGGCCAGAAAACATGTCCTGCTTTAATTTGGCGTAGACTGAGCAGGTCTTTCCAAGCAGCTGAGTAAGTTTCTTGTATCTGCACTACCCTGCGATAAAAGGGTATTGGCTGTTTCTCTGGGTCAGGCAGACTCGTCACTAAGGCCGCTGCTTGTGATGGGGTAAAAGCGACATACACTACTGGTGCCCCTTCCGGTAATCTTGAATGTCGGTGTTGTCTTGTGTACTGTTCCTGTTTAGGTTGTACTCCACTGTGCGTGGGTTTGGGAGTCAAATCTATTGGCGCCCTTGTCGCTTGCAGCTGTTGATCACTCCATTCAGATGCATCGTCATTCAATTGGACATCTGACATAGGTTTGGGAGTCATACCTATTGGCATCCTTCCTGCTTGCGGTTGTTGATCATTCAGCTCGAATACATTGTCATTCATGTATCCGGCTTGTGAAGGTGATGCTTCCATATTGGGGAAAACGGGAGTGTGGTAGGAAGCATCCTGGTTTAGAACAGGGAGAACTTGGTATATGCCTTATTTAGGCCTTCCGGGTGTACCAAGATGGCTGCCAGGCAGAAGTGCACTGGGCTGGACAGGAAATGACCATACAGATGTAGCAAGATGGCTGCTAGCAGGAAGTGTACTGGGCAGGGCAGGAAGTGACAACACAGGTATAGCAAGATGGCTGCTAGCAGGAAGTGCACTGGGCAGGGCTGGGGTGGTGGGCATAAAGTGGGCGTTAGATGAAGGGCAGGGCTGTCCCTCCCCTCTTCCACCCCACATTCCAACATAGGGCGGTGGTTTTAGCACACACTTCCATTTACAATTTTGTGATACAAATACATTATACAATTGCCATTTTCTTGAATTTCTTCCAACTATCCTTCTTTATGCAACACTTTTCCAGTTCTGTTCCAAACTTCTGTCACGTTCAGCAAACCTTCATCACATAACATTCCTCTCTGTTCCTACAATGATTTATGCCAGTCCTCTGACCTTCAGCTTACAAACTTTCGCTACTTTAGATAACTTTTTAACTGCTTCACTTCCTTCTCTCCTCTTTACACTATCACATACTAATAATCCTTTCTGTGGCTTGACTGTCTTCTGACCCATCTTCCCCCCTCTCTCTGGGTCACCCAACTTCTCACTCTGTTCTGTTCTTTCACCTTAGTCTCAGCTAACGGTTTCAGAGGCAGTGAGGGCAACTATTAAATTAATATCCCTATTCCGCTGCTTCAGAGGCAGCGCGGGCAACTATTAGATTAATATCCCTATTCCGCTGCTTTCTGTCTTATCTCAGAACAAACAGTGATTCACAAATACACTCAGAACAGGACATTACACCTGCCGCCCCTCGCTCCGTGAAGCCTCAGCAGCTGAGCTAAACCCTCAGGGGTCTCACACCGTCAACCCCGAGTCACCGTCCGTAGACGCTTGTTGCAAGGTTCCGTCTTCCAGGGGCCAACAGCTCACCTGGTCAGAAATCTCATTGCAACATATTGCAAGGTTCCGTCTTCCAGGGGCCAACAGCTCACCTGGTCAGGACACTCATTGCAACTTATCTTTCAGTCTACTGAGTTATCACAGTCGCACAGGACGACAGACATTGAACAAATACACAGTCAGCAGAGATCCAATGGCAGGTTCGTTAAACAGCCCCAGGCGAGAAATAAAAATTACCTGCCGCTCTTGATGACCTCTGGAAGCCGACAAAACTGGCGCCAAGGCTGGACAGAAACAAATCGTACAGTGGTAAGTATAAAAAGTACCTACCGTACTCTCAGGGGTGCGCAAATCCCTTTTGGTCTGTCCTGGCCAGCCGCTCAGTCTCACGTGCGGACTTCCATCGGTCACAACCTGGGGCCCCGCGTGGGCGCCAGCTAAAAAGGTTGGGAGAACCACAATCGGGCTCAGGGTAGGATTTCTGCTGCTGTTCCTAATTTTGAGATATGGATTGCGTGCACGTCGGAAAATAATTACACGGACAACTGTCCAGTACAACCACTTTCACATCATCTCATCTCTGTTTATTGCAGGGCGGTGCTTAACCTTTTATACATAGAGAACAATAGAGTATACGTCACTATTACGTATATACAGTCACATTCTGAAAGGCACATTTTGCTTGGTTGAAATATAGGAGAAATGTAGAAACTTGATGCTTGCTTCTCATCCCGTTATCTCTGTTCACTCCCCTTCACATTCCCAAAGTCTAAGTGAAATCATCTCAGTGCGAAGGGAGGGGTTGAGAGCATCGCTCTGAGCAAAACAAGTTAAGGAGGACTGCAAAGCCCAGCAGACAAAATATATATATATATATACTCACAACACATATATTTAGAAATATAAAAAAGTATAAAAGTAAATATGTATAAAATGTATATTTTAAACAGAAAACAGAATAGGCATTTTACCAAATCCATCACACTCCCACACTCCAAAGACATGCTGGTAGGTTAATTGGATCCTGTCTAAATTGGCCCTAATATGTGTATGTACAGTTGCAAGAAAAAGTATGTGAACCCCTTGGGATTACGTAGAGTTTTGCATGAATTGGGCATAAAGTGTGCTCTGAACATCATCTATGTCACAACAATAGATGAACACAGTCTGCTGAACATAATACTACACAAATATTAGATGTTGCCATGGTTTAATTGCACATAACATGTAAACATTCACAGTGCAGGGAGGAAAAAGTATGTGAACCTTTGGACTTAATAACTGGTTGACCCTCCTTTGGCAGCAATAACCTCAACCAAACATTGGCCCCCTAGTTTCAGTGAAGGGAAGTCTTAAGGCATCAGCAAACCAAGACATATTGGACAATTTCATGCTCTTAACTTTGTGGGAAGAGTTTGGGGGTGGCCCCTTCCTGTTCCAACATGACTGCACACCAGTGCACAAAGCAAGGTCCATAAAGACATGGATGAGCGAGTTTGGGGTGGAGGAACATGACTGGCCTGCACAGAGTCCTGACTTCAACTAGATAGAACACTTTTGGGATGAATTAGAGCGGAGACTGCGAGCCAGGCCTTCTCATCCGACATCAGTGCCTGACCTCACAAATGTGCTTCTGGAAGAATGGTCAAACCTTCCCATAGACACCCTCCTAAACCTTGTGGACGGCCTTCCCAGAAGAGTTGAAGCTGTTATAGCTGCAAAGGGCGGGCCAACTCAATATTGAACCCTATGGACTAAGACTGGGATGCCATTAAAGTTCATGAGCGTGTAAAGGCAGACGTCCCAATACTTTTGGCAATATAGTGTATGTATATATATAAAAGAGACAGAAATAGAGATTTTTTTTTGGGTGCATTTAACCCCATCATGATGAAGAATAAAACAAATTTTAATGTCTAAAACCAGTTTTTCAACTTTGGCATGTGCTAGGTAAGGTTCACATCTTGTGTGTGTTAGTATTCAGAGTCAGGGACTTCTTTTCTGCATTTCTTGTGCATGGGACAACCCATTGAAATGAAGGTGTTGCCCTATACACAACACGCGGGAACATGTGCATGTATTGTCACATCTGTATAATGTGAACCTAGCCTTTGTAAAACTTTACTTTATCAGGGTGACTTGGATTCATTGTGTTTTTCAAGACAAACTGGGCCTTTGTTTGGTGGTAAATGTTAATGGCTATTTTTTATCAAAGGAAAACTGCCCCCCCCCCCAAAAAAAAAAATGTAAATAATAATTTAAATTTAGCTGTATATTTTTATCAATATCATAACATCCCATTAACGAATGACCCAAAACAAGTGCCTAAAGCCTGCCTTGTATTGTAGTGTAGAGCTCTTCACCCAAGCAGGAAATTACATGCAGTTGTGTTAAAATGTTGCATCCCCTTGGAGAATTAGTAATATACAGTATGCACCATTAAAAAAAAACATGAGTGAGCAGGCAAAACCCAATTCTTTTATTTCTTATGGGATTCATATTCAACTGTAGGTCATAACAAAATGGCACAATCATAAAACAAAATATTGCAACAAGTAAACAAATGAAATGACCCCTGTTCGAAAGTCTGCATCTCCTTAGTTGGTAATATTGTGTATTGCCCCCCTTTAGCATCAATGACAGTGTGCAGTCTTCTGTAATAGTTGTCTATGAGGCCCTGAATTCTTGCAAAGTCTTTAGTCATCTTGCATGAACCACACATTTGAGATCTCCCTATAGTGGTTCAATGATATTAAGGTCAGAAGATGGTGATGGCCACTCCAGAACCTTCACCTTTTTCTTCTGTAACCACTGGAGGGTCAACTTGGCCTTGTGCTGAGGGTCATTGTCATGCTGGAAAGACCAAGAGCATCCCATGCGCAGCTTTCGTGAAGAAGAATGCAAATTGTCTTCCAGTATTTCCTCATAACATGCTGCATTCATCTTGCCATCAATTTTCACAAGATTCCCTGTGCCTTTAGAGCTCACACACCTCCAAAACCTCATTGAGCCACCACCATGCTTCACAGTGGGGATGGTATTCTTGTCACCATTGACCCGTTGCTCTTATGGTTGTGACCATGAAGCTCTAATTTGGTCTTGTCACTACAGATTGCAGTGTGCCAGAAGCAGTGAGGCCTGTGAAGGTGTTGCCGGACTTATTGTGACTGGGGTTCTTTGTGGTATTGGTGTGGTAAAGGCTCCCTTCTGGCAACTTGACCATGCAGCTCATTTTTGTTCAAGTATTGTCATATTGTGCTCCTTGAAACAACCACACCGCCTTTTTCCAGAGCAGACTATATTTCTCTTGAATCAACCTCTGGGTTTTTCTTTGTTTCCCGAACAATTCTTCTGGCAGTTGTGGCTGCAATCTTTCTTGGTCTACCTGACCTTGGCTTGGTATCAAAAGATCCCCAAATTTTCCACTTCTTCATAAGTGATTGAAAAGTACTGACTAGCATATTAAAGGCTTTGGATATCTTTTGATATCTTTTTCAATTTTTATAAAGTTCCATTACCTTGTTAAGCAGGTCTTTTAACAGTTCTTTTCTGCTCCCCATGGCTCAGTATCCATGTGACCACTAACAAACCCACTGACTATGTATACACAGACACTAATTGCAATATAAAAAACCCACAAATATGGGAAATTAACCATTTAATTGCCATTTTATGATCAATCTGAGTTTATTAAAGTTTTGTAAACAATACAGAAAAAAGGGGGCATTCACACAAACAATAACATTGGAGGAACATAAAACTAAACAAACAGAAACACACAAACAAAAAAACTAAGAAAAACCAATAGAGAATAAGGGCAAGGGAAGGGGAAGAAAATAAGATGGGCAATCAAAAACTGAAATATGCTGGTGTTAAGTATCGTCAATGACAAAATCTATGGTCACATTGCAGGTAGCCTGGTTGTACAATAGGGTCAGGCCCACAAAGGGTATAAACAATAAAGACACAATGAGCAATAAAAAACCAAAACCTGTGAGAGGAGGCACCAGAAAGAGAAATAGATGTCAGCCCAGGGAATGGAGAGATGGAACCCCCAGTCAGCTGTCCACCCCCCCCCCCCCAGCAAACCAGTGCCCAGGAAAGGAGAAAAGAAGAAAGAGAGGAAAAAAAAGGGGGGAGGGAGGAAGCGTAGAGGAAGAAAAAGAAAGAGAAGAGAATAGACCTGCCTGAGGAAAGGCGCCCAGAGGGACAACAAACCGGTAAGGATCAGAAGGGGAGCAAAAAGATAACTCCCATTAAAGCAGCCAAGAGAGCACGGAGTGTAGAGGACTCTCTATACATATTCCAGGAGAGCCAGATCTGACGACAGCATTCAGAAGTGCCCAATTCCTGAGCCAAGTGTGACTCCATACATTCAATATGACCCATCTCCTCAAACCACTCTAGAAGGGTTGGGACACAGCTAGTTCTCCAATGGCAAGGTATAACCAGCCTGGCGGCCTTCAAACAATGGCGCAGAATTCCGCGTTTGATACGTTTGAAAGAGCCAGGCAGGACAGACATCAGAACAACTTGAGGCGTATTGGAGACCATCTGGTCTGTAACCGCAGAATAGACTCGCACAACAAGATCCCAAAACTCATGAATAGGGAGAAGAGAGCCGAGGGAAGCCCATCAGTGCCAACAGAGATCAGAGGTGGAAGGGAAAATCCTGTGGAGTAGGGTAGGACATCTATAACACCAAGTGAGCAACTTGAAATTGGTTTCCTGCACTTTGCTGGTCAAATGGTGGGTAAGAGTAAGGGACTTCAGCCAGTCCTCATCCGATATCCGGGAAGCAAGGGCCCTAGCCCACTTAGAGGCATATGGTGGAAGATCCGGATGCACCTTAGAGAGAAGGATCTGATAAATCACAGAAAGAGGGTGCAGGGGAGGGAGATTCCAAAGGCACTAAGATTAAAGCGGCGTGGAGTCCCTGGTCAGCAAATCAAAATCAGCAAAAGTGCGCATAAAGGAGCAGATTTGCCTATACTCCATCCGTGGGGCAAAGGAGGCCCGATCCAGGGTGCAGGAATGTTGGAAGGATGGAAGACGCCCTCAATGAAGTATTTGTACCAAACACCTATGAGTGGCCTTGCTCCAACAAAGGAAATGGTCACGAGATTGAGCCGGAGGAAACCGGGGGTTTCTAAACAGAGGGGGTCATTGGACCAACCAGGGAAGAAACCCCAAGCCACAGGACCACATTATCCCACGTTCCCAAAAGATGAGTAGTCAGAAACGGTAAAGAGGAAGACAGACTCCGAAATGCAGCGACTGTCCAGGGAAGAGCCAGAAGATCACACGGTACCATGACCTGTTCCAAGGAAACCCACTGTTTCGTAGAAGCATGGGGGAACCAGTTTAACAGATGAGTAAGAACCTCCACCGCATGATAAAGATGCATGTCAGGAGCCACCGCCCCTCTGTTTGGGAAGTGTCAATATCGTTCTGTGTAATCTCGGCTTCCGAGAACCACAAATGAACTTCGGAAAAGCAGTTTGCAACCTTCTGAAAAAGGGCCGAAAGATGGCAATAGGCAGAGTCTGGAACAAATAAAGAAAGCAGGGTGCAACGTCTATTTTCAATATATTAATCCGGCTGAACCAGGAATATAAGTAATGGTCATAATTCCAGAGATCCTGTAACGTGCATTGAAGTAGAGGAGTATAATTTTCAGAGAATATGTGAGAAAGATTAGTAGGAATTTTAATACCCATAATTGCCATTTTAACCTGTGTGTGTCACCTTGTGTGTTTGTACCAAGACCAAATATTCCAGGGGATGGAAATTTTTGATCAGGACAATTTGGATATTTTCTATTATCATTATGATTTAAAAAGGAGTCAAACAACTATGTAATAATAAATGGCTTCAGTTTTTTGGCATGATCAGTCATATTTTCAATATCAATGCTAAAATTTCACAATTTCTGCCAGGGGATGCAAATGTTTGAGCACTGTATTTGGAGGCATTCTGTACACCAAGAGGATGTCATATTGCACTGAATGCCATAGAAAATGAACACGGCTGCAATTTAAAAAGGAAAGGATATTTTTAATAATATTAACCCCTTGACACCAACATAACACAAATATGCGGCCTCTGAGAACTGGGTTTTTTTCTATGGGGCCGCATATTTGCGTACCTGTCTTTGTGCTGGAACCACGCCACATAGCATGCTCCCAGCACAAAGAATGGGGTGTAACTGAGAGCTCTGGGTCCAGTTCTAATGATTAGAATCTGGGATTCCCGATTCTGGGTCACGTGATTGCTGTGATAGCCTCTGATTGGCTATCACAGTGTTCAGTCACTGTACAGCCCGCCCCCCTTGTTTTTTTTTTATCTCTGAATGGAGGAGAGAGATACATTGTATCTCTCTCTACTTGCATAGAGAAAAAAACACAACTGTTTCTTAGAAAAAAAGATAAATAAACAAATATAAAAAAATAAAAAAAAAATACCTAGATCAAGGTTTGATCTAGTTCAGTGCCAGGGTTAGTGTTTGGGTCAAAGTCAGGGTCAAAGGACAAAGGTCATGGTCAAAGGTCAGAATTTATTTTTTTAATTGGTATCAGTGTCAGTGTGTTTTAGGTAGGAAAAAAAAATGTGCACTATTGTTTCTGGGCTGAAGTACAGGTACAAAACAACAAATAACATACACATATATGATATAGCTGCTATCGTCAAGAGTTGGAAAGTTTTTTTTTGGTTGTTCTTTGGTGATAGGTTCTGGTAACACACAGCTACATTTAAAAAAAATATTTTTTTTTTACTATTTTGAGCCAGATTTCCTTTGATAATAAAAAGAAATCAGGCGATATCCATTACCATTTTACCAAATGAAAGCCCAATTTGTCCTAAAAAAAACCAAGGTATAATCCACCTGGATGTGCAAAGTAGTTGTGATGATATGCACAGTTTTGCTAGCACATGTTAAAGTTGCTAAATTGTGCTTAGGCATTAAGATTTGTTTTACCCTTAGGCGTGAAGGGGTTAAATTACAATATGGCTTGTGTAGCAATAGCAAATTATGTGTTCAGTTTTTTATTTGCTATATTTGTTTCTGCTAAAGT
The DNA here is from genome assembly GCF_062004578.1 of Staurois parvus. Classification (NCBI taxonomy): domain Eukaryota; kingdom Metazoa; phylum Chordata; class Amphibia; order Anura; family Ranidae; genus Staurois; species Staurois parvus. The sequence goes on from NW_028318374.1 coordinate 2,470,814, forward strand.
GGGGTTACCCTGTAACAAGACTAGGTAAAGTACTATGTTGTAAGCAAACAGGAATGAATTTGCACAGACATACCATCAAGGAACATGAAGATGACCTCTGCACACCTGTAGGACACCATTTCGCACAACCAGGCCACACAATGGGAGAACTGTTTTAGTTCTGAAAGGAAAATTCAAATCCATTCAGGAAAGAAAAACTTTTGAACTAAGAATGATAATTCTATTTGACACAAGAGAAAACGGCCTTAATTTGGACATGGGATTCCTCAATCATTATCCAACAGTTTTATGACTATTAGCTGAAGCTTGACTCCCTCTGTGTGAGTGTAGTAGCCCCCCCTCCCTTCCTCGCTTTTGCTGTATCTTATCTGTAGCGTTTTTTTTGTTTTTTTTTTCTTTTTCATCCCTTCTAACATTCTGCTTAAACTTTGTGATTTGTAATAGTACTGCTTGGACTTTGAAGAAGGGGACATACCCCGAAAGCTTGTCCTCAAAATTGTATGTTAGTGCAAATAAAGTATCACGGACAGTACTCAATTGTTACTGTTGTAAGCAAAAATCCTGTTTTTTTTTTATTTTCCTTGCACCTGATTTGGTATTTTTTGTAAAGTGAGTTTAGCTTTCCCTCATTCACTAAGCTACATAAAAATTCAGTTCACAAAGTTAAGATGATCTTCTTAGTAAATCAACCCTGCTGTGTTAACATGGAAATAGGATATATTTCATATATATGATTGATATCATTGTTATGATGCATAAGATATATAATTCATATCATTATTATATCACAATGCACAATGTTTAATATTCATATCACTGTTACAGCACAATGTTCCTGTTGCCAGTAAAAATTGATAAAATGCAGAATAAGGAGGAAAAAAAATTGATCGCCTTGTACCATTATTTATCTCAGTAAACAAAATTGCTTGTTAAGAATGCCGAATAATTGAAAATAATACTGGATCACAGTTAAACCAGCACACAATAAAATGATAAAGTTGAATTCAGATGTAAAATATCGTTTTCTATAGTAGAAGGGATTTGATGTAGTATATAGAGGATGTATGTTTCATATAGATAAGACAGATTTAGAACTAAACTTTTAAAACGTTTAGGCCTTGTTCGCATTAGTGATTAGAGGCGGTAAACCCCACCAGGGGCGGAGTGACAACTCATGGGGCCCCGGGGCAATAGGGGATCATGGGGCCCGTGTCCTTGCCCAAACTCAAAAAAGCCTATGAAAAAGGTACCAGGGGCATCTCATGGGGGCCCCTACTGACCCCGGGCCCTTGGGCAGTGCCTGAGTTTCCAAATGGTCAGTTCGCCCCTGAACCCCACAGTTTTAATGCCCCTCAGCTGCTATCCCCTTGAGCTGCAGAGGTAGCAGCCAGGGTTTACACATGCTGTGGCAGAAATTAAATCTCCTGTTGCTTTTGGTGGGCGTAACATCAGCTGGCCATGAGCCGTTCGAGTGAATGGGGCCACTCTGCAAGCACCCTGCAACCACATGCAATGCGCACAGATGGTGTGCCCTAGTGTGGAAATCAATGGATTAAAGAGAGCAGTGAGGAGGCAATCCGAACGCAGATTGCTCTTCAGAGAGCATCTCACGCATGAATTAGCCCTTTAAGTGGAACGTAACTTCCTGTAGCAACATTTTTTCATTTTGGTCCTTCCCCATCCCTCTATATACTAATTTGTACCTTTTAGATGTTTTTTGTACTACAAGGCCCAGTTTTCTGCACATGCTGCCAAACGCAGCTAGCAACTTGGGTTTCCGTTTGCATGCATGCGTAAAAAAGCCCTTGTGTGTGCACATGTGCACCACTTGGCTTTCCCTGGTCCCAAGTATCTGGCAGAATCTAGTGTCTCTTCTGTACAAAAGGGATATTTCAAGATGGCTATGAAATGACTCTATAGCAGTATTGGTCACCAGTCCAAGTCGGACACATCACAGTTTACATGGAGTTTGCTGGTATCCAGCCTGTTTCTGAGTTTGGTCTGGTTTCTTACCAAAGTCTAAAATTTTATAAACGGTCTTTTCTGGGGTAAAGCCCAACGCCAGAAATTAGGCAAGATCCACCCTTGCACTGGGGTTCCCCACATTGAAGGGTTAAATGCTTATGTCCCTACCATATCCCCACTTGGGCTGATGCCAGCACTCTCCTCCTCTCCTCAGGCTCTCCTTTCCAAAATTAAATATTATGTTTTGCCTCCAGTTCTACTTTAATATCAAAGTGCTGGCCTAAAAAGGCAAGAACATCTATTCACAAAAGGGGGGTGGGGAGGTGCAAAGGAAACCTGTGACTAACAACAGCATGATCCTGTGCATCTGATATCAGTTCTTCTTGAATGGAGACATCAAGCAACCTCCATAGCGAGGCCCCTTTCCCAACCTCGGACCCTAGAGCAGCTGAGTGGTGTGCTATGGCTACTATTACGCGACTGCTTTACGTGTTTTCCAAGGGCAAGCTTCTTGTTCTGTTAGTTACATGGATGCCACCATGGTTACACCAGTGCATGCAATCCTTCCCACCCTCAGGCTCCATAGCAGTTTTGTGGGCTGCTATGGCTATTATTACGCCACTGCTCTACATGTTTTCCAAGAGCAGAGTACTTGCTCTATTAGTCGCTTCCAGCCTTCCACCACTGTTACACCAGTGCATGCAAGCCTTTCCACCCTCGAGCCCCATAGCAGCTATGTGGGTTGCTATGGCTATTGATAACCCACTGCTATACATGTTTTTTGAGTGCAAGCTTCTTATTCTATAAGTCGATTCCAGCCTTCCACCACTGCTACACCAGTGCATGCAAGCATTCCCACCCTCGGGCCCCATGGAACTTGTTGGATATAGTGTGGCAGCAGAAAGCACACAGAGTCCCAGACTGCCAAAAACAATGTATAACTTGTAAACAGTACAAACAGTACAAACATGGCTGGTGGGAAAGCTCGCCCGACCAGGGTACTTACAGCTGTTCAGAGCAGAGTCAGTTGTATGTGGGTCTGAGCTGCCAACAGCATCTGTCAGGAGGAGCAGAGTGTAGCCTGGCTGGTCCAACCCAAAGGGGAGCTTCTTGAAAAGGCAGACGTAGGACCTACTCTTTCCCTTTTCCACCGGAACATTTCACTACCGCTAATGCTGTCCTGACATATGAGTATCCTGTCCCTACACTAGCCACTCGTATAAACCACATCAAAACCTTAAAAAGACTCTACATGACCCAAGATGGCTGTCAGGGTCACCTGGATCCAGTGCATCCCACTAGGCCACTGCTCCAGGGAACCAAGGAAACCATAGAGAAACCCAGTTTCTCCCAACTTTCTCCTTCAATTGCATTGCCACTACGGGCGAGTGCCATCTGCAGTGGGGATTGTAGACTGCACCTGCCTACAAGCTAGGTGGGCTGCTATGGCTGTAGTTATGCCACTGCTCTACATACTTGTGAGTGCATGCTTCATGTTCTGTTAGTTGCTTCCAGCCTTCCACCATGGTTATACCAGTGCATACAAGCTTTCCCATGCTCGGGCCCCATAGCAGCTATATGGGTTGCTATGGTTACAGTTACGTCACTGCTCTACATATTTTTAGAGGACATGCTTCATGCTCTTTTAGTTGCTTCCAGCCTTCCACCATGGTTGCCCCAGTGCACACAAGCCTCTCTACCCTCAGGCCAAATAGTAATTTCGTGGTCTGCTATGGTTATAGGTATGCCATTGTCCTACATATTTTCCGAGTGCAAGCTTCTTGATCTATTAGTTGCTTCAGCCTTTCACCACTGTTACACCGGTGCACACAAGCCTTCCCACCCTTAAACCCCATAGCAGCTTTGGGGGCCGCTATGAATATAGTTACATTACTACTCTACATATTTTCCGAGTGTAAGCTTTGTGCCCTATTAGTCACTTCCAGCCTTCCACCATGGTTACCCCAGTGCATGAAAGCTTTCCCACCCAATGAGGGCTGCTATGGCTATAGTTATGTCACTGCTCTAAATATTTTTTGAGGACAAGCTTCTTGTTCTATTAGTTGCTTTCTGCCTTCAACCACTGTTACACCGATCTACACAAACCTTCCCACCCTCGAGCCCTATAGAAGCTACGTGTGCTGCTATGGCTATAGTTATGTCACTACTCTACATATTTTCCAAGGGCAAGCATCTTGTTCTGTTAGTTGCTTCCAGCCTTCCGCCATGGTTACCCCCGGTGCACGCAAGCTGTCTTATTAGCTGTTTTATTTACATTCTCCGGATCGGAGGATGATTCTGTTAAACAAATATGTTAAAGTGAATTAACTGTTCTAATCTCTCATTATTCCAAAGAAAACTTATGAGCCTTTCATAATTCACCAGGCATAACCGGCACATCACTCAATTAGGAGCTCTTGGTATTCTGAACACGAACTGTTTTAGATAATGCAGCCATTGACTTAATGCGGCGTGTGTGTATTTCCATCTCTAATGCACATGGTAACACGCTCATGCAAACATGTAGTGTCCTATGTGCTCCGGAGTTCGCCATAAGAAGGGGTGCCGGTTGCCGTGGTAACCCATAGAACGTTGAGCCATGAAAGTGTCCTAATTTGTCCGGAGCCTGGAGATTACCTGCTCCGGGCTCAGGGGTCTGAGACTTCCGGTTGACCAGCCCCTGTCAATCCATCGGCTTGGTAATCATTAGAGAAGTAGTTAGACAGAAGCCAGAGGGAAGCTGTCCTCCATGTCACAGAAATCTGATCCCTGTCAAGGGGGCAAATATATATCTGTTTTCTTTTTCACTTATTTGTAGGTTAGGAAGATACTTTTAAAGGACCAGTATTAAGTAATTACAAGTTAAAGGGCATATTAAAGGACAACTCTAGAGAACAACCAAAAACAACAATTGTGTTGCTAATGCCACCCAGGAATCCTTGGTCCTGTGCTGAATTCAGATAGATCATTTGCCTTTAATTGGAAGTTTATATAGTCCCTTTCAGCAAGTTTTTCACAGTGCTTCTGGGTGGAGCTGCATGCATCCTGTACACAACGAGATGTATAATGGCATAGTTCAGAACCAGTGGACAATACAGTTTTTTACAGACATTTGTAGGTTGCATCATGAGAAAAAATTAACTCTGGAAGTTGAGCCCAAAAAGGCAAGAAAGCAAGGGACTAATCCCTAGTATTGCCTCTGGTCCTGCTGAAGCTAATCTTTTCACTATTACTGGTTTACCTTGCCTTGTTATACAATTGTAGCACCCTCTTTGTTAAGCTACTAGATAGGCTAGGTAATATTAGTTCTTTTTGGCTATTCTGTGAACAGTGGTGCAGGATGTGATTACTTTTGGTTGTTTTAGGCTTCACTGGCTGCAGGCTCAACTACTTTCCTGTGCCATCTGGAGGATTCCAGAATGTAGTGGGTTAGAAGAGACATACCCATAGCCTGAATACGTATGTGGTCCAATTCCTGGGGGAGGATGCCCAGTAGGTCGCTGGGGCTTGCATAAATAGTCTTGTTCTTGTCCAGGAGCAGACGTTTCCAGCCTGAAAAGATTATTATTATTATTATTATACAGTATTTATAAAGCGCCAATAGTTCGCTCAGCGCTGTACATTACAAAGGGGGACAGAACATGTGACAGAACAATAACAATACAATGCAAAACATGAGGGGATTGAGGGCCCTGCTCTTTCGAGCTTACAATCTAGGGATAGTGGTACAGGAGGAGATAGCTGTGGGGGATGGAGTGGTAGGAAGAGTGGAGGAGGTCGGCAAGTTAGCAGGGGGTGGGGTAGGCTTCCCTGAAGAGATGGGTTTTCAGGGTGCGCCTAAAGGAGAAGAGAGTAGGTGATAATCTGATGGGTTGGGGCAGGGAGTTCCAGAGGATGGGTGATACCCTGGAGAAGTCCTGGAGGCAGGCATGGGAGGAGGAGACCAGGGAACTAGAGAGAAGGAGGTCTTGTGAGCAGCGGAGTGTGCGTGCTGGGCGGTACTTGGATATTAGGTCAGTGATGTAGTTCAGGGCAGTATGGTGGACAGCTTTGTACGTCAGTGTTAGGATTTTGAATTTGATCCGTTGCGCAATCGGAAGCCAGTGGAGGGATTAGCAGAGGGGGGTGGCGGAGATGGAGCGGTTGGAAAGGTGAATGAGTCTGGCAGCTGTATTCAGGATCGACTGAAGCGGGGATAGCCAGCGGCGAGGCAGGCCAGTGAGGAGGGAGTTGTAGTAGTCGAGTCGTGATATGATGAGGGAGTGGATGAGCTGTTTAGTGTTTTCTGGGGTTAGGAACGGGCGGATTTTGGCGATGTTGCGGAGGTGGAGTCTGCACGAGTTTGTTAAAGATTGGACTTGGGGCTGGAAGGATAGGTTGGAGTCCAGAATGACACCAAGTACTCTGGTGCCTTTCTGAGTGGCCCAGTTGCATTTCTATATGTGGTCGAAGTCCCAGCTATTCTAAAGCTGGAGGGCCTGTTCTACTGAATTTTGCCTGAGCTGATTAAGGGATTTCACTGAGGATTTGGTCTGGAGAGTTCACAGGATTAATGTCTGGCTGATATTGGAAGGAGGCAATCAAGTATCCAGGGACATTGTGAATACAGACCTGAGTGTAGGATCCTAGTGACTGCATGGTGCTACTATCTCTTGTGCATCTGTGCCAGAGCCTGCTCAAGCTGGGACATTTCCTATGGTGTCTCAGCATTGCTCATCCCTTTGGCTGTTACTAAAGGGACTGTACTAAGAAACCTAAGTGAAGAGTGCCCTCCTATTGTTATTAAGTGTTGCTGGAGTATCCCACAGCTCCTTGATTCCCATCCAAATTTATGCATCAATAAATCTCAAAAAGACTAGACGGTCATAGCACCAGAAAGTTTGGCTGTCATTGTGCGCTCGGCTTCCATTACACTAATTTGGGAAGAGAGCCTGGGACAAAAACAGCAGGCCCTTTTAGGGGTGTGTGCTACACAATGGAGGTGGCCATCTTGATGGAGGAGCAAGACTTTCCTTCCTCAGGTCAGATCTGTCCCCTGATGACAGGTAATCTGATGACTGGAGGCGAAACATTCAGAAAGCAGCAGCAAGAGAAGCGCAGATATCCCAGGCCCACATAATGAATGAAGCAGTAGCAGGGAGATCCTTGCAAGGCAAGACCTCAAGTACAGTTTCCTCTCCAGCAAAGAGGACAGTGAGCAGCACTGTAGTGACATCACCAAATCTCACTCTGTATCTAATGAGACAGTAGTACCTTAGATAATTTCACATTGCAGATACACTGCTATTTTTCAGGGTGAATTCAAGACAAAAAGTAGATTTTTTTCAGGGAACTTCCCAATCACAAATAACATATCTAGATATTCCTTTTGTAGCACTGCCCCCTTAGGAGTTACTGAGTTTTAGGTCCCTTATTGTCCTGCACAGCCAGGCAACATGCATTTTTCACACCAACTTGGATCCAGGAGACAGTAACCAGTCCTTGAGCTTGTTTTTTTGGATTTTGTTAGGGGAATTTCAACTTGAATGGGGTAAGGGGTGTATGGGATGCCGAAGGGGACTATCTTCCTGGAACTATGTACAAGTCTCTTTAACAGTAAAAATTATATTCTTGGAGAGCTAGCCAGTATCTCCTGGTATACCACCCCAGACACTCTTCTATCCAGCTGTCTGAAGGAATCCCTGTACAGGGGATCCAGTGGCTGTCACTTTAAATGTAAGACAGTCCTGGGTAGCAAGCTAATCAAGTTTCCGACTAGAGTGCTCCTTTCCCTTTCTGGCCCAGAGGGTGTAGGTCTACTCACTCAGTCCTTTGTCTGTAAGCTGATGGGTCGATGGCTGCTCTCAGGTCTTCCGCTGGGCCGCTCCTTCCCTGCTGCACAGGTGGTCCTATCTCTGGGGGCTGATGAGGTCCTGAGATTTTCTCCTTTCAAGCTCTTTTGCCTGTAGGTGAACCTCTTCTCATCTGGGCCCCCTCCCAGGCTCGTGCTCTCCAGCCTCTCACTTCACATTACACCTGAGCTAGCTGCCCCTAGCTACCTAGGAGGGTGCTACACCTTTAAGAAAGCAATCCTCATTTTTTGAGTTTAGTTCTACTGTATAGTCATGGGCTTTAGATCAAGTAGACATATAAATTTGATGTAGGCCTTGTGTACATAAAGTTTTACCGCATCCAACGTATATTTCTACAACATCAAGTGGAGGGTTTTGGCAACTACAACTTGTTTACTATGTTATTACGGTTACTTCCCCATCCCCCCATACTGCTTAGTGCTAGTTCTTTCCTAGCTAGATAGTCTCCATTTATTTCATGTTCCCTCAGTCAATATTAGTACTTTGTAGAAAAAGGACTTAGGAAAATCGTCTTCTTACAGCTCAAAATACCAGATGAACTTCCTCTGTACAGCAATTAGCTGAAATAAAATTGTATTGAACTCAACCTATGTGGTTTTTTTTGAAGACTTAAGCTGCTTGTGGATGGTGCAGGTGCAGTTAAGCAGGTGACCATACTGTCCAGGCAGAATGGGCCTAAGGAGGTATGTCAATGCATAATGCGGCATTTGAAACAGAACACCCCCTTTACCCTATAAATTGGAGCTAAGCATTGAGCGTTAGAAGATTTGTCACTTGCTCACGCGGTATGACATAGCTTTTACTCCTTTATTGTTGATTTATGTACTCTGAAAGCCAAGATTATTTGAAAGCTCATTACAATAGTATCTGGCTGCAGACTGACTGGTAGAATTTACAAGCAAAGTGAATTTTGGATGCTTTTAGCTGCCAATGTTGAAGGAACTCTTGAGGAAGAAGTCATGAAGCTTGCTGAAATAAAAGGCATGATGGAAATTAATTTAGCTACTTCATCTGTAAATTCTTCTTCGATAATGTCCATTTATCACCAAGAAGAATGACACTCCGCTTAATCAGAACTCCGTGACTAAAAGCCTGGGCTGCAAATGCTTTCCTGAATCACTGGGTAGATACCTGGTAATTAGAAAAGTGCTCATTGTCACACCAAAAAACCTATTTTTAAACTATTTCTGCCTTTTTTTGTATACATAATAAATCGTAGATTTCTCCTCCTCTCCTTCTTCATCCTATCCTACTCTACCTTATACCTTATATATGGTTTTGGTTGGATTGCAAGGAGTTTATGTGATTCATTGTATGTTGGGTCATTCATATATGTTTTTTTGGACTTATTTTGGTTCGTATCTTTTGTGTCACTTACCTAATTATTCATACACTTTATCCCCTATTTAGGGGTCACTGTTATATGGTTCACTTTATTTTTTCATCAATATTCTCATTTTATGTGTATGTCCTGTCTGATCATTTTTCTATCCTTTTCCATCTTTATAAAGTTCCATTACCTTGTTACACAGGTCTTTTGACAGTTCTTTTCTGCTCCCCATAGCTCAGTATCTAGCCTGCTCAGTGCATCCATGTGAGTGCTAACAAACTCATTGGCTAATTATACATAGACACTAACTGCAATTTAAACATCACAGATGTGGACAAATAAACTTTAAATGCCATTTTAACCTGTGTGTGTGTCACCTTGTGTGTCTGTACCAAGGTCTAACATTCCAGGGGATGGAAACTTTTGATAAGGGCAATTTGGGTGATTTCTGTTGTCATTAGGATTTAAAAGGGAGACAAACAAAAATAAATGGCTTCATATGATCACTATCCTTAAATATAAGACTGTTTTTTTGGCATGATCAGTCATATTTTCAGAATGTCACCATTTCTGCCAGGATATGCACAACTGTATGCATGTACATGTATGTATATGCATCTGTGTGTGTATATATATATATATATATATATATATATATATATATATAAAATATATATATATATACACACACACTTACACACATATACATAAACACTATATTGCCAAATGTATTGAGATGTCTGCCTTTACGTGCACATGAACTTTAATGGCATCCCGGTCTTAGTCTGTAGGGTTCATTATTGAGTTGGCCCACCCTTTGCAGCTATAACAGTTTCAACTCTTCTGGGAAGGTTGTCCACAAGGTTTAGGATTGTGTCTATGGGAAGGTTTGACCATTCTTCCAGAAGAACATTTGTGAGGTCAGACACTAATGTCAGATGAGAAGGCCTGGCTCGCAGTCTCCGCTTTAATTCATCCCAAAGGTGTTCTATCAGGTTGAGGTCAGGACTCTGTGCAGGCCAGTCAAGTTCAAACTCGCTCCAAACTTGCTCATCCATGTCTTTATGGACCTTGCTTTGTGCACTGGTGTGCAGTCATGTTGGAACAGGAAGGGATCATCCCCAAATTGTTCCCACAAAGTTGAGAGCATGAAATTGTCCAAAATGTCTTGGTATGCTAACGCCTTAAGAGTTTCCTTCACTTGAAGGAAGCCAAGCCCAGCCCCTGAAAAACAACCCCACACCATAATCGTCCCTCCACCAAACTTTACACTTGGCACAATACAGTCAGGCAAGTACTGTTCTCCTGGCAACTGCCAAACCCAGACATGTCCATCAGATTGCCGGACAGAGTAGCGTGAGTCGTCACTCCAGAGAATACATCTCCACTGCTCTAGAGTCCAGTGGTGGCGTGCTTTACGCCACAGCATCCAATGCTTTGCATTGCACTTAGTGATGTAAGGCTTGGATGCAGCTGCTCGGCCATGGAAACCCATTCCATGAAGTTCTCTACGCACTCTTGTTGTGCTAATCTGAAGGCCACAAAAAGTTGGGAGGTCTTCAGCTATTGACTCTGCAGACAATTGGCGACTTCTGCACACTGTGCGCTTCAGCATGCTCTGACCCAGCTCTGTCATTTTACATGGCCTACCACTTGGTGGCTGAGTGGCTGTTGTTCCCAGTTGCTTCCACTTTGTTATAATCCCACTAACAGTTGAGCGTGGAATATTTAGTAGCCAGGAAATTTCACGGATGGACTTATTGCACAGGTGGCAACCTATCACGGGACCACGCTTGGAGTCACTGAGCTCCTGAGAGCGACCCATTCTTTCACAAATGTTTGTAGAAGCAGTCTGCATGCCTAGGGGCTTGATGTTATACATGTGTGGCCATGGAGGGGATTGGAACACCCGAATGCAATGATTTGGAGGGTTGGCCCTATAGTTTTGACAATATAGTGTATATTTAAATGTATTTGTTTATTTATATATATATATATATATTTTTATATATATATATATATATTTATATATTTATTTATTTATACAGTACATATATACACATTATATATACAGATGAGACCTGGAACATCTTTGAACTGTATCAGATAATTTTTTTGTACCAAATTGACTCTCATCGACAAAATGTAAATATCGCAGTGTCTACATTCCGTAAATTAAAATCAATCTGAATTGTAGGAAGCACTTACAAAGATATAACAGAAAACTAACAATGGCACTCCAGAAAGCTCTCGGCTTTTTAGACCTTGTTTGTTGGCTTATGATGCCGCATTAAGGCTTCATTTGATTGTCACTTTTCACAAAGAAACGTATTCCGTTCAATTGTAATGTCATGTTACCGCTAAATAAGAACAGAGAGACCCCCCACATTCTGTTGTGTCTGAAATTCTGACGGTTGGCGCTTTGATATAATGTCTTCTTGAACAATCAAAGTAAATGTGTCAGGGGACTTTTAATCCAATCTGGTGATGAAGCAAAGTATTAAGTGTATTGAGCCATGACAAAGATGTTGATTATAATATACTTCAGCTGTGCTATGTGTTGACCATGAAGCAAAATAAAATAGAAAAATGGAATGTTATTAGCTCCTGATGAGATGAAATTCCTTTGCTATAAATGGCACACAGAGAAATTTTATCAATTTTTTTTTTTCCACCAAGATACTTCCCCCTGTTATTTTCCGTGTTGGTTGTAAAGAGTCGGTAGGTGTTAGTACATAATAGACAGGTTCTGTTAGGCGTTCTATTTTAGTTTGAATACAATATTCATTTTGATGTGTGTTGTAATTTTCAAGAAGCATGCAACTGATGCAGACCAATTATTATTGTTTAGTAACACTGTAATTACTCGGTGCGATTAGCTATTATATGTAAAGTATACTTAAAGCGGTATTAAGCACAAAAACAAAAATGAAATACTGTATTTTTTTGCTCCATAAGACGCACCTGACCTTAAGATGCACCTAGATTTTAGAGGAGGAGAACAAGAAAAAAATATTCTGAACCAATGGACTGAGGACATAGTACAGGAAATGACTAGAGACTGCAGACATAGTACAGGAGATGACCAGAGACTGCAGACACAGTACAGGAGATGACCAGAGACTGCGGACATAGTACAGGAAATGACCAGAGACTGCGGACATAGTACAGGAGATGACCAGAGACTGCGGACATAGTACAGGAGATGACCAGAGACTGCGGACATAGTACAGGAGATGACCAGAGACTGCGGACATAGTACAGGAGATGACCAGAGACTGCGGACATAGTACAGGAGATGACCAGAGACTGCGGACATAGTACAGGAGATGACCAGAGACTGCGGACACAGTACAGGAGATGACCAGAGACTGCAGACACAGTACAGGAGATGACCAGAGACTGCAGACACAGTACAGGAGATGACCAGAGACTGCGGACACAGTACAGGAGATGACCAGAGACTGCGGACACAGTACAGGAGATGACCAGAGACTCCAGACATAGTACAGGAGATGACCAGAGACTGCGGACACAGTACAGGAGATGACCAGAAACTGCGGACATAGTACAGGAGATGACCAGAGACTGCGTACACAGTACAGGAGATGACCAGCGACTGCAGACATAGTACATGAGATGACCAGAGACTGCGGACACAGTACAGGAGATGACCAGAGACTGCGGACATAGTACAGGAGATGACCAGAGACTGCGGACATAGTACAGGAGATGACCAGAGACTGTGGACACAGTACAGGAGGTGACCAGAGACTGTGGACATACTACAGGAGATGACCAGAGACTGCGGACACAGTACAGAAGATGACCAGAGACTGCGGACATAGTACCGGAGATGACCAGAGACTGCGGACATAGTACAGGAGATGACTAGAGACTGCGGACATAGTAACGGAGATGACCAGAGACTGCGGACATAGTACAGGAGATGACCAGAGACTGCGGACATTGTACAGGGGATGACCAGAGACTGTGGACCTTTGGGGAGCGGGGGGTGGGTATCCGAATTTGACAAGTACCTGCTCCCACTTCCGCAGAGTTGTCCTCACCCCCTCCTTCCCTGAAGTCTTGTGGGACATGTGACACGTCCCAGAAGACTACGGGGCCATTCACAAAGCACAGCGCTTCTCGCACATGCGCAGCGGGCACCCGGCTATAAAGCTGTCACAGCCAGGTGCCCACATTGAAGATGCTGGCGCCAGGGAGAGAAGACGGCCGGTGAAAGCAGAACACCGCTGGACAGAGCACAAGGTAGGACTGAGGAACAGGTTCTTCTGCACAGTAGAGCCAAGCGGCCGGCCTGGTATTCTAACATGGCGGCGAGGATGGGGGGAATACCAGGCTTAAAATGATCAGCTTCTATTTATTTCTGTAAAACCTAAACTGTTTGCTATAACTGCTTGTAATGTGTGAGTTTGAGTTCAGCCTCAATTTGTTAGCCACTTATGTAAAGTCCATCTAAATCAACTAATCCATTTAACACTGCCCTCTCCCCAGATTGACAGTGCTGCTGCCCAAAGGTGTTTCCATTGCTTCTCCATCTAGAGAGGAGCCACCCTAAGACTGAAAATGAGCTACTGGACAAGAAAAAAAAAAGCCCATAAAAAAGAAAACAAACGCAGGCACCACATCTAAGGATTGGTAAGCCGCAAAATATTACAGATGTTTTTGGTTTAATATTCCTTTAATTTTCTGTACCAGGGACAAAACAGGATGTGAGAGATATCTATCAAAGTCAGGGAAAATTCTTATTTTGACAGTTGTTGCCAGAATAGGTGCCACCCCATTCCTGTTCCAGTGACAGCTTAAAATTTTGGATTTCATCTCTCTTTCATTCTGAAGACAATGCTCACCAAGACAAATAGGGAGGATGACTGAGCAATTAAAACCCAACAGAGGTTCCAACATTTCCCTACTCTATTAAAAACAACAATAAAAAAAATGATTATAGATACAAAACACAGCAGGTGAAGCTCCTGTGCCATGCTAGAGGTGGTAGTTCTCTTAGCTACTGTGTTTCCCAACTGAGCTCATGTCCCTAAGTGGTTAGCACTTCCACCTGGCAGCACTAGGTTTGTTGGTTCAAATCCCAACCATGGCACTACCTGCCTGGAGTTTGCATGTTCTCCCTGTGATTGTGTGGGTTTCCTCCTACACTCCAAAGACTGCTGGTACGTTAATTGGCTCCTGTCTCAATTGGACCTAGTATGTGTATGTATGAATGTGAGTTAGGGACCTTAAATTGTATGCTTCTTGAGAGAAAGGACTGATGTAAATGTACAAAATATATATGTAAAGCGATGCATAAATTGACAGTGCTATATAAGTACCAATAATAAGAAGTGGTTTTACTGGAATTAATTTAAATACTCTTCCAGATACAACCAATGGCTATGAGCAGCTAACCTATCACCAAAGCTCCAAAGTCCGTTCCTTACTCCAAATTGGAAGGCTGGATGCCTAGGGGAGACTACAGCTAATACTGACAGCCCGGATATGTGTAGTTAGCACTGGACTGTGATTTCTTCTTACTCCCTTTTTCTTTTTTCTCCATCTCCTTCTCCTACTGTCCACTTGATGAACTGAACCCCTTAAACTGCAGACCGGGTTTTGTTCTGTTTCCTCCCCCCCATTCCCCCCCCCTATTTAGCCTCCCTTAGCTTCATCTCTTGGGTAATTTCCCTAGATGCTGTATGATTCCCATATATATATATATATATATATATATATATAAAATAAAACTTGGGTGTCATTACAGTACTTGGACCATGATCTTCTTTTTCTTTGAGGACCATGTTTACACTAATTTATTTATTTATTTATTTATTACAGGTACTTATATAGCGCCGTCAATTTACGCAGCGCTTTACATATATATTGTACATTCACATCAGTCCCTAACCCTCAAGGGGTGTACAATCTAAGGTAATATGTATTGATTGACCTGATATATCAACAACTCTTCTGTTATACTTCTATGTTGTTTGTAGTATTAGCAGTGTCAATATTGTTGATCCATGGACGACAAGAACTTACATACTATTTCATGTACAGGTATGTTATGTAAACCTTTAATAAATAAAGAATGTAACAAAACAAGTGCTCTCAAAGTGTTACAAACACAGAATGAACAGCCTGCATAAAATGTGGTCCTAGAGCATTCCAGTACATTAAACCTTCCCTTCACTGCTTATGACTCATTTCCTTTTGTATCCTGGATTGTCTCCCCCTTCTCTCTTTGTGACTGTGGTACAAAATATCATTGGCAAACAGGATGTAAGCCCAGTGACCAAACTACAGAATATCCAAAGTAAACCTTTTAAAAGTTTTGGATAGAGTAGGAAAGGGTTAAAACTACTGTCAGTTTGTTTGTGTGTCCCATTGGGGAGATTTTCCATCACTTCCTGTCCTGTAAACTTATTAGTCTCTAAGGGTTCAGCACTTGGGTGCACATGGGTGCTTTTTGGCATATAACATAAATTACTGCCTATAGGACAACAATAGTAATGAGTGGCTGCATGCAGCTGTACATGGGGTACTTGTGTAACGCAGATCCCGGAGAGGTCCCACTGATTTGTCCCAGGTTCTCTTCCCAGTTGGGTTCGCATGCAGCCAGGCACACAACTTTACAATAATCAGGCAATGGATATATTTGTATGCTTTACTGCTGGTTGAACGTGGATGGGGTGAGGAAAGCTTTTGGGACACTCCAAAATTTAGTCCACAAAGTCTTTGGAAGACACTCTACTCTGTCTACTCTCTATAGAGATATCCCCTCTCTTGGCAGAGAATAAAGACACAAGCACTCCTGGGATTCCCAGCTGGGCTTTCTGCAATAGTCCCCCCCAGCTCCCACTGAGCTGGGACCTCAATGAACTTTTTGCAATAGTCCCCCCAGCTCCCGTCAAGCTGGCACCTCAATGAACTTTCTGCAATAGTGTCCCCAGCTCCCACTGAGCTGGGACTTCTATGAACATTCTGCAATAGTCCCCCCAGCTCCCATCAACCTGGGACCTCAATGAACTTTCTGCAATAGTGCCCCCAGCTCCCACTGAGCTGGGACTTCTATGAACATTCTGCAATAGTCCCCCCAGCTCCCACTGAGCTGGGACCTCAATGAACTTTCTGCAATAGTCCCCCCAGCTCCCATCAACCTGGGACCTCAATGAACTTTCTGCAATAGTCCCCCCAGATCCCATTGAGGCCTCGATCAATCCTCTGCAATAGGCTTCAGCTAACCTGCTCAAAGGGCAGCAGCCCTTAAGGCGTGGATCTTCTTTTACTGGACAGCAATCCTTCTGCTCCAGGCCTCTGACTATTTATGCCCCTCCCTCCAAGCCACCCTCTGGGCACCCTCCTCCAGGGATTGGCTGAAACCATATAAATATTGAGGCCCAAGGCCCACTACATTCTAGAACCTACTAGAAAACAGGGAGAAGTAGTTGAGCCGCCTGCAGCCTGCAAGACCCAGAACAGCCAATAATAATCACACATTTCTCCAATGTTTACAAAGGAACCAAAAAGACTAAATTTACATGAAACTTTCCAGCATCCTAGGAGGAAGCTACACTTGTTTAAACCTACACACGCACATGGGCATACAACCCTGAACATGGATAGTCTGCATCCAGGGGCATGCGACTTTATACATGCACGGGATTGCACAAGCGGTGGCATAACATATAGCAGCATGCAGTCATTTTTTCCTATGGTTGACTATACTTAGCAGCTGTCTATCCCAGGCATAGAAATACCACCCCCAAAATTACACTGTATGCCAAAAAGCACCCATGTGCACAAGCCCTTAGAGAGAATGGTGTGTCTACAGGATGGAACGGAAAGTGAATTTCCCCAATGGGACACACAAAAAAAAAATTAAACAGTGCTTTTAACGTTTATCTACTCTATCCAAAACTTTTTTTTTTTTAAATGACAGTTTACATATTCTGTGCTTTGGTAGTCAGGCTTGCTTGTAAGCACCCAAGTGCACAAGTCCTAAAAAGAGAGATCCATCATCTAGGCGGTAAAGCCCTGCAATTGAGCTTTGGTTTTACCGACCCCAACCGCTATCCCCTTTAGCTGCAGAGACAGCAACCAGGTGTGTACATGAACTGCAGCCACAATGCTTTGCTTCCTGGCTGTGGCAGTAGTTATATGCCCTGTTGCTTTCAAAGGGCAATACTACTCCCAATCGAGACTCATTCAAGGGAATGGAGCTGCTCTGCAAGAGCACTGTAACTGTGCGCAAAACACGTGGTTGTGGTGCACAAGTACAGGATCCAAGGGGCTAAAGAGGGTGGTGAAAAAGGTGATAGACCCCCTGTCAAATGCTTATGGAAAAGTGAACTGAAAGTGGATACCTCTTCAAAGACCGTTGCTCATGTGAACAAGGCCATAGACCAACCATTTCCAAAGAGGGTGCCATGGATCCCTGCGGTTCCTCCAGAGGTTGTTAGGGGTTCCTTGAGCTCTGGCTAATTGACCTCCAGTATGATGGAACCTGGATAGTTCCAGAGCTAACACCAAGCGTAAGAGCCTGCTGCAGGACACCAATTATTTTTTTTTAGTTTTTTGTAGGTGTCTCTTTCTGGCCACCACTGTAAGGATAGCATTCTTACTACTGCCCACCAATGTATAGGGCATTTTCCTCACTTGCCCCAAATGAACTGGTTTTAGTAGGGGTTCCCAGAGACCTAAAAATTATTTCAAGGGTTCCTCTAAGGAAAAAAGGTTGGGGAAGGCTGTCTTAGACAATTGCCATCCCCATTGGAAGATTTCCCATCAATCCCTGTTCCAATAACAACTCAAAATTTTGGCTTTTCCCGCACCAGAAATAATCTGCAGGACAAACTAAAAAAAGAGGGTTGATACATAAACTAAAAATAACAAAACTGATATAAAACACTCCACCGAAACTGCCTTACTCAAACTCTCCAACGACCTGCTAACCGCCAAAGCTAATGGCCATTATTCAGTGCTCCTACTCCTTGACCTCTCTGCGGCCTTCAACACAGTCGACCACCCCCTCCTCCTCAAAAAACTACACTCCCTCGGCCTCAGAGATTCTGCTCTCTCTTGGCTCTCATCCTACCTGTCACAATGCTCTTTCAGCGTTACCTATAATGCTACCACCTCCACCTCCCCCTCACTCCCCCTCTCTGTTCGGGTCCCTCAAGGCTCTGTCCTCGGGCCCCTTCTCTTCTCCATCTACTCCTCCTCCCTTGGCCAACTCATACACTCTCACGGCTTCAACTACCACCTCTATGCCAACGACACACAAACCTATCTCTCAACCCCCCACCTCACCCCCTCGGTCTCCGCCCGAATCACACACCTACTGAGCGACATATCAGACTGGATGTCACTCCACTTCCTTAAACTGAACCTCTCCAAAACCGAGTTTCTTGTCTTCCCCCCAGCCCGGACACCACCCCCATTGACTTCTCCGTCACATCTAACAACGCCACCATCAAACCCGCCCTGCAGGTCAGAGTACTTGGTGTCATTCTGGACTCCAACCTATCCTTCCAGCCCCAAGTCCAATCTTTAACAAACTCGTGCAGACTCCACCTCCGTAACATCGCCAAAATACACACGTTCCTAACTCCAGAAACCACTAAACAGCTCATCCACTCCCTCATCATATCACGACTCGACTACTGCAACTCCCCCCTCACTGGCCTGCCTCGCCGCTGGCTATCCCCGCTTCAGTCCATTCTGAATACGGCTGCCAGACTCATTCACCTTTCCAACCGCTCCATCTCCGCCACCCCCCTCTGCCAATCCCTCCACTGGCTTCCGATTGCGCAACGGATCAAATTCAAAATCCTAACACTGACGTACAAAGCTGTCCACCATACTGCCCCGTACTACATCACCGACCTAATATCCAAGTACCACCCAGCACACACACTCCGCTCCTCACAAGACCTCCTACTCTCTAGTTCCCTGGTCTCCTCCTCCCATGCCCGCCTACAGGACTTCTCCAGGGTGTCACCCATCCTCTGGAACTCCCTGCCCCAACCCATCAGATTATCACCTACTCTCCTCTCCTTTAGGCGCACCCTGAAAACCCATCTCTTCAGGGAAGCCTACCCCACCCCCTGCTAACCTGCCGACCTCCTCCACTCCTCCACTCTTCCTACCACTCCATCCCCCACAGCTATCTCCTCCTGTACCACTATCCCCTCCCTCCTAGATTGTAAGCTCCAAGGAGCAGGGCCCTCGATCCCCTCATGTTTTGCATTGTATTGGTATTGTTCTGTCACATGTTCTGTCCCCCTTTGTAATGTACAGCGCTGAGCGAACCACTGGCGCTTTAAAAATAATAATAATAATAATAATAATAATAATAATAATAATAAAACGGATTGGCTTTAGATACAATGTAGATAGTGAGAGAAGTGGAAAACTAGCAATAATGAGTAAAACACCCATTGCCGATCATAATGATTGTACAAGTTTACAGATTTTACCCGAACAAAAAAAACAGCAATAAGACATAACTAAGCCTTTAGCTTTCTCAGTATCATTTGCATTCCGTGAAAACAAAGCTCACTACATTATAATTAGCTCTTCTTCACACTATTAAAAAAGTAACACGTTGATATAAATAAACCATCTGTACGGCGGTCACTTCACATAAATCTCCCCAGTGTTGGTTGTTATTTTTACATGTAATAAACAGCACATGAAAGTGAAAAAAAGTCACAATGACATTTTGCGAAATGATTAATTCTCTTTGCTCTCATCGTACAGTGATGATTATCTGCTACCAAATGGATACACGCTTTATACGGCTGGGGCCAAGCACCCTGATCTATGATACAGAGAGGGCTCCAAGATTATCTTGTCTGAATGGGAGATTATTATGTATCAAACATGGAATGCCTGCTGGGAACAAAAAAATAATGGCATTTGATGCAATGGGCTTGTTGCATTAACATCCAGAAAACTGAATGGTGTTCCTGTTTATAATGATCTATTTGGTGCTGATCAGTAGAAAAAAGAGAATCTCAGAAAATCCACTCTGGCACCAGCTTGGTAAAGCATAGGCTAGGATTTGATCCTCTGGGAAAATAGTCGCTCTAATTCGCTTGTTTTTCTGTTAACAAGGAATGAGTATTTATAGTGGAGAGAGGATAGTGCCATCTGCTCCCCTGTATAGTACTCAGTGCCATGGTCTGTATTTTTTAGCCCATTCATAAAATACAGGATGTACTGTGTGCAGCCTCCAGAAAGAACTTTGTGAATGGAGGAGAGGCTTGTAGACTGGTGCAGTTAGCTAGGATGCCACCAGGCAACTCTGTTCCAGAATAGTGCCTGGTTACAGAGAGCAGTGTCATCAGGTGCTAGGCCCCTTTTACTTAGAGCCAGGGGTGGACTGACAACTCATGGGGTCCCCGGGCAATAGGGGATCATGGGCCCCCTGTGTCCTTGCCCAAACTCATAAAAACCTATGAAAAAGGTACCAAGGGCATCTCATGGGGCCCCCTACTGACCCCGGGCCCTCGGGCAGTGCCCGAGTTTCCAAATGATCAGTCCGCCCCTACTTAGAGCCCTCCTGTAGTGATGTCATAGGTGAGCCAGGGCCCAGTTATAAGGAGCCCTAGTGCAGTTGGGGCATGAGAGCCTACACCAGCATGCAGATATAATCTGCTAAGTGGAGGCCCTGGACAGGGCTGAAGACTGGGAGATTTCTGAACTCAGAAGAGCCAGCTGTAGACTTTCTGAACCTTATGGAGATGAGGGCTAGGGCAGGTTGCAAAGTTCTTTTAGGCCAGGCCAAGAGGTCCCTGAGTGAGGCTATTCCCCTGGAGGGTCCCAGGAGAGGTGTGCCTATGGAGAAGGTGACAGCAGAGATCCTATCCCAGTAAGTATTAATGACCCAGGGTGGAGACTGACTGTTAAGGAAAGATGGCTTACTTTAATGGCTGTACAATGCTTTCACATGTGACTACTGCAGACCATCCACTAAATGTGATTTACTATGTACTGTTAAGTGATCCCGGATAATATGTTGGTGTTATGTGACTGTTATGCCATTTTCCAAGTGCCATCAGTAAAGTGCAGCAACCCTATTTACAGTATGTGTGGACATTCCTTCCTTTGGGGATATAAAGGTCAACGGCCAGGAATGTTAGGAGGAATCCTTTAGCATGGAGTGGGGCACAATAGAGATGTGCACAATGAAAAAACTTGTTTGGTTTAGTTTTAGATTTATTCGATAGTCATAGTCATATTTTTTTTTCATGATGAATGATTCGTTTTCAGGTTTCGTTTTGTGTATTTAGATTTGTTTAATATATTCATTGTTTCAAATTGATTTGTATTTTAGGAAGTTAATTTGGAAGATTGTCTATATTCTATAACCTGTTAATTCATTATTTATTTCTACTTATGCACTCTGAGTCATCCCCACAAAGAGAAGTGGAATGAATTGATTCCAGCAACTGCAATCATGTGCATCCGAAAGAACGAATGGAACAAAATTAATTTTGGATTCATTTGTTATGTTATGATTCTGAAATTCTCATGGATCCACCTCCATCCAACCCAAACACTATAAGTAGGAATCATTTTCTTTTTTCACTTTTTTTTAATCGTGTTTTGGAGATGTGGATACATCTGAAACTCTGAATAAGGAAAATTTTGTCCAAATTTTGATTAGAAATTAAACGAATTGCACATGTCTAGGGTACAAAATAGTGAAGGGTTAAAGCCTCAGCAGGAGAGTCACTGCTCTGACAGGAAAGGAGCGGGGCAGGTACTCTTAGAGCCAGAATCTAGCCAATCGCAAGCTTACAGGCTCATCATTTTTTTTAATCTTCATTTTATTTGCACATTATTTTCTTTGAGACCTCTTTGTTGCTCTTTTATTTTATTTTTTTAGAGTGCTATGGTTGCGGTAAGGAGAGCAGCTGATTAGGGATGAGTTTTGGGTTTCCTGCCACCATGGGTTTGTGGCGAACCTCATGGAATTGCAAAATTTGCAAATCACAAACTTTTGGACAAAATATTTGCACCAGAAATAAGGGAACAACCTATAATGCAATGCATAGCCTTTAGATCGCAAAAGTAAATGATTTGAAGGAAAAT
Organism: Staurois parvus; assembly: GCF_062004578.1. Lineage (NCBI taxonomy): Eukaryota > Metazoa > Chordata > Amphibia > Anura > Ranidae > Staurois > Staurois parvus. The sequence continues at coordinate 2,493,080 of NW_028318374.1, forward strand.
TGGGCTTTCAACAGCCATATTGTTAGCGTGTGTTGGAGCTATTAGGTAGAGTTGACTAATGCAAAGAGATACAATTTAAATTTTTTTAAGTTTGTACTTGTCACATAAACCTTTCTACCAGTGCCTTACTTCCAATGCCTTTTAACCTCCTGAGCGGTCTGATTATGTCCATATTTCTGTGCTCAAAGCGGTACATTTTTTTGCATGGACATATGTATTTTTTTTATTGTAGGCCTGTAATTTTTAGGAATAACTCACTGAAATCTGTCCGAACAAGAATCTAATAAACATCCCGGGTATGTTACAATTTGAAACATGAAATCATAACTTATAATTTAATAAATAATCATTAAAATTTTTTTATAATAATAATAAATTTATTTCAAGAATATAATCAAACCAAAAACACTGAAATGTGAAATATAGCGCCAAGTTCGCACATTACTGAGCAAAGTCGCAAAATCGTTTTCAGTGTCTGATGACGAATTTCCCCACGAATCATTATCACTCAATTCTGCAAGTGGTTCTGATTTACTATCGCTGTTCTCTAGCCGGTCTAAAACTTCTTTTGACCTAAAGGGACGCTTTTTGGACGCCATGAACGTTTCTCAGTTTCCAGGCAGAAAGAACAGTAAAAATGCAGGCAGGGGACAGGACAAAGCACTCGGGACAAAATATATGTGAAATGGTTTGATACAGTAATGTTTTACTATGTGATTTTAGTGAATTTAGAGAATGTCAGTTTTTGTCATTTTCAAATTTCCCTCCGTTCCGTCCCCGTACGTCCTGACGCTCGCAGGGAACGGAACCCAGATGTCAGATGCCGGCATCCGCCGGAGGACATTACCGGGGACACTGCAGGGGGGACGACGCGGGAGCGCAGGACAAGGTAAGTGAAGAACAGATCCCGGAACAGCGCCGCATGGTAAGCCAGAGTGTAGCTCGGGGTTACCGCTTGTGGTACTGAATCTTTACCCCGAGCTACACTCGGGAATACCGCCAGGGAGGTTAATAGACAATGCACAGTTACATAGTTAGTCTGGCTGAAAAAAGACAAGTGTCCATCCAGTTCAACCATAGAAAAAAAAAAAAGTTATAATCCTATACCCACAGTTGATCCAGAGGATACAATGGCTTGCAAATGGCCAGAAGTGAATATCAAAATTCACCATCCATAGACTTCAGTGGAGTTGGCCACAAAGTATATAAAATTGTTCATGAATTGAACCCAGTCAGATTCGCTCATCCCTATCCCTGTGACCTACTCCCATGATGCAGAGATGGGGCTTAGTAGTCAATTGCACAACACATGAGGTCGCTGTTCCCTCTTGGCCCCAACAATAGGTATTTTGGAACTGACTGTGATAGAAGAAAGATGTGCGAAGGAGCGCTGGGGAGATGAGGCAGTTGGTGGACCTTCGCACAGATGCCATAACATGTCCTATGTGAGTAAAGTGACAGCTTCTCTTTGAATTATATGTTCTTCAGGTGAGCACCTGTCTTGATGAAATGGTGTACAATGCTTCAATTGGAATGAAAAAGGCTTTCTGAAACCAAGTCAGCAATTAAACTTTGTCTTTGTTAACCTCTTGCTGACTGTTTTATGCCTATACAGTATGTAGCAGCAAAGTGGGTGGACTTTATCACCCAGCCACCAGCAAATGAGTGCACAGCCAATGGAGTCTGAGGTTGTGTACTGGCAGTGTGTTCAGTGAGCACTCCCAGTACACGGACCGTGCTGTCACTGGTAGCTCCTGGTCTCGGCTTCTGATCTGGAACTACCAGTACGAGCTGTTGATCACGTGACTGCTATGTGAACCAATCACAGCAAACATAGGCCTCCTGGACATGACAGCCACTAAAAGGACCACCATGAAGTATGATGAGAAGGAGTTAAGAAGGTGTTTCTCAACCTTTTTTCAGTCATGGCACCCTTGGAAAGACTGCAAATCTTTTTAAAATGGGGTACCTGTCACATCAGAATGCCCCCTTTAAAGTGTAGCTCAGGGCAAAACTTTTTTTTAGATTTGGATAGAGTGGCGAGGGATTAGAACACCTGTCGTTTGTATTGCTGTCTGTGTCCTCGTGTGTACCCTTTCTATTTGTGAAAGTAAAAAAAATCCCAATTTTTGGTTTGTCCCCAGGAAAGTGATAGAGGGGAAATCTTCCAATGGGGACACTAGTTCTGGTGACCTGGGGGTACCCAAGGAATTCCCTTAATTTGCAGGGATTTCCTCTCACTTCCTGTTTGGCTACGGGACAGGAAGTGAAGGGAAATCTCCGCAATAGGACGCAGATGGTGAGAAAAAAATCTGACAGGGGTAATAACCCTCCCTTGCTCTAACCAAAATGGGAAAACATTCCTATAGTTCTATGTAACATGAGAAGCCATCAGAGTCCTCAGCCCCCTCTTCACATCAGACCTCCGCCCCCCATATTTTACATCGGAATTCTCAAACACCCCACTCTTTCCCACATCAGTGTCCTCAGTAATCTACCCTTTCCAGCCAGAGTCCTTAGCTCCTTCCCTTCACATCAGAGTCCTCAGCAACCCCCCCCCCATCCCCATTTTTCACATCAGAGTCCTTGAACCCATCTTTCTTCCAAGTCAGAGTCCTTAACTACAACTCCCTTTCACATTAAAGTCCTCATTCTCCCCCCCCCCTCCTTTCACATGGGAGTCCTTCGTTCTGATTTTCCCTACAGATCAGCATGACAGTGGGTGAGAGGGGAACCTGTCTAAATGGAGGCAGACTTTCATCCCCTTCTGAATGCTGGGGCTGCCCTGAATGCTGCCATCCCTGGGTTAGGGCCATACCAGGGGTGGACTGACCATTTGGAAACTCGGGCACTGCCCGAGGGCCTGGGGTCAGTAGGGGGCCCATTGAGATGCCACTGGTACCTTTTTCATAGGCTTTTTTGAGTTTGGGCAAGGACACAGGGGCCCCATGATCCCCTATTGCCCGGGGCCCCATGAGTTGTCAGTCCGCCCCTGGGCCATACAATTGCACACTACATCGTGGAAACGCATGAAGCTGTGATAAAATTACAGACTCACTATGACACCCCTGACAACCCCAGACAGCACCCCAGGGTGCCGCGGCACCCTAGTTAAGAAACACTGCAATAAGCAACCAAGAGGTCTTTAAACATCAGAGTTTTTGTAGGCTTTTGGAGTTCTCTCGATTCCTAAAAACCATTTTAACAGCCATCGGAATCAATTTCCCAACTCCGCGGCCCAGATGTGTCAGCAACGTTTTATTTTTCTTGGGAGACCATATTGCATTTTAGCGACGTCAATTAACGGACGGCGCTATTAATCTACCATTTATTTTTACAGTCAGCAAATACAGTTAAAAGTTTAAATTGCATTAATGCCGGAACAGACTGCAGGAGAGATTAAATAGTGTTGACAAGCAGGGAATTTTGAATGCTAAACACAAATAACGGTCATAACCTCCTTTGTTTTTCCTCAAAGCGCATTATTGTAAGGATATAAAGCATAAGTATGCAAAGGAGGAAGTGTTACCTTCTGAACTCAATTGAAATCAGCATGTCTGCGAGACCTCCGAGTTGTGTAACTTAATCTTCCCATATTTATGTCAAGTCACTGCTGCAGCTTCCTATTTGGAGTTCAAGAGTGTCTCAGATGAGAAAGAAAAAAATCTAAGAATTTGCCCAGATCAACGGTGTTGTCCCCTGGGGTGACTACTGAACTTCTGCAAACTATCCAATAATAAAAAAACATTATCAGTCATTTATAAAGAAACTTTAGTATTGTTGGTAAAAAAAAAAAAATCCTTCCAAATGAACTTTATATATTGAAAGGAAAAAATGCTTATAAGCAGGTGCAGCGATTGTAAACCTATTTTCTTTTAAATAATAAACATGTTATACCAGGGGCGGACTGACAACTCATGGGGCCCCCGGGCAATAGGGGATCATGGGGCCCCTGTGTCCTTGCCCAAACTCAAAAAAGCCTATGAAAAAGGTACCAGGGGCATCTCATGGGGCCCCTTACTGACCCCGGGCCCTCGGGCAGTGCCCGAGTTTCCAAATGGTCAGTCCGCCCCTGTGTTATGCTTACCTGCTCTGGTTTTGCACAGAGCAGCGCAGATCCTTCTCTTCTTGAATTACCCGCTGGAGCTCCTGGCTCTTCCTCCCTGTTGAATACCCTCATAGCAAGTCGCACTCGTGCAGGTTTGATCCCGAGGTGTGCGGTGTGTATCCATTGACACACAGAGTGCAGCTCAGCCCTGTCCTTGGCTCTGCCCCCCAGTGGCGTAGCTAGGATATTTTGCGCACTATAAAATTGGTGCCCCAGCCCCCCTCCCTGTTTAATCACACGTATACTGCAAACCCTGCACCATTTTATTCTATAGGGTCTGTGGTGCTTGATTGTGAATTAAATGCATCTTGAGAAGCAGGGTCACCTTTCATCATGGTATACCACAAACATTTAATTCTAAGGGTCTGGGTGAGCATCGGTGTGGATTAGATGAAGCAATGTCCCCCCTCTTTTAGAACCCCCTGACCCCATCCAGGTAGATCAGTAGGTGCTGCAATGATCGCTTCACCCTCCCTCCCTCCTTCCTTGGTGCTCAATGTCCTCGTTATCAGCAGCCATCAGATGACAAAGCCCACTCACTTCCCCTTCCCCATTTCCTGGCCTGCCAGACTGCATGTCTGTATAAGGGTCTGGTAGGGATTTTGGAGGGAACACAACTCTCTTTTTTTTCTTTTTTTTAATTGGTGTGGAGTTCTCCTTAAAATCTACGCTACTAAACACCGGCACAAAACGCTAAATATGACCATTTTTTATCCAATGTTTTTCTGATGTTCTTTTAAGCTCCTAGTATGCATGGAGCCAACTCTGCAAAAACCAAAGTGTTTTGGGGCTCTCAATCCCCCTTCATCAGAGCTGTAAAACAAAACAACCCAAGAAATTATATGCAAGAATCAAATATCTAGAAAAACTAGTCACGCTTTTTTTTTTTAATAATGTTTGATAATTCAGTAATATGCTTTATACTGAATACCATTGCTTTTACCATCCTGTTTCTTTGCATGAATGCACATCTTTTTAAAATTTTAATATTCTGCAATTCTGATTCAGATCCAAAGACATCCATTTTCTAGAAAGCAATTTAGACTTACACATACTTCCTTGTGATATTTCGTTATATATCCCTGATGAAGAAAGACTGGGAGCCCCCAAAATGTGTTTGCTTTTTATCTTTGCATTAGATTTAATAAGTAAACTCATGGTGGACTGAAGTTACCAAGATGGCACTCTCATGTTTTCAATACATCTATGGGAATTCCTTAAAGCAGAACTTAACTCGAATACGCAGTTTGTTTCTTTCAACTATATAATATAAGTGGTGAAGCGCTCAACTTAAATACTCAAAAACTAGTGCAATATCCCCATATATAAATATTAAATCCCTAGTGATATAATAATACACAAATGATACCTCTTAGGCTATGCAGATATACAAATAATACTAATAAATAATAATGAATAGAAAACTAGTGCAATATCCTCATATATAATATATATCCCTGGTGATATAGTGATAACTAATATCTCTTAAACTGTGTCTTTAGACTTGTAGAGTTAGGACCACAGATACTCAGGGTGTATATTATTTTGTTTCACTTATTTTGTGGTATATAGAATAGGTGATAGCAGCTAACTCACTAGGTTCTGTGGAGCGCAGGGGGATTTCTGTATTTTTTGTTTCTTTCAACTAACCCCTTTTCGCAATGGAATTTTTTTTTTTTTATACTTCTGTGTTTAAATACTTTCTTTATTTCTCTTCTGACCAGGGGCGGACTGACCATTTGGAAGCTCGGGCACTGCCCGAGGGCCCGGGGTCAGTAGGGGGCCCCATGAGATGCCCCAGGTACCTTTTTCATAGGCTTTTTTGAGTTTGGGCAAGGACACAGGGGCCCCATGATCCCCTATTGCCCAGGGGCCCCATGAGTTGTCAGTCCGCCCCTTTCAGCTATGAGTGAATTTTAATTACAAAGGTCCCTCACGATGATAGGGGTCAGCTGCATACACAGCGGCTTCAGCTGCCCAGTTGCCTTCACCAGAACTGGTGCTGTGGAAGATCACTGGATTAATGATTGGTTTACTTAGATAATAACTGAATGCAACTTTTTTTTGTTTTAAATTGAATGGAGATAGATTAGAAAAGCTGCTAGGTTTTTGCTACTCTCTGTGCCCAATAGGGAGAATCACCCTCTCTATTAGCCCCAGTGACCGTTAGCCCCCAAGAGTGAAAGAAAAGTGAAAGAAAATCCCAAATTTTGAATGATCACCAGAACAGGAATAGAGGTGAAGTATTCCAATGGGGACACTACTTCTGGATATCCTAGTGACTACCAGGGATTCCCTCACTTTGGAGAGATTTCCTCCCACTTCCAGTTGTAGCTATGAGAGAGGAGATGAAGGGAAATCTACCCAATGGGACACAGGTGGCAAAAAATCCTGACATGGCTTAGGGTTAACCTTGCCCTACTCTATCCAAAATGAAAAAAAAAGTTTTTTTCTTTAGTTCTACTTTAAAGCCCAACTCTAGAAATTAGACCAAATGTACCCTTGCAGTGGCCCATTGCCAAGCATAAATGGTGAAATGCTCCCTCCTAGATTGTAAGCTCGAAAGAGCAGGGCCCTCAATCCCCTCATGTTTTGCATTGTATTGGAATTGTTCTGTCACATGTTCTGTCCCCCTTTGTAATGTACAGCGCTGAGCGAACTATTGGCGCTTTATAAATACTGTATAATAATAATAATAATAATAATAATAAATGCTTGTTAGATCAAGGGGGAGCTAAAAAGGCTGCATTTCTTCCCTTTCCCTCACTCCAGCTATCTACAACGCTCTCCTCTTCTCTGGCACTACAGTCTATGGGAGGTAGACATGTACTTGCTGGAAATTTTCATTTTGTTTAGTTGCAGATGCATTCATTAATTGTAGCTTTTCATTTCCTCACATTTGTTATGTTGAACCGATTCGTTATCGGAATTCATTTTGTATCTCCAGCATTCGTTTTGTATATTTGTTGGCCTGGATGGTTTCAAAACATTTTGCAGTTTTTCCAGAAGAATGCTTTATATTCGATACACTATTGAATCAAAAAAGGTTTAAATTGGAGGGATTTGATATTTTCAGACACAACCCACCAAGAGAAATGACATGAGCTAACTGGATAATATCGACTGGTGCATCTGAATTAATGAATGGAACGAAATTCGTATCCATTTGTTATCTGAAATTTGAATTATCCAACAAATTTGAAAATGTATTTCATTTCCCCATGGCCCAAAACTACTATCACATCATGTGGCATCATCCAACTGAAACAAATGAAACAAAGACATTTCTTTGCGGATTCATTGATATTTGTACTTATGTCCGTTTGCAGATTAAAATACATCTGAATCTCCAAAAATTGAATTTTCATCTGAAAAACATATCTTAAGCTCCCTAGCGGTCTGATTATGTCAGTATTTTTGTGCTGAAAGCGGTACATTTTTTGCATGGAAAAATTTTGTTTTTTTTATTGTAGACCTGTAATTTTTAGGAATAACTCACTGAAATCTGTCCGAACAAGAGTCTAGTAAACATCCCGGGTAGGTTAAAATTTGAAACACGAAGTCATGAATTATAATATAATACATAATCATAAAAATAATAATATAATAATAATAAATTTAATTCAATAATGTAATCAAACCGAAAACACTGAAATTTGAAATAGAGCGCCAAGTTTGCACATTGCTGAGCTCAGTCGCAGAATCGTTTTCAGTGTCTGATGATGAATTTCCCCCACGAATCATTATCACTCAATTCTGCAAGTGGTTCTGATTTACTATCGCTGTTCTCTAGCCGGTCTAAACCGCTTTTGACCTAAAGGGACGCTTTTTGGACGCCATGGACGTTTCTCTGTCTCCAGGCAGAAAGAACAGTCAAATGCAGGCAGGGCACAGGACAAAGCACTCGGGACAAAATGTATGTGAAATGGTTTGATACAGTAATGTAATACTATCAGATTTTAGTGTATTGAGGGAATGTCACATTTTTACATTTCTGAATTTCCTGCCAGTTCCGTCCCCCGTACGCTCCGTACTTCCTGACGCTCGCAGGGAACGGAACCCAGAAGACGGATGCTGGCATCGGCCGGAGGACATGGCCAGGGATGCTGCGGGGGGAGCGCAGGATAAGGTATGTGCTGGAGGGATCCTTGAGCAATGCTGCAGTGTATTCCCGAGTGTAGCTCAGGGTTACCGCTTCTGGTACTGAAAGTTAACCCCAAGCTACACTCGGTATTACCGCCAGGGAGGTTAATGAAACAAAATGCCCATGTCTACAGGGAGATGCCTCAGAGGTATCACATACAATGAAGGGCTAGTAACCCTGCATTGTACATACAGGAGGCAGGAATGAGAGCACTTAAGAGAGGAGTCATCACAGGACCAGCCACACTGCTAAAGGGACAATGCTGGAGCAGGAGTAAAGTAATTATTACTTCATATTCTGGGACCCCTAGATGGAACAAGCAGTTGCCCCTTGCAGGCAGTCCCACTGCATAAGTAAGTTTTATCTAGTTTCTGGAGTTGGGCTTTAAAGAGAGTAAATGGGTAAATACGGTGGTATGTTTTTCCTCAAGGTGGAAAGACGTAGGACACATATCCTTCAAACTTACCCAGTTATCTTAATTATCTTAATTAATCTTAATCGTTCACCTTTCTCAAAACATGACAAGAAGAGCTGAATCACAGCACCCCCCCACACCCTCGGCCCTCGCTGCTCTTGGATGATTATGATTATCTACGCTAGCTGACCACACCAGCTTTCAGATTACAGATGGCTACATGTGGGCAGCAGAAGATATTCTAAGGAATGAGGTAAGTGCAGCAGGGACCAGGGCTGTGGGGAGGGTGTAGCATGTTAGTTCACCTTTTCAAAAAAATGAAAAGGGGAGCTAACACTCTACATCCTTTAAATCAAAGAAATTATGATATCTACAGATCTAATCCGACACCAATTTACCTAGGATGCCTAATTATCGTCTATTCTCATTACACATCAGATATTTTCAGCTTGGGCCTAATTGTGTCTCACTATTTGTTGAAGGTTGCTGAAGATTAACACTGGCCAGCATTTGTATGTTGACAGCTCCGTGACTTGCACTTGTTCTTCATTTAAAGTGAGTGGGATCTAATTAATCCTTTTTTTATCCCAGAGCTGCCTTTTCTGTGTCTTAGTGCAGAGTGGGAAGTGAATAATGATTGTGTTCTTGATGATGTAAAAAAAAAATAAAAAACAGCTTTGTCTCTCCGGTTAGTCACAGCATTGATTATATGTGACAGTTTCACTTTGGACTGCTATGAAGACGTGCCGTTGAGGGGAGTCCACACAGTCCCGATGTTGTCAAAGAACTGACAGTTTGTGAAATCCTTTTCCCAACTCTGAAGTCTCTGTTTTAAAAACAGGAAACTAGTCAAATGCCAGACTCACGGCACTTCATAAACAATATTTGACTTTTAAATAGTTAGATAAGTGAGCAGGAGAAATACTAGGCATGCTCTCATAGCTTATGGAGCTTAAAAAGATCACTTTTGGATGGAGTTTGATACATCTTTATAATGTTGAGATGAGTGGAATGAATTTGTGTTGAGTTGGATAAACTTTTTTCTTTTTAATTTTGAAATATGTAGAAGTTCTTTAGTTTAGGATTAGGTTGTATAAGGTTTTTTTTTTATTTTGAGATGTGTGAAAGAGCTATGGGTTGAGTTGGATGAACTTTTTTTTATTTTAGGATGTGTGGAAGGACTTTGGGTTGAGTTAAATATTTTTTTTAATTGTGAGATCTATGGAAAGACTTTGGATTGAGTTAGATAAACTTTTTTTTATTTTTATTTTGAGATGTGTGGAAGGAGTTTGGGTTGAGTTGGATGAACTTTTAAAATTCTGACATGTGTGCACAGACTTTAGCTTGCGTTGAATGAAGTTTTTATTAATTTTGAGATGTGTGGAAGGACTTTGGATTGAGTTGGATGAACTTTTTTAAATTTTGAGATGTGTAGACACACTATGGGTTGAGTTGGATGAACTTTTTTCATTCTGAGATGTGTGGAAGAACTTTGAGTTGAATTAACTTTTTTTTATATTTTGAGATGTGTTGAAGAATTTTGGATTGAGTTGGATGAACTTTTTTTTATTTTAGGATGTATAGAAGGACTTTGGGTTGAGTTGAATATTTTTTTAATTGTGAGATCTATGGAAAGACTTTGGATTGAGTTAGATAAACTTTTTTTATTTTTATTTTGAGATGTGTGGAAGAAGTTTGGGTTGAGTTGGATGAACTTTTAAAATTCTGACATGTGTGCACAGACTTTAGCTTGCGTTGAATGAACTTTTTATTAATTTTAAGATGCGTGGAAGGACTTTGGATTGAGTTGGATGAATCTTTTTAAAATTTTGAGATGTGTAGACACACTATGGGTTGAGTTGAATCTCATTCTGAGATGTGTGGAAGGACTTTGGGTTCAGTTGAATTAACCTTTTTTTTATATTTTGAGATGTGTTGAATAGAGATGAGCGAATCGAAGTAGGCGAAGTGGAATTCGTTTCGAATATTGGAAAATTTTCGATTCGCGCCGAATCCGAAAAATATCATACTTCGGATGCGCAAATCAAAATTTTTCCTAAAATGGCGGCGACATGTGCGGCGACGGAGCGGGGATGTCTGGGAAGGCGCGCAGACAAGGCGCGCTGACCCATAATGCATTCATTAACCTCCCTGGCGGTATGATTATTTCAGATTTTTGGTGCTGAAAGCGGTACCATTTTTTTGCATGGAAATATGTATTTTTTTTATTGTAGGCTGTAATTTTTAGGAAAAACTCACTGAAATCTGTCCGAACAAGAGTCTAGTAAGCATCCCGGGTATGATAAAATTTGAAACACAAAATCATAAATTATAATTTAATAAATAATCATAAAAATAATATAAAAATAATAAAAAATTTAATTCAATAATATAATCAAACCAAAAACACTGAAATGTGAAATAGAGCGCCAAGTTCGCACATTGCTGAGCTCAGTCGCAAAATCGTTTTCAGTGTCTGATGACAAATTTCCCCCACGAATCATTATCACTCAATTCTGCAAGTGGTTCTGATTTACTATCGCTGTTCTCTAGCTGATCTAAACCGCTTTTGACCTAAAGGGACACTTTTTGGACGCCGTGGACATTTCTCAGTTTCCAGGCAGAAAGAACAGACAAGATGCAGGCAGGGCGCCGGACAAAGCACTAGGGACAATATGTATGTGAAATTGGTTGAGACAGCAATGTTTTACTATGTAAAATGTAAAAAAAAAAAAATGACATTTTTTAAAATTTTTAAATTTCCCGCCGCCGGCGGTGGCGGCGGCGCCCGTACGTCCCGACGTCACAGGGACAGGACACAGAAGCCGGATGCTGGCATCGGCCGAAGGAGATGGCCGGGGACGCTGCAGGGGACACATCGTGGGAGCGCAGGGTAAGGTAAGTGAAGAACACTTGCCGGAGCAGTGCCGCAGGGTAAGCCCGAGTGTAGCTCGGGGTTACCGCTTTTGGTACTGAAATGTTACCCCGAGCTACACTCGGGAATACCGCCAAGGAGGTTAATGACATGTGATCGCATTAGCCAATCAGCAGCCAGCCAGCCAGCACTGTGTAATGGTCGAGCTATAAATGGCGGCCATTTTAGAATTCTCCATTTGCCTCCAGTCATTCAAGAGAGGCAGACCGCTCTGTATTAGGGACAGAGTTAGGGCCACAGAAACTTTACTTAGGGACAGAGAAACGTTACTTAGGGACAGAGAAACATTACTCAGGGACACAGAATTGTTACTGAGGGCCACAGAATCGTTACTTAGGGACACAGAAACGTTAGTTAGGGCCACAGAATTGTTACTCAGGGACAGACACAGAATTGTTACTGAGGGCCACAGAAACGGTACTTAGGGCCACAGAAACGTTACTCAGGGACACAGAATTGTTACTGAGGGCCACAGAACTGTTACTTAGGGCCACAGAAACGTTAGTTAGGGCCACAGAATTGTTACTCAGGGACAGACACAGAATTGTTACTGAGGGCCACAGAATTGTTACTGAGGGCCACAGAACCGTTACTTAGGGCCACAGAATTGTTACTCAGGGACACAGAATTGTTACTGAGGGCCACAGAACCGTTACTTAGGGCCACAGAATTGTTACTCAGGGACAGACACAGAATTGTTACTGAGGGCCACAGAATTGTTACTGAGGGCCATAGAACCGTTACTTAGGGCCACAGAAACGTTACTCAGGGACACAGAATTGTTACTGAGGGCCACAGAACCGTTACTTAGGGCCACAGAATTGTTACTCAGGGACAGACACAGAACTGTTACTGAGGGCCACAGAATTGTTACTGAGGGCCACAGAACCGTTACTTAGGGCCACAGAAACGTTACTTAGGGACACAGAATTGTTACTGAGGGCCACAGAACTGTTACTTAGGGCCACAGAACCGTTACTTAGGGCCACAGAATTGTTACTCAGGGACAGACACAGAATTGTTACTGAGGGCCACAGAATTGTTACTGAGGGCCACAGAACGGTTACTTAGGGCCACAGAAACGTTACTTAGGGACACAGAATTGTTACTGAGGGCCACAGAACTGTTACTTAGGGCCACAGAAATGTTAGTTAGGGCCACAGAATTGTTACTCAGGGACAGACACAGAATTGTTACTGAGGGCCACAGAATTGTTACTGAGGGCCACAGAACCGTTACTTAGGGCCACAGAATTGTTACTCAGGGACACAGAATTGTTACTGAGGGCCACAGAACCGTTACTTAGGGCCACAGAATTGTTACTCAGGGACAGACACAGAATTGTTACTGAGGGCCACAGAATTGTTACTGAGGGCCATAGAACCGTTACTTAGGGCCACAGAAACGTTACTCAGGGACACAGAATTGTTACTGAGGGCCACAGAACCGTTACTTAGGGCCACAGAATTGTTACTCAGGGACAGACACAGAACCGTTACTTAGGGCCACAGAATTGTTACTCAGGGACAGACACAGAATTGTTACTGAGGGCCACAGAATTGTTACTGAGGGCCACAGAACCGTTACTTAGGGCCACAGAAACGTTACTCAGGGACACAGAATTGTTACTGAGGGCCACAGAACTGTTACTTAGGGCCACAGAAACGTTAGTTAGGGCCACAGAATTGTTACTCAGGGACAGACACAGAATTGTTACTGAGGGCCACAGAATTGTTACTGAGGGCCACAGAACCGTTACTTAGGGCCACAGAAACTTTACTCAGGGACACAGAATTGTTACTGAGGGTCACAGAACTGTTACTTAGGGCCACAGAATTGTTACTCAGGGACAGACACAGAATTGTTACTGAGGGCCACAGAATTGTTACTGAGGGCCACAGAACCGTTACTTAGGGCCACAGAAACGTTACTCAGGGACACAGAATTGTTACTGAGGGCCACAGAACTGTTACTTAGGGCCACAGAATTGTTACTCAGGGACAGACACAGAATTGTTACTGAGGGACACAGAATTGTTACTGAGGGCCACAGAACCGTTACTTAGGGCCACAGAATTGTTACTCAGGGACACAGAATTGTTACTGAGGGCCACAGAACCGTTACTTAGGGCCACAGAATTGTTACTCAGGGACAGACACAGAATTGTTACTGAGGGCCACAGAACCGTTACTTAGGGCCACAGAATTGTTACTCAGGGACAGACACAGAATTGTTACTGAGGGCCACAGAACCGTTACTTAGGGCCACAGAAACGTTACTCAGGGACACAGAATTGTTACTGAGGGCCACAGAACTGTTACTTAGGGCCACAGAAACGTTAGTTAGGGCCACAGAATTGTTACTCAGGGACAGACACAGAATTGTTACTGAGGGACACAGAATTGTTACTGAGGGCCACAGAACCGTTACTTAGGGCCACAGAATTGTTACTCAGGGACACAGAATTGTTACTGAGGGCCACAGAACCGTTACTTAGGGCCACAAAATTGTTACTCAGGGACAGACACAGAATTGTTACTGAGGGACACAGAATTGTTACTCAGGGCCACAGAATTGTTACTCAGGGACAGACACAGAATTGTTACTCAGGGACACAGAATTGTTACTCAGGGCCACAGAATTGTTACTCAGGGACAGACACAGAATTGTTACTCAGGGACACAGAATTGTTACTGAGGGACACAGAATTGTTACTGAGGGACACAGAATTGTTACTCAGGGCCACAGAACTGTTACTTAGGGCCACAGAAACGTTAGTTAGGGCCACAGAATTGTTACTCAGGGACAGACACAGAATTGTTACTGAGGGCCACAGAATTGTTACTGAGGGCCATAGAACCGTTACTTAGGGCCACAGAAACGTTACTCAGGGACACAGAATTGTTACTGAGGGCCACAGAACCGTTACTTAGGGCCACAGAATTGTTACTCAGGGACAGACACAGAACCGTTACTTAGGGCCACAGAATTGTTACTCAGGGACAGACACAGAATTGTTACTGAGGGCCACAGAATTGTTACTGAGGGCCACAGAACCGTTACTTAGGGCCACAGAAACGTTACTCAGGGACACAGAATTGTTACTGAGGGCCACAGAACTGTTACTTAGGGCCACAGAAACGTTAGTTAGGGCCACAGAATTGTTACTCAGGGACAGACACAGAATTGTTACTGAGGGCCACAGAATTGTTACTGAGGGCCACAGAACCGTTACTTAGGGCCACAGAAACTTTACTCAGGGACACAGAATTGTTACTGAGGGTCACAGAACTGTTACTTAGGGCCACAGAATTGTTACTCAGGGACAGACACAGAATTGTTACTGAGGGCCACAGAATTGTTACTGAGGGCCACAGAACCGTTACTTAGGGCCACAGAAACGTTACTCAGGGACACAGAATTGTTACTGAGGGCCACAGAACTGTTACTTAGGGCCACAGAATTGTTACTCAGGGACAGACACAGAATTGTTACTGAGGGACACAGAATTGTTACTGAGGGCCACAGAACCGTTACTTAGGGCCACAGAATTGTTACTCAGGGACACAGAATTGTTACTGAGGGCCACAGAACCGTTACTTAGGGCCACAGAATTGTTACTCAGGGACAGACACAGAATTGTTACTGAGGGCCACAGAACCGTTACTTAGGGCCACAGAATTGTTACTCAGGGACAGACACAGAATTGTTACTGAGGGCCACAGAACCGTTACTTAGGGCCACAGAAACGTTACTCAGGGACACAGAATTGTTACTGAGGGCCACAGAACTGTTACTTAGGGCCACAGAAACGTTAGTTAGGGCCACAGAATTGTTACTCAGGGACAGACACAGAATTGTTACTGAGGGACACAGAATTGTTACTGAGGGCCACAGAACCGTTACTTAGGGCCACAGAATTGTTACTCAGGGACACAGAATTGTTACTGAGGGCCACAGAACCGTTACTTAGGGCCACAAAATTGTTACTCAGGGACAGACACAGAATTGTTACTGAGGGACACAGAATTGTTACTCAGGGCCACAGAATTGTTACTCAGGGACAGACACAGAATTGTTACTCAGGGACACAGAATTGTTACTCAGGGCCACAGAATTGTTACTCAGGGACAGACACAGAATTGTTACTCAGGGACACAGAATTGTTACTGAGGGACACAGAATTGTTACTGAGGGACACAGAATTGTTACTCAGGGCCACAGAATTGTTACTCAGGGACAGACACAGAATTGTTACTCAGGGACACAGAATTGTTACTCAGGGACACAGAATAGTTGAATTAAAGAGTATGTCAGACAACATGCAGAGGAGTGGCAGAGGAGGCAATGTTTTAGGAGCGAGCAGACGTGGCAGCAGAGGAAGGGGTCGAGGCAGCACTATTCGCAGCCTGAGGCCAGTGCTCCCGGTGTCATCCAGCGGTCGTGTCTCCACCGACAACCCTGCCGTCATTGATTGGTTGGCTCGGTCGTCTTCCTCTTCCCAGGTCACCTCTGACACCTACAGCCAACGGTCGGTGGGTACGTCAGACACAACCGTTAGTTGGCATGGCCCGGGACCAAGCCCACTGAAATCACGTGTCCTCTACCTGCCCCTGTCCTTTGGTGTTCCCTCACCAAGCGAAGTATCGCATGCTGTGGGCTCAGCCCCACTGTACAGTGAGGAAGAGCTAACAGAGGGCGGTCAGGAACGGGGGGAGACATCCGCCTTTTCAGCAGCCAGGCGAAGAAGTACTGGCGAGGAGAGTGGCTCGGTAGCCGGTCTAGAGACAGGTCTGTCTCCTGACCCAGACGCAGCCGAGGGGGCTAGTAGTGAGGCGGAGACCCTTCTTGATGATGAGGAGGTTGATCGCACTTGGCAGCCTCGTCGTCATCAGGCAATTTCTTCCGCATCATCAGGAGAAGAGGGTGGCAGCTTGGCAGCGAGCGAAACAGTCGGTGGGTTGCCCAGGAGGCAGCAGGGTCGCAGCAGTGTCAGTGGAGCCAAACGGCCACGGAGTAGAGCACCAGCTCCACTGCAGCCTACCACCACGGCCAGTAGTGGTGCCGGTGTGCACGGAGGAAGCAGCAGTCAGCCAGTGAGGAGTATCGGGGGCAAAGTTTCCTACTCGGCGGTGTGGCAATTTTTCGTCAAGCCGCCCGAGGAAGTAAACGTAGCCGTATGTCGACTATGTGGCCAGAAAGTCAAGCGTGGCCAGGGGGCCCATGTTGGGACTACAGCGTTGCGGCAGCATATGCAGCGTCGCCATTTGGTGGCCTGGGAAAACCGTGATAAAGATACGGCGGTTCTGCCCGCCCCAGCCCCCGCTCCATCACCCGCTTCGTTACTTGCTCCGTCACCCGACGTCAATCGCCCTTCATCAGCCAGTCAAGGCTCCAACACCTCTGCTGAGGGGAGTTGTCGCTCGTTGGCATCTTCCGCTCGTTCAGATGCTCCTTCTCCTGCTACTCCTCTTCACGGATTCCGTCAGCAGTCTTTCTTGGAATCCGTTTCCAAGAGACAACAGTTTGCGAGCACGCACCCGACGGTGCAGAAGCTGAACGTCCTCTTGTCCAAGTTGCTGGTGCTGCAGTCCCTCCCTTTCCAAGTGGTGGACTCAGCACCTTTCCGAGAAATGATGGCTTGTGCCGCGCCGCGGTGGAGAGTGCCAAGCCGTCATTTCTTCGCCAAAAAGGCACTGCCAGCCCTGCATTCACATGTAGAAGACATGGTGGGCCAGTCTTTGAGCATGTCGGTCTCTGCCAAAGTGCACGGCAGCGCCGACGTGTGGAGCTGTAACTACGGTCAGGGACAGTACATGTCATTTACGGCCCACTGGGTGAACGTGGTGCCGTCACAGCCGCACCAGCAACTTGGACAGGTCACGCCGCTTTTGCCTCCACGTTTGCACGTCCTTGGTCCACAAAAGATGTCCGCCTCTACCACCTCTTTTTCCGCCGTGTCCTCAGCCGCCACCCCCGTGCCAAGTCCCATTACCCGACCGGCATATCACATGTGCAGGGCGCAACGGTGTCACGCTGTGCTGCACCTGGTATGCCTTGGCGAACGTAGTCACACAGGGGAGGAACTTCTCAGTGTAATGAACAGAGAAATCGACAGATGGCTGTCTCCGCGCAAACTCAAAATCGGAACCATGTTGACCGACAACGGAAAGAACATGGTGTCTGCTCTGCGTCAAGGAAGGTTGTGCTATGCGCCATGCATGGCTCACGTGTTCAATCTGGTTGTCAAGCGGTTCCTAAAATCCACCATCCCACTGCAAGACATCCTTAAAATGTCACGTAAACTTTGCATGCATTTCAGCCATTCCTACACCGCAAAGCACACCCTCCTTGAGCTGCAGCGGCAGAACGGAATTCCACAGCATCGCCTGATCTGCGACGTTGCAACAAGGTGGAATTCAACCCTACACATGTTAGACCGCCTTTACGAACAGCGAAAGGCCATCACCGATTTCCTGATGTTACAAGCGGATAAAGGTACTCCCCTGTGTAACTTCGATGTCAGCCATTGGCAGCTCATGCGTGACACCTGCCGCTTGCTCAGGCCCTTTGAGGAGGCCACGCTATTCGTGAGTCGGCAGGACTATGGGATGAACGACGTCATTCCTCTGTTGCACGTCCTGGAACAAATGCTGTTAACAATGGCTGGTCAGGGTGCGGTAGACGTGGCGCACAGATCTCAACGCCACATGACCCCTGTGGGGGCAGGACAGGAAGAAGAGGAGGAGGTAGAGGAGGACATTTGTGCTCAGGAATTATTGAGTGAAATGGGTGGTTTTTCCACTCAGCGGACAGGAGTGGAGGAGCAGGAGCATCTGGTAGAGGAGGAGACAGAGGACCCAGACGCACCGTGGCAGTATGCTGTGGAGATGGAGGCAGGGAGTCCCTCGCATTCCTTGGCACAAATGGCCCATAGCATGCTCGGTTGCTTGCGTAGCGACAGCTGAATAATAACCATCAGACAGAGGGATGACTTTTGGCTGTCCACCTTGTTGGACCCTCGCTACCGTTCAAAAATGGTGGCCTTTTTCACACCTGCTGAGAGGGAGGCAAAAATAACGTACTATAAAAACCACCTATGTAGTCAGTTGGTCTCTGCCTTTGTGCGTCAACGTCCATCCTCAGACACTGTGGGCCCTGTGCGCTCACGTTCCGCTGCCATGGCAGCAGGGGAGGGGTGGGGTTGTAGGAGCAGTGGCAGCTCCACCAGCAGCGGCTGCCTCAGTCTGCAGTCGATGATGAGTAGCTTTCTTCACCAGCGCAGTGAGGAAACTACTAACCAGCCGCAGCAGCAGCAGCATCAGGTGGACCTGGAGCAGGACCTCAAACAACAGGCTTGGGCCTACTTGGACAGCACCCTGCCAACCGAGGTAGACAATCCCCTTGACTACTGGGCAACGAAACTTGACCTTTGGCCCCAACTAGCTGAATTTGCCCTTGAAAGGCTGTCATGCCCGGCCAGTAGCGTGGCATCGGAGCGCGTGTTTAGTGCGGCAGGAGGTATTGTAACTCCGCGGAGGACACGACTGTCCACCCAAAGTGTGGAGAGACTCACGTTTGTGAAAATGAATCAGGCGTGGATTAGTCTGGATTTCAAACCACCAGTTCCTGACACAACTGACTAAATCCGCCATGAATCATGCTCCTGCCATGTGCCACTTTCAGGTCTCCTCACACTGCTGGTGTGTTGAATTTTTTGACATAGGGTGCTGGCAGATTACGGGCCTCCCATAGCTGCTGCCAGGCCCCTAATCTGCCATGGGCCCCTATATACCGCCTCCTCATGCTGCTGCCAGGTCCAGAGTCTCTCATGGGTCCCTGTACGGCCTCCCATTGCTGCTGTCTCCATCGCCACACTCTGCCATGTGCCACTTTCAGGTCTCCTCACACTGCTGGTGTGTTGAATTTTTTGACATAGGGTGCTGGCAGATTACGGGCCTCCCATAGCTACTGCCAGGCCTCTAATCTGCCATGGGCCCCTGTACCGCCTCCTCATGCTGCTGCCAGGTCCACAGTGTCTCATGCCATGTGCCACTTTCAGGTCTCCTCACACTGCTGGTGTGTTGAATTTTTTGACATAGGGTGCTGGCAGATTACGGGCCTCCCATAGCTGCTGCCAGGCCCCTAATCTGCCATGGGCCCCTATACCGCCTCCTCATGCTGCTGCCAAGTCCAGAGTCTGTCATGGGTCCCTGTACTGCCTCCCATTGCTGCTGTCTCCATCGCCACACTCTGCCATGTGCCACTTTCAGGTCTCCTCACACTGCTGGTGTGTTCCATTTTTTGTCATAGGGTGCTGGCAGATTTTGGGCCTCCCATAGCTGCTGCCAGGCCCCTAATCTGCCATGGGCCCCTGTACCGCCTCCTCATGCTGCTGCCAGGTCCACAGTGTCTCATGCCATGTGCCACTTTCAGGTCTCCTCACACTGCTGGTGTGTTGAATTTTTTGACATAGGGTGCTGGCAGATTACGGGCCTCCCATAGCTGCTGCCAGGCCCGTAATCTGCCATGGGCCCCTATACCGCCTCCTCATGCTGCTGCCAGGTCCAGAGTCTCTCATGGGTCCCTGTACGGCCTCCCATTGCTGCTGTCTCCATCGCCACACTCTGCCATGTGCCACTTTCAGGTCTCCTCACACTGCTGGTGTGTTCCATTTTTTGTCACAGGGTGCTGGCAGATTACGGGCCTCCCATAGCTGCTGCCAGGCCCCTAATCTGCCATGGGCCCCTATACCGCCTCCTCATGCTGCTGCCAGGTCCAGAGTCTCTCATGGGTCCCTGTACGGCCTCCCATTGCTGCTGTCTCCATCACCACACTCTGCCATGTGCCACTTTCAGGTCTCCTCACACTGCTGGTGTGTTCCATTTTTTGTCATAGGGTGCTGGCAGATTACGGGCCTCCTATAGCTGCTGCCAGGCCCCTAATCCACCATGGGCCCCTGTACCGCCTCCTCATGCTGCTGCCAGGTCCAGAGTCTCTCATGGGTCCCTGTACGGCCTCCCATTGCTGCTGTCTCCATCGCCACACTCTGCCATGTGCCACTTTCAGGTCTCCTCACACACTGCTGGTGTGTTCAATTTTTTGACATAGGGTGCTGGCAGATTACGGGCCTCCCATAGCTGCTGCCAGGCCCCTAATCTGCCATGGGCCCCTGTACCGCCTCCTCATGCTGCTGCCAGGTCCACAGTGTCTCATGCCATGTGCCACTTTCAGGTCTCCTCACACTGCTGGTGTGTTGAATTTTTTGACATAGGGTGCTGGCAGATTACGGGCCTCCCATAGCTGCTGCCAGGCCCCTAATCTGCCATGGGCCCCTATACCGCCTCCTCATGCTGCTGCCAAGTCCAGAGTCTGCATGGGTCCCTGTACGGCCTCCCATTGCTGCTGTCTCCATCGCCACACTCTGCCATGTGCCACTTTCAGGTCTCCTCACACTGCTGGTGTGTTCCATTTTTTGACATAGGGTGCTGGCAGATTACGGGCCTCCCATAGATGCTGCCAGGCCCCTAATCTGCCATGGGCCCCTGTACCGCCTCCTCATGCTGCTGCCAGGTCCGCAGTGTCTCATGCCATGTGCCACTTTCAGGTCTCCTCACACTGCTGGTGTGTTCAATTTTTTGACATAGGGTGCTGGCAGATTACGGGCCTCCTATAGCTGCTGCCAGGCCCCTAATCTGCCATGGGCCCCTATACCGCCTCCTCATGCTGCTGCCAGGTCCAGAGTCTCTCATGGGTCCCTGTACGGCCTCCCATTGCTGCTGTCTCCATCGCCACACTCTGCCATGTGCCACTTTCAGGTCTCCTCACACACTGCTGGTGTGTTCAATTTTTTGACATAGGGTGCTGGCAGATTACGGGCCTCCCATTGCTGCTGCCAGGCCCGTAATCTGCCATGGGCCCCCGTACCGACTTCTCATGCTGTGACGTTGCAACAAGGTGGAATTCAACCCTACATATGTTAGACCGCCTTTACGAACAGCAAAAGGCCATCACAGATTTCCTGATGTTAAAAGCGGATAAAGGTACTCCCTGTGTAACTTAGATGTCAGCCATTGGCAGCTCATGCGTGACACCTGCGCTTGCTCAGGCCCTTTGAGGAGGCCACGCTATTCGTGAGTCGGCAGGACTATGGGATGAACGACGTCATTCCTCTGTTGCACGTCCTGGAACAAATGCTGTTAACAATGGCTGGTCAGGGTGCGGTAGACGTGGCGCACAGATCTCAACGCCACATGACCCCTGTGGGGGCAGGACAGGAAGAAGAGGAGGTAGAGGAGGACATTGGTGCTCAGAAATTATTGAGTGAAATGGGTGGTTTTTCCACAGGAGTGGAGGAGCAGGAGCATCTGGTAGAGGAGGAGGAAGAGGAGACAGAGGACCCAGACGCACCGTGGCAGTATGCTGTGGAGATGGAGGCAGGGAGTCCCTCGCATTCCTTGGCACAAATGGCCCATAGCATGCTCGCTTGCTTGCGTACCGACAGCCGAATAATAACCATCAGACAGAGGGATGACTTTTGGCTGTCCACCTTGTTGGACCCTCGCTACCGTTCAAAAATGGTGGCCTTTTTCACACCTGCTGAGAGGGAGGCCAAAATAACGTACTATAAAAACCACCTATGTAGTCAGCTGGTCTCTGCCTGTCTGCGCCAACGTCCATCCTCAGACACTGTGGGCCCTGTGCGCTCGCGTTCCGCTGCCATGGCAGCAGGGGAGGGGTGGGGTGGTAGGAGCAGTGGCAGCTCCACCAGCAGCAGCTGCCTCAGTCTGCAGTCGATGATGAGTAGCTTTCTTCACCAGCGCAGTGAGGAAACTAATAACCAGCCGCAGCAGCAGCAGCATCAGGTGGACCTGGAGCAGGACCTCAAACAACAGGCTTAGACCTACTTGGACAGCACCCTGCCAACCGAGGTAGACAATCCCCTTGACTACTGGGCAACGAAACTTGACCTTTGGCCCCAACTAGCTGAATTTGCCCTTGAAAGGCTGTCATGCCCGGCCAGTAGCGTGGCATCGGAGCGCGTGTTTAGTGCGGCAGGAGGTATTGCAACTCCGCGGAGGACACGACTGTCCACCCAAAGTGTGGAGAGACTCACGTTTGTGAAAATGAATCAGGCGTGGATTAGTCTGGATTTCAAACCACCAGTTCCTGACACAACTGACTAAATCTGCCATGAATCATGCCCCAAACATGTGCCACTTTCAGGTCTCCTCACACTGCTGGTGGGTTCCATTTTTTGTCATAGGGTGCTGGCAGATTACGGGCCTCCCATAGCTGCTGCCAGGCCCCTAATCTGCCATGGGCCCCTATACCGCCTCCTCATGCTGCTGCCAGGTCCAGAGTCTCTCATGGGTCCCTGTACGGCCTCCCATTGCTGCTGTCTCCATCGCCACACTCTGCCATGTGCCACTTTCAGGTCTCCTCACACTGCTGGTGGGTTCCATTTTTTGTCATAGGGTGCTGGCAGATTACGGGCCTCCCATAGCTGCTGCCAGGCCCCTAATCTGCCATGGGCCCCTATACCGCCTCCTCATGCTGCTGCCAGGTCCAGAGTCTCTCATGGGTCCCTGTACGGCCTCCCATTGCTGCTGTCTCCATCGCCACACTCTGCCATGTGCCATTTTCAGGTCTCCTCACACTGCTGGTGTGTTCCATTTTTTGTCATAGGGTGCTGGCAGATTACGGGCCTCCCATAGCTGCTGCCAGGCCCCTAATCTGCCATGGGCCCCCGTACCGACTCCTCATGCTGCTGCCAGGCCTGTAATCATTCATGGGCCCCTGTTGTCGCTTGTTGGCATATTCCGCTCGTTCAGATGCTCCTTCTCCTGCTACTCCTCTTCACGGATTCCGTCAGCAGTCTTTCTTGGAATCCGTTTCCAAGAGACAACAGTTTGCGAGCACGCACCCGACGGTGCAGAAGCTGAACGTCCTCCTGTCCAAGTTGCTGCTGCCAGGCTCGTAATCTGTCATGCGCCCCTGTACCGCCTCCTCATGCTGCTGCCAGGTCCAGAGTGTGTCATGGGCCCCCGTACCGACTCCTCATGCTGCTGCCAGGCCCGTAATCTGTCATGGGCCCCTGTACCGCCTCCCCATGCTGCTGCCAGGTCCAGAGTGTGTCATGGGTCTCTGTACGGCCTCCCATTGCTGCTGCCAGGCCCGTAATCTGCCATGGGCCCCCGTACCAACTCCTCATGCTGCTGCCAGGCCCGTAATCTGTCCTGGGCCCCTGTACCGCCTCCTCATGCTGCTGCCAGGTCCAGAGTGTGTCATGGGTCCCTGTACGGCCTCCCATTGCTGCTGTCTCCATCGCCACACTCTGCCATGTGCCACTTTCAGGTCTCCTCACACTGCTGGTGGTTTCCATTTTTGTCATAGGGTGCTGTATGGCCTCCCATTGCTGCTGCCTCCACCGCCACACTGTGGCTCCACACTCTGGTTTTGGCCCCGTGACTGCCCAAATGAGTGAAATGTGCGGTGATTCTAAGATCGACGGCACTCATCTGCATGTCATACTGACTGACAGTATTATTTCTCTTCCCCAGCAGACTCCAAGGGCATTTAAATTAAAGGTACAGTGTTCTGCACTAATATAAAGTCTCTCTGAAGCCTAGAAACACCCTTTTATAAGTTAAATTCGCAGCGAATATATTCGACTCGAATCGAAATTTTTCCACGAATTCGCCGAATCAGTCGAATCGAATTTTTGAATACTTCGCTCATCTCTAGTGTTGAAGAATTTTGGATTGAGCTGGATAAACTTTTTTATTTTTATTTTGAGATGTGTGGAAGGGCTTTGGAGTTGGATGAACTGTTTTCATTCTTAGATGTGTGGAAAAACTTTGGATTGAGTTGAATTAACCTTTTTTTATAATTTGAGATGTGTTGAAGAATTTTGGATTGAGCTGGATAAACATTTTTATTTTTATTTTGAGATGTGTGGAAGGACTTTGGATTGAGTTGAATGAACCTTTTTACATTTTGAGATGTGTAGTTACTGTAGGCTATGGTTTGAGTTGGATTAACTTTTTTTCATTCTGAGATGTGTGGAAGAACTTTGGGTTGAATTAGATGAATGTTTTTTTTAATTTTGAAATGTGTTAAAGGATTTTTGATTGAGCTGGATAATTTTTTTTTGAGATGTGTGAAAAGACATTGGGTTGAGTTGGATAAACTTTTTTTTATTTTAAGATGTGTGGAAGGACTTGAGGTAGAGTTGGATTTATTTTTTTATATTGAAATGTATGTAAAGACTTTAGATTGAGTTGTATAAACTTTTCTTTTTTTTGAGATGTGTTCAGTTTCTATCTAATAGATACATAATGGCTCTACTAAGTACCAATTTTGTCTTAACCAAAACCTTCCCGCTAAGAACTGGAGATTCTCACATTGCTTTATGGTTACCTGCCTGCTTCCTATTGGTACAAATAGAAGCAGCCTACCAGATTTCAGGTTACTGCAATGGAAATAAAGTTGATGAAAACCCAATCATTAAATTCTCATATACTGTAAATACTATCATGCTATTGTAATTTAAAAAAATATGTAAAAATATGTTTAATCTGTATGTATAAAAAAATCTGCAGAGCTATCTATCCTGTGAAATTACATGTACATTAGTTCACAACGAATGAGAGTAAATCAAATTTTATTAGCCTATTTTCTCTCCAGATTGAATGTTATTAAGTTATAGAGGATGAAGATAAACAGAAAAATGCTGCATTATGGCCTTTGGATGCAACTGATGATCATAGTCAAGAATACTTATTTCCTATGATCGTCAGCTCCATCTTGTGGTCATAATGTGGTATTTTTCTGAAGAACTCTATTTTAATTAATAAACACAATTTGATGTGGAAAGACAATAGTTTACTAAGATTTTATTTCGCACCCTTTCACACGGATATAATGTACAGTACATGCAGTTTCATATGACAATAAGCTCTGTGGATTTTTTAAAAATGCACTCTTAAAAGGTCCCTGTTCATGCATTTCCTCTTACCAGGTGACAATGCTCTGTCTCCCATTTGTGCTCCCATATTGTAATCCTGTCACAGGGTCTTCCAGTGGAGACTAAAAGTTGTTTTAGCACACAATATATAGGCATGGTCCACTTTGTCATCATAAGGTAATGTCAGGATACCTGCCCAGAGAAACACCATGCAGCCATTGCTGAAGTGCATATAGACAGATAAAGAAGATGCAGTTGATCAACAACACTGAGTTGGATGAAACAGGGTGGAGAGATGGGAATACAAGTATTTTCATCTAACAGAATTGCAATAGTTTAAGATATACTCAAGGGCGGACTGACAACTCATGGGGCCCCCGGGCAATAGGGGATCATGGGGCCCCTGTGTCCTTGCCCAAATTCAAAAAAGCTTATGAAAAAGGTATCAGGGGCATCTCATGGGGCCCCCTACTGACCCCGGGCCCTCGGGCAGTGCCCGAGTTTCCAAATGGTCAGTCCGCCCTTGGATATACTGTGCTTTAGCAAACCTAATGTCATTCAGTAAGGTGTCTGTGTACATTAATACTGTAAACTCCCTTGTATTTAATGGCTAGTAGCAGTTAGTCACATTCAACTGGACTTGGACCTTGAACTTTTTTTCTTTTTAAACTTCTATTTATTACGTTTTGTTTGCAAGGTATAACATACAAAACAGAGCCTCTTGGGCATTCCCCGACTCTTTGAAGACATTTTGTAGCTTATCCAAACCACTTTTTCAGTTCTTAATAAGTGCCAAGAAAATATCCCAGAATTTATTCCACACAGGCAGCCCCAAGAACAGGATGGGAGGTGTGAAGGTTGTGGAACCACCATGTTCTAGTTACAAAATTCCAGTTGTTATGACCTGGGCCTCCTCCTGGTGGCACTGTAATTCCAGTGTACACTAACGAGTGCCAGCTCGTCTGCTGGCTGCAGTCAGGGTATTTAGGTCCTCCTCTATTAGTCCCCCTCACTCCAGTGTTATGTCAGGAATCAGCAGCAGGGATGGCCAGATCTATGTGGCTACACTCAGGAAAATGCGACCAGACAGTGGTTGGATGGATTTTGTTTTACTTTAAATAAATCTCACTTAAAACATACAGTCTGGTCCCAGTTTTCTGAGTGTAGTCACGCAGATCTGGCCATCCCCACTGCTGAATCATGACATAACACTGGAGCCAGGGGGACTAATAGGGGAGAACCTAAATACTCTTCTAGAAGTCAGCATCTGGTGGAAACTGATTACTGGGGTCTGTTGGCTGCTGGGAGACACCCACTGGTGGACACTGGGATTACAACCCTCGGCCCAGGGAACCACATTGCCTCCAGCAGGTAGAGCAGTGGCTTGGATAATATCCGAAATGTCTTCAACATAACAGAACAAGTCCAGTTGAATGTGACTAACTATGACCAGTTATACCATGACCTTGAAAAATGAGAAGCCTCCCAGAATGGTATTTAATGTAACTTACAAAACAAAGATTTTATATACTGTACCTAGTAAACCTTAAAAAAATGGTGATGTCACACTCTCCACCTTGTCCAATCAGAGAACACTTTGCATGCATTAAAAATATGTAAAGTATTCTCTGAAATGCTCCCATGCCAAATGACTGACCTCTTGTGTTCATTGTTCATAATGCAGAAAGGCAGCCACTTGGCATGGAATCCAGACGCTAGCGGAGATCATTGAAATACTGGTGTCCACTACTGTAATTTCCAGCTTCTAGAGCAGCCTTTCTTAATGTATTTACACCAGAGGAACATTTTAAATAATTTTTAGGTCTCAGTGAACCCTTCGCTCTTTGGAGATTATTGAGAAAATGCCCTGTAAATTGGTGGTGCTAAGTGGGAAGAATGACTCCCTTAAAGGGGTGGCCAGAATGTCACCCTTGCAGTCATGCCACTGGCTCTGCAGTGTTGGAACTAAAACTATGCAGGTACCATCAGATGGGAGATCAGATAGATGCAACTCAAGGAACCTTAAAGTGGTGATAAAGATCCTAAACCCCGGACCCTGCATTCACTATACTGTATCTGGTCTCCCACACTACACAGAACATGGAAGTGAAATTATTTTAGTAAATATAAATGGCTAAATACCTTTTCTCATTAGCAGTTAGAGCAGTCTTGTGACTTTTATCAGTGTCCAGCTGAACACTGCTTAAAGCTTGTAGGAGGAGTTTTCATTCTGCTGTAGGAGGATGCAGAACCCCTGACCTTTGTCAAAACAGTGCTGATTGGCCCTGTGTTTATCACATGCACTCTCCCAAGAAAATAAAAAAAACCTCTCTAGCAATACACAGCAAACTGAGCATGTGCAGAGTGTCTCCACACAATATGTTTTATCAGGAGATAAGAGAGGGACACTGGAGAAAGGGGAGGATCAGAGAAGATAGGATCAAACAGTGTTTTTACACAATGCAGAGGAGTAACCCCTTAGGTTCCACAGTGAGTATAACAAGCATGCTTTACTGCATATACAGACTGATTGTACTGTTGTGGGTTTAGTAACACTTTAATACCTCTGGAGGAACCCTAGGGTTCCACAGAACTCTGGTAGAGAATGGCTGTTCTAGAGGTATGATATATACTGTACATAGTTACTGTACATTGGACCAACCTGATGCAGGTACCATCAGATGGGAGATTAGCGAGCTGCAGTTTAAGGAAGCCCTAGCCATGCCTGGAGGAACCCGATGCTTCCACAGATTCCTGGTTGAGAATGGATGTTCTAGAGGGATCCCAGAAATATGGTATATACATAGTTACATTGGATTAACCTGATGAAGGTACCGCCAGATGGGAGATCGGTGAGCTGCAGCTCAAGGAACCCCTAGCCACCCCTGGAGAAATCCTAGGGTTCCACAGATCCCTGGTTGAGAATGGTTGTTTTAGATAGATCCCAGGGGTATGGTATACAGTTGTGACCAAAATTATTCAACCCCCACTGAAATTGAGTGTTTTGGCCAGTTTGACATTGCTTTTGATCATTCAGTCATCTTGCTTACATTTACATTAAAGAGGCACTTGTAGGTCAGACAAATATAACATAACAGTTATAATGAAATAACCACAAATGTCTTTTCTGTGCTCACAGCATTATCAGTTTTATTCAACCCCCAAGTGACATTCAATCTTAGTACTTAGTACAGCATCCTTTTACAGTTATAACAGCTTTTAAACGTGAAGCATAGCTTGACACAAGTGTCTTGCAGCGATCTACGGGTATCTTCGCCCATTCTTCATGGGCAAAGGCCTCCAGTTCAGTCACATTCTTAGGCTTGCGCACTGCAACTGCTTTCTTTAAGTCCCACCAGAGGTTCTCAATCGGATTTAAGTCTGGTGACTGCGATGGCCACTCCAAAATGTTCCAGCCTTTCCTCTGCAACCATGCTCTAGTGGACTTGGAGGTATGCTTGGGATCATTGTCCTGTTGAAAGGTCCAACGTCTCCCAAGCCTCAGGTGTGTGACGGACTGCATCACGTTTCCATCCAATATCTCCTGGTACTGAAGAGAATTCATGGTACCTTGCACACGCTGAAGCTTCCCTGTACCTGCAGAAGCAAAACAGCCCCAAAGCATGATTGACCCTCCACCATGCTTCACAGTAGGCAAGGTGTTCTTTTCATCATAGGCCTTGTTCTTCCTCCTCCAAACATAGCGTTGATCCATGGGCCCAAACAGTTCTAATTTTGTTTCATCAGTCCACAGAACACTATCCCACAACTTTTGTGGTTTGTCCACATGGCTTTTGGCATACTGCAGTCGACTCTTCTTATTCTTTGGAGACAGCAAGGGGGTACGCCTGGGAGTTCTGGCACGGAGGCCTTCATTACGCAGTGTGCGTCTTATTGTCTGGGCTGAAACTTCTGTACCCACATCTGACAAATCTTTTCTCAGTTCCTCAGCAGTCACACGGGGACTTCTCTCCACTCTACGCTTCAGGTAGCGCACAGCAGTCGAAGTCAGCATCTTCTTTCTGCCACGACCAGGTAGCGTTTCAACAGTGCCCTTTGCCTTGAATTTGCGAATGATGCTTCCTAAGGTGTCTCTTGGTATGTTTAACATCTTTGCAATCTTCTTATAGCCATTGCCCTTCCTGTGAAGAGAAATCACCTCTTCTCTTGTCTTCCTGGACCATTCTCTTGCCTTCACCATGTTTGTAACCACACCAGTAAATGTCTAGAAGGAGCTGAGTATCACAGTCATTTTAAAGCTGCCTAATTGGTGCTTATTATGCTTGATTGCTGCTCGGTGACATCCACAGGTGTTTTCAATACCTGATGGAAAGCACCTGTATGAACCTCTGTTCTTCAGAGTGGTAGTCTTTAAGGGGTTGAATAATTGTGGCAATGAAGAAACCACATAAGAACCATTTACTACTGTATTACATAAACAATTGATGTCATTTTAGTTGCATTTGGGTAGTTACAACGTCCTTGTAGGATTTGATTCTGAATACAATTCCAAATGTACACTATAGTCCCTAAACCCCTTTACAGCATTGGGGGTTGAATAATTTTGGTCACAACTGTATACTTAGTTACATTGGTCCACACCGAACCAACGTAACATATAAAAAAAAAATATCCATACCTAGAACTCTTCTTTAAATAATAAAAAATGTCAAGTGCATGTAAGAAGACCTCCCAGATGTAGCGGAGATGTCAACACAAATTCTTTCATTTCTTTTCCCAAATTTGCCTTTTTTTCTGACTTCCTCTTATTTCTTTGCTGTGATTGACAGGATATTTTTTGATTACTGCACCTGAAGAGTGATATACAGTGTTTATATGTGGAAAATGCATTTCCTTGGCTCTGACATACTTTATTGTCAAGTGAGCAAGCAATATGCATTTCCATTCCACCCAGCCATGGACCGATTCTCCCGGAGACATCGCTGTTATTCGCAGTTTTATCCCAGAGTACATTTTCATTTAGGAGATGTCAGGTCTTATCATAGAAGGCGAATTGAGCATGGCTGAATTACAAACGATATTTGCTCTGTGCTTCGTTCTGGCCTTCAATAGCTTGACTTTATATTAATATATATCAATTGCTTTTTGACATGTGAACTGACAGTTCGTCAACCGGCATTGTGTCTCGTTTGCTTCGGTAGGCCGTTCCTGCTGCCCATATTTCACCCTCTCTCCGGGCATTGACATCTTCCACTTTGGAGCTGCTGAAATATTGTCAGCAATATAAATATGTTATTGTCACAGATTTGATTTAATGTTTCTATATTACGCTGATGCAAAGCAGCAAGGTCTGTATGCAAGGCAGGATGAGACTTTGAGCAATTCATGAACGCGGTGACTCAAGGTGCTGAGCTGTAATGATCATGTCGGTACAAGAGGGTAGTCCAGGGATCTGTGCAGTTCCTCAATATGAATGCAACAAATGCAACAATAAATTAGAAATTATACAGACAATATAATCATTTATACATTAAAATATTTTTTGAAGAAAGGGTTTTTTTTTTTTTAAATGTAATTCAAAAGGTCTCATTAGCTCTGTCCAAGCCCTCATGCACACTGGATGTTTTGATAACGCTGGTAATGCTAGCTTTGTAAAGTCACATTAAAAATGAGTTTTTCAGCTTTTTTTAGCATTTTTGCATTAGCGTTTAGTGGCGTTTTCCCACATCTTCATTTTTTAGCATTTTTTTTTACCAAAGAAAAAAATTTTTTTATTTGGTCAAAAAAAGACCCAAAAATGATGGTTTGCAGTGTTTTACCGCATACGAAGCAACTCATTCACTCCCTTGTTATATCACGCCTTGACTACTGTAACTCCCTCCTCATTGGCTTACCTCATCGCAGGCTATCCCCTCTTCAGTCTATCATGAATGCTGCTGCCAGACTCATCCACCTTACTAACCATTCTGTATCTGCCACCCCTCTCTGCCAATCCCTCCACTGGCTTCCAATTGCCCAACGGATATAATTCAAAACACTAACACTGACGTATAAAACCGTTCATAACACTGCCCCAAATTACCGATCTTGTCTCCAAATATCACTCAAACCGTACTCTCCGCTCCTCACAAGACCTTCTACTCTCTAGCTCCCTTGTCTCCTCCTCCCGTGCCCATCTCCAGGATTTCCCCAGGGCTTCCCTCATCCTCTGGAACTCCCTACCCCAATCTATCAGACTATCGCCTACTCTGCTCACTTTCAGGCGCACTCTGAAAACCTATCTCTTCAGGGAAGCCTATCCCAACCTCAGCTAATACTGGAATCCTCTACTCTTCCAACCACTCCATCCCCCACAGTTATTACCTTCTGTACCATTACCCCCTCCCTCCTAGATTGTAAGCTCCAAGGAGCAGGGCCCTCTAATCCCTCTTGTATTGAATTGTATTGTGACTGTACTGTCTGCCACCATAATGTGAAGCGCTGAGCAAACTGTCGGCGCTATATAAATCCTGTATTATAATAATAATAATAATAATAATATTGCAGTGTTTTTCAGCATCAGAGCGTTTTAACAGCTAAAAAACACATAGGATAACATGCTGGGGGGTTTACTGGCTGTAGAGAAAAACTTCAAAAGACAAAAACAGCTGCTGTAAAAACATCCATTGTGCATGAGGACTCATAAGCAGTGATATCATGACTTGCATAATAATCATGGCCACTGGTGGTAGTGGCTTTGCTATCACATTTCATTTATAGAGCAATGAATGGGCATTTTCCGCAAGTGCACTGTTCTGCCCAACTTTTATGTAATTTTTCTGTTTTATTGGACTGCATCAGGTTATTATTCTTTTGTAGTATGCTAATATCTAGCGGTGGTGTTGGGCCACTACAGCTTGTTTACTATGTGATTTTGGTTTCTTCTGTCTTCTCCTACTGTTAGTCCCAACTAGACCGTCCCCATTTCTTCCATGCTTCCTTAGTCAGTGTTTAGTAGTTGACAGAGCATAGGATAGTCATTGTCTTCTTACATTTCAAAAGACTGGAAAAACATCCTCTGTGCTGCAATTGGCTGATGTAAAATTATGCTGGATTCAACTTCAGTGTCTTATTGAAGAGTTGAGCTGCCTGTGGATGGTGCCAAGTCGAGCTGCCTGTGGATGGTGCAAAGTCAACAAGTGACCATACTGTTCAGTTATACTGGGTCTAAGGAGTTGTGTCTAGGCATAATGCGGCATTTAAAACACATCATACACATTTCGAGGTATTGTGTAATTTACCTGCAAGTCATTTTTGGTGGGTTTTAATGTTTTACTTCCTTGCTGTTGTTACTGAGACTGAAGAAAAGAAGGATTGCCCAGCACAGGCAAGACTAAAAAAGAGACATGCTATGTTTCTTCTGCATTAAAGTTGCTTACCTGCCGATCCGCCTCTGTATAGTGAGCTGTGCACATGCAGCTCATTGTACAAATTCTGCAATGCCTAACTGACCGAACTCCCACGCATGCGCAGGAGTGATGTCATCTCGGCCTGGCCAATGAAAACAAGCGGTGATTGATACCCAGAAGCCATCCACCCAAAGAAGTCAGTGGCCAGCGCGGGGGCTCTGAGACACCCGATCACTTGACTAAAGGGGAGTATAGTTCCATTTTAATCATGTTGTTGATTTCTGAATTGAAACCAGCAGTAATGGCTGAACTGAGAAATGTTGCTTTACTCCGCCATTGGATCCCTCCATTTCACATGTGATATCTTACAAAGAACTGATCAGCTGCCACAATGAAAAAATCTGAGACAAAATACACCACATCTAGTGATATCTAGAAACCATTCACAACTCTGCATCCAGCTACACCACCAACCACATCTCAAAATATCACTTCTCCTCCAAAGACCTATTACTGTCTAGCTCCCTTGTCATCTCCATTCATGCTCATCAAGGATAGAAAGTGTGTTAATGGCATGATTACCAGATTAAGATTAAAGCTATTAGGGCCCTATTTTTCTTTAGTTCTGCACTCCTGTGACCCATTTTCAGCTAAAGCCCGCTGTCAGGGGAGGTCACAGAGCTAATCCAAGCTCTGCAGGCATCCCGACAATAAAATCGGGATCTGCCCAGAAGCCTGACTGGCAGCTGGCTCAGCTTCTCAGCATACCGCTGAGAGCCTGAAACAGTGGATCCCTCCCCTTCCACAGTAGGGTTGCCACCTCATCCCTTAAAACCAAACACATATTAACCTCCCTAGTGGTCTGATTATGTCAGTATTTCTGTGCTCAAAGCGGTACATTTTTTTGCATGGAAATATGTAGTTTTTTTTTATTGTAGGCTGTAATTTTTGGGAATAACTCACTGAAATCTGTCCGAACAAGAGTCTAGTAAACATCCCGGATATGATAAAATTTGAAACACGAAATCATAAATTATAATATAATAATTAATCATAAAAAATAATAATATAATAATAATACATTTAATTCAATAATTTAATCAAACCAAAAACACTGAAATTTGAAATATAGCACCAAGTTCACACATCACTGAGCAAAGTCGCAAAATTGTTTTCAGTGTCTGATGAGGAATTTCCCCCACGAATCATTATCACTCAATTCTGCAAATGGTTCTAATTTATTATCGCTGTTCTCTAGCCGGTCTAAAACCGCTTTTGACTTAAAGGGACGCTTTTTGGACGCCATGGACATTTCTCAGTTTCCAGGCAGAAAGAACAGTAAAAATGCAGGCAGGACAGAGGACAAAGAACTCGGGACAGAATGTATGTGAAATGGTTTGATACAGGAATGTTTTACTATGTGATTTTAGTGTATTAGTGAATGTGGCTTTTTAAAATTGTTACATTTCCCGCCGGTTCCGCCCCCGTATGTCCGGTACTTCCCGACGCTTGCAGGCACCGGAACCCGGAAGACGGATTCCGGCATCAGCCGGAGGAGATGACCGTGGACGCTGCAGGGGGGACATCGCGGGAGCGCAGGACAAGGTAAGTGAAACAGGGAATCCCAGAGCAACGCTGCAGTGTATTCCCGAGTGTAGCTCAGGGGTTACCACTTTTGGCAATGATAAATAACCCCGAACTACACTCGGGAATACCGCCAGGGAGGTTAATTACACGGGTTCTGAGGCTACTTTAATGCAGATAAGGCACTAAGTGAGTTTAATTACCACCTTAATCAGCCACAGGACCTGGATAAATAATACATGCTTGCTTTTAAAGAGATGGGGTGGCAACCCTATTCCACAACCCAGCACTCAAGTGAGCACTGGAGGGGCAGAGCAGAGAGCCGGTGACTGACTGCAGACTGAATTCAGAGAACTGATCAATCAGCAGTCTTTGATCTCTTAGTTCTTGAGGTAGAGGGGGACAGGTGCAGCTGGGATCATTGCTGCCACAATCTAGGTAAGTATGATTTTTTCTTCCTGATCTTCTTTTTTAAAGAAAATTATTTTTAAAACGAAAACGAATGCAGCCACAACATCCATGCTTGACAGTAAGTATTGCTACAATTACCTAACCCTTAGTTACTTACCTTTATTGTAGCCTTTAGTTATGAAAGAAAATATCCTGCTTAGAGATATTGCAACAGCAAAGGTTTGGCACCAAAAGGAATTTTGGAATGATTTTACATATACATATATATAAATATGTGATAGATAGATAGATAGATAGATAGATAGATAGGTAGATAGATAGATAGATAGATAGATAGATAGATAGATAGATAGATAGATAGAATTGGTGGATGGATGAATATAGATAGATAGATAGATAGATAGATAGATAGATAGATAGATACATACATACATACATACATACATACATACATACATAGAATTGGTGGATGGATGAATATAGGTAGATAGATAGATAGATAGATAGATAGAGAGAGAGAGAGGGAGAGAGATAGATAGATAGATAGATAGATAGATAGAATTGGTGGATGGATGAATATAGATAGATAGATAGATAGATGGATAGTCTGTAGATATGACAAAGCTAGAACTGTCATAATTCTATACACTCAAAGGCTTTATAATGAGAACATATGAAGCGTGCACATTTCAAATTACCAGAAGCTCTAATGAGAGCTGTCCCTAAGATCATTATTTTTCAGCACAAAAAATCATTATGTAAAAAGAGTATTAAATCTGTGAAAAGGTCACCTTGATTGTCCAGTAAGAGCAGAAATGGATGAAAATAGAAGTGGATTATGTGTGACAGGTGGAAGTTGGCAGCTGACAGCATCAGATAGAGAGCAGAGACTGAACAGGAAAGATAACACAACCACGATGTGCATTACAGAACAATGGCACGGCGTTGGGAAAATGTTCTTTTTTCCAAGTACATTTCAGAAGAGAAGTCTTATTTTTGTAACAAAAAAAAAATGATTTTTGAAACCAGTATGATATCCAGTCTGAGATGAAGTGATATCATGAAAGTCAAAAAACGCTGTGTAGGTGATAATGAAAAGTGAATTGTAGCCTAACACGGGCCTATAGCCAAATAAAAGACTCCCCACGCTGCCCAACCTTCACTCATGCATTTTTGCATACATTTCAAAAGGTGTTTAGATTTTTGAAAGGCTTAAAATTACTGTGATCAGATGGCGCGGCATGGGTCATGTGACATCTTTTGAAACAAAGGATCAGAGCTCTGGCAAAGCTACTGACTGCCTGATTGTTTCTTATGGAGGTAGGTGAGGAGCTCAGCATAAGAAAAAGTCGTAGAACTTGCAGTTATTAAACCCACTTGCCATCGACCCCATAGCAGATTTACTGCTACAGGGTGGAAGTTCTGTGCAAAATCACGTATATAAATGTGATTTTGTACTTCCGCCAGGGGGGGAGGGGCGCACACCTGTTACCTGAGCACTGCTTTTGCTGTCATTGGACAAAGCAGAGGCCTATCAACAGATGCCAGCCATTGGATGAGCAACGGCACCTGTTGATTACTGAGGAGACTGACACCTGTTGATGGGCCTCTGCACGCCTGCTGCCTGAGCGCAGCTTCTGCTGTCATTGGACACAGCAAAGGCCAATCAGCAGGTGCCAAGCACCAGATGAGAACCGGCACCTGTTGATCGCAGAGGAGACTGACACCTGTTGATCGGCCTTTGTTCGCCTGCTGCCTGAGCACCGATTCTGCTGTCATTGGACACAGCAGAAGCCGATCAACAGGTGCCGGACATCAGGTGAGCACTGGCACCTGTTGATCGCCGAGGAGACTGACATAACACAGCTCTGCCTATGTCTACGACGATCTGCTAGATTTTATTCAGGGAATAAAATCTAGCAGATTGCCTAGTAAAAACACCACACAGAGTACACAAAAACACTGACTAGGCACACAATTTAACCTTTGATCGCCCTAGATGTTTAACCCCTTCCCAGTCAGTGTCATTAATACAGTCACAGTGTATATTTTTAGCACTGATCACTATTAGTGTCACTGGTTCCCACAATGTGTCAACTAGTGTCAGACTGTCTGCCACAATATAGCTGTCCTGCTATAAGTCGCTGATGGCCGTCATCACTAGTATAAAAAAAAATTTCAATATATACCACTATTTGTAGACACTAAAACTTTTGCACAAATCAATCAATATATGCTTATTGGGATTTTTTTTACCACAAATATGTAGCAGAATAAATTTATGAAGAAATTTTATTTTATTGGATATGTTTTATAGCAGAAAGTAATTTTTTTTTAATGTCGGTGTTTTTTCATTTAGAAGTAAAAAACCCAGAGGTGATCAAATACCACCAAAGGAAACTTCTATATGTGTGTTAAAAAAAAAAGCATGAATTTAATTTGGGTGCAGCGTTGCATGAACGCGCAATTGTCAGTTAAAGTAACGTAGCGCCGTATGGCAAAAATTGACCTGGTCATGAAGGGGGGTAAATCTTCAAGAGGTCAAGTGGTTAAAAGCAAATTCATGTATATTAGTGTGTAAGTAAAGTCAATGCATTTTGGGAGTTAAAAGGCACCCCCTTTTTTAAGGACTTTTGTGGCTCCACATACAGGAATATCATTGAGGAGTATCATTAGGGAGGACATTGATTGGGAACTCCTTAATATTGATCATACAAATCTACAGTAAAACAGCAAATACATTTTGGCTGTTTGTACCATACCCCCTTAAGTTCAGGCTTAAAATGTTATTTTAAATGATACATGGGAGGAGTTTGTAGGGTGCAGGGGTAAAGTTGCTGCATATTTGAAAGTTAAAGTAGAACTATAGGCAAAGCTTTTTGTTTCATTTTGGATAGACTAAGGGAGGGCTATAACCGCTCTCAGATTATTTTTCACTATCTGTGTCCCATTGCAGAGATGTTCCTTCACTTCTTGTCCCATAGCCAAACAGGAAGTGAGAGAAAATCCCAACAAATTAAGGGAATTCCTTGGGGACCCCCAGGTCACTGAACTAGTGTCCCCATCAGAGAATTACCTCTCTATTACTTTGTTGGGAAATTGATTCCGATGGCTGTTAAAATGGTTTTTAGGAATTGAGAGAACTCCAAAAGCCTACAAAAACCCTGATTTTTAAAGACCTCTTGGTTGCTTATTGCAGTGTTTCTTAACTAGGGTGCTGCGGCACCCTGGGGTGCTGTCTGGGGTTGTCAGCGGTGTCATGCTGAGTCTAATTTTATCACAGCTTCATGCATTTCCATGATGTAGTGTGCAATTGTATGGCCCTAACCCAGGGATGGCGGAATTCAGGGCAGCCCCAGTATCCAGAAAGAGATGGAAGTCTGCCGAAAATTCCGATGTAAAATATGGGGGAGTCTGATGTGAAGGGGGGGGGCTGAGGACTGACGGCTTCTCATGTTACATAGAACTATAAACATTTTTTCCCATTTTGGTTAGAGCAAGGGAGGGTTATTACCCCTGTCAGATTTTCTTCTCACCATCTGTGTCCTATTGCGGAGATTTCCCTTCACTTCCTGTCACATAGCCAAACAGAAGTGAGAGAAAATCCCGGCAAATTAAGGGAATTCCTTTGGGCCCCCCAGGTCACTGGACTAGTGTCCCCATCAGAGAATTACCTCTCTACTTTTCTGGGGACAACCTAAATTAGGGATTTTCTTTTACTTTCACTTTCAATGATAATGGTGAACAGGACAAATAGAGAGGGGGAATCTCCCTGCCGGGGGCACAGACAGCAATAAAAACGGACAGGAGTTCTAATCCTTCTGCACTCTATCCAAAACTAAAACACTTTTGCCTTTAGTTATACTTTTAGGAAGAATTCCAGGTATAGATATGTTTACATCAGGGTTTCTCAACCAGGGTTCCTCCAGAAGTTGCTACGGGTTCCTTGAGCAATGAGCAATTTCTTTCTCTCATATAAGTTCCCACCAATACCATTGATCTTTTTAGTTTTTTGTAAGGCGGATTTCTTCCCCATGACCACAAGTGTATGGAGCATTCTTCCCAATGAATATAACACTAATGTATCATGAGTTGTAGACATTGGTGTATTTAGGTTTTGTGCTGCTCTAGGCAACACAGAAACCGGACTTGACACCGATCAACACCAGCCCCCCCCCCCCCTTCCCCATGGAGAAAGCCTGACACTGACCAACACCAGACCCCCCCCTACCGAGAGAGCCTGACAGTGACCAACAACACCCCTGCCCCCACCCAAGAGAGCCCTGGGAAAGACAGTCGGGCTCTGCATACACAATCAAGCAGCCCCTTTCACATCCCACCTGGTCCCCATGCCGCATATGTTCCTTCTTCCGGGGGGGGCAGTGCTGCCCCCCTAAAAAATGCCACCCTAGGCAAATGCCTTGTGGTAAATATGCCCCTGGTTGTAGATATAGTCATTTTTAGCAGGCGTTCCTCAAGCTTGGAAAGTTATTTCAAAGGTTCCTCTGTGTTGAAAAGGTTGAGAAAGGCTGGTTTACGTAGTCCAGCTTGGACCGATGTAACTATGCATATATCATACCTGTGGGATACCTCTAGAAGCTGCAAATCACTGATGAAGACACCACTATTACATTGGTCTCCACTTGCTTCCTTGTCCCATGCCGATCAGCTGCCCTGCTGCTCACTGAACTCAGGAGGTTGGACACTCAGTACAGGGACCATTCAGAAATCACTTTGCAAACCATTCTCTGATTAGAAGAAGTAGAGAAACAGGGCAATTATGTCATGCTCTCCACCTCGTCCAATCAAAAAATGCTTTTCATCCATTGAGAAAATTCAAAGTATTCTCTGAATGACACCTGTGCTGAGCGGGCAAACTGCATCAGGCTGCCCACTCAGCACAGGACCCAGAGGCTATTGGAGATCACTGTAGCAGCGGTAACTGGTGCAGTGATTTGCAACGTCCAGGGGCATTGACTAGGTCTGGTATATACATAGTCAATACAAACAATCGATGAACCTGTGCTATGTAAAAACTCAACGTGTGCTATTCCAATAGCTGCTACCAAAGGTGCTCCCCTGTGTGTGCCCATACTGTAAATGAGTAAAAATATAAGTGGATATGTAGCAGTGCTGTCTATTGGAACATGTGCTACCAATTTTACAAAACCCAATATGTAAATGAATATGCTGATAAAAATTGAATATACCCAAACAAAAGTCAAGTGAAACGAATAATAATACCATGATAAATTGTTATGGGCTCATAAAACCATTTAGGTGTTTCTATTAAATTAAAATGCATCAAAACAAATGTCCATATATGTTTTAAAGGAATAAAGTTCATAATCTACAACACTAGTGAATTAATAACTGAAAGTGCTATACTGTACCTGCTGTTGATCACAGCAAAAGGTGCCCCTTCACTCTGCCACAACATGCCACTGCAAACTGCCTAAAACAGTACCATGGTATCAGTGCCCCACACAGATGTGCACTCACTAGCTGTAATATTTTATGATCTGGATTTTCATTTATACTGTACTCTACACTATGAAAGAGAACATTTTATTGGTGGCTACAGCTATCTCACTCTTACACATAGAGTTTATACCTTCTCTCCATGTCCCCCTGAGGAAGCATTTTTCTGTGAATTGGGTTGAAAAAGTGCCCTGTCCCACTGGGTGATACTAATGATGATGGAA
Organism: Staurois parvus; assembly: GCF_062004578.1. Taxonomy (NCBI): domain Eukaryota; kingdom Metazoa; phylum Chordata; class Amphibia; order Anura; family Ranidae; genus Staurois; species Staurois parvus. The sequence goes on from NW_028318374.1 coordinate 2,533,700, forward strand.
TGTTAGAAACCATATTTGGACATCTGGATATGTGAAACTGGATATATGTGTATATTAAAATAAACTAAGGGCACACATGTCACATTTATGGGTGGGACATAAATATGTCACATGTCACATTTATGGGTGGGACATAAATATGTCTATATATGCTGACATCAATGTTTTAAAGTGATTTATATTAAGATTTTACACTATATTTTTATATTATTATTATTTTATTTACTAGTTTGTGTAATTATGGGACGCTAAAAGCCCCAATAAATTCTTTATTTGAATCAAGTATTTTAATTAGGGACGTGGTGTTCAAACCTCTCTCAGCCCTGCATACTTATTACTTTCTTATTAGATTAGGAATGAAGAGTGTTTAAAAAAGTCTGATCGGTCTTTTGTCTGCTGTCAAGCCATTTTATCTGGTCCCTGAGGATGACATTTACAGAAATTACATAGCTAATCAAATGGTCTAATAAGTGTTGAAGTGTTCTCTAATAAAATACTCCCTCAGTGCCAGTTTTCCTAACAATGTCAATATTTCCAGATGCCCATGTTTTACAGTCCACAATATTATTGCACATTGAAATCATAACTTGATAGAGACCAAACATTATATACTCCCGGATAATACATTTCCCAGGAGGATATAGTATGACCACTTTGTCTTCTGTACACTATAGCATAGTCATGTTTGGTCTTCAACTGATGGGTAAGCTCTTATGCATTGCTGTAATCACTTGTTATTGACTTACTTCAATTATAGTCTTAATTATGGAAATGGTAATAAACTTAACTCTGTGCAGCTCATCTGTTTGCTAGTATAGGTCACTAACCAAAATCTGACAAATGTGTATTGTGGAATTACATACCAAATGGCATTTTGTGACTGCTATTAGCAGGCCTGGATTAGGAGACATCCTGTAGAGCGTTTTACGGCATCCAATTAGCCATTTACGACTGGGCTCGTTGACAGGTTGTGTAGAATCTGGCTAAGCAGGATTTATAATACTGCTAGAATTTTTTATGATCTTCTGCAAATGAAGTTTAATGAGATTTATTGTAACCTGCTTGTCTCGAGCTGAGCTGTATTCTAATGGGGGTTATATTATATGAAATGTGTCAACTTTCTGCCTTGCCTTACAGATAAAAGATCTAAATCTGATGCATATTTTGGAGACATAAGGGTGTCATTGGGCTTAATTTGACTTCCCATTCCCCTTACTCATTTGAGATTCCCCTAACCTCATTATTGACATAGGGGGTACTACACAAATCACAAAGCACCTTGGATGGCTTTTTATGGATTTTATGTAATGAAATACACAAGTCTGGACTCTAAGACCTTTGGTGTGATGTTATTGCTTCTTATAAACTGCTGAAAATTGCTCAAGTACTTTTCATAGTCCATTCATATTCAACAGCCTCTGAATCAGACCTATTGTGTAGACTTTACTCTATACTGTGCAGTTATACTGGTGGATCCAGCACCTCCCATTCAAACCTCCTGGATGATTTTGCAAACAAATCTTTTAAGCATGAAATACTTTGAAAGACAACCATCAAATGAACAGAATATTGGTATGCTATTATGACTATAGCCCCTGCATGCTTAGAATTATAAAAAGAATGTAGGAGTATTATTATTATTATTATACAGGATTTATATAGTACCAGCACTTTATAGCATGAGGGCAGACAGTACAATTACAATACAATTTAATACAGGTGGAAACAGAGGGCACTGCTCGTTAGAGCTTACAATCTACAAAGGAGGGTCAACTGATACAAAAGGTACTAACTGTGGAGAAAGAGCTGATGGAGAAAATAAAGTACAGATATTAGGTGGGGGCAGGAAAGGCTTGTCTGAAGAGATTAGTTTTCAGGGATCGTCTAAATGTAAACAGAGTAGGAGACAGTCGGACAGATTGGGGTAGGGAATTCCATAGGATTGGAACAACCCGGGAGAAGTCCTGGAAGCAAGCATGAGAGGAAGTGACAAGGGACCTAGAGAACAGGAGGTCTTGGAAGGAACATAGAGAATGATTTGGTTGGTATTTTGAGACTAGGGTAGTTATGTAGCTGGGGGCCTTGTAGTATTTTGAATTGAATTCATTGGGTGTGTGGAAGCCAGTGGGCGATTGGCAGAGAGAAGTAGCAGACACTGAACAGTTGGTAAGGTGGATGAGTCTGACAGCATTATTTATGATGGACTGAAGAGAGGATAGCCTATGTAAAGGTAATCAAATGAAGAAGGAGTTGCAGTAGACAAGGCAAGAGATGACCAGGGAGTAAATTAGAAGCTTTGCAGTGTCATTGGTTAGGAAGGGGCATATTTTGGAGATTCTGCATAGGTTGAGGCTGCAGGCTTTGGACAGGGATTGTATGTGGGGCTGAAAGGATAGTCCAGAGTCCAGGTCTACACCTAGCACCTTGGCATGCGGGGACAGGTTGATAATTGTGCCCTCAATCTTGACAAAGAAGTCGGGGAAGGGGCACATGGGGGGGGAAATATTATGAAGTCGGTTTTGGATAGATTGAGTTTGAGGAAGTGGTGTGACATCCAGGTTGATATGTCCGTTAGTAGATTAGCGATATGTGTGGAGACTAATGGAGTGAGCTGTGGGGTAGAGAAATAGACTTGGATGTATTTATTGCCATTCAGTAGTTTCTTGGATGCTGTAGGCTCTATTTTGTGCAATGCAAACACACCCTTTACTTTTTGACTATTTCTGCTAGTGAAAAGGTACCCCAAATAAGGTGGCAACTAAGCCTACTTTATATAGTGGCTCCAACAATGAAATGTAGACGGAAGTCTAGAGAACCATAAATGGTTAAGTGGCCTTATTGGGTACTAGGTTAACCACACCATTATAAACAAAATAAAATGCTGATTTTTTATTGTTAAAATTATATAGATAAACATATTCAACAGGCCAACATATCCAGATGTGTTACATATTTAAAGCCATATCGCCTCAGTATTGTACATAGTAATTCACATCCTCCCCAAAGGAGGCAACCTCAAAATATTATGAAATCCCAAATTCAGTCTGCCCAAAGTCCAATGCGATTCAAGACTTGTTCTTTCTCAGGGGTTACATATTGGACCATTTTAGGAAATAGATAGAAGAGACATGGTATTGTCCAATTTCTTCCCTATTGATTAATCATTTTTGCAAGAGTTTCTATAAGATAGCAGATGTACCTTTTGAAAAAGGAACAATTTCTAAAGAAACATGATATTTTATGGGGACCAAATTTCCTAGGACCACTGTAATGTATGCGTTACCCAAAGTACATAAACATTGAGCTGGTTGATGCCGCCCTAAGACCATTTGTCATTAGTCTTCCTTTTTATTTGAAGGATGATTCATTTTTTGAGTGTTATTGATGACATGGTCATTCCCTTGGGAGCCCCTTTAGTCGCCATCATTGTGGAGGCTCTTTATAGTAGCATTCCACATTGGAGGGGCATCATGGTAGTTAGGAAGACGCTTTATCAGTCTAGCACCATGTCACGGGAGTACAAGGATTTCATTCTGTGCTATCTGGTGTATATTTTGATGCATATATCTTTTTTTATGCAGGCTCCCAATACCTCCAAGTACAGGGCATAGTGATGGGCACGTGTTGTGCTTCTTCCCTGTTTTATCTTTATCATTTCAATGATAAAATAAATGTTGTATTTTATTTTGTTTATAATGGTGTGGTTTACCTGGTACCCAGCAAGGACCCTGCCACCTATTTACCATTGATGGTTTTCTAGACTATATATAGTGATTCCAATCATACTTAGCGTAAGTGTAGCCAGGCAATTTGGAGAGTTTTTCTTTTGCATGTTTTTATGTACATTTTCACTCGTGACTTGCAGTACATGAACATAGACTTTTAAATGGGAGTGTTTGAAATAAACTATATTTCCAAAAGTATTGGGCCAGCCCTCCAAATCATTGGATTCAGGTGTTACAATCACCTCCATGACCACAGGTGTATAAAATCAAGCACCTAGGCAGGCAGACTGCTTCTACAAACATTTGTGAAAGAATGGGTCGCTCTCAGGAGCTCAGTGATTTGAAGCATGGTACTGTGATAGGTTGCCGACTGTGCAATAAGTCCATCCGTGACATTTCCTGCATGGCTACTAAATATTCCACGGTCAACTGTTAGTGGTATTATAACAAAGTGGAAGCAACTGGTAACAACAGAAACTCAGCCACCAAGTGGTAGGCCATATAAAATGACAGAGCGGGGTCAGCGCATGCTGAAGCGCACAGTTTGCAGAAGTCGCCAACTGTCTGCAGAGTCAATAGCTAAAAACCTCCAAACTTTGTGTGGCCTTGAGATTAGCACAACAACAGTGAATAGAGAGCTTCATGGAATGAGTTTCCATGGCTGAGCAGCTGCATCCAAGCCTTACATCACCAAGTGCAATGCAAAGCGTCGGATGCAGTGGTGTAAAGTGCGCTGCCACTGGACTCTAGAGCAGTGGAGACGTGTTCTCTGGAGTGGTAAATAGCGCTTCTCTATCTGGCAATCCAATGAAGGTATCTGGGTTTGGGGTTGCCAGGAAAACAGTACTTGCCTGACTGTATTATGCCAAGTGTAAAGTTTGGATAATGAGGGGGATTATGGTGTGGGGTTGTTTTTCGGGGGTTGGGCTTGGCCCCTTAGTTCCAGTGAAGGGAACTCTTAAGGCGTCAGCATACCAAGACATTTTGGACAATTTCATGCTCACAACTTTGTGGGAAGAGTTTGGGGATGGCCCCTTCCTGTTCCAACATGACTGCGCATCAGTACACAAAGCAAGGTCCATAAAGACATGGATGTGTGAGTTTGGGGTGGAAGAACTTGACTGGCCTGCACAGAGTCCTGACCTCAACCCCATAGAACAACTTTTGGATAAATTAGAGCAGAGACTGTGAGCCAGGCCTTCTCGTCCGACATCAGTGCCTGACCTCACAAATGCGCTTCTGGAAGAATGGTCAAACCTTCCCATAGACACCCTCCTAAACCTTGTGGACAGCCTTCCCAGAAGAGTTGAAGCTGTTATAGCTGCAAAGGGCGGGGCCAACTCAATACTGAACCCTACGGACTAAGACTGGGATGCCGTTAAAGTTTATGTGCATGTAAAGGCAGACGGCCCAATACTTTTGGTAATATTGTGTATATGTTTACGTACAGGCGCTGATTAAAGTCTATGGGGCCAAAAATGTTTGATTCTGCTCCAAAGATTTACTTTACCAAGCTTTATGCGACAGGCAACAAGCTATGCAATGTTCAGCTGGGAACAGGTCCAGTCGAGAATAGCAGGATTCTTCATCTTGAATGTTGTTGTGTTTTAGGAATTGTGCCTCAGAACGCTCTGGCATGAATGGCAGAAAATCTGGAAGCCCACCTTAACCACTTGCCTACCGGGCACTTATACCCCCTTATTTACCAGCCCAATTTTCAGCTTTCAGCGCTGCCGCACTTTGATTGACAATTGCGCGGTCATGCAACATTGTACCCATATGAAATTTTGATCATTTTTTTCTCACAAATAGAGCTTTCTTTTGGTGGTATTTAATCACCACTGGGCACTTTACTTTTTGCGCTATAAATAAAACAAGTGCAAACTATTTGAAAAAAAAAAAAGTTTCTTTGTTTCTATTATAAAATTTTTCAAACAGGTATTTTTTCTCCTTCACTGATGTGCGTTGATGAGGCAGCACTGATGGACAGTGATAGGCGGCACTGATGGGCACTGATAGGCAGCACTAAAGGGCACTGATAGGCAGTACTAATGAGGTGGCACGGATAGGCGGCACTGATAGACAGCACTAATGAGGTGTCACGGATAGGCAGCACTAATATGCAGCACTGATAGGCGGCACTGATAGGTGACACTGATGATGGGTACTGATAGACAGCACTGACTGGCACAACCCCTGGGCACTGACTGGTGGCACTGACTGGCAGCACTGCTGGGCTGCACTGGTGGGTGGCACTGGTGGGCAGCCCTGGTGGGTGGGCACAGGTGGGTGGCACTGGTGGGCACAGGTGGGTGGGCACAGGTGGGTGGCACTGCTGGACTCAGGTGGGTGGGCACAGGTGGGTGGCACTGCTGGGCACAGGTAGGTGGCATTTCTGGGCACAGGTAGGTGGCACTGCAGAGTGGCACAGGTGGGTGCACTGCAGGGCACAGGTGGGTGCACTGCTGGGCACAGGTGGGTGATCTGGGCACAGGTGGGCGGAGCTAGTGGGCGCACTGCTGGGCACAGGTGGGCGGAAATTGCGGGTGGCACTGCTGGGCACCGATCATCAGGGCACTGATCATCAGTGCCCTGACGATCGGTGCCGATCCCCGCTCTGACAACTGCTGGTCCTCGGCAGTACTTTCCTCATGATCTGACAGCGTGAGGAAAGTGCAGCCGAGAACCGGCACTTGCATTTCCCTCTGATCAGCGTGTCATTGGACACCGCTGATCACGTGGTAAAAGGCCGCTGTGATTGGCCTTTTACCACATCACGTGATCAGCTGTGTCCGTAGGACACAGCGATCACGGAGATCGCCGGGTGCGCGCCCCCTGGGGCCCGCAGGAGAGCGCGTTCTGGGAGGACGTCATATGACGTCCACTCAGAACTGGCCGGTCGCAGTGCAGCCATCATTCGGCTATCTGCAGTCGGCAGCTAGTTAAAACAGAACTGCAGATTACTCACAATGAAATATTTACATATTCTTAGAGAGGAACCAAACTGTATCTGAGCACCACAAACTGAAAATTATGTTTAATTCACTTTTAATAAAGAAAGCAAACTCAGCCATCCATCCATGTCTCCATGTTTTATTTTGTTGAGAAATCTCTTTGAAAAACACCAAGGACCAAGACAACATGTGAAACATGACAGAGGTGCTACCGGTTACCTGCTATATCCAATACTAAAAAACTTTGGCTGGAGTTGGGCTTTAATACATCCAGAAAAAACTTCAAATGCAAATAAAACATTCAGTGTGTACACAAAATATTCAGATCCCCTTCAGTTTTTTCAAAGTTGTTATGTTGTTAAGCCTGAATGTCTGTAAATTTATTAAACAGAAAAAACTGAAATATCACGTCTTTAAGTATTCAGACCCTTTACTTTGTACTTTGTTGAAGCACCAGTAATTACAGCCTCATGTCTTTTTGGGTAAGACGTGACAAGCTTTGTTCAAAAGGGTTCTGGCTAGACCACTATAGGACATTTAAAGAGCTGTCCATGAGCCACTCCTGTGTTGTTTTGTATGTGAGCTTAGGATCGTTGTCATGTTGGAAGGTAAGCCTTTCTGCCCAGTCATGAGCACTGTGGAACAGGTTTACATTGAGCATATCTCTGTACCAGGGGCGGACTGACCATTTGGAAACTCGGGCACCGCCCGAGGGCCCGGGGTCAGTAGGGGGCCCCATGAGATGCCCCTGGTACCTTTTTCATAGGTTTTTTGAGTTTGGGCAAGGACACAGGGGCCCCATGATCCCCTATTGCCCGGGGGCCCCATGAGTTGTCAGTCCGCCCCTGCTCTGTACTTTGCTCCATTCAGCTTTCCCTCAACCCTGACCAGTCCCACAGTCCCTGCTGCTGAAAAACACCCCCACAGCATGATGCTGCCACTACCATGCCTCACTGTTGCAGTGGTATTGAACAGATGATGAACAGCGCCTGGTTTCCTCCAGATATAACATTTAGAATTGAGGTCAAACAGTTCAATCTTTGTTTCATCAGGCCAGAGAATCTTGTTTCTCACAGTCTGAGAGTCCTTCAGGTGCTTTATTGCAAACTGCAAGTGGGCTATTATGTGCTTTGTACTGAGAAGAGGCTTCTATCTAGCCTCTCTATTGGAGGGCTGCCATGATGGTTGTCCTTCTGGAACTTTGTCCCACCTCCACACAGGATCTCTGGAGCTCAGAGTGACCAACGGGTACTTGATCACCTCTCTTACAAAGGCCTTTATTCCTCAGTTGCTCAGTTTGGCTAGGTGACCAGCTCTTGGAAGAGCCTGATTGTGCCAAACGTCTTTTATTTAATAATTATGGAGGCCTTTGTGTTCTTAGGAACTGTCAGCGCAGCAGAATTTTTTGTAGCCTTCCTCAGGTCTGCACCTTGCAATAATCCTGTCTGAGAGCTCTGCAGGCAGTTCCTTTGACCTCATGACTTTTGCTCTGATACAGTATGCATTGTCAGCTGTGAGGCCTTTGATATAGAAGAGGGTGCCTTTCCAAATCATGTCCAATCAATTTAATTTACCACAGGTGGACTCTAATCAAGGTGTAGAAACTTCTCAGCAATGATCAAGAGAAAGTGGAGGCATCTGAGCTAAATTTCAAGTGTTGCTGCAAAGGGTCTGAATACTTATGGCATTGTGATATTTCAGTTTTCCTTTTTTCATACATTTGCAAACATTTCTAAAATTCTCTTTTCACTTTTTCATTATGGGGCATTATATTAATAAGAAAAAAATGAATTTAAACAACTGTAGTATCAGGCTAAAACATAGCAACATTTAAAAAAATTAAGGAAGTCTGAAACTTTATGAATGCACTGGAGGTGCACATTTTATCCATAAAGCAGAAGCACCTCTACGTATTCTTTTTTTGAACAATCCTCTTCACTTATTGGCCACTTTGATGCTGGCACAACTCATCATATTCTACAATACTAGCAAGGTGTGCAGGGGAGGGGGTTAGTGGTTGAAGGCTACATCATTAAATGTCGAAAATGGATTTTGATGGTGTGCGTCTAAAGAAAGAGACAGCTTAGTGTATGTTACCTTGTGACAGCAAATGAAATTGGAATTTATTGCTAGGGCCTTAATATTAAAATTCCTAATGTGACAGCAATTGAATTACTAGATCATTTTGCAGCGTTTATGTCATCTGCCTCTTTACCAGTAAGAAGTATAAATGTTAATGATTGCTAGTCTCCCGTCCGGATGGAAGTAGACCATTACGGGGCCATTTAGACAGAGGCGGGCTAGATTTATGCCTGACTTGTTAGCAAAGGAAATTGAACCATTTAAAGATTTAAAAAAAAAATTCTGAAGTGTTTTCGCTTAAGTGCTTTTTGTCTTTTTATGTTCGAGGTGGACAATAAAATGCATTACAAAATAGCTTACAAGTATTATTGTGGTTCCATATAAACAGAGTACAATAAATAAGCAATACATACTAGATTGTACAGTACCAGTGTGACATGGAATGCTGAGCGAATTGTAAGTGTCGGGATAAAAGCTTGAGTACAATACCAGGCTCAGAAAGATCTTTTTTAAGGAGGTGGGATAGAAAGAAGTTAAAGCTCAACTCAAGACTAATATTTTTTCAGTTGTAAAACCTACCTGTAAAAAAAACAGCAATGGCCGTATTACCTACCTTCAATCAGGAGCTGCCCATGCAGTACCTCTTCTTGACCACTAGATGTCCTCAGCGTCACTTAGACCAGAAAACTGAGAACTCTGCTATAAGGGAAGGGTGTCATGTTGCCTGATGCTCTGTACATCACTAAGGACCACCTAGCCCAGAAACAAGGTTAAGACTTAAAGGACCCTGCAGCATCACGTGACTGGCCTGAAGTCTTTGGAAAAGTCAAGTATATCAAAAAAATTCAGGAGAAATACACTAGGAGGCATTCAGAGGGAGGGGGCAATGGTGTGGGAGGTGCAAAGCTCAAAGTTGGGAATTAAAGGATACGTTCTCTTTAACATTGCCCTCACCCACCCCCAGATGTATACCTACCAATAATCTTGCAGCTGTGGCCTACACAATGTTCACAATTTGCCCAAATCCTCTTTCTGTGGAAGGATTTGGGAGGCTGTATCCCAGAGCAAGAGGTCTATGGGGACTGATTATGTTGGCACGGCTAGTGGAAAAAGATTATGGCCATGAGCAGGGGCAGACTGACCATTCGAGCATTCGGGCACTGCCCAAGAGCCCAGGGTCAGTAGGGGGCCCCATGAGATGCCCCTGGTACCTTTCATAGGCTTTTTTGGGCGTGGTTTGAGTGTGGGCAAGGACACAGGGGTCCCATGATCCCCTATTGCCCGGGGGCCCCATGAGTTGTCAGTCCGCCCTGGCCATGAGATATAAGTGTCAATGTGGAATTCAGGTAATTTCAGAATGACATTCCAAATTTTTTGTGGGACTTGTAAATTTCAAAAAACTCCTATAAAACTTTCTCCAGGCTCAAATGCTGCCCCACATGTTCTCCTCCATGGTGCTTTGCTAGTCCACTTTCTGCAAACCCATGGCATCAGGGATTCGCCCCCTGGGGGCATGTCATCAAGCCACCCTGGACTTACAAGACAATGCAGCAAAGAGAGGCAAAAAAGAGATGTGAAGTCATGTGACCAGACCAACCCAGAGTAAACTTTCATACAAAATCCATAATTTCTAATGTAATGGAGTTATCTTCCTAAAATGTTGTTACATTAATGTAGGAGAAGATCAACTAATTGGTCAACTAAAATGGTCAACTCACTGGTAAAATGACAGAGAGCGCTGGAGCACGAGTGCCTGGTGGGTCTCTCACTGGCAGGTGTCGCTATACCTCTGGAATGCAGAGATGACTGGATTGGATTTCATAGCCTAAAGGGCTGGAGCCAGAGAATAAGACCCCATGTACACGGGACACTTCTGAACGATGGAAACTGACTGCTGGAAAACGTAGGTTAAAAAAAAGTCTGTTTAGCCAGGTTTGCATACCGCGTTTATGTGCGTTTGCGTTTAGAAGCGGTTTTTTAAGCTAAGCACAGGAGAACCTCCCAAATGCCCAGAATGCACTGAAAAGTGATACATTATTAACAATTTCAGACTGTTTCAGAGAAATACAGACAGTAGAAGCACATAGAGCAGTATGTGTTGAGATTAGCTTAGGTGTGAGTTGCTCATTAACATTTCTTTTGTTTCCAAGGGTGGGAAAGGTGTCTGGTGGAGGGAGTCATTAAGGTCACCTGTCCAGGGGTCTTCCTGAGCAATTTGAGGTGTGAATTCACATATCTTTTGTTTCCAAGGGTGGGAGAGCTCTGAGGTGTGAATTGGTCATTACAATGTGTGACAATCTTGGTAGGAACATCCTGTGTTCAGTGTTTTGTCCATCTGAGTACTGGGAATACGCCTTGCATGAATTTTTCATGATGAAAAAAGGCTCTGCACAGCATTGGGAACTGGAAGAGTTAAAAAACGTTTTCAGGCTTAAACGCTTATAAACATGATTTGCCGTGTTTAGCTGCGTTTACAAGCTTTTTGCGTTTGAAACGCTGATAAAATCGACTGCTCAACGCAAGTTTTCTGCATTAAAAAAAACGGCTGTAAACTCAAATGCCTGTAAACGACTGTAAACGAAGATGTGTACATGGAGACTGAAGAAAACATTCGGGAGAGTTCAGGGGCTGCTGAAAAAAACGCTGAACAGCTCCTAAACGTGAGTTTATCAGCTGCAGTGTACATGAGACTGATATTTTTTTCTTTGTTGTTTCATGATTACTAACCCTGAGAGAAGATTGAGGAGAAGGAGAGTGTTATCTATATGGGTATAGCTCCTCTGCACTAGGAATCGGTCAATCTATGAAGTGGTGTGAGCAGGGGCGGACTGACAACTCATGGGGCCCCCGGGCAATAGGATATCATGGGGCTCCTGTGTCCTTGCCCACACTCAAAAAAACCTATAAAAAGGTACCAATGGCATTTCATGGGGCCCCCTACTTACCCCGGGCCCTCTGGCAATGCCCAAGTGCTCGAATGGTCAGTCCGTCCCTGGGTGAGCTAATCATGGGAATGAGAGGCATGGAGATTTGAGGATAAACAGAAAGAAGTGAAACAATATTGATACTGACTTCCTTCCCATCTGAATTAATATTATAAGTGATTCCAGGCAACCATGAGAATGGGGGGCATAGTTATTCGGTGAATGCACAACCGAAAGGGGGCAACACCTCCTTTATGAGCACGTGGTATTTTTGGGGGGAATTAGAAGAATTGTTTGGTGGAAAATACTTTTATGGATTTTCCATTTTTAGTTATGTGGATGAATCACTTATCTATATATGTATATGTTTTTATTTATATTTTTTTAACTACTGAATCACTTAAGGGTTCTTTTTTGGTTTCATTGATTTTTGTTTGAAGTGGCAAAACTGTAATCTATATTTAATTTAATCATTTTTTATTTGTTTGATTTTCAATGGCTATCACACATCTAGCGCAAAAGTCTTTTGTTTTTCAATAATGCAGACTGGCTTGGCGCAGGAGCAGGGTGGCAGCAAGGCGTAGTCAGGTTGCAATTGCCGGGCAGATCAGGTTCAGACGGCAGGCAGGAGAGAAGTCAGGAGACAGGCCAAGGTAACAGCAGGATGAGCAAACAGCAGGATTAGGCAGAGCGTAGTCCAGAGACAAGCAAAGGGTCAGTACAGGCAGCGTTTGACCAGTCAGAGGCGGATCAAGTCGGCAACAGGAAATCAGATCAGGAACAGATAACAGAAACTCAGGGAACGTAATAGACCACAGCATTAATAAACTGAATTATTGAGGTTTTGGCGCTAATGCGCACTCGCACATGCATAATTACATAGTTAGTCTGGCTGAAAAAAGAAAAAAGTCCATCCAATTCAACCATTAAAAAAAAAAGTTATAATCCTACACGCACAGTTGATCCAGAGGAAAGCAGAAAAACCCAGCAAAGCATGGTCCAATTTGCTCCTGCAGGGGAAAAAAATTCCTTCCTGATCCCCCGAGAGGCAATTGGATATTCCCTGGATCAACTTTACCTATAAATGTTAGTATCCAGTTATATTCTGTGTATCCAAGAAACAATCCAGGACTTTTTAAAAGCAATCCACTGAGCTGGCCAGAACCAACTCTTGAGGGAGTCTATTCCACATTTTCACAGCTCTCACTGTGAAGAAACCTTTCCTTGTTTGGAGATTACATTTCTTTTCCTCCAGACGTAAAGAGCGCCCCCTTGTCCTCTGTGATGACCTCAGGGTGAGTAACTCTACACCGAGTTAACTATATGAACCACTGATGTATGTATACATGGTGATCATATCCCCCCTTATGTATTATACATGGAGATCATATCCCCCCTTATGTATTATACCTGGTGATCATATCTCCCCTTATGTATTATACATGGAGATCATATCCCCCTTTATGTATTATACATGGAGATCATATCTCCCCTTATGTATTATACATGGTGATCATATCCCCCCTTATGTATTATACATGGAGATCATATCTCCCCTTATGTATTATACATGGAGATCATATCCCCCCTTATGTATTATACATGGAGATCATATCCCCCCTTATGTATTATACATGGAGATCATATCCCCCCTTATGTATTATACATGGTGATCATATCCCCCCTTATGTATTATACATGGAGATCATATCCCCCCTTATGTATTATACATGGAGATTATATCCCCCTTATGTATTATACATGGAGATCATATCCCCCCTTATGTATTATACATGGAGATCATATCCCCCCTTATGTATTATACATGGAGATCATATCCCCCCTTATGTATTATACATGGTGATCATATCCCCCTTATGTATTATACATGGAGATCATATCCCCCCTTATGTATTATACATGGAGATCATATCCCCCCTTATGTATTATACATGGTGATCATATCTCCCCTTATGTATTATACATGGAGATCATATCCCCCCTTATGTATTATACATGGAGATCATATCCCCCCTTATGTATTATACATGGAGATCATATCTCCCCTTATGTATTATACATGGAGATCATATCCCCCTTATGTATTATACATGGAGATCATATCCCCCCTTATGTATTATACATGGAGATCATATCCCCCCTTATGTATTATACATGGAGATCATATCCCCCCTTATGTATTATACATGGAGATCATATCCCCGTTATGTATTATACATAGAGATCATATCCCCCCTTATATATTATACATGGAGATCATATCCCCCTTATGTATTATACATGGTGATCATATCCCCCCTTATGTATTATACATGGAGCTCATATCCCCCCTTATGTATTATACATGGTGATCATATCCCTCCTTATGTATTATACATGGAGATCATATCCCCCTTATGTATTATACATGGAGATCATATCCCCCTTATGTATTATACATGGAGATCATATCCCCCTTATGTATTATACATGGAGATCATATCCCCCCCTTATGTATTATACATGGAGATCATATCCCCCCTTATGTATTATACATGGAGATCATACCCCCCTTATGTATTGTACATGTTGATCATATCCCCCATTATGTATTATACATGGAGATCATATCCCCCCTTATGTATTATACATGGAGATCATATCCCCCCTTATGTATTATACATGGAGATCATATCCCCCTGTATGTATTATACATGGAGATCATACCCCCCTTATGTATTATACATGTTGATCATATCCCCCCTTATGTATTATACATAGAGATCATATCCCCCCCTTATGTATTATACATGGAGGTCATACCCCCCTTATGTATTATACATGGAGATCATATCCCCCCTTATGTATTATACATGGAGATCATATCCCCCTTATGTATTATACATGGAGATCATATCTCCCCCTTATGTATTATACATGGAGATCATATCCCCCCTTATGTATTATACATAGTGATCATATCCCCCCTTATGTATTATACATGGAGATCATATCCCCCCTTATGTATTATACATGGAGATCATATCCCCCCTTTTTCTCCTCTTCTTAAGAGAGAATAAATTCAGTTCCTCTAAATTTTCCTCATAGCTGATCTCCTCCATGCCTCTTCAAGTGTTCATTCATGCATGCACACCTGTGAACTGGCCAGGGGCTGAGTTCCTTAATGCAGGGCATCTTTGTACATGGATATTCCTTTCCTGACATCAGACTTAATCTTTAAGTGATCTGAACCATTGTACTAAAGACCAAGTCGACTCTACTAAGTAGTTTCACCTTTCAACTTTTTAATGTTAATTATGTTTTTTTTCGTGATACTTTTTTCTGTAATTATTTTTTTTTTTTTTACTTTCCTTTTCATTAAACAATATTCAAAATTATTAAGCCCAATCCCTGAAATGTTCTAACTAGAAATGAAGGAACTCTGTCTTTCTGAAGATGCTACCATAGTCTGTTACATTCCTGCCTGGGCCTGTCAGCAAGTCATACCGACATTTTTAGTCCTTATGCACACTTGACGTTTTTACAGCAGCTGTTTTTAGCTTTTGACGTTTTTTTGTGAATGTTATCCTATGTGTCCATGTACACATAGACTGTAATCATCGTTTTTTGGCTGGGACATTTTTTGGCTGGAAAAAAAACTCAGTACTAGTGGGTTTCTAGAGGAGTTTTTTAGCTTTAAAACTGTTCTAATGCTGAAAAACGCTATAAAACGTAGTAGAACTCCACAAACTGGTGTTTTTGGAATTTTTTTTGATCAAAAAATAATTTTGTTTTGGTAAAAAAAAAAAAACGCTTAAAAGCACTGAAAGCATAAATGTGGAAAAATGCAGCTAAACGCAGCAAAGAGCCGCTAAACACTAATGCAAAAATGCTAAAAAGAGCTGAAAAACTCACTTTTTTAATGTGACTTTACACAGCTGTTACCAGTGTTATCAAAACGTCCCGTGTGCATGAGGGCTCAAAAGTCAGAATCACAATAGTGGATGCTATGAATGATGCATGTTTTCGTTAAAGCACATGGTATCAACATGGTTATCTGCTCAGTTGACCCCACCCAAAGAGACCTACCTCTTGGACTAGTTCACACCAGATGTAGTCCAGTAGTCTTTTTTCTGCATCAAAAATGCATGCACAATGTTTTTCATGTATTCCAATGACCCCAGTTCAAACTAATGCAGTCGGTTCCAGTCATTTTCCAGTGCAGAAAAAAGTAGAACATGCTGCATTTTTTCTTTTTTCTGAACGGAACTGTTCACAGCAAAATGCTTCAAAAACGCACGGAGTGTGGTGTGAACTGTAAGCATACGTCCTCATGCACACTGAACGTTTTTACAGCGGCTGTTTTTGGCTTTTGATGATTTTTTCTACAGCCAGTAAACCCCCCAGCATGTTATCTGATGTGTCCATGCACACATAGACTGGAATCAACTTTTTATGGCTGGAAAAAAAACCCAGGACTAGAGGGTTTCTAGACAATTTTTTTAGCTGTAAAAACACTCTAACGCTGAAAAACGCAGCAAAAAGCGAGGAAGACACAACAAACTGACATTTGTGGACTTTTTTTGGCAAAAAATATTTTTCTTGGTAAAGAAAAACGCTAACAAACGCAAATGCGAAAAAATGCAAGAATTGCCGCTAAACGCTAATGCAAAAATGCTCTAACGCTGAAAAACGCGGCAAAATGCGGTAAAACGTGGCATTTTTGGACATTGTTTTGACCCCCCTAAATTTTTTTTGTAATTAAAAAACCGGTAAAAACCACAAACATGAAAAAACGCGGGAAAATACAGCTAAACGCAGCAAAACACCATTGCAAAAACACTAAAAAAAGCTGAAAAACTCACGTTGTTAACATGACTTTACACAGCGTTATAAAAACTTTGAGTGTGTATGAGGACATAAAGCATCTGCAGTGTGTTTTTGTGGTGTGAACTGGCCCTAAAATCTACTGGTGCTTAGATTGTATCCAGTGCAGGGAAGGACTGACCATTTGGAAACTTGGGCACTGCCCGAGGGCCCGGGGTCAGTAGGAGGCCCCATGAGATACCCCTGGTACCTTTTTCATAGGATTTTTTGAGTTTGAGCAAGGACACAGGGGCCCCATGATCCCCTATTGCCCGGGGGCCCCATGAGTTGTCAGTCCGCCCCTGTTAGTACCTTTGTAATTGCGTTGTCAAAGCCCTTAACATGTCAAGCTCTTCAGACAAGCATTTACAAGTCAACACTAGTCTCTGAACCAGGGGCAGACTGACCATTTGGAAACTCGGGCACTGCCCGAGAGCCCGGGATCAGTAGGGGGCCCCATGAGATGCCCCTGTTACCTTTTTCATAGGATTTTTTGAGTTTGGGCAAGGACACAGGGGCCCCATGATCCCCTATTGCCCGGGGGCCCCATGAGTTGTCAGTCTGTCCCTGGTCCAGTGAGCTAAACAATTTCTGCGGAGGGTGATGATGAGAGTGCGTACATCACATGGGGAACCAAGGTGTCTGTATGCCTTTAGAAGCTGATGAGCTGTAGAGTGCATCTTAAAAAAAATGAAAACCCTACTCGAGGGAATGCTTGAAATTCAACTTGTACCACAATGCAGACTTTTGAAAAAAGAAATAAAGAAATAGAAACTGTTAGCCAATCACACAATCAGGAAATGAGATATATAAGAGCTTTCTGTATACTAGCGAAGAAGAGAGCTGCTCCATATTGCAGGGAAACAACTTCTGAAATGTTTGATTATGTTTGAAAATTGCATTCTCTGCAAAAGAAAATGGGAAAAAAACAACATTAAAGTGTATATCTAGATAAAATGTTTTTATTAGTGTTAAATAAAGTTCAAATTGTTTTTAAAAATCCCTGATCATCCCCACACCAGTCATAAGATAATGCTGTATTGCACATGTAACAGTGAGCAAAAAATAATGGAAAAAAACATGTATTTAATTTCTTAAAATTCCTAAAAAAATTGTGATAAAAAATTACAACTTTAAAAAACTCGCCATGCCTTTTACTAAATACCTTGGACTGTCTACTTTCCAAAAAGTGGTTTTGGGTGGTATTTGTGCTGTCCCAGCATTTTAACCACCTCCCGTCCAGCCGATGTATATAAACAGCGGGACGGTGGCAGTGCAGGGCTAGGTGGCTGTTTATAAATGGCCTCCCCGCCCCCTGCTTGTGCGCACTCCCTGGGAGCACACAGCACCGCGATCCGGTGCCTGCTGTTTCCTCCGGACACAGTGGAACACCAATCGTCGGACGGGACCTCTGTGCGAGGTCCCGATCATGTGATCACTGATTGGCCAATCAGTGATCACATGCAGAGTAGGAAGCAAGATGTCACTTGTGACATCATTGCTTACTACGTGTGAAATCAGGGAATGATCACAGAGGTCACATGGTACAAGGCTATTCACAACAGCCTTCCACCATGTGATAAGCTGTGACCAATCACAGCTCACTCAGTATTTCTCAATGGCTGCAAGAATGCAACTAGAGAGGAGAAATGATTGCTTTTACAGCCTTTATGGGTGTAAAAGCAATCAGTGTAAAAAAAAAGAAAATTTTCATCACCCCCCCAGAAGTAGTACAGTGTCACCACGGTGACACTGTACTGCTAGGGTGACAGTATGTAAAATAAATAATAATATAAAAAAAGTAAAAAAAAAAATGTTTAAAAATGATCATTTTTTGTGAAAAACTAATTTGTGTTATTTATTTTTTTTTTACTAAAAAGATAACGGAATACATTTTGGCCAAGATTTATGATGAAATACTATTTATTTGAAAAAGTTTAACACTTTTCAATATTATACAAAAACACTTTTTTTCAATATTTTTGGACTTTTTCGTTTACATAGCAAAAAAAATAAAAAACCCAGTGATGAACAAATACCACCAAAATAAAGCTTTATCTGTCTCAAAAAATGCTAAAAAATTCATTTGGGTACAGTGTTGCATGACCGCGCAATTGTCATTCAAAGTGTGATAGCGCTGAAAGCTGAAAATTGGCCTGGACAGGAAGGGGGTAAAAGTGTCCAGACAGGAAGTGGTTAAGGGTCTTAAGAAATTATATCAGCCATAAGTACATCAAGATTGATCAATTT